>NC_139350.1:120751241-121351241 GCF_055883805.1 Amblyomma maculatum
ACCGGAAGCGGAAATGCTTCATTTTCCCCATCGTCCCCCGCGCAGCAGCCGACAGTGAATACAACCTATAGTCGTTAAACGTGGACATTTTTAAGTTAAAAAGCATGAAACAAAAGTTGGGCACGATGATGACTATCACCACCCCGTTTCAAAGGAGACGCAATTAATATCCATCCAGACGACGTGGAAGCGGCCGCAGCGTAAAACGCAGCGCGCTGGGCATTCTCCTCAATTTTATTTAGTGCAGCATGCTTGATATGCGGGCACAGTGGTAAAGTGATAACTGGTGAGTTCTTTTTGTGAACCTGAGTGCACGCACACTTAAATAAAAAGGTGGTCACCAAATAGATTATGAAAGAGACAGCCTGGTATTCTGACAGTAGTAGCGAGAGGATCGAATCTCTCGGTTTTTGGATACATTAAAAAAATAATTCTGTTAATAGGTTGCATGTGTGCAAAACACGCACTCTAAACAGAACTTGTATCGTGTAAGCATACGCCTAATAAGCACTCTACATGCGTTTAGATGGGCACTGCCTGATAGCCTTGCTAACGCAATAACACATGTGAGTTAGCTATAATAGAATCACTACTGACTCTTTTTTGTAGCTAAAGCTACACTACGCTATACCCTTGAGCACTTCGCCGGGGCCTGAAAGAGCCCCAACTCGGGCCTCTCCTTTCATGTGGGAGGGTGACATTAGAATCAGCCTGCCATGACATTTTAATTCGCGTTACCCCTATGCCACACACGCACGTTCATTAGGCTTCGTTAAAGGGGGCTTTATATGTGGCCTAGTAGCCAGAAGGCTGAGCTTTAGTGTCCTCCATAATTTTATAGCGAAAGGCACACACGCTACCCTTTCGCCAGTGTCTGAAAGAGCGTCCCTTTGGCCAGCAACCTGTTTCGACACTGTTCAGAGGGACAATGACAACAAGAAGAAGAAGACAAAGGAACCGCTGGTGATAACTCTGTAGCTGCCACCCTGGTAGAGACGAACGACAACAGCGAGTTGCTAGGACAGAAGGTTCGTTCGAACGTTGTGACGGCGCTGTGCCCCGGAGTTTGACGTAGATACGATGTCATACCACTGAAAGACTTCTTTCTATACACCGGAATGAAAATTGTCAACGAGAGGCAATGGGGATCATGCGAGAATTGATTCACCGTGCAACGGAGCGAGAAGCGAAGCTGTTGCAATTTTCGCGGTGCCTGAAAAAGAGTGGCAGTCCTCGTTATAATAATAATAATAATAATAATAATAATAATAATAATAATAATAATAATAATAATAATAATAATAATAATAATAATAATAATAATAATAATAATAATAATAATAATAATAATAATAATAATAATAATAAGTTCACGGGAAGGGAAAGGCGCAGTATCTGTCACACTTGTTTCTGTGGGCACCTGAACCGCGCCGTAAGGAAAGGAGGCAGGTGGGAGTGAAAGTGGATACAGAGAAATAGGAGCCGTAGCGGAGGGCTGCGTAGTAATTTTGACAACCTGGGGATCTTTAACGTGCGCTGACATCGCACAGCACACGGACGCCGCCGGGGTGGTGCAGTGGTAAGATGCCCGACTACTGCGCCGGAGTACCTGGGTTCGATCCCGACCGCGGCAGTCCGCATGCGCCAAAACCGGTTTTCGCCACAGGTGAGACGCGTGCTCCGCCACTGGCTGAGCTCGCTAGAGAAAAGGAGGAGGGTAGTGTTAGTAGTGTCATCCGAGCAGATGTACGTACGGATGACATTGCCGGCACCGGCGCGGAGAGCACAGTAGTGTCCGCACAGCGCATGCGCGCGCCGCCTCAGAGAGCTGACCGAGTGGAGCAGGAAAGCGTCTGCCGACATCGCATGCTGACGGCATAAAAGTGGATTCGACCTAAAACGCCGGTGAACTTTGATGCGTGTCCGATGCAACGCTCGGTCACCCGCAGCCAAAGCTTTCGCTCCACATGCGGTTCAGCAGCGTTAAACCTCTCTAATTTTTGTTTCACGCTGTTCCGTAGGCTGGCGTCCCTCGCTAGTGAATCTCTATGCTTAATATGTTGAAGTCTTGCTGAATTTTAATGAGCAGGCCAAGGTATGCTCTCCATAGGAAGCATGCCTGCTCGACTCTTAGGCATGTAGCTTCCGCCTCAAGGCGTTGTTTGCAAGCGATGGGAAGCCTATACCTCATCTGGACTGATGGCAAAAAGAAAAAAGAAAAAAAATACCTTTTAAAGTATAGAGCGTAAAGCTCCAGAAGGCGTTTTTTGCGGATGGGCTGATAGAAACTTGATGACAGGTCTCTTAAAGTTATGCAGTGGCGCACAGCAACCTGTGACCAGCTAGGTGGGTGTGGTTTCGGAAAAGCTCTTGACTTGGTCGACCGGAATGTTTGCACCACAAGCATTTCTTACTCACCTCTTTGGCGACGCCGGCAAAAGCGGCAAGTTGACAGTTGTCTTCAGTTGTCTCAGTTCCTCCTCATGTTTATCCACTGTTTTCTTCAGTCGCGGTATTCAGGTTGCCAAATTCGGCTCTTTTTGTCGGCACTTATGCCGTCCGACAGCAAAACCGAACTGCGGATGTCAGCCTGTGCCACCTTCTGTACCTCTCGATGTTGAGGCTTCCTGCTCCGTCTTTGTGCTTACCATTACTACTTCAATCAACCATGTCTCCCACGTGCAGGAGAGGATGCAGTTGGTAGCGGAGACTCCTGTTGGCGGCGTCGTGAGGAAGGGTTCTCCAGCGGCTGGAGAGGGGAAGCACAGGCCATGGGTATGGGGCGCAGAATGGCTGTTTCTCGTTTTCGGATAGTAGCATCGCTGTTCGGTCTTTTTGCAGGCGGCTGTATATATTCTGGATAGTTTGGAAAAACGCTCGGAGTCAAACATTCTTGTTTCCGAGCCTGCGATCCTTCCTTGTAGCTTAAAAGGAAACGTTTTCTGCAGACGACGAAGTACTGTGTTGTGAGGTTTGACACCCAGTCCGAGATGACTTTCAACCACTGAGCTCTTAGTTCGCTGACACCGGGAATCTCGTGGAAAGAAGTGCCTACTGCCTTATAGGCTTCGCGTCGCGGTGCAAAGCGTAAAGACCGACTTCCAAGAGGCGAACTTTCACTGCGAAATCCTCTCGGTGAGAGTTGCCGCGGCGCGCTGCTGCGAAATCTTTGCACGATCCTCCAAGGAGCGAATGCCGCTGGCGCGGCGCCATCGGGCGAAGCGCAGTGTGTAGCAGTTATCCGTGGGTGCCGCGCCCACTGCTCACACGATGAAGCATTCTACCGTCACAGTGACGCGTCCTGACTGCCATACAAAAAAGAAACGGCTACAGCATACTACGGGGCAGCACGTGCACAAATTGGCAAAAAGCGTATAGGAGAGAAAGAGAGAGAGGGGAAAAAAAAGAGAAAGCAATAGGCTACGGCATCGTACCTTATATGTTTGGGCCGGACTAACACGCTGCTTCATTGGCCACTATGTTCTTGGCTTTTGTCAGAAGCTTGTTTTTATAATCGTCGTTAGCTTTTCCTTCCCTTTAGCCTTACAAGGCATTTCAGTGGAGCTGTACACCTGGCTTGGTTTTAACGTCGTTCGTGCACACTATATACCGCGGCAGCAACGGGAGATGATATTAACTCCGCGACCAGTCATGGCTATGTAGATTATTGGTGCATATTTACTAGCATTGTAATGTTGCAAATGCTTCTCCATCGGACGGGAGAACTGTGATTCTAAGGATGCTATTATACGCTGTTTGCATTACAACGAGCGAGGCACTGAATCATTGCAGGAAGGAACCACTTGCATTCACTTCACCTGAGAAGCCGCCGCTTTGCGCTCGTCGTCGGCAGCTTTTTCAAACGACGCGCCTGCCGCTGCAAGGACATGTGTTAGCTTCGATCCTAGATTCGATTGTGCTTCATCAGAAACGTGACGATTCATGTCACAAGAAACGCTTCTTTTGACGATATTTTCAAAAATGTGCTTGCAACAGAACGAAGCCGGCCAGTGGCGGCGGCCATTGCAGTTCTGCGCGCTGATTGGCTTACGTTCACCGGACGCTGCGAAGCGGCGGCCGCCGGGCGAAAATATCTGAACATGCTAAGCCGCGTTTACATGAATGCGACAACTAGCGCATCGCATTACTGCGTCAGGCAGGGTTGGATTGAGAGAAGTAAATCAACTTTCTTCGTGCATGTAAATCCGGTCACATCGACTTAAGGGCAAGATGGCGGCGTCCGGCGAAGCGATGGCCGCTCGCCTCACCACCAATTCGTCGTTGCCGCTCCGCTATGCTTCGCGTTCGCTGCAAACGAATGGTGAACTAAGCTTCTAATCTGTCTGGAGATGCCCGCACCTCGCAATTCTGGCGACAAAACGCCTCAAATTTTAAGCTAGCTTCCGGTTGGGCAAAATGACCAAAAAGCGCGGGATATCAAATAGCTTCGCGTTTGATAAACAAAGGCGGCGAAACATTTAATTTCGCTTCATGCGCGGTTTTTATTATTACAGCTGTCCTCTCACTCTGGTATAAATGAAATAAAGGTTAAATCAAATTGGAAAAATTTACAATCTGGTGCCATCGTTACTTTCAATATGCGACACCACGTGCCGCCAGCACAGCGCTAAAGTTGATGCGCTACATGTAAACTGAACTACCCACGCTAAAGATCGCGTGCTCGTCACGTAAGAGCTGCCACAACATGCGTACTTTTGTGAGACCTTAGAGTTTGGAATTGCGTGTTACCAGTTTTACTCACTTGCAGACGAGGTCCGGGCATTAGGAATGTAGTTGGGGCCATACCGTATCGATTATAAATAGCGCAACGTCCGCGACTCGCACAGGTGAATTCAACCGAAGAATAGAAAACGGGCAAGTTTCCAGCGCTGCTAAGTGCTGACTAATAACTGGAGCATTTATCTTTCATTCTTTGAGGTAAGGTAGGAAAATTATTCCTTTATATTGCCGTGAAGAACTGGTATCGTATGGCTTAGGACGAGTTGATCCCAGACAAAGTAGGCAAGAAGCAGCTTGACGCCACGCCGGCCGCAGCTAGAGATGGTAGGGCTTGAAAATAAAACTGGAAATTTTGTTTAAAAAAAAAAATTCTTTTGCTTTTTTTTTTCCTGATGCATGGAAAAGAGGAAAAAAATTGTATTGTGGCCTTAAAAAAATTTAAAATTTGTGGCAGTCAATGAACTTGACAGATGGCTACTTCTTAACAGCAAACAGAACTGGGATGGGTGCTCACCGCTACTTTTTTTATTTAATGCAAGTTGGTAATGGTTGCACAATTTAGGTTTAGTTGGAAAGATTCGTGGAAGATGCCTAACCCACTTCAGCATGCCAAAATGCTGCATTTTTGTTTTTTCCTCATTATAGTGTGTTCCGGGTGACACGCGAGGCATGAACAGATCTCGTCTATACGGTTTCCCCCCTTTCATTTCGCACATGAAAATGTAACTGCAAGTAACATTTTTTTTTTTTCAGTTCCACTCGCACCTGATCAGTCTCTTAAGAACAATGCTGCACCGATATATGGGAAAGGAAAATTGATTTCTGAAGACAACGTGCGGTCGAAATTCAATCTGAGCATTTGGCAGCAAATGTATGGTAACAAAGACAATATTATTGTCCTTCCTTACAGAAAGCAGTTAAGGTCGCTAACGTCAACACGGTGGAAATATAGGCAGCATTGTGGTAGCAATGTCATTTACAAGCGTGCCCATTTGCAGTTCATGTCTTTCACTGCGGGACATGGATAACAGTCACATCCTCCACGGGAATCATTTTAGAAAGAAATGTAGTGAAACAAATATCCAAAGGGGGCATGCACTCCATTCTGATAATTGTAGATGCGGTTAAGTAAAACACTGATTCACTGACGAATCATTATAAAATGATAAATCTTGAATGCATGCAAAATGAACTAGAAGAAAAAAGACAAAAACTCAACATGAACAGACTAGAACAACATTGGAGGAAGCTAATACAGGAAACGTCTCCAACACAGCTTCTTGCGTCACTGATCTAATGTAAGATCTGATGAACGTTGAACTGTCATGGAAACTTTAGAGAAAAAGAACACAACTTACAGTTCACATGTATTGACTAGAACAAGCTAAGGAAGGGGATATACACAAAAAGGGCCAGCATGTTTTTGTCATATCCCTTAGTTATGAAAAAGCGATGAACTGAACTACCCAAGTATTCACGGAGAAATAAAAAGCCGTTGACCTCAAAGGACTAGAGTATAGCTTATTGGGTCCAGTATTTATTTTCTCATGAATGGTTTGGAGGGAAAAGGGGTCAACATTGGACTGCACGTTTACACATAAGCAAAAGATACAAGAATCTGACCTGTAATTTCGACCACGTGTGTGATCTAAGGAAAAAATGAATGCGATTAACCCTAAAATGTACGATAGACCTCACCGCAATATAAAAAAGCACTTTCCAACGTAAATATAAAGCAGCTAGAATGAACCATGAAGAAGGAAACACAAGAACGTGGGCAGACCTTATTTGCAAATGATTGGCTGCAAAAAAAAAAAAAAAAAGAGATACAGATTGAACTGCACCAAAACATTTAACTAGAAAAATAATCACAAGCGAAAAATTTTGCGAGCCAAAAAAGAAAGGCGCTAAAGAAAATGAGGCACAGGAACAAGGCCGGAACTTTGCTCTCTCGCTCTGCTCCAAATGGCCGCTGGCGTCATTTCCGGCGATGCGAATCAAGCTAATTTTAAAGCTTTCAGTTAGAACGACTGAATGCGAGATTCTGTACTCCATGCTCTTTGAATCTTTTCCGGCTCTTGTTATGCACATACCGAATTTCGAACGATTGCAGTGGCGTCGCTGGGGTCGCCCGTCAAAACAGAGAAGCCGTCAATCAGGACCTTTAATGTATACCTTATGCCAGAAAAAACGACACTTGCAAAAGTCACAAGGAGCAAAGAATAGGAGCTGGGAGACGGTGGGCGTCTCTAGTCTATTTTTTTTTCTTTTTAAGCTTTCAGTTGCGTTTCTACTTTTAACAATGACTTTTCCTTTTTCAGAGCAAAAAGGTAAGAACCTCTTAATGCACTACTTGAGCACCCTTGGGTACATTCACTCTCAATTCCCCTTTTAATGCACTTGGCCTTGCTAAAGATGCCCTCCTTCTCATTATTATATATATATATATTTTTTTTTCTAGTCAGTGCGTAGTGATTAGTGACTGTTGTCATTCCACTCAGGAACGGCATTCCGTGCCTTTCGGCGTCTTGAAAGTGTGAGGCGGATGTGTGACTGGGCCGAGGAGCGAGAAGAATGAACAAGACTTAAGACTGCCGGGAGATACTGGAGATACTGTCAGCGGTTCTCGCTTGGGAAAGGAGAGTAAACTGCACATACACAAAAAGAGGCGATGCGGCGGCGCGGCCGCCGGCGGGTGTCGTTGCTACGGCGCATGTGGTTTCCGATGGGTATCGAGTTAGAACTGGTGTTTCCAGGGTACGCGCACGTACACTGGCTCGATATAACGTTAAATGGTGTGCAGTCTCTCGCATAAACTAAAGCATGCGTTTTCAAGCACTCCTCACAAAAGAATAATTCGTTCTACGAGATCACACTTGCCACTCGGTGTCTCAGCGACACCAATGGGCGCCTTTTCGCGTCTTTAGAAAATAATTTATTTCGCTGCCCGCCCCTTCCTCCCACTCACTGCCCAGCGGCACCCCCATGAGCGCTGCACTCGGTGCAGACTGCACCCCCGCACCCCTCTCACGACGCAACTGAACAGTTGCTCCAACACTGGTGAGATGAAAGAGCCCTGATATTTACACCACTATTTGCAAGAAATATCGTTACCAGATCGGCAAAACATAGCGGTTTAAACCATTAGAAGTGCCATGTATTGGTTTTTATAGCTATGTAAATGTCACGCAACATATGCATGAGCAGCAAAAGATTATTAAAAAATATTGTTTGGTGTTTCAATACTACTATACACCATGATTAATACACATAATTGATATGTTTTAAAATTTTCCAATAATTCCGGAAAAGTTTGTTCTTTTCCGTTGTTTTTTTTCAGCTTTCAAAATTTTCGGAAATTTTACATCCTTAATCCGCAATCCCTCAGTCGGCCACATTCGAAAAGCGTGCGCTCTTTGGATGGATGGATGGATGGATGGATGGATGGATGGATGGATGGATGGATGGATGGATGGATGGATGGATGGATGGATGGATGGATGGGCGGACAGCCCTTTCCATCAGACGGTGCTCGCTCCAGCAATCTTCGAGATAAAACCTCTTGATACTACGAGCTAGGGAGCCTTTCCAGCTAGAATTTCTCGATGGGCGCGCCGCGCCCTCAACGGGCGCTCTGTGAAGGGGGACGTGCGCATCGAGGCGCCCTACTTCTAGCCGGCAGAGAAAAAACACAGGAGGCTATCAGAAGTCGACATTGCTGCCAGTGCTGCGTCCTGGAGGCGCGGGAAGGAAGTGGATACCTGCCTACTTTTCTCTTCAGCCGCGGTGTGGCAGGGGCCGGAGAGCTCAGGTAAGCCCAAGTAAAACCCCCTGATAATTTGATCAAGGGGTTCCTTTACGTTTAAGTTTATCGTGGAGTTAAAATGAAAAGGTGTGCACGGGGCGAAATTTTTGAGCCCCAGCATGGCCCGGACGCTATTGGTACAGAACAGGCCGAGTAAGGCCGGCCCGGCCTGGTGCTCAGATTTGAGGCCCGGGCCCGGCCGGTCGCCCGACATGCTATAATTACCGTCGAAGCTCTGATACAGAAAGAAATAATTTCAGGGTGAGTTTATCTGGGACTTTGAAATGTTGCGTCCTCACGTTTAAGATGAAATATTGCGATTATATAGCGGCACAGCACAGACAGCATTATCATTCTAACTTGTTATGCAAAAACAAATGATGCATTTATGAAGGCTTGGGGCATTAGCGGCGCCACTGGATGACCTATTTCGGTAGCGCTGAAGTTCCTTTCGTTGCTCTAACCTGTGACTGGAATGACTAACACGGACTTAGCAAGGAAAGCTAGTTCTGGGTTTTCTTTGTTTCTTCGAAAGATAGCTAGCTCTAAATCTAAACAAGGTGTGGAATCTGTGACCAAGTACTCAGTGGGCTTTTCTGACATACCGTGTGCCTTACACGGGTGATTTTCAGTGTCAGCGCCAAGAAACAAGAGGAAACTCTGCGGATGACTTGAGCTACGTCCAGGGCCGGATTAACAGTGATAAGGGCTCGGTTTAAAAGTTGTTAAGAGGGCCCCCATAAGCTCAAATTACTCTACTCCGCCGCTTGTTGTCACGTTTGATATTGCGCGTATTAAAATTGCCTACTGAGAATCCACTTCATATTTACTCGAAAACTGCGGGCTCTATGAACATCACCTGAGAATATACTTCCTTGCAGAGCACCCGGACAGACTGGTATGACTCCTCTATTCTCGGGAATGACAGGACACAGAACATCTCCCTCAGAAATCAGACGGGCATTCGTGAAAATTTTCTCGAGGGGTTATTTATTTGCTAACTCGATAGCGAAGGAGGACTGGCTGCGTGTGAACACAGACCAAGAATAAAGATGCGCCTTGTTCTTAAGATGTTCGCAAATGTTTACGGTAAATACGCTTCCTGGAAACTATCTGGGACTGAAATGTGGCGCTTAACAAAAAGGTTCTACTTAAACGTCTATGGAACGAAAAAAAACCGTGCAAGGAGGGTGAGAGAAATAACTGCAGTTAATGACATTTTAGTGAAAATTAAGAAGAAGAAATGGGCATGGACAGGGCATGTAGTTCGAAGAGCGGATAACCGATGGTCGCTTAGGGTAACAAATGGGATTCCAAGGGAAGGAAAGCAGGTGGTAGAAAGTTACGTGGGTGGATGAGGTAAAGAGCTTCGCAGGGTTCAGTTGGATGCTGCTAGCACAGGGCCGGGTCAACAGGTGGAATATGGGATAGGCCTTCTCCCTGCAGTGCGCATAGTCAGGCTGATGGTGATGACGATGATGATGATGAACATGCTACCAATCGCCTAATAGTTTGGTGAATTCATTTAGAAAGACGAAATGACGCTCGTCTGAGGCAATGTCTCTACAGAAACAGCGATATAGTGTTCGATACGCCGACATAGGGATGCAGAAAATAACGTTTATTTCTCCAAACGCTGTCATAATGCGGAGAACTAAATCTTTGCGGAATTTTTTGCCTGTAGAAAATGACAACCTTGTTGAATTAAATGGCCCAAAATAAAGTTTTAACGCTTCCAAATATTCACTAATATATATTTACGTTTACACAGATTGTCCACAGTTAAAAAGGGAGTATATCATAAATTTGCACATAATTTCCATCTTAAAAATGAAAGGAAGAACTTTTGCAGGAGTCACTTTTCTGCTTTCATTTTAGTGAATAAATTTCCATTTTACGAAATCGCGTATGCAGCTCATTCCATGCATCGAGAAACCGCCGCCGCTGTAGAGGGTGGTCGAAAAAAAAAAAAAAAAAGGGATAGCCACGTGCAATCTCAACGAAACTCCGAAGAAAAAGGAAAACTTTACTTGAGGCCAGTAGAAGGGCCTTTCTCTCCTCGGCACAGCGCATACTTCCAAAGCACTCAGCTGTAAAAATTGTCGCCAGAAATCCAGCAAGTGGCTTAGAAGCGCCATAAATGCTGCACTTTTGGTGCATATAATAGTGCCATTTACACAGTTCTCATGCACACGGTGCAGTGTAACGAATCGGCAAAAGCATTCTTATGGGCACACTTTATTTCCATAGTGGTGTAAGTGTATGTTATTTGCAGGAGGCACTTTTTCTTGGGAAAAAATATGATATATGCTTTGGAGCAGCCTAGCTTTTGGGCATATATGTAGCCAATATACCATGTTGGCTTTCATCTTTTGGTAACATGAAGTGTAAAAAATGCTTTGAGTAGGCATTACTCTTATGCACAAGTGGCCACTTTTGTCTGAAGAAAGGCATAGTGATGGTTGGGTCTAGGCCAGCTTCACTTGCAAACAGTGAAACCATGCCGCTTGAATGTCCTTCATAATCTTATGCTTACTTTGCCTTTTTGTGGTTATCATTAACCCGCTATAATTTCTCTCTCCCTACTTACTGTAAATGCTTGTGATATCATGTGGCTATGGCTAAAACGAGGCCAGAATATGTGGCTAAAAAAGAACTGTTGCATGCTGGGGCACCCTACACTGTTGTCCCTCACTGTACAACCTATAAATTAGATTGAAACCTGCGTACCGCTTCTAATTCTGGGACAAAGGATGCGTAACTTCCTAATATTATGGAATTAGTGTCGGATCAGGCCATTCGTTTTTTTTACTGCAAAACCATTCGTGCAGTGCTTGCGTATCTGAAGTGGAACACCTCATGCTTTGTTTCGACTAGCCCTGTTTTCAGACTCAATCAATATATGTCCAGTTCCTGACGAAATAACTTGATCTACTGCCACTGTAGTCTCACGCTGCGTAAGTGAACATCTGAAGTTGATATGCCAGCGTTTGTTGGCGCCAGTGCGTAGAATATTTTTTTTCTTACTTTTGAAATACATAATTGTCTCACCCTAAATTGCAGCAGTAACTGGATGCGTTCTTTCGGCAGCAACGTACTAATCGCAACTGAAACGTGGCTCCCACATGACGTTGCAGATAGTGAAGTTCTAGACAACATGCCGGACTTTAGCCGATATTGAAACGATCGTGAAGGTGTACGAGGAGTAGAAATTTTTATCTGCTTTAACAAACAAATATGTTCAACTGTAACAATCAATTCTGACCTGGAACTAGTATGGCTCAAGTACAGCGCTCCAAACGAAACCGTCCTTATTGGCGTCTGCTATGGGACCCCCAAGAAACACCGAACGACGCACTTGTACAAGTTACTGCCAAGCAAGTCACTAACTCGAAAGTTCCCCTTTTTGGCGACTTTAACTTTCCGTGCATCGACTTTCAAAATGTAGGGCCACTGACGGCTGGACACTCAGAAGCAAGGAACTTTGTTCATATATGCCTTAATTTTAATCTCAGTCAAATGGTTCTTAAACCCACTCGCGCTACTGAAGGAACTTCTAACATCCTAGGCCTAATCATAACAAACCACCCTGAGAGTCTAACGTCACTTACCTACCTGCGCAAAATTAGTGATCATAGAGTTATTCACGCCACCTTCAAATTCTCTCCTACACCCTGCCAAACCTTCAGCAAAACTATCCGTGTTTATGATAAAGGAAACTATGATGCTTCTAATAATGAATTACATGCTTTCCTGCCGTCTTTCCAATCTACTTTTCATAACCGATCCATTGAAGGCAACTGGTTAACCTTCAAAAACAAGATAAACGAACTAACTTGCAAGTTCATTCCTTCTGACAGTTTTCGGGCCAATCGCCAAAAACCTTGGTTTATCAAAACTCTCAAAAGATTGGAAAGAAAGAAAAAACTTCTTTGTAGTTAAGCAAAACCGCAGTCTAATACAGAAGCATGACAGCGATATTATGCAGCCGAGGACACGTGCTGCACGGCACTCCGTAGCGCAAAAAAAAAAAACCCCTTTTTTGAACCTGACCTCTCAAAACTCCTGGTCAACAAACCTAGAAAGTTTTGGGAAATACTAAACCCACAAGCGACAAGTGCCATTACCTTTACTAACCCAGATGATGAAGATATTAGTGACGCCGACTGTGCCGACGAGTTCAACTGCTCTTTCGCTGCGGTTTTCACGACAGAAACTGACTCATCAATGCCCAGCCTATCCAGTGCTTCCAGCAATGTCACCGGTTACCATCAATGCGGATGGCATTTCAATCCTCATTGACAAAATTTAGCCCTCAACATCTGCTGGCGCTGATGATATCAACTCAAAAGTCTTAAAAAAATACTAAGGACATATCCTCTGCATATCTAGCCTCTTCACGGTCTATTTCAACAGGAACGCTACCGGACGACATCCCGGTCCACAAATCAGGTACAAGAGAATCGCCATTAAACTACAGTCCCATCTCCCTAACTAGCGTGCCATGCAAACTCACGGAACACGTCATCTACTCCAATATCATAAACTTCCTAGATTCAAACAACTGTTTTCATCCTGCGCAATATGGTTTCCGAAAGGGTTTCTCGTGCGAAACACAACTAGCAATCTACTTTCTACCTGCACACCAACCTTGATCGTAACCAGCAAACTGATTCAATTTTCTTAGACTTCGCGAAGAATTTTGATAAGGTGCCTCACGAACGCTTATAACTATTGAAACTCGCCGATCTAAATTTGCATCCCAACATTCTAAACTGGATTAAAGATTTCCTTGCTAACCGCTCACAGTTCGTCTATGGTAATAATAACTGCTCAAACACAATTCCTGTAACAGCTAGCGTCCCGCAGGGATCTGCAGTCGCCCCTCTCCTGTTTTTAATATATATAAATGACCTAACTCTTCATGTAGACTGTCAGAATAAACTTTTTGCCGATGACTGCGTAATCTATCGTAAAATTACCAATATCTCTGATAAAATAGATCTACAGCATGACCTAACCCAAGTACAAGAATGGTGCAACCGCTGGTTAATGATTTTAAATGTCAATAAGTGCAAACTCATCTCTTTTACTCATCAGCATTACCCCCTTATTTTTTCATATGAAGTTGCTAACTCTTCCATAGAACGCGTGGAATCATATAAGTGTCTTGGAATCACACTGTGCAGCGATCTTTCTTGGTGTACACACATACCTACATCACATCATCTGCAAACAGGTCTTTAGGCTTCATAAAAAGTCACCTACGTCATGAGCTCCAACAAGTAAAACTTCTGGCCTATAGAACACTGATCAGATCAAAACTTGAGTACGCCAGTCCAATATGGAACCCATCTCAAATACATCTATCAAATGCGATCGAATCAGTTCAAAACCGTGCCATCCGTTTCGTACATTACGCATACTCGTATTCCATCAGCGTTTCATCTGTAAGAAAATATTCCAGCCTTGAAAACCTTTTATTTCGTCGCCGCATTGCCAGTCTTTGTTTGCTGCGCAAAAGTGTAAACAGTTCACTAAATCAGGCACCTTACATTGTGCATAGCGGCTACGTATCTCATCGCGCTTCGCATCCGTTTCAGATAACTCTGGCTGGTGCTCGCACAAACACTTTTTCGGAATCTTTTTTTCCACGAGCAAATGTGGACTAAAATGTCCTTTCCCACTTAGTCGCCGCTCTCTTATGCCAACCTTCATTTCTTGAAGCCGCAAGAATTCATTTTCAAACACAATTACCTGTGCTTGTATTCTTTCAAGTCTGTAATCCCACCCCTTATGTAATGCCGCTAGAGAGAGGTCCTTAAGGAAATAAAGTGAAGTGAAGCATTATGCTCAACGAACCGAATTTTATTTATTCACCTAACTTTTTTTTGTAATTGTACGAGGTCTCGGAGTAGTGGACATAGAATAAAATAAGCACTCTGCATGAGCTATCTAATTTGGTTTCTAGTTGCAGAAGTTGCCTTTCGAAGGAGGCACAATGCAACAACATGTAAATCATGTTTCTCAACACACTGAAGTAAAAAAAAAATTGCCGACTATTATGTTACTTCCTAATACAAAATTTGAGCAGAGCTCATAAGCTGTTTCACCTTTTCGATAGATTGAGGCAAAGATTTTGAGCAAGACCTGGATGCAAAATTAGACTTCTTTAATTTTTGACACATATTCCTTCAAGAAACACTCCGATAACAGTTCTTGACTGACATGAAGGAAGCTTTGTGATCGGAGAAATGAAGAGAGCAATTAAATTATCAGCAGATCGCGGGAGGCAGCGCGTGGGCCCATAGGAACCTTGCGCGGCGAAGAGATAGCGATGACTGACTGATGCCGCTGACGCCGCTAGCGAGTCAACACAACGTGGCTCTGCGCTTCGGCAACCAGAGAACACCGTCGCCGCCACGCCGGAAGAAGGGGGGGGGGGAATACACGCAGCGGCGAACGGTGGTGGCAGGGGCGCGCGCAGCAATCCGAGAACATGCGCGTTCGCCGCCACAGAGAAAGAGGGAGGGGGGGGGGGGGAGGAAGGAGCGCGCGCTGCCCTGGTTGCTGAGCTGGTTACGAGGGGCAACGGTGACGGCGACGACGACTCGAAACGCAGGAACGGGCGCCAAAGAGCAGCCGATTTTAGTTTCGATGCCTGGGCGCAGCCATCTTAGTTCGATATGGTGCGCCCCGTATGAGCCAATTTGGAAAAGTGCACTCCGGCTGCTCTTGACGCCATCTTGGGCTGTGCGGTGTGCGTTGATGGTGCGATGCGGCCGTGTAAAAGTACTTTTTCGCGGTGCTCGTGAAAGCTATAATACACCTCGGTGATATTTTGTGTTTTGTTTGAGCGCGCCAGCAAACCATGTACAGAGCCATCCACTTCTAGCTATAACACAGTCGGTGCATTCAAGTCAGCATTGTGGTTGACGCTGGCGCATATCGATGCAAAGCGATGCAAACACAGCGGGACCCGGGCATACTGCTCTCGGTAAAACCGTTTTACCGAGAGCAAGCAGGAGAGGAGGAAAATACTCTCTAACCAGATTCCTTGCGCCAGCCCATTGTTGCCAGTACCGAGTGGGCTGTGCATTCGCACGCTTCATGCATAGCAGAGCGGCCTTGCACCTCGGTATATTGTCGTTTGAGAGACTTAAATACCTTTATTAGCGCCCATTTTAGTGGTAATGTCATCTGGACAGCAATGCGGGATCCTGGAATGCACAAACAATGAAAAACATCGCAAGATGATTGCCGACAGCGTATGCAGGAAGCATGCATCGACAGTCCGAGTTCGGCTGTGATATGTTTCGTTTCAACGCTTTCGAGTCTATCCTGATAATTTTCGCCTATGAACGTTTTGCGTAAGACAGATAGACTTAGTACCAATGACGGACTCACGAATATGATGGCCATTTCACTTCCTACGCCGTATACAGTAACCACGCACGCCGGGCAGGCCGTGCCTCCCCCAAGTCCTTCTCGCCAACGATACGGTGGACCTCTTCCGCCAGCGCAAGAAGAGCGTGCTAAAATCTGTTCTGCACTTAAACAATAGAGACTTTTAGTATAGCGTATGGACGCTTTCGTACGATAAACGCTAGAAATTTATGGGACGATACTCCGTGTGTTGCATCGGCGCTTTTAGTTGGCCGTACAAAAGCGCTAACGCAAACTACAGTGGCGACATCTAGGTTTAGAATAAGAAAACACATTCGGGCTTTTTTTTTTACTCGCAAGCCAAACCTAGCCATGTCGCACCGGAGCCAGTTTCTTTGCTGTGGCAGTTTTGTTGTACTCCCTAACGCTGGTATTCCTGGGCTGACGACTTTTACCTTGTATTGCCGTCATGCTGCACAACGGCCTCCTTTCAGCCCCGTACCATGCCCGTACTGCCAAGCATATTTTTACGGATACACGCGTGTAAGCAGTCAAGCCAAGACTATTCACTTCATGGCGTTGCCATACCAACAAAGCAACGCTACTCGTCAGGCTTAGGGACTGCGCTGCCGCGGTGCAAAATGAAAAATAGAGGTAAATATTCGCTAATTATTTGTGCTCAATGCTACACGAGGCAAAGCGAAAACCCCGTGTGCCATTTATAGGCGGCAGCGCGCTTAAAAACGCGGTAACGAAGACAAATTCACTCTGAAGCGGGCGGCCTGGACGCCGCCATCTTGTCAACGCTGATCTCCCATCGTACGTGAGGGCTGGGTACGATAAACTCAGGTTTCAGCGTACGCTGGCCTATCGTACGAAAGAGTTCGGTCTCGGCTATCGTATAGCGCATGCGCAGTGCCTGTCACGATATTTTTGGCGTGCGCTATTCCTTTGCGTGTGTCTGTGTACGCTATACTAAAAGTCTCTAATAAGCCAACAGCAAAAAAAAAAAAAAATCTTTCTTGCGTATTTCTGACTCATGCCGTGTTATTGATAATTGCAATACACATAAATTACGCAACACATTGCCGCTGGTCCAGCACGCGGGTCATCGTTTGTACACTGGCTCCGCTGCTAAGGCGTCACGGAAATTTACATCTTTCTTTTACTGATACTATGGGATAGGCGGTAAGGTAGTTCCATGAGAGATCATTTACTCTAGCGCTGAACAATTACAAAGTGCCGTCGGATGTGCCTTCGATGCGAAACAATTTAGGCCTAGCGACGACTAGGGAGTAGCACTTGACGAGAGTGCCGTAGTCAGCCGCGCCAGCGGGCGGCGCCGCTTTCGTAAGCGCTGCTGTATGTGCTGTGAATTTGTCGTCTTCGGTCATGGTGCAGCTGAGAGTGCAAGTTTTTCAACGTTTTGCTCAACAATAACTCGTGCAAACGATGCTGCTACGACGTACGGCACGGGGGTATACGATGTTGTTGCGCTGCAGGACGAACACTATAAGGCTGCATAAAAACGTCGATGGATGGTACTTTAGGCACTCTCTTATGGGCTAGTCTTGAACCGTGGTTTGACTCGAAAGTATACATTGTTGAAGCACGACAGCTCGATCGTATATCGAAATGGGTCGCACTTCGCGTTAAATCAATGCGGCGATAACTGGAAAGCGTCTTTAATATCTGCATTCCGCGTTCGGTAGCTGCCCGTACGGTTCATTCGCTGTGTGTTTGTATGTGCAGTTACCATTGCGATTATAAAATATAATTGAAAATACATGTATCGTGAAAGATACAACGGATACACCCTCACTGCGGAGATGAAGCGCAGTCCTTCGCAGTCACTCCGGCCGCTAGTGCTGTTGCCAACAGCTGCCGCCATGCCAAACGGATGGTATACGGTTTGCTCGCGCGCTCAAACAAAGAACAAATAGCACTAAGGTGCCGGATAGCTTTCATGAGCACCGCGAAACAGCACTTCTACACTACCGCACCGCAGCATCAACACGAACAGCACAGCCCAAGATGGCGTCAGGAGGAGCCTGAGCGGACTTTCCCAGTTTAGCTCATACGGGGCGCCACCATCAAATTAAGATGGCTGCACCCAGGCATCGAAACTAAAAAGGTCTATAGAAAGCGATAACACTGGCGTCAGCTGCGGAGGCCTCGATAACAGCGCACTGCGAGGTGTAGACGAGAGGTGTTAGGGCACTGATGAAGCATTAGTGGAGGTCCATTGGCAGGACAAAAGAATTTACCATCAAGAGATTCGGAACTTTGGAAATGCATTAAAAGCCGCAAGATTGGCTCAAAAGCACAACCTCCGGGCTCTACACTTTTGACAAAGAGTGTACATGGCATTATAAGTGCCAAACGAAGCATTATTACGAATGTGACATCACTCATAGACACAGGCAAGTAAAGTCACTTCTGTTCGAGCCAACTTCTGGTTTACTGAGGCACACGTTTCGCAGATCGAGCAGTTATGGGTATTTTCTTGACACTATGCACGGGTAAAGTTTCTTCCTCTGTTCGCCAAAATAATGCCAACTCTAGAGAATCTTACAGCAAAATCGACGGAGGTATAGACTGTTACCAAATGAGTTGATAGGCATTAGTCGACCATCAGTTTTATTATTCTTCAATGTCGGCCTGTGATCGCGAGCGCTTCCAAGCGCCGAGCAAGCTAACAAAATACCCGCACAGTCTGGAAGAAGCCAAGAATCCCCCCCCCCCCCTCCCCCCTCCGTTCCTCCTTCCTCCAACTCTCCCACTCTCCGGTCCGCTTCTCTAATTATGTGCAGAAGGTCGAAAATATCCTGCCTGATCAAAGAAAAAAAAAAGACGAACTATGGCCAGAGTGGGACAGCACCACAGGAAGAAGGAGGAGTGCGACTGAAGAGATTTAAGAAGGTGTTTCGATAGCCCCAGTTCTCACGAACGCGCTGTCTTCAGATGGGGCTCTTTGATGAAACCTCAATGAAAAGCTGCTCCGCCGCATGTGCTCCTCACTGATGCATAGAAAACCATTTTTTTATTTACAGCTTTGCTAGAACATGTTGGTGGACCACCCAGTCCGGGATTATTTGGTGCACGTGAGACGGCCGTGGTTCGGCCTGGTGGGCAAAGCATTCGGGTGAGGGCGGCGCGGTGCAGTAAGTTGGTCTCGTGCGGAGGCACTTTTCTCTCTTTCTCTAAATGTCGTCTAATTGTTGCGCGGTGGAATGCGTAATCGATCGAAGAGGAAGAGCAGCATGCGCTTCTTCAGCTTTTAAAGCTGCATAAAATGGGTTACGAAGACGTGCAAACTTCTCCTTCGCGTATTTTTCTGTGAGCACTTAGTTCGCTCATTTTTCCTTCGAATGAATCGCACTGGAATGATGAATGAGCTTGCGCTCAATGTCCCAGATGGCATGCGATAGCTGGCAGGCCTGTGAGAACGTCTTGTTCGGCATTTAGTGCAAGAAATATAATGTGTTTAAGTAGCGCAGTGTTTGTCGCCAGATGGCTCCTAAGACTTGCCAGCAGCATGATCGCTGAAGTAGAGTGAAATTCCAAGAAGCAGCCGTATAATATGCCGCTTCTAGAACTGTCGTGTCCGATAATCGAAAAGTAATTTTGCTTTCCTCATTCAGGTTCACTCTTGAAGAATACTTCGCTCTGCATAAATATGATTGAATGCATTATTACGTCGTGATTTTTCACATCGCTGATTCTACTAATGCTCATCGCAGTCATTGTAATTCGATTACGCAAAGGACTGCAAGCGCAGTGATAGCGCGCATTGGGTGTACCAATGCGGCAGCAATCATCGAGGCCGCGGTCGAAACGAAATTGGCCACGAACCGCCCTGCGCCCGTCTGGCTAAAAAATTAGGCAGCACACTTCGGCATTCTAAACTGTCTCATGCATTCCGCACAGAAAATATGACGGTTCCTTAGCTTCATGTGCAACTGCATCAGCGGCATGAAATATCAAATTTTCCTAATTTTCATTCGGTAAGGCGTAACCACTATTTTGATAGTTGAAACGCGTTGCTCAGGGTTATGTGCGGGACTGTGGACTTGCATTTCAGGACAAATAAACAATGCCTAAATGAGTAAACATGGAAAAAGGAAGGGTGTGAAGTAGGGGCAGGGCCGTAAACATGCATTTTTCTTTGACTGGCCTATTTCGTTATCTCTATGCTGCTTAGTAAAAATGAATCCCTCAAACAAAAAATAATGTTTCTTACAATGGCAAGCGGAGGGAGGAACCGGGGACCGATGAATGTGGGTAAATAGAATTTTAGTACAAAAGCACTGCTTTTCACGCAGTCAAACCCAACCACGATTTTTACGTGAAGCCTCTGTCGAGCCCAGAAAAAAAAAAAAAAAAAAACAAAAAAAAACGTAACAACGGAGCTAATATAAACCCAGGAATTTCTTGGGGGAAAGCGAATGTGGAAGGTCGTAGGTATACCGCCGCAGCTGATCACCCCATCTGTTAAAGTGCACTCCATGCTGCGCATTGCACCTCGTCGTCTACATCAACTTTTGTTCGCACGCAAAAGCTTTCGCACATTCTGGAACTGTGTTTAAACCATTCCCTTTTTAGGTAGGCACGCCAATCGGTTGTGGATCATGATCTCGGTTCTGCAGCTGGGTCTGATTACACTTGTGCAGTACTGGCTGCACTCACTGGGCGTGAGGGAAAGAGGGGTATTAGAACTCCGGCTAAAACGGAGCACAGAACCTCGTTAACTTCAACGCCACTCCCTCTGTTGTTCAACGGAGCAGCTCTCGCGGAGTTTTGGCAGAGCTCTGAATCCACAATTTTAACGATGCATAAAAAACTAATGTATTGCAGTTAAGGTGACGCAATTGAAGCCGGAATGAGACTGTGATCCATAGTACGCTTATACGCATATTTCTTTTATCCGTTTCGCATTCAAAGCAGCAAGTTTTGTATTCGGCGAGAGATGCACTCAACAGCAGACGGCATGAGTATGGTTTTACGCCGAGGGTGGAGGACGGTGCAACACTACGAAGAGGTGGGGTACCGTCTCGCTGAATGGAGCCCAGCTGGCTGGCCGGTTTCACTGTGGCCTCTCTTCCCCCGAGTTCGACGTACGACTGACAGTGCAAAGACGCCTGCGCAAGTAACGCTTTGTTTTGCACCGAGCGAAGCGGACGCTGTAAAGAGGTAAGCGTAACGCTCTCAAATTGCGCGTCTATGGCGAGCTCGGCTAACCTTACGGATTCCCTGCAGCCTCTGCTAAAATGCATAGGTGAGCGCTACCTTCACATCTGCCTCCGACGGTTACCAAGTGCGACTGAGAAAAGACACCTGCACGAGTCGTTCACTTGTGTGCACGTCGTAGACGGTACGTTGGCTTTTGCTTCGTTCTGAATCGACGCCGCTGTGTGCCCAATCGATACTAGTTCTTGCTCTTGATGTGTCGCGCCCTGACCTGGGAATATTTCTGCCTTGATATGCAGCCCTCAAGGATATTCTTGAAGCCCAGTCTTGTATCTGGCTGTGCGGAAATCGCCATTGTAAGTATTTTTCCGTTTTGCGTCCTAATACCGCCATGCCGGCAGTCAAGAGCGCTCTAGTGTGCTGCAGAACAAAGTGACACATTAGAGCATAGCATAATGTTTTAAGGATAAGTTGCTTTGTTTTTTTCATGCGCGTTTCCATAGGTGCTTTTTGCCTTGCCAGACACTTCTGAAGAGTCTTCTTGTAGCTTTCAAGAAAAACTTCTCACGCGCACAGGTGATCAGAAATTCAATTAGCTTCGCATTCATCAAAGTTTCAAGTTGACTGTTTTCTGTGGCAACTTGTGTTTGTGAATTACACTTCACTGTCATGAGTTAAATTGATACGTAGGCTCATCGGCGCAAAAAATCTTCGGAATAAGACCAGTACAACACTATTTGTATGCCTGAACCCATACCAGGCTACTTGCTCAGGTAATCAAGTTAATCTCTGGATATACAGCTGAATTCCCTTTGGATATATAGCCAACGGCAACTCTGACAATAGAATTTGAGTCTAATGGCGTTCAAACACATTTACAGCATCACTGCAGCCGCCAAGCTTTGGTTCTGCTGTCCTCTAAATTGCTGCGCAGCCGGTGTTCATAAACTTCCTTAATATTACAGTTTGGTGCCTGAGCAAAGCGCGCATGTCGTCCGTGTACCGAGTCGCGAATAAATAATTTTAAACACGCAATAGTGTGTGTTTGGATATTGGTGGCCAGCGAATATATTACAATTCCTAGAACTACAAGACTATTAACCCGGACTGGAATACATAATAAAATGCAACATCACCATCCTAGTGATCTATCCCAAGTAGCACGCCATCAATGGAACGTCATTGGCCAAATATTGGGGAATATTGATACCAATAAAGACACAATATTGGCATTTCATTTTGGTGCTACCCGTTCCAAGATTTAACTCATTTTTTTTTTTTAAATGACTTTCCTATCAATAACAGTATTGGAGTACTAGGTTATTTATTGGTATTCGACAACATTCAATGGCTACCCACTGTATTTCACCTAAGCTCATCCACTGTTCCTATATCACATCCACCCAGCCAAGCCCGCTGGCCCTCGAATACCTTGGACCTAAGCCTATTCACTGGGTTTTCACAACTAGCATTCATTGTCCACTGGCTTTTGTATTATTGGCATCCAGTTACCGCATTTGGCAATCCTGCACACTATAGTGCTGAATGTTCAATATTTAGTACCACGTTTCGTTACATTTTTTGTGTTAGGGAGAATAGGCAACTATAATGCCGTCACGCGCCTATAACACAGGGTGGAGTTTGCTTTGGTGCAGACATGCTGCATGCAGCTTTTTATTTAAATGCAGTATGCTGAGAACATCCATTCAAAGAAAATAATAGATCTGAAAAAAAAACAACAACATTTAAGTTTTATTACATGCCTATTTATTAGGTGTGCAAGTGGTACACGGGGTATAAAAATTTAGGTAGAACTCTTTGATACTTCAGTGCTCCTCCCATGTTTGCCTGCTTCGGCAAAGTGTTCTCAGGTCCCAGTTGGATTAAGGCGCTGAGTTTATGACAGCTTAAGGTGCCCTTCAGGCCAGCACCTCTAGCACACGCCTTCTAAGATTGGTTGTAGGGGCGGCGACTATCAACAGCCCTACCAGATATGGGCTTAAGTGCATAACATTTTCTTTCGCAGATGGCGCCTTGAAATAAAAGCAACATTAATAATTCACATTCCGGCAGAAAACGTTTTTAGAAGTAGAAGGATGGCTAAATTGTGCAGTAGAAATTGTAATATAAAGCGCCCCCTGTTGGCACTCAGCTAACTTCTGTGCCTGGTTTGCTCATGTTGAAATAAACTGCTTGACTAGGCCGGCTATGTCACCTTCACAACATTGATTGAAATTTCTGGCAGCGTACGGCGTGCTATGTGGATGAGTTGTTGGCACTGAAAAAATAAAACAATTTAGATTGAATGGCATTTTGAAATCAAAGATAGGGAGCGTTCTCTGTTCAAGATATTTATTGTAACCTATAGGCGTTAAACGGTAGTCAAAGTTTGCCCCCTTCTACTTGTAGTGCCTTTGTGATCGAGCACCTGGAGAAGTAAGACATGTCGTCCTAACTGCATGCATCAGATCAATAGCTTTCTTTTGAATAGTTTTCGTTAGGTGAGATTGCCGCAAGAACTAAAGTGAAACTGCAAAGCAGAAAGAGACGTCCAAAATGGGAGTCGCATGCTGATCGCCTTTTGGCTACGGCTGCTATAGGCAGCTAAAATTGGAGTATGTCACATCATTATTGAAATCAGAACGTTTCAAAAGTTGTTAAAGCTGCAGCCGCAACAACGTCCGGCACAGAAGCATTGGCCTTTGCATAGAAATACACTCGGGTTGAAAAAAAATTCGAAGCTAACATACATATTTGTTGTGGGAACAACTTTGATGTAGTAACGTAAGAACTACGGTACCTAATTCAAAATTAGGAATTCTCTTTTCAGCGTTTTTATTCATAGAGTCTTGGTGCGTACGATAGGAGCTCTTGCAAGTGAAATATAAAGTGGCTAGTTTCACGGAATTTCTTTTTCTGTGCGCGAGATAACAATCAATAATTTTGGGGAACTGCATTTTTTAAAGAGAAATTATATATTATTTTCGAAAATAATCAAACTTCACCGTAAAAATAAGTGCGCCGGAAATCTTTCCTGACGCTTTTACTTTTCAATAATTCATTGCAAAACTTCACTTGTTGGCTATTTTATGGCATTTCTACTAATCAAGGTTAGCCCAAGGCTATTAAAACACGAGAATAAGCTACGCATCGTATACACCATTCCATTAGCGCATTCATAAACGCTAATTACAGTATTAGGTATCCGCTTCTCGACTAAAAATGATATCCAAGAAAGCTGAACTTAGCTCTGAGTTTTGAATATATGTAAAGAAAACAGATCACTTCAGTTACATGACACACGCGATATGAAGTTTTACCTGAAAACCACATAAAACACGCGTCATGTTTTACAGGGCTAAGCTTTTCTTCTTTCTTGCCACCCTAGATTGACAGCCCTAAATGCACATTGCTGAGCGCTTCGCCGACTAGGCAAACCTTTGTTTCTACTCTACTCCTCTTGCCACCAGACATTCACCGGCGTGCGACATTTTGTTCTATGTGTGACAAAAACAGAGAAAAGAGCGTTAACATCCGCCGTTTCCGTTATGTCTGTGGTGCAGTAAGTTAGCTTCCTGGTTTGGAACGCGCGAGAATGGTTCAAATCGCGTTTTTCTGACACCCTTTTTTGTCTTTTTGTTGTTGTTTTTTCAGCCAGAGAAACAGCACGGAAATTCGTTATTTGCTTGTGGATGTGGTCCCTTTTAGATACCATTCATGCCATGATCCTTTCAGCTACAAATGCAATTTTGAAACAAATCATTCACTCGTGCTCTTGCGCACTTTCAAAGGACATTTTCACACCAGACATACTAACAGGATGCGCATTTTAGGCTGCATTCTGGAATAGTTTTGGGTAGAAATATTTGTTTCAAAGAACTCTGAAATGTTTCTGAAATGCCATGAGGCGAGATCCGATGTTGATGCAGAATACCGGCGAGCATGCGCAAAAGATCGCTCGTTGGCAAAATTCAGTTAAAGGGACCTGGTATTCAGTGGCATGCGTACTTTTTAAGTAATGTGGACATGGAAAAGAATGAATATTTTGTCAAAGACATCATAAAAGAGCAAAAAAATTCTAAAAAAGAGAAAACGTAAGCATCTACCTTCTACCAAGAATAAACCAAAATATAAAGAAAACCTTCTCGTACCACCTACTTTCCTGTAGACGAAACCAGGAGGCGTAATACGGAGCCAGTTGCCTCACTTTTTTGTCTTTCTTTCTCGATCCGCCTGTCAGATAGTGAGCGTGCAGATGCTTTCAACGCAATGTGTGGCATAATTCACACATATTTCTTGTTTAGTAGGCTCCTTGTGACATTCCTTTGTCATTAGTTTCTCGCACACAGGTAAGATTGTCATTAAAATGTTGACCTCTTTCTCTGTCAATAGTTGAAGAGAAAGAAGAAACATCCGCACCAAAATGGAGAAGCAAAATGGAAAGTCCTTGAGAAGTTTAGAAGCCCGGCCCATAGCGTCACCTCCAGAGGAGTGCAGCAAGCAATGTAACCTCTCGACGAAAAAGGAGCCTTCGATCTCACGGAAAACCATGGCATGCGAGCAAGTTGTCTCCCAGAATGCGCCTTCACAAGTGGTGCACCAAACCTCTTCGAGACCTGTGTGCTCGCCATCAATCCGAAACGCCTCGACTACACCTACTTCGGTGGTCGGGAGTTCAAGGCACCCTAGCCACCACCGAGGACATCGTCTTTGCACGAGCGATGATCACCTTAGCAGAAAAGATTGTTCTACCGCTGCGAAAAATCGCCGCGAAGGTATAGATCAAGCCCCAAAGAAAGAAAAGACCATGTCGATGAGCCCTGCTTCCCGTCGTAAGAAGCATGGAACGCACGCGAGAAAAACAATCCCAGCGCGGAGTTCTTCCACGTCGTCGAAGATGCCGAACCGAGATCCCAAGTCCACTTCTCCGAGGCGTAAGGCAGACACAACTGACGCCTCAACGAACACAGTCATCTCTTCGGAACTTGTGCTTCTTAGTTTGATTAGCACGGTAAGAAGTGATCGAGCATGCAACAAGTCTACTCAGACTGTTGACACCGTTGTAAGGCCAACAACTAGGCCAACTGAACCATTGACGTCGTCACTGGGGACTTCTCCGCCCATAGCTACCTATCAACCACCTTTGAAAACAGCATCGAGAAGACAACCGAGGGCAGTGAAGTCGGACACTTCTGTTGTGACAGCCCACAACCCTGCCTTGAAATCTGATGAGAGACGAGGGCCTACAGGCGGTTATAGTTTAAACGTTAGCTATGAGCAGAGTATCGTTACGGAAGATGAAGAAGAATATCGCTCAACGTTTCTTAGTAGTGACCCTGGGAGCGAAGAAGAAACGCCCGCTTACTTATACGAGTCAGCCGATCCTGGCAGCAGCTCCTTATTGAGTACACTGCCCTTAAATCGCTCTACTGGAGTAAGAACACTGAAATTAGCGCGGAACATACAACCAAAAAATGAAAATTGTGGTAGCGACCTGCAATATTTTATGAGCACGGGACAGAGGCGAGGTGCCCCAAAATACTCTACGGACACAGCAGGAAGACACGATGAAATTTATGAAGTGACTGAAGAGTTTTTTGAAGCCAACAGCAGGGGCCCTGACTCAGACAGCGAGGCAACTGCAATGGTTGTTCGAGAAGATCGAGAAGAAACATTACTTGAAGAGTACAGCTTGTCTGAGGATATTTCAGGTAGCGACAATGAAACTACCGAGACGTATAGAAATTTCGAAGAAAAATGGGAAGAAGACCTTCAGAATACGAGGAACCTTCCAATGGATGATGTGGATGACGCTGAAAGACCTGGAGTACAATTCAGTAAGAGACTAAAGAGGAGGATAAAAACTGCTCCATCACGTCGTAATCAAGAAGCAATATCACCGCCTCTTGTCTCTACGCATGGCGAAAACCCTACCGTCACTTCCGTGGCCGGACGAGTGCAACAGTACCAAATCAAACAAGCTGCTCCGAACTCCCCCGTAAGCAAGCACGCTGTTTCAAACCATGGAACCGTTTCAAGCTCGCCGAACTGTCAAGTGTTGCCTGGGGCTACCACAGGGCTTAGCTGCGTTACAACACCCTCTCGGGGCTTTCATACTCACGGTAAAAGTGTTCACCCTCCGAAACAGTACGTAGACGCTGTTTCAAACACATCTGGTGTTCAGTATAGTCGTCTGTGTGCGAACTGCCAGGACAGAAAGTATCACTTCTGCAACAGCCCCATGACATATGTGAAACACCTACCACACCAAGGCGGGCTTAATAGACACGCCGATAGTAGCATAACAAGACATCTTCCTTGTCCGGGAGCGCATGGTCAGAGTGTCCCAGCGCCGTTGCAGTGCCAGCGATGTCTGGAGCGTACAACAAGCAAAACAAGCAGGAAACAAACACGCAGAGCGCGGAGCAACGATGATCATGACGAGCGGAGACGACGTAGCAACGATTCCATTAGGTCCACCACAAGTCGCTCGAACACAGCTCCAGGTAGCAAGGGCAGCGTGACTGCAAAACGGATGCCACGGAAAGGAGCGGAAAATTCACAGAAGTGTTGCAAGAAATGTTGCAAGACAACGTCTACACACCAAGTGAAGGCTACACCATCTACTCTGAATGGAACTTCAAAAGCCTCGTCCAGCAAATCCTCCTCTCGGGGACCTGTAGCCCAACCGTCTGGTGCGCGTAGCTTGGTAAGAAGCAGCAAGGAGAACGCTGCTTCTCCGGTCGTGGCTGCCGGCCAGCGGCCTGTCACTCACGCAGATGAGGACGCACAAGGGCGTAATATGTCGAGCAGCCAACAGGAGGTGCCTAATGGTGGGAAAACCCGCGCAACCCCATCAACAAGTCGCGCACAGGTCAGTGCACTTTGATTACATCGCTTTCCAACTGAGTTTAAAATAGCATCATAAAGTGATCTCTATATGTGCTACTGGCGCGAAATAAAATGCGAACAGCGAAGTGTGTGGAAAACGGTGCACCTCATGCAGCTTGCCTGTCATCATCAAAGATAGACGCACTGATCTGGTTAGGGATAGTTTTTCTTCTGTTTTCTTAGTGCATAGATGTGGCACGTGTGGCTGAAGCGAGAGCTCTTCGCTCGCTGGAATACAGTTCTTTGATTTCACTTCCATCATCAGCGTATGGCTGTAATGCTGCAAACCACAAGGCTCAAGTCACCATCTCTCGAAAGAATCAATGTGGCGCTCCAGTGGCAAAACGAAACAATGAACGTAGTAGAGAAGCAAAACTATCGCAAACCGGATGAGCGCGCCTATGTTTCAGGATGACAGGCAGGCTGCCTAAAGTGGATCGTTTTCTACGCGCTCTGCTGTTAGCATTTCATTTGATGCCCATAGTACGCAAATGTCATTCATGTAATGTTTGCTAGTGATCCAGCTGCCCAGAAATAATAGGCACAGCCTTCCTCCAATCCCTGTAGCAAAAGTTTAGAGGGGACGTTATTGTAAGAAGTACTAAATGCGTAATGCAGCGGGCGAAACACAGCCAGCAATCTCTTTGTCAGGTAGGAAGCAGGCACAGGCTGATGGCATTGTAAAAAAAAAAAAACAAAACACATTTATTCTTAATTTTAGTGGCCGTTTCTTCCACTGAAATATCCTTAGTTTGAATCAACAAGGTGCACGAGAGAGCGTAGTGACATGTAATCTTCATTGACAAGCTTTCGCCGAGTACTGCTGGGCAGGTATGCAGGGGATGGCTGAGTGAAGCGCGCAATCTTCAGGCGCACAGAACGCTGGCTCTACAAGCTTCACTCTCAGTCTCATAGTCGAGATGACAATACGAAAAGAAAGGAGATCCGGAGGGCTGACGCGAGGACAGTTTCATTCCTCTTTTCATGACACATCATAAGCATTGCTTCACTTCCGCCCTTATTGCACGCCTAGTCTTATTTCTACGTCTTTACACTTGGATGCTTCTGCTTCCTTTCCCCTCGGGAGCAGGATCTACCGCCTTTCGCACACGCATTCTCCGAAGGCGTCGCTCCTCGGGTTGCCGGGCTCGCCACACGTCTTCGACGCTTTCGTCTCGTTTTCGTGACAATCACTCACAAACACTGCATAGAGCCACAAAATGAACAAAAGAAACTCACACATTTTCATTTCAACGGCTGCAGCATCGTCCCGTTCTAGCCGTCATGATATCTCGGCTCCTCTCCTCAGTTCACTTGACACATCTTTCACCTTCGATGGTAGCCACCTTGAATTCGTTCCCGCGGCAGCCACCATCGACCAGACTGTGCATCCGGCCGCCCGCGTCTGAAACCCCTCCGTCCTCCCTCTCAGGGTTCGTCCCAAGGCAGCCACTTCCAGGCTTCTCCTTAAAAGCGGCGAGAAGGATGTTTGTGTCCCAGCTGGTGATAGTTTAAGTCTTCAGAGAACTTTGCATGAATGCCGAATAGGTTATCCTTTGACTAAGGCAGCTAATTAGACCGCAGTAATGAATGTATTCGAGTGGACTTTTACGCTTCAATTGCCATTCGCACTGAAGTCATCGGAACATGGTGCACGATATGGCTGATAGTTTATGTTCATCGAATGCTTTGACTGCATTCTTATATATAATTCTGCCGGGTGAATAGAAGTAATAAATATATTTCGGGAAAAATTAGTATAAAGGTCAGTTATGAATTCTGAGGCCAGCAAGAAACAAAAATTAATGGTCAATCATTATCCCAGCTTGTATGAGAGAGAGCAAGTACAGTCCATAGGTTTCCAATATTCGCCAGGCAACCTTTAGTCGATATTGTAAACAAGACAGCGGAAATGGAAAGCGTATATGAAGCGGGCGGTTATACAAAAACTTTCGTAGTGCTATCGTTTTTAGCGCTTCCCAACACAACCAATGTGAGTAAAAAAAAAAAGCATTTTCCTTGTCTTATTTACACGAACTTCCGGGGCATGATATGAAAAGCTGCACTGCGGCCGCACAGGTAGTTATTATTAGCAGCAGTAATGTATTTGTAGAAAGAAAAGTACAGCCCAAGCCAGAAGGAAAAGACGATGCTGGTCGCGGATGCTGCTATATATTGACAATCTTAGGCGCCTAACTTTCATGCGGCAGAAAGAAAAGCGCCAGGGGAGACAATGGGCATATAAAGTACACATTGGAGGGCCAGTTTGAAAGCGTACGGGAGAGAAGCTGTATACAACTACTACACATAATCAATATCGCCCTGATACATAAGGGAAACAGCTCCCGCCGAGGTGTTCTATCACTTGTCCACATCACATGCGAGCGGTCACTGTGAAGCTGCGTACACAATGCATACAGATATGTTGTGCACACACACACTGTGCTTACATATACGCACTGTGCAGAAGCGTCGCGTGTCCTGTTCCGCATGCTCCCTTTTCACAAGCGACCAACGTGGCCCGCTATTACTATATAGGTAGGACACGCGAGCGTTCTGCTACCGAACCTCTGCTTTCGAGGAGACGACGGCATATCACGTCCGGTTTCCCAGTGTCTGCGAAATCCTTCGCCATCGTTTTGTCGTAGGAGCGCGCACTGCCCTGCTGTTAAAGTAGTGCCAGGTACAATTGGTCCGAGATCCTCGACACTTTGTTTACGTTGCCCCCTCTCCCCCCCCCCCCCCCCTTCCCCTCTCCAATGAACCTGGTAATTTCAAATCATGTTCCACAGATATGAGTTCCTGAGCTGTTGAGACGTTGTCTATCCTCAGTCTGTCTGCCCAGCTAAGCAGAACATAAATGCAGTTTTAAAACATATAGAGGTAAAATAAGAGAATATGAATCAGTTTCGGGAACCATTAGGAGTAACTGAAACAACGGTGGAGTTAATGGAACGATTTCTACGAGTTTCGGCAATTTCCCCCTGTCTAGATCTGCATTTGTCATCTGTAATTTATATTGTTCTAGTAAAATGCCTTAATAGGTATTTGATTTACATTGCGCCAAGGAACACTGGCCACTGTACTTTTTTTTTCTCTCCGGTCGAACGTCAAAAACTGCGTTTCGGCCACAATTTTACAGGCTTAAATAAACTGTTTTTAATGGAGATAAAAGAAATTGGTGCAACGTGGCAAACGTTTTGTAGAAGGATAAGTGGAGCAACATGTTCAAGCAATGCAGCATAAGGAAGACACGACTCTTCTACAAACTCCCTTTTCTGCGAAATTTCATTTTTATTTCCATGCGCAATATAATGACGCTCTTAGAGATCGCAAGTTTTCTTAAAAATGTTTCTGCGTACGTCACTAGTTCCCCAGAAGTGTTAATGTTCGTCACTCGCGAACTAACAATGGGTACGCCACACTGGGTAGCGTTCTTTATAGGTTAATGAACACATGCCAAGCCTGAGATAAATTCGTGACACGTCTTACACTTGCCCACTTTTTGAAACTCTTAAACGCTGCGTTAAACTGATCCGTGCTGCTTGAATTATGTTCGTTGTTATTGTTTTCATTGGCAATAACTGCAAAATGCGTTTTAGTCTGCGCGTATATGATTTAGGAGTACTCCAAAGTCTGCAACAACTTGTTCAAACATGTAAAATTCAAACCATGAAGGTGACGTAGTCGCATTACTTCGATTATTTATTAATTTCATCCATGCCGAGGCCTTTTTTGTGTTGGTATTTGTAACCCAACTCGGCAGTACCAGTTGTTCATTGTACCTCTGCCACAGGTTGAACGCAAGATTGATTTAAATAAAAAGGTGCCTCTTCACTTCTTCTTTCTGATTGCATTGCTGGGACTTTTGCTTTCCTATCAAGCCGCAAAACAGTGCTCTTGGCTTCGCGTCCAATACGTTAAGCCGAATCAGGTTTTTTCCTTCTTTCACAGTCTCAGACACTTCATCTGTTGGCAATGTTCGGATAGCAGCACGCATTTTGTTCCGTCATGCGCTGAGCCGCAGTCTCCAGCATCTGCAACCGACATAACACCCCGTCGTTTCGGCATGACCTGAGGCGCACTACAACCGACTTTGGTTACTCATATTGTTCAAGAAGTAATTTAATGAGTACTTTCCGAAGGTACTGTACAGCGTTCCATATCTGCTCGGGATCTGCAGCCGACATTTGATTGACCCTATAATTAAACGCAAATATTCGCTTCGTTCAGGAGAAAATAACAAATATTGTGAGTTACTCTATAGGCAAGAGCCAACATCATATATCCGATTGAATTCGAATCTGAAATGTCTTTATTTTATTGTTTTGACACAAGTTTCGTGGGACAAACTGCATATACTCGACCAGACATGGCAGTAATTGAATTACAGTAATGAAATTACTGTAATTTAATTACTTTTTCGGTAATTTGTAATGTAATGAATTACTTTTTCAGTTTGGTAATTTAGTAATGTAGTGCATTACTTTTTAGTAGTAATTTCGCAGCAAAGTAATTAATTCCTCTTGAAATTACTTTTACTAAAGAGCGCCATCACTCCATCAATAGACAACAAAGTAGAGTGCGCGAAAGCAGGAACGACGTGCTGCAATCCGAAGCCAGCGTAACGGATTGGCAAAAGGAGACAGAATTGAGCTGAACTAGAATACTCTGGAGAACAAGTTGTTTTTTTGTTTAATAGCTTTGCTTAGTTTTTGCATTTATGGAAACTAGAAAGTAATTTCAAAGTAATTGAATTACTCAGTGGAAGTAATTGTAATGTAATTTCATTACTCTTGGAGAGCAGTAATGAGTAATTACTTTTCTGCAATTTTCAGCGAAGTAATTAGTAATGTAATTTAATTCCTTTTCAAAAGTAATTTTGCCATGTATGTACTCGACAGTGCTATAGACGCGTAGTTGACCCAGTTACCTTTAGAACGGTGCCCCCATCATGAATGGCAAAGTAGACTCCCTCTTACCTAGATCGGGTTTTCCAGCCTCACGCGTACAGGCATCCGCTCTATCATGAGATAAAACGGTAGAAGAGAGCTTATTACTTAGGTTCCATCGAGTGAAGTTGGTACATAGGCCATACTGGGCGGTGCCGCACATGAACGGAATTTAGTACACCAGGCGGACCCTCACCCGCAGTCGACGAATATTTCCCACACATAGAAAGAATCTCGGCTCATTCCATTATTTCGTGAATATAAACAACCTCAGTACAATAGCGCAGGCCAGCGTTCTTGAAATAGTGGAAATGCTATGACTACAAATAAAAACACCTGGTTTCTGTCATTCTGGTACTTGATGAAACGCAAGAGTTGCGTAAGCATCGAACTGCACTTTTTCCACATTACGGTTTTGGTTGTGACTTTACATTTCTCAGCAATCATCCCAAATAGTGTGGGAAATTTTTCTATTGCATCCTGAGAGGTTAAAGACATTCATGGCGTCAAGAAAAGGACTTCATCCATAAACCTACACTACAGTACACCTATAGGATTTATGAGGATGTGCAAACTTGTTCCTTATCCCAGTGTTCCAACTTTGCCCTGTGCACTGTATGCAGAAAGGGAGGGGGTATTCACTGGCTCAAATAAACTCACAAACGTTCTTGTCTAACGTTAATGCAATAAACCTAAATTACTCGTATCATAGTTTGCGTGTCAACCTGTCATAGAACGGCACAAGGTTGACTTGAAACATCTTACTGGACATTACTGATAATGTTTTAGCGAAGCATGTGAGTGCTGATTACATAATTTGCACGCTGTGAAAAGTGGGACAAGGCAAGCTCAATCTAATCGTCTCTTCAAAGAAAAGGACACGCTTAAAATATTCCGTGCAGAGAAATGTGTCCACTGACCAGGAGAAACTTCGCGGTATACCATGCTTTTGTGCGAGACAACTAAGCTGGAATTTCGTATTGTCATATTCGTAGTGCGTTTTTATGATAATTGAGGGGAAGGGGAGAGGGACATGCTGTTGAAAGCTCATGCTCTTTTTGCAAATTTTGCGCAGAAGGAACGTGCGAAGCAAGTTGCCTCAAGTGCAAGCGACAGGAACCAAGGCATCGGTGGAACGTAGTCCGCACCTAGGCAGCAGGCCATTTGGATCCCCCGATGAGGCGGTTTGAAGACAGCGGCCTTGCCAGGCTCATCGCACGGCGGATCCGCCACGATTCTCGTACTCAAAACAGCGGAAAGCTTGAAAGCTAAGGTGATGCGTTCACGTATCTAGAGCAGGCATTGACATGATAAGTGGAATCTTCTACACAGATATTTTAAATAGTACTCATGAAATTGATTATAATTTGTGGAATAAATATGCTTTCTATTACAAGCTTGCATAAAGCAAAGGATGAATATTAATCTAACACATTTTTTTCGACACAACTGGGGAGCAGTCGCACTCATATCTAAAGGATGCGTAATCTGCACGGCGAAAGTAGCATAACTTGGCGCGTAAATTGCAGATAAAGAGTATGTGCTCCTTGTGGGATACTTGAATCTTGTAAAGCGTACGTGCACTGAAGCGTTGCTTTTACTTCCCAATTTACTTCTTAAAACAGCAAAAAAAAAAAAAAAAAAACTCTTCATGTCGCACTCTTTTCAAGAGAGGGAGAAGGCGGCTGTCGTGACGCGGGGGCTACGTCGACCCGGCCTTCACTTGGTAGCGTGCAGAGACTCGGGGTTGAAGTAGGATTGAATCTTCGAAGTTGGTGAAATATGTACAAGCAGGTTTAATGGCACTTTGAGAAACTTATTTACAAGATTATTTACACGAAAAAGAAGGGTACATCAGCAAAATGGCAAGCGTTAAGAGTTCATAGCGAGAAGCGACTGGATGAGCCGTTTACCCAGGGCTCAGAGCGACATTTCGTGCTCTGCAGCGTCCTTAAAACCCCCTATGTCCAGCCCCTCTCTGAAGATGCTGACCAACCAAATCCAGGGCACGCCCCTCAGATATCGGCATCCAATCGAACACATCACTGCACTGATGGTCTGAAGCACTGACTGGTCCGGCATTAATTCGTTGGGCGTGATCACTTGTTGGCGGGAAAAGCTTGGGAACGGCGAGGAGAGGAGGTACATTTCTATTCTTCAGCAAAGAAACCACAGGCTGGTTCTGACAAGTGGGTTTACTTCTCAGAAACCCAAGTGCACGTGGGCGCCGCATACGCTCCCAGCATTGTCCGTTTTCGACAATTGCAAATCTTTCCTACATTCCTGGGAAATCACTTAATGGCTGTATGCGTCATGCTCCTTTCTTGTCCTGCACGTCAGCGGACATGTCACTCTGTCGTCTCCTTTGGAAAGTAGGCATTCCTCACTGGACGATAGGGCTTCTCGACTGGAAGGGTGAACAAAAGAAAGAAAGCACTTCCTGCATTTCCCGCAGGGGGACGTTTCTTTGTGTTTTTCCAGACGTTCTCTTGACAGGGTCAATTTGGCATTTGCAGGGTGTCCACAAAGCAAAACAGGCTTACAAAACAGGATTCCTGGAAACAGGCTCACTTAGAGCCATTGGACCATCACCACATATCCACAACACTTATCCATGCCCACAGGCGAACAATAGAGCGCGCAAATGCGGATGCACGGTCGTAACAGCCTCCTCCCCCGCCAGAAGAGTCTCGGAGGGCAGCAGTCGCAGCTGCTGCATGAAGAGACGACTTAATGGCCTGCACGTGAACGCTTGAAGCTCGCTGTTGCTTGTCGCGTTGTCTTGATTGTTGTAGGCCAAATTGCTCGAGCTGTCTGAAACTCAACCACATGTCTAAACAAGCACTCGGCTCCCGTCTGAAGAGACCAGGTCAAAAGAAAACTGCCATTGTTGTTCGAGAAAAGCCCACTCTCAAGACGTTCAGGACCTACGTATGCCTAGAAAACCAAACGTGCTGCTTTACATAGTCACACATATACAAGCGCACGAAAAAAACAAAAAAACCTGATTATCAATTTGGATACATGGTGAGGAACATCTCGGACCGCTTAGAAAGAGCGGCTAAGCGCGTCCGCATTCCCATTTAGCTTCCCTTTTTTGTATCTTATTTCAAAATTGTACTGCTGTAAAATCAAGCTCCATCTAAGAAGGCGACTGTTCTTCGATGTCGCAGTTTGCAGCCAAGCCAGGGGACAATGGTCCGTCTCTACGGTGAATTTGGCCCCTCCAAGATAGCACTTCAATTTTTGAATGGCCCATACAATGCAAGCGCACTCTTTCTCTGACGCGCAATAAGCCCTCTCTCTAGAACTCAGTTTTCTGCTCAAGTAGAGCACGGGGTGCTCATTACCGTCGTCATCTCTCTGGCAGAGAACAGCACCTAGCCCTCGATCACTGGCATCACACTGGACCGTGAATTCTCGGCCATAGTCTGGAGCTCGCAATACCGGACGGCTAATCAGCACAGCCTTCAGGTTTACGAAGGAGGCTTCCTTTTGTTCGTCCCAGACTACATTTGTCGGTTCTGTCTTGCGGAGAGCGTCGGTCAGAGGGCTAGCCAAAGCTGAATAGTTAGGGATGTAGTGATTGTAGTACCCAGTCAGACCCAGGAATGCTCGAATTTCCGTCTTCGTGCTCGGCCGCGGGTAGTCTGCTACCGCAGAAATCTTAATCTCGCTGGGTTTCCTGAAACCCTGACCTACATTGTGACCCAAGTAGTCCACGGTCGCCCTTGCCAGGCAACATTTCTCGGCCTTTACGGTTAGTCCAGCTTGACGCAAAAGGCTCAGTACAGCTCTTAGATGTACCATATGGTCCGCCCATGAGTCGGAAAAAACCGCAATGTCACCTAAATAAGGCACCGCGAATGTTTCACACCCCTTTAAAACCCTATCCATGAGTCGGGAAAAACAAAATGGAGCATTTTTGAGCCCGAAACTCATCATTGTTGGCTGGTAGCTGCCCGTCGGAGTGACGAAAGCCGCGTATCTGCTGGCGCGTTCAGTGAGCGGTACTTGCCAGTATCCTCGAGTAAGGTCCAGCGTAGTCACATATGCCGCTCTACTGACCTGTTCTACTCTCTCCTCAATATTCGGAATAGGATACACTTGATCCCTGGTGAGAGAATTTAGCTTTCGGTAGTCTACCACAGGCCTAGGGTCTTTACCTGGAGCTTCTACTAAGATCATAGGCGAAGCATAATCGCTTTCCGAGGGTTTTATTACTCCCAATTCCAGCATGCGAGTTACTTCCCTATCCAGAATTTCTCTTTGCCTTGGAGAAAATCGGTAGCACCTTGATCGCACTGGCACGTCTGAAGTCAGCTCAATATCGTGCTCAGTCAAATCAGTCCTGCCTGGCCTGTCCACGAAACAGGCCTCAAACTCTGTTATTATTTCGCCCAGATCGGACAGCTGGGATTTCTTTAGTTCTCCTCTCTGCTCCGTCTTTCTGAGAAGCTCCTGAGCGTTGCTTCCTTTTCCGCTGAGGCAAATCAAGTTGTCCCCCAATCTCCTCAGGAAGGTTTAACGTTAGATTTACCATGGTTTCCCTCTGCTCATAAGGCTTCATAAGATTGCAATGATAAATGCGCACTGCTTTACGCCTATCGGGGATTTTCACTGCGTAGTTAGTGTCAGAAAGCTCTGCAACGACTTTAGCAGGTCCTTCCCACTGTACTTCGAGCTTATTCTTGGGATCATTGGCTTGCTCCATAGCTAAGTCCTCTCGGGTTCCACTTAGAAGGCTCGTGAGATTACTAGACACCGGCGGCAAGAGGTTACTCTCTAGAACGTCCTCATTCCGTGTCTTATCAAGCTCACTTTCTAGTTGACTTATATGAGATGCCTCGCTCTCAAAGTTTTCTGACCCGCTATCTTCCGCATCGACCACTGTTTTAACTGCCGTTTCTTCCGCAGTGGATTTTTCTGGAATGAGCAGTGTAGCTAGTTCTCGCGCCTTTGAACGTGTTAAGGCTGGCACAACTCTGTCTCCGAAAAGGACGCCCCTCTTTCGCAGTAGCATGTCCGATTTGTTGGAGAACAAATACGGATAGCACTTAGGAAGCTTTCCTGAAACGGCAGCCTCGGTTGTTAACTTGCCGAAAGGGCCCTCGATGACCACGTTCGCGATTGGCAAGCACACACTCTGTTCCTCCACTACCTGGCGGATCCACGCACACTGTCCTGTATAGTCGGAAGGCGACACATACACCGGATGGACAACATCCATCGTTGCGGCCGAATCGCGCAGTACCTTGCAAGGCTTCCCGTTGACTACTAGGTCATGCAGGTAGGGTTCCAAAAGCTGCCTATTTTCATCGCAGTCACTGACATACGAGAAAGCAAACTTTTCTTTCCGGCAGTTGACGGCAATGTGACCCTGCTCATTACACCTAAAGCATGTGAGCGGCTTCCTAGCCCCAAGCTTGTTCTTTGTGTTCTGCGCGTTGGTCACTTCCCCACTTTTCTCACTGCCGTCCTTTCTAGGGCGTTTGCCTGAAGAAGCCTTCCTTTCTTCGTTTGCAAATCTAGCAAAGTGCCTTTTCTGACGGTTATTTACACTGAACTTGGGATTGCGGGGCCTATCCACTGCTGGGTTGCTGAATTGTCGGCGCGAAGCATACTCCTCAATAAGTTCGGCAGCTTCAGTTGCCGACTTAATTTCGCCTCGGTCCTGTAACCAATTTCTTTCTTTTTCTGGGAGGCAGTTATAAAACTGCTCCAAAAGAATTCGCTCGACTACAGCGTCCCTATCACTGTAGGAATCAGTGCTCTTTAGCCACTCGCCCAAATTAACTCTTAAATTGTACAGGAATTCAGGGTAACTCTCGTCCCTGGACTTAGTAGCGTTCCGAAAACGTTGTCTGAACGCCTCGGCGCTAAGCCTATACTTTCTCAGAAGGCAAGCTTTGACCTTCTCGTAGTTGTCCGCGTCCTCCTTGCTTAGCCGCGCGACAACCTCCGCTGCCTCGCAGGGCAGAACCGTCAATAATTTCTGAGACCAAGTGTCTCGCTGGAAGGACAGTTTTTCGCAGGTTCGCTCAAAGTTAGCCAGATACAGACCGATATCCCCTGATATCACATATGGCTGCATGTACTTTGACATCTTGAAATCTGCCTCCTTGTTGAGACGAGGTACCGCTAGCTGGGGACAATCGCCCGACCTCTTGCTCAACTCTAGTTCTAATTTCCGGAGCTCAATTTCTCGGTCCAGCTTTTTTGCTTCTCTTTCAATTTCACGCTTCTTTTCCTCTTTTTCCCTCTCAAGTTCACGCTCACGTCTCTTTTCCTCTTTTTCCCGCTCTTTCTGCTGTCTGAGCTGCTCCTCCTTTTTTTGGGCGATGAGGTTCCATGCTTCACTGAGCTCCTCATCATCGGCTCCCAAATCAGTGATTGCCTTTAAAATCAAGGGTTTTCGTGCCAAACCACTTGTATCAATTCCCAATTCCTCACACAATTGCAACAGTTCCGGTTTCTGCAGCTTTTGTAGGTCCATGATCGCTCCGAGTGTCGGCTACTTCCAAAACAACAGTGCAAACTACCAAACCTAAAGGTGTTTCAACACTTTTTACCAGTTCTAAAATCTAACCCTGTTCTAGAACCTGGTCCACATCAGAAGAAAAGCCAAGCACTCACCCACACATGCGATCGATGTTCCGAGCTGCTCTCTTGTTGGCCGATTGTTGCTCCTGCTTGTTGCTTGACATGCCACCTCCGATCACCAGATGTTGTGGCTTGTAGCTTCAGATCCACCTCCAATCACCAGATGTTGTGGCTTGTAGATTCAGATCCACCTCCAATCACCAGATGTTGTAGCTTGTAGATCCAGATCCCACCGCTGCCACCAGTTGTCGTGACGCGGGGGCTACGTCGACCCGGCCTTCACTTGGTAGCGTGCAGAGACTCGGGGTTGAAGTAGGATTGAATCTTCGAAGTTGGTGAAATATGTACAAGCAGGTTTAATGGCACTTTGAGAAACTTATTTACAAGATTATTTACACGAAAAAGAAGGGTACATCAGCAAAATGGCAAGCGTTAAGAGTTCATAGCGAGAAGCGACTGGATGAGCCGTTTACCCAGGGCTCAGAGCGACATTTCGTGCTCTGCAGCGTCCTTAAAACCCCCTATGTCCAGTCCCTCTCTGAAGATGCTGACCAACCAAATCCAGGGCACGCCCCTCAGATATCGGCATCCAATCGAACACATCACTGCACTGATGGTCTGAAGCACTGACTGGTCCGGCATTAATTCGTTGGGCGTGATCACTTGTTGGCGGGAAAAGCTTGGGAACGGCGAGGAGAGGAGGTACATTTCTATTCTTCAGCAAAGAAACCACAGGCTGGTTCTGACAAGTGGGTTTACTTCTCAGAAACCCAAGTGCACGTGGGCGCCGCATACGCTCCCAGCATTGTCCGTTTTCGACAATTGCAAATCTTTCCTACATTCCTGGGAAATCACTTAATGGCTGTATGCGTCATGCTCCTTTCTTGTCCTGCACGTCAGCGGACATGTCACTCTGTCGTCTCCTTTGGAAAGTAGGCATTCCTCACTGGACGATAGGGCTTCTCGACTGGAAGGGTGAACAAAAGAAAGAAAGCACTTCCTGCATTTCCCGCAGGGGGACGTTTCTTTGTGTTTTTCCAGACGTTCTCTTGACAGGGTCAATTTGGCATTTGCAGGGTGTCCACAAAGCAAAACAGGCTTACAAAACAGGATTCCTGGAAACAGGCTCACTTAGAGCCATTGGACCATCACCACATATCCACAACACTTATCCATGCCCACAGGCGAACAATAGAGCGCGCAAATGCGGATGCACGGTCGTAACACGGCCCATACCTCTCCTGCTCCCGTCGCCTCTCACAGTTGCTCGATGGCACCGCGCACAAAAGTCCCTTAAAGGCGCACTTTTAACGCCCGTGGGCACGGCACTGTCAGCTGCATCCACACGCTGTAGGCTTGGCGGGTGCAGTTAGAAAAAGTATGCCCATACCTGGTGAACAGAGCAGCGGATTTCGCTTTGCTCGGGGCGTGTCTCGAAGGGCAGTTGACTTTAAGACAAGACGCGCTGCGGCGCATCTGTGTAGAACAATCGTCGCAGCTTTTGTCAAGCTAAAACAATGCTGCCTGGAGGAATCTTTGGTTGCACAGAACTGGACGTGAGAAACTAAATGCAATGCAGTCGACCAGACTTTGCGATCTATATAGAATGCTTTCAAAAACTACTGAATTTTAATTTGAACGAGATAATTACGTTGTGCGATAATTTGTTGACGAGTGTGTCTGCTCTGCGCTCAAGTTTAGCGATCGCATTGTGATCGGGCTGATCGCGCGCAAACGTTTCATGTAACTAACGTAAATAACATATTTACTTAGGACTTTACTCTGACACTTCGGCAGGACAGGTAATTTTTGCGAGGAAGGTTTTGCTGCATACTGAGCAGCTATTCCGATGAAAATACTCACGCAGGGTTTGTTGGCACACTTTAAGCACGTAAGAAGACATTCAGGCTGGAATTGATAAGTACATATTTAGCGCGGCCTTGATAACGTATACCGAGCATTCATTCGAGTGCGTTGTCTGGAAAGCTTCTTCCATGTCCCAACAGATCGGAGAAAGCATTGTGATGAGTAACTGGTTTTCCTGCTCATCTGTCAGCAATCGATGCTCGTGCTTTCGTCGTATGCGATACCCATTCGGTACCTTGCCTGACGTCCTTCAAGACGAGAACCTGTCATCTCTCTTCTGCCCTTTAACTCCCACCCCTAGCCCAGCGTTGAGGTGAGTCGCAAAAAGACAGTTATAACGCTGGCCGAATCCTAATTCTTCCACGCCCATTCCCTTGGTCAGAGGAAATAGATTACACTCTGCCGTACTGCTACAATATGTCCTTTAGGTACTGCACATTGCATCCTGGGTACCGAAATATATATTTTTTTTAGTATCAGTTCCTTTCTTCCTCAAAGGCTCCCGATTTGCAATAGGTTAAAGAAATGATCCAACTACAGGAGATATCCCACAAATATACTTCCCTGCCTAATTAAAGTAAAATCGCGTAGTTTCCCCACAACGCCTTAAATGGGTAGTAAATAGATTTGCAGAGACTGCCTTTAGATACGCCTTTTGGTAGTTAATCAACATTGTCTCACCTCCACATGCCATTTCTTTGAAAGAACTAATAAATAACGCATTTGTAGCCGAGAAAATCTCGCACGAACACGTATAAGAATAGATGTCGACTTCTTTGTAACAACGTAAAAGTGTAAAGAACTTGCAAGATACGCAAAAATGTTGCTTTTAAACAGTCTTAGCCACATTTACAGCCGACAACAGCGCGTTACGGGTACAATTTGATTTTTTTTAGGCATTACAACCTTGGCGGTGTATAGGATAAGTTGATGGCTCGAAGGCTTTTAGTAATTTCGCTCCTCTGTGGGGAGCTTGATAGATTGCGATCGATGGTGCTTGAGGTTCTCTCACCTGCGAATAACCTTGGAAACAGTGATCGGTGTATCCCATTCCTGCGGTTAGGCATTGCCGAGAAACGGAAATAATTAAACAAAGTCGTGCACGCGCCGGGATACGACACAAAAAGGTATCGTTTCCACTATGGTGCTAATCGCATAGTGACTTTGCTTGAAAAAGTCTGCCTTCTTTGAGCCCCATGACGCCAAGAATACTGCCGTGCCAAAGATATTTCCTTCACTTTTTTTTTCTCCGGCATCCTTCGGAAGTGGATCCACTTCTACGCACCAACACGGACGGTGCTTAAGCGACGCGCCGAACGCAGACACTCACAGAAAGTTGCTTCTGTCCAATTGCTCACTAGCTGCACACCGGTAAGCTTCCACGCAAAAAAAAAAAAAAAAAATGCACAAACTTACCGCTCCGCTGGAGAGTGGTTTCGAGAAAACCACTGAGTTCACGCAGTCACTGCACAGCTTCCTTCCCCACTGTTCGTCTCGGTAGTTGGTACCGAGACGCAAGTGCCACGGCGAAGAACAGCGCCGCCATTTTTTATTGAACGCGGACGGGGCTACCTGAAACGTTTGCAACGAAAAAGCGCATCTCGTGGCCATAATTAGCTCGTAAACGTCATTTTGACGTCATGTTTTTTTTTCTTGAGAGGTTGCCTGACGTCGTGCGACACTACATTATTGTGCACATGTTTAATGTTTGGCCGACCAATCACAGAGAGGTTGATGACATGGAATCGTTCTGTGGTGCAGTAGAATTGTGATATTATTCCACCCCTGGGCTTCAATTTTGTTAAGAATAATGAAAGGGTAGCCTAAACGCCCGACGCATGACGTGTGCTATGCAAAGCGACTTATTGGAAGAGTTTGGATTAACCTCTACCACCTACAGTTTAACCCCAAGCCCTGAAGCTGGTCCTGCTTGTAAGTGAAGGATTTATCCACTGATTTACCGAAGAGGAGAATAATTTCATGATGTGCGCCTTGAAAATAAGACAATCTAGACCTTCATTTGAACGGTAGGTGTTTCACATATTTCTTGCGTTGCTTTTTGGCCACAATTTCTTCTTTAGCGTAAGAGAACGACATGCCTGGAGCAAAACTTACTGTAAGTACCTCGTAAATATGTTTTGTTCAGCCAGTAGGGCAATTCACTTGGGGTAAGAGGGCGCTAAATGAAAATAATTATCCATTAAAATACATGATTACTCAAGTCACATCTGACGTCCTTGTTCTTTATCCTTTAAGTACTATCCACGTCGTTTTACACTCCTATGAAGACGTTTTAACATAGCACTCTGCCGCTTGCGATCACGAGTCAAAAATGAGGTATCATTTTGAAGAGCTGCGCATCGTGTCAAGAGCTTGGAATTTGAGAGACAGCTCGTTCACTGTAGCGTCGAGGGTTGCGTGGGGTAGACGTATACGTGAGCGTAACACGCTCTTATCTCAGCAAGAGGAAAAGGCAAACTTGCTGTCTGTAAGCATCTACGTTTATTGTACATGGTCATCCATTGATTTCTGCCGTCTCCTCTTTTCACAAGGGGATCCGGAGGCCAAAGTCAGCCTGTTTATAACAGGAGGGGTTTTGGAGCTGTGGCCATCGGTGCGAGCGTAGCTCCTGAACGCCTTGACGCTGCCGACGACCTGGGCGCCGCTGCTCGCAGACTGGTGGATAACAGCATCCACTCGTGCTCCTACGTGGGCGGTGTGATTACTTGAGTGCTTGCCCTTCACGTCCACGTTGGGCTGTAGTCACGAAAAGATTCAAATGGTGGGCGAACGCAAGGATAAGCGAGCCATAATATCACGGGAGCTGCATAAAGGTGACCAACACAGAAGGGATGAGGACGAGCGCACCACTTACCGATTTCCCACCGACAAACGACATAGCTAGGGAAAGGAAGAAGAAAAATAAGTCAGACACGCATTAATTGAGAAAGTTGGAGTATTTTCATGATGCTCGTTCAGGCACAAGCCGGGGCCTTAATTAGGTGCCAAGTTGCAAAAAGTGCTTGAGTCTGACTCGATGTCTGCAGGCAGAAAGCTTCGTGCTTAAACGGTCTCTATTACAAAGTTTTATCGTGGTACTCTCAACACAATAAAGCCTCAGTATCGGCTTGTTTATTTCAATATACTGTATGTTGAAGTACCAGTTGTGCTTCGGTTTAGGAAAGAAAAAATTGCAGCAGGTTTACGTCCACTCTCTATATCTTCATCCAAGTGGTTGTAATATTCTGTTAAATGAAAGCAAGTGCTACATTGTTTTCACTAATGGTTAACCTCAAGTCAACCGCGTTAACCATGCGCTGTGCGGCCGTTTTATGCAAATTTTTTCGAACAATTTTTGATTCTTCAACTGCTGCTTTCCGTCTAATAAGAGCATCTATCTTGTTCCACAGTTTTTCAGTTTCCCACTTGACATAAAATTTGTGTCCCGAATTTATCTCTCTTTACACTGTTTAATCCATAGGCTATTTATTCCTGAGGACATTAATTTGATCCAGGCATAAATTTTCTTCTGGGTTTAAGACTTTGTGAAAAGCTTCTTTACGCTTTTCAACTTTTTGTCAAGTGTTAGTCCCCGATGGCTTCGTAGTGATCACATTGTACATACTTTTTTAAAAACTACGCGCTCTATGTATATATATATATATATATATATATATATATATATATATATATATATATATATATATATATATATATATATATATATATATATATATAAATACACTTATCGAACATACCCGTATTAACTATACCAGCTTTAGTTTCTAAAAAAAAAATTGTTCCAACACAGCAATATTTCTGAACAGTGTGGAATAATTTTTTTGAAAAAGAGAAAGTTGTTTTCGGCTGTGATCTTGGGAACCGATGTTAGATAATACACAAATGAGCATATTATCACCTACTGAATAACTCAAAGCAGAAGTTGCAGTGACTAAAATAGCATAACTCGTAACAGAAAGGTCAGTAATAGTTTCAAATGATAAATAATTCTGGCCAATTATTGTATACAGCGAGTACGTATCGATGCTAACATCCTCACCAATTATGACGTTTTGCCTCCTTTTGCTCACCGAATGAAAATATAGAAAAAGTAAAAGAAATAAAAGATTTCCACCGAGCGAACAGCAGCCTACTATAAAAAGAAAAGCTTAAGCTTTATACTTCACCTGTCAAACAGAAGAAATAAAGTTATAGGTCGGATGACAAAGAGGCTTTACTATTAACTACACATTTCCTCTGGGCCTAGCTGAGTGATTAAATTTTTTTTAAGGAACCTTGCAATAATGACGCCATTAAAATATCAGGCGTCACTTATCATTTCGAGGAAGAGCACGTATTTCTATATATAGTACGGTTTCTAATTGTTCTTATTTATTTACCGACTGCACATTGAAGCGTAAGCAATTTATCATCTTCCTGGAGTTCTTAAAAAGTAAACCAATCACCATCAGCAACGCAGTCGAAGTTTATCATGGTGCCAGAAGAACCAATAACTGAAGAAGAGGTGCTGCTTCAGAATTTGCACTTTAAACATCACCTTCACAAATTATCACAAAAGCCTTGAAAGAGCGCTTCCTGCGTACCGGTAGTTTAGAGCTTCCACGCGAAACACAACGCTCGACTCTGTTGCCCAGTATTCGGCAACAGCAAACGTCTTTCCGGAACGAGTTGTGATGTTTTAAATTATATGCATATTATCTTGACTCTTCCCATCGATGTTCTTTTGCCCGCCAGGTGTTCTTTTCGTGAACAAAGATTCAGGTGATACTACGATTCTGGCTAGACTTCGCTGATCATCCTGCGAAATGCCACGTCTTCTCCATCTAGAGCCCCTCCTTGCAGTTTTTCTGTGACATCGTTGATTTGGCTGGATAGGCTTTCACCCTCATTATCAGTTATAGTTTATGGTTTATAGGGTTAGCGTTGCAAAATGACTCAGGCTATGAGGGACGCCGTAGTAGAGAGCTCCGTAAATTTTATCCACCTGGGAGTTATTTAAAGCGCACTGACGTCGCACAGCACACGAGCGCCTTGCTTTTGCCTCCATCGAAAAGCGGCCGCCGCGGTCGGGATTCGATCCCGTATCCTTGGGTGCAGCAGCTGAACGCCATAATCACTGTGCCACTAAGGCGGAGGACTGGAGGCGGGATATCTTCTCAAAACATTACAGCTCTGAATGAGTGCCATCATTGGTTTCAATTTGTTTTGGCTTACTCTTTATGTCTCGGCGGCTTTTAAAGATCTTGAACTGGTCGCAAACCCACCTAATAGTCTGTGCAATGCCAACAATCCGTGTTGCAAATCAAGGAGCAATGTGATCTTCTTGCTCTGGTTGGCTGATATCGTGATTAGTTGTGCAGCACTTTTTTTTTTTCTACAGCTTCACCTGCGATACACACACAAGGACTTACGTTCCTGGCACAATTGAGCAGTATCAAGGGGAACTATCGCTACTTCGGAGCTCAATTGCGACGCCTCTTCAAGTGACTTTTGGTGCTTGCGGTATTAGGTAGTTCACATTTCAAAGATTCTTGGAGTAGACCTCGTTCGCTTTTAAAATTCTCATGCTTTATGCGAGAACAATCAATGACATGAAACAAAAGCTCACCCTCGCAGCAAACTGAACTCATCATCATCACTCACAGCATTTATGTAAACGTAAACAAGGCAAAACGCGCATGCAATTAGAAGCATGCAGTTTACAACAAAGGGAGTGCGCGACCCGTACAGATGCGTGCGCAGGATTATTCATTAGAGTTAGCAAAGTTTAACCACAGCCCGCCCCCCCCCCCCCCCCCTCCCCTTCCTTCCATACTTCAAGGCCCCTACAGCCAGAACACAGAGCGAGGATGAGGAGCGGCTATAACATTTGTATTTATGTGGTGTAATAGTAATGCGTACAAAATATTTTGCGCTTAAGAAACAAAACAAGCTTCGCCACGGATACAGAATAGAAAATTACTCGACGACGGCCTTTTAACAACTGTTCCTTAATTGAGTGCCGGCTTTCCAGAGAAAAAGGTGGCTTGGAACGCAACAGCACGACTCCTCAGCCACAAGTATAGTAAAAAATAAAATAAAAAAAAAATCTGCATATAATATGCGTGACGTCAATGACGTCACGCATACGTTCACATTGGCGCGAATTATAAAAAAAGATTTTTTTTTTTAAACCGCCGCGTTGCATTGACGAGCGTGCATCTTTTGAAGGTGGGTGCCTTTCAGCGCGCGCGAACCTTTGTCATCTAAAAGAACTCGAGTTTCTGTTGTTTACGCCCTTCTTTATAAGCAGCTGCTCCGGCACAAAGAAAGTGGTTGGCAAAAGTGGCGGCATGGAAAGGCAGCAACACTTCCAAATAGAGACCACACATGCAAATACTCCTGCAAGTCATGCAGGTACTTTGGCCATGTACTTTGTCCCTCAGCACAGTAAAGTGCGGTCAAGAAACAGTGGTGCAAAAGGGCAGGCGTGCCACATTCGCAACAGAGTGCCCCAAGTGTACGATTATGGTTTTCATAATCATGGTTTATTGCATCAACCAATAACATATAGCAACAAATCGCAACAAGAAAAATGCATGTCGCGAACAGCACAAACAGTAGCGCTGTTCAAGCAGGCTAATCATCTCAATATAATCACAGCCGAGGCATGGAAAAGGCTTGATGTGCCTGCCACAAAACATCACCACTTAAGAAACATGCATGTACAGAAAACAAAGCTATGACAGGTGCAATTGAAATAAAAATGTCATGAAAGTAGGTGCATCAAAACATAAGTATAGCACAGAGCGCTGGGAGTACTGTTCGCTTTTAAATTCTTCGGCAGAAAGTACACAGCAGTTTCAAGGCAATTTCAAGGTTTCACCAGTCCAGACAGCTTTAGCATCAACAAATGTGCTTAACACAGGAGCATTAGAGCATACATTGAGCCTTTGTGCAACCTCCAGATCTGCTCACCGGTGAAAGTCAGCCGGGAAGCGACAAGACACCGACGGTTGAGTCCACGCTGTCGCAGCGTGGCACAGAGCATCGCTTCCTCACTTTGTGCGGGCTCATCTTGCGATAAAACGCTAAGCGCAATACAATGCTGCAAAAAGACTTCGCACTGCCCGCACCACGAACAGGACCAAAGCAAAAAAAAAAAAAAAAAAAAACATGGCTGCAGGGGGATATTAAATCTCACCAAACGGCAACAGAGCAGCGACCAGCAAGGACGTCGAAATCTTCGCAATAGAGATATTTTCAGACTTGCGAACTATATTTATATGCTTTCCCGGGCACACCAAGGCCCGCACCACAGCAGACGAGCAGCAGACAGCGATAAGAAACCGTTTCGTGCTTGGTCAGCTTCGTTATCTCCGTTGCCTTGGTTACCTCTCGTTGCCTACTTCGCAAGAATCTCACAAAACCTGAAAAGTTTTGTCACGACCGAAGCAACGTCAAGGGGGCGGGATAAGAGTGTTGCAAGATTTTTTTTTAATTAAGAATGTATTTATAAAATAGCTTACCTCATTCACAAGCGAAGTTATCAAAATGTCTATTCTTTTTACGTTGATTGATACTATTTAATTTGTAGTAGTATAATTTCTTAATCTGAGTGGTTGGCCCCCCGACCTGTGGCTATGATGCGGTACCGCTGAACCGCTTTTGGGCCCAGCCTTCGCCACCATTCCAAAGCGGATGTAAAATGGTGGCGAAGGCTGGGCTCAAAAACGGTCTAGCGCGACAGCAGCACAGCTACTTTGGGGGGGGGGGGGGGGAACACTTAGATAATAAAATTCAAAAGCACAAATAAAAACGCTATAAAACAACGTAAACAAATAAATATTTTAATGCCACGTTTTATAAAATAGGTAAAGTATTTCAGCAAAACATTACGCCGCATTTTTAATTTTTTGCAACGTTCTTGTTACGCCCCCTGTTGATGAGTGTGCGGTGAATTTGCAGCTTGACTTTGCAGGCCTTGTTTCGGCACCCGGCCACAGTGGCCAAGACCATTCTACTTCCGCCATGGGCTATGTAGCGACCTGTTAAGCTTTCGGTGGTGACGAGTAGCTATTGCGACCGGCAGGGTAAAGTGGCAAGAGGTTCAGAAGTGCAGAGGGCAAAAGGCATCTCTAGAACGACCGAACTGCGTGCTCCGTGCTGCACCGGCCAGAATGCGCAACGTGTAGCGATAACGCCTGGTTTCTAGAGGTGCTGTTTGGGAGCGTGCGCGGCCAAACTGATAACAATGCATATCTTTTAGGGGTTCCCGCACCGCCTGCTATCTTCGTCTGAAGCTCTCTCCGCGATCAAGAAGAACTTGGCGGCTGATAGCACGCCACCGGCGTTCAGTGAAAAAGCAGCCATGCGCTTTCCACGATCGTCCAAGTATCTTTTCTGGTCTTTTTTTGGTTTCTGCCGTTACTTTCACACGGCGAAAAACCGTCGGAGCAGATTCCAACTGGCCGGTTCCGAACACGAGTACTGGGGTGCAGTACCCGAACTTCTTCACCGCGGGGGATGCTTTCAGTCGTGTTAGCAGGTTTAAGTTACGTTAAAACCTACGCCATGTGTCCCGGCGGCTCCCAGATAGCGCCACGAGTAAGGTAAAACCCCGCGATTAAGCGCGCCATTGCACCGGCCACGCTTACTGCGATTACCCCCTGCCTCTTCTACTTATCCAGCGGCTTCCGGATGGTGCCGCAAGTGCAGCTGAAACTGTAGCTACTAGGTCCCTAGCAGCAGATAGTTTGTCTAATTCGCTTCTTTCTCACGATATTAGAATTCTAGCGCAAATTTGAGTGTGGTAAAATCACAGCCTGTATAAGCAGCAGCAGTAGCCAAAAAAAAAAAAAAAAAAAAAAAAAAACACACGCTTTCGCTCTTTAATAGGATTAACAGAGATCATCCCCGATATATTTTTTTCGGTCTTTTTGGGTGCTTGCACGATATGCTCTGGCTCGCGTTATTTCACCACCCTGATTTCGGCAATGTATTGCATGATAATAGCTAGCACAAGTGGTAGGTTAGTGCGTAGGGGTCGACAGTTCGTCGATCCCTACGATCTTCGTCGAATCCTGGCAAACCAATTTGTTTTCAAGGTGCTGCAAGGTAGGCATCGCATGCGTATTAACTGCGTAAGCAACGAGCTCAGCTCGAATACATATTTTGCTATTTGTTGGACCGCATGCGTTCGCTTTCTGAGACGGACGCCACTTTGTTTCGCTCCGCAAAAGTTCAAGCTGCGAATGCGGTATTTGACTACTCACCTCCTATCCTGTGTTACCAACGGATACCTGAACCTTGAAACACCACGGGGACACCGGACTTTCGACGGTAGGCCTAATTTTCTGGATTTTATGAGTCTTTAAAAATTTCTGACCGAGGCCTAGGCCTAGCTCGACTCCGAAGCCTCGCTGGGCGCTAAGCGTTACCCGAAGAGGCTGGGAGCGGCCCCAGAGCGTCGCGACTTGAGGAGAGCAAGATGATGGAAACCGTGGAGGGAAGAGACGCTTCCGCCAGCGATATTTTGAACGGACAATGGTTCATCAGAAAGAGAAACGTGGCAGTCAACAACGCCCAAGCCGATCACGTTGGAACGCTGAGCCTACCCAAGCCCAAGCCCCCTCAAGGGAGGAAGCTGGCCGAAAATCGATTGAGCGACAGCAGGAGCGAATTCCCAGCACCGCTAACAAGATCATCATTCGCCCCAGAGGCGGAATTAACAGTATTATCAACATTGTAGGAAGATTGAACTTGTCTCGAGTTATCATCCAAGCCGCCGGCCTGGATCTGACGACCACGAAGGGTGACATCATCTCCCCAAACTCTACTAAGCAATCAATACTGGTCGCTACCACGGATACCGAGAGAACATACAAGTACGCAGCAATTCAAGCTCTGAAGATTGGACCCAAGATAATTGAAGCCAAGTCATACATCGCCATGCTTGAAGACGGAGGCAAAGGCGTTGTTCACGACGTACCACTCGAATATTCAGCGGAGGAAATTAAAGAAATGATAGAATGGAGTGGGACTAATCCGCAAATCTCCGGTATTAGAAGATTGGGAGCGGGATCCAAAACCATTCTGATACTTTTTGAAGACTGGTTTGTGCCGAAATGGCTTAATTTCCAGGGAATCGACATGAGGTGCTACTTGTATAAGAAGTGCGAAGTCTGCACAACATGCGGCAGGCTGGGACACAGAGCTGATGTATGCCCAGACCCGACCAACGTGAAGTGTCGCGGCTGTGGCTTGGAACATCCAGGCGCTCGACACACATGTGAACCTAAGTGTTAACTCTGCGGCAAAGACCATGTCCTAGGAGACAACAAATGCCGCGAAATATACAGGATGCCCTACCTCTCAAAGAAGAAAATGTGGGAGAAAAGGCTAGAAAAACAACAACTGCAATCAACTTCAGGAAGCCAGGGATCCATCCTCTACTCTTCGGAACAAGAGCACCGGAGACGAGAACCCCGAGGAAGGAACCGGGCAAAGACGGACTCACGGTCGGGGACCCGATCGAGATCAAGATCAAGCTCGAGAACCAGAGAGACCTCGAAATCCCGGGACACGAGCCAGGGACGAGGACCTGGCCTGCCTCCCGGAGATCCCAAGAATCCATGGGGCCAACTCAAGTCAGCAGACAACAAGACGGTAAGCTTCGTTAGCAAAACCTCCCAGGCTGAAAATAGAGAGATGGAAAAACTCGGAGGGGAAAACGCAGAACTTAGAGAGATGATCAAACAAATGAGTCGCGAAATTCAAGAACTTAAATCTAAATTCACCGAAAAGCCCACGGCTAACAGCCCGCCTGCAAATCAATCACATGAGGTACCAAAAACCACAAATTCAATTACTACTAATTCTACTTCAGAGGAATCAAACTGTATGAACTTGGAATTCACCCGGCCGCCACCCCAGAAGCGTAAAGGGGGAGAGACCGATCCATTTATAACCCTTAATAGAAAATTTGAACAACGCAATGACAAATTTGATAAGCAACTCGAGAATATTAACACGCTAATCCAGCAACTTCTAGGGGCTCAGGGACAGATGTAAGTGCAGATTCAAAATCTTACTAAACAAATGCAGGAAGCATCACTGGCCTACTCTGAATCCAGTAACAGAATCGCAAAACTAGAAGAAACAATGGGTAACAATCATGGGCAAAAGCCATAATCAGAAAGACAACTGCACGATCTGGCAGTGGAACTGCCGAGGGTACCAGAGAAAGCGCGCGCTATTGCAACAATACATAGAACAAACTGCCGACAAACCCATAGCTATCATGATACAGGAGACTGGGAAAAACCCAACCAAATTGTTTGGATATCAAAGCCACAGCAGCGATAGGGGCGAAAAATCCAAAGTCACGACTTTTATCCAGAGAAACATAGCCGCTACTAATCACGAGATCCCATCTCGGGATATAGAAGCAGTTTTAACTGAAATCATCACTGGAAAAAAAGACCGAAAGAGTATCTTTCTCTTGAACATATACAACACTCCGAAGCAAAAGAAAGGTTTCAAGCCCTATTTCGAAAAGCCCTAAAGATCGCAGGAAATAACCCGCTTATCATAACCGGTGACTTTAATGCAGCCCATCAGGAATGGGGGTATAATCGGCAGGATCCTAGGGGCAGACAATTATGGAAAGACATGCAAACACTAGGACTCGCCCTGCACACTGATCCAAATGCACCCACACGCACGGGTAATAGCGTCAGCAGGGACACCACCCCCGACCTGACCTTAAGCAAGAATGTAAGTACAGCAGGCTGGAAAAACACCGAGCAAAACGTAGGTAGTGACCACTTCATTATTGCACTCACATTAGGAAAAGGAATCAAAATTAGAAAACCCAAACAACCCAAAATCAAGGAATGGGAAAGATTTAGGCAAATACGAGCGACCGAGAGAATTGAGAAAATCGACGATATCGATAAGTGATCACAAACGCTAAAGAAACATGTGGAGGAAGCAACAGTCACTCTAGAAGACGAAGATGCACCGCCGAGTATCGATAGCAAACTCCTAAACATGTGGAACAAGAAACAGGACCTAGAGAAAAGCCTAAAAACACAAAGATGGAACCGTAATATTAGGAGAGCACTAGCTCGACATAATAAAGAGATGGAGACATACGCCATCAAACTAAATGAACAAAACTGGTGTAGCAGATGTGATAAAATGGAACAAGGCATGGGCCTCTCCAAAACATGGAACATTCTACGACACATGCTCGATCCGGAAAATCTAAAGCACAAGCCAACGTAAATCAAACTAAAGTTAAGCATGCCTTCGAAGGCTCGGACGAACAATTGATGAGTAAATTAATCGAAATCTACATTGGACAAACGGAAACCGAAACGTTACCAGCATATGAGGGGAAACCTAACCTAGACTTAGACGCCCCCATTACCAGGGCTGAAGTCCGAGCTGAGATTATTGGATTAAAGACAAGATCAGCCCCAGGACCTGACGGCATCACGAACACTATTATCAGAAATCTAGACGACGATTCAATCACAGCCCTGACAGGATACATGAATAAGGTATGGGAGACTGGACAACTTCCGCAGGCATGGAAAAATGCCAGTATAGTCCTCATACCCAAACCGGGGAAGCCGCCAAAACTAGAAAACCTAAGACCCATATCACTGACCTCGTGCGTGGGAAAGCTAATGGAACGCGTTATTCAGACGAGACTTACCAAATACATGGAGCAAAAGAACCTCTGGCCACACGAAATGGTGGGCTTCAGGCCGGGGCTAAGCACATAGGACGTGATGCTCAGACTTAGATACGATATCATAGCACATTAATCTTCAGATACAAAGACTATTCTCGGACTTGACCTAACCAAAGCCTTCGACAATGTCAAGCATAAGGCAGTGCTCGAAGGTCTCCAAAAAGTTGGGGTTGGAATCAGAACCTATAACTATATCAAAGATTTTCTCACTAACAGAGAGGTCACCATGAGCTTTCAAAGCGCCACATCACACACAATCACCTTGGGTAGCAATGGAACGCCACAATGCTCTGTCTTGTCTCTCTTTCTATTTGACATTGCTATGAGGGGGCTACCAGCACAACTAAAGCAAATACCGGACTTAAAATTTAGCATGTACGCAGATGACATAAATCTCTGGATAAATAAAGGTAGCGACGCAGAAATAGAGAACAAACTCCAGGCTGCAGCAAATAAGGTGGTTAAGTACGCTGCGGAACGCGGTCTATCCTGCTCGCCGCAAAAGTCAGAACTATTCATCTACAACCCCAAATATAAGAAGAATAAAGCAGACATAAAGATAAATGTTGAAAACTACCCGGTTCCACAAGTAGAGGAAATTAGAATCCTAGGAATGATCCTCCAAGCAAGAGGGCAGAACACAAACACCATCAAGAAATTGGAGAACTACGCAGCCCAAGTTACGGGCATATTCAGAAGAGTAGCGCTTAGAGGACACGGTCTCAAGGAACGTAGTCTACTCAAAATGACACAGGCCTACATCATCAGTCGCATATGTTATGCCACACCTTTTCTCAATCTCAAAAAGACAGAACGTGAAAAAATCGACGTCATAATTCGAAAATGCGTCAAACGCGCACTAGGCCTCCCTGTCTCCACATCAACAGAGAAGCTGGAGAAAATGGGGATTCATAATACATGGCAAGAGCTCACTGAAGCTGTCAGAATCTCTCAACTGGAAAGAATAAGTCAGACGGAGACAGGCAGAGCCATCCTAGACTGGGCCGGACTCCAATCAGACAGAGGCCCACAGACGAAAACATCTATCCCACCCAACATAAGGGAACACATACTGGTACCACCCTTACCTCGAAACATGCACCCAGACTACAACAAAGAACGCAGAGAACACAGAGCCAAAGCCATCGCTAAAAGAATGAAACGCAAAGCAGTCGATGAAGTTGCTTATGTAGACGCATCATGCGGACGACATGGAGCAGCTGTCTCGGCAGTAGTAAATGGAGAAGGTGCACCTAAAATTGCGGCCTCAACACGCACTCGTGACATTAGTACAGCTGAAGAGGTCGCAATAGCGCACGCGTGCACTGGTACACATGCCAAAACTATAATCAGCGACAGCAAAACGGCTGTCTGGAATTTTGCAAAAGGACGGATCTCAGAGGAGGCCAAAAAGATTCTTCTCACAAATCCCATTACTAGAACCATATCCATCATATGGATACCAGCACACGAATATGTCCCTGGCAACGAAGCTGCGCACCTGCTGGCCCGAGATCTCTACCACCGGGCAGCGGTAGAACAGCCCGAATGCAAGGGAAATAAAGATTGCGCTATCACATACAATGAGATCACAGAATTTTACAAATTAGATCGAAAAGTATACCCTCCCCCAGATCGGTCTCTCACTAACAATGAAGCACGCATCTGGAGGCGATTACAAGCCGATAACTACATCTGCCCTGTCTGTGTTTTCTTAACACAGACCGGGGAGGAAGAAGATTCTAAATGTAAAAATTGCGGACAATAAGGCACGCTAGATCATATAATATGGCAATGCGCCGATTCCCCAGGCGCCGGCATTAACATTGATAGTAGAGAAGCCTGGGAGGTTTGGCTGCGGAGCGGAGATCCCACCGTTCAGCGGCACGCGGCCCGCCTGGCGGCTGAGACCGTGAAGAGTGCTTGTAACCTCACCTGACCTCAGCCTGCGGGGCCCTCCTGACCCGCTCCCCGGCCTGCGTGCCGGGGGCGGGAGATGAAGGGCTCCTTTTCGGTGGAAATAAAGTTTTCATTCATTCATTCATTCATTCATTCATTCATTCATTCATTCATTCATTCATTCATTCATTCATTTGCAATTTGTTCGTGTAATAAAACAAATAAATGAAAGGTTTGTTTGTACAGGATGGGCTAATAGCCAATCGCGCCTCCACCAGCTTTTTTTTTTTTTTTGAGAGGGATCGCTCCATCGCCGCGATAACAATCATCTGTTTAGCGCTAGTCATGATGCTCTCAGCAGTTTTTTCACAGTTGGTCTGATGTCTATGTGACCTGCAGAACTTCATTTCGGTTGTCGCATGTGTGGTCCTGTGCACCTGCGCATCTCTGAGTTCCCATGGTGCCTTGAAAAATTTCGGTTTATCGCCGAAGACTCCGAGTTGCCAAGCCTATATTATCCTGGCCCGGTTATATAAGCGCAGAGGTCAAAGCTAGATGCCGACATGGAACTTTGACAATTGACGGCGGTAATTTTGATACCAGATGTTCAGAAGATCCCGGATATTACACTTAACTTTCAGATTATTCCCTTTAAAATCCCGTGCAAACATATGGCCGTTTCTCGTTTATCGAACTCCTTTCAGCAGAAATTAGACAAATAGAACTGCACGCCGTTCCTCTCCAAATATTGCTTCTCCTAATAGTTCTTGACTATCACTTTTCGGACATGGAGCCGGGTATACGTGCTGTACGTGAACCATTGGACCTGCTCGCTGCGCTAACGATGCAAAACTGCCCTATATAATGAACGTCGAGTTGATAGTGGCCTTCAGACTGGCGTGCATTTCCTTTTTCATCACGAATACATTGAATATAGTGAGATGAAGCCAGACTAGCAGACCAAAGGCTTGGGGCGGCTCTCGCGTAGCTTGCTTCGCCTTGGAGCAACGCAGAAATCAATTATTCATTGTTAAATTTAATGGCGCGAAAAATCGGCAAACACATAGGGAGACAACGGGACGAAGCGCCATCAATCAAGTGCGGCCCAGTTTAATTGAATTATTGCGCCCTGAACACTGTCCACTGAAGGCTTAACGTGAGTCCCAACCACCCCAAAGGTAGTTGTCCCTTGCTGCGTGAGACGTGAGCAGCGCAAAATACGACTCTTCAGTCTGTCCCGCCACATATTTATCGCGTGCTCCAACTCACTGAGCGGCCCGTGATGGTGCGCCCAGTTTACTTTCATTTTCGTCGACTGGCGCGAAGTTTCTGCACTGCGTGCGGGTGCACGCGCGTACGCCTCGCGAGTCGCCACACCCGCGGGAAGCGGTGGGCCGCCTGTATGCCGACGGGCACTAGGTCTCTGCAGGCGGAGCACCGCTAGCGTCATCAGCCCCACTATACTCACTGCATGGCAGTCTTCTCACATATCCCGCCATGCGGTGCACCGCCGCTAGTGTCGGTGCACCGTATCAACATTTTTGGGGTCCAGAATGGCTCATCTGTTGGCACGTTCTATGTGCCGAACTGTCGATATATCGAACTGTTTCGCGGTCCTCCTTGAGTTCAATATACACAGAATCAACTGTCTTTCTTGGAGCTGCTCCAAATAAGTTGTTTGTTACAGGTTTTCAAAAATATAAAGCGTATAAATGTAATTTCTGTTGCCTTTCAGACCGAGCGGCCAAAAGACCACTAAAAATTGAAATTGGGGGACAATTGGGCTCCGCCTCTAAATGTATGTCACGCCAACTTTAATGGCTCCAGTATGCGACTACCCCTGAGGATCACGTCCGCCTTTTCCAAAAGTGACCAGGCTGCTCCGAAGGCTGCCGGAGGAGGGAGGCGTACGGCCGTGAGGCGGCGTTGCGGTAGCTGACACTTGCACGCGCTCCTCAGCTCCGAAGGGAAAGCGGCTGACCTAATTTCGCACTATTACTCTCGTTCTTTGGATGATAAAAACTGGGTGCTTATAATGTGTGTGCTGCGCTTCCAATTTTCGGAACACAGTTGTGTATATACTGAGTGAGGGCGCTCAGTATAGCAACGGGGCTATTTGCCCTTCTGAAGCAGATATAAGCCGTGTTTTTTGCTATATAATTATACGTGCTTGCGTTTCGTAATCCGCTGCTGAAACCCACCAGCTCAATAGCGCGTTTCTACGTCTTTGGTGCGCTTGCAAAGTAAATAATGATAACGCACTTCGGAATCTCTGTACGATTTCTTCGAGATGCCTTGCGTACTGTCACTTTACGCGCCGTGCCTCTGGCGCAAAGATATGGAAACGCTCTTGAACCCTTTCAAGCCCACTTATCTCTATTTTAGGTTTGCGATGCGTGTGTTAGTGCCTTGGGTAGGCTCTGTATAAATAAGGGCAGTGGTTTATTCTAATATAATCTTCCATTTGCTTGTGGGTAAGTTTTGGTTTAAGTAAAAACTACAATGAAAGCTTCCTCACGCTCAGCCATTAGGCCCACATGATCACTTTCTAGATCGCGGAACAGTTTATTTCAGGGCAACACTGTCTCGCAGACCTAGCGCATTTGTCCTAGAAACGCATTAACCAGAGCTCACTGAGCTTATTAAGTTATCACCTGATTTTCTGTTTTCCGCGGTAACCGATAACAGCGAACAGCGCCATTAGTCAGCACAACTGGGCTTCGCACACGTGAAAACGCAGCCCACCTACGCGTGCAGTTTTTACCATCCAAAAAAGCGAGAGTGAGGGTGCGAAGTTACGTCAGCTCCTCCGCCGTCGGTGCTGAAGAGCATGGGCCAGCGAACGGAATGCAGTCACACGGCAGCACGCCAGTTCCGGCAGTCTTCGGACATGGCCTCCGAGGTTACCTCCGCGCGCACGTTTCTCTCCGGCCCTTCCAATCAACCGGAGAGAGCGTAAGTTGGAAAAGGGGGCGTGGCAGCGTCTTTCGCCGCACCACGGCGCTCGCCACCTATGCATCAAGTGTTTCGCCGCAGCTTGGCGCGAAAACTATAAAACACGAGTTTCCTCAGCTTGCGCTCGCACCACAGTCGAGCTGCCAGCTTTAAAATGCCACGGGCAAGACGGCAGCCAACAATTTCGCTATCGTTAAAGTACTAATAATATAAGGCCCACATGCGCAAAGTTAGGCAGCGACTGCCCGAAGCTGCATGCCTGCCCGAAGCATGAATGCCTGCTTTAGCGCTGTCGGCTGCGGTTCCGCGTTTTTTTTTTTTTTGTGTGTGTTAGTGTGTATATACATGCCGTGCATTTGCCAGTTCATTCATTTGCTAAACACAGTATTTACGAGTGTGGCGGCTTACATAAACATCCATCGCATGAATGCAATTTTATAAATGGTTCCGCCACTAGCCACAAGATTATTGCTGACTTGGATGCATATGTCACGATAGCTATTTTTTTTTTCTCGCACGGTTTTAAAGCAGCCTTGGAAGATCGTAAGCACGCAAGTTCGATAGAGGTGAAGGGTAATCGTGGCACGTTCAGGCACCTCTGCCGTGATATGAGCATATGCGAGGTTTTCGGAAGTGATTCCGTTAAAAATGAAAATGGACCAGCTTATACGATCGAAAGTGAGGAGAAGCTATTACCTCGTTTGTAAACTACGCGGCTCGCCATAGCATAAATGTGCGCAATTATCACGCGAGTTTCAGCTTATTTCTTGTTTTCACTTGTTTGCATATTCTACAGACTGGGTGCAGTGCTTTCATTTTTAATTTTTACTCCTATGCCTATACACGCAGAGGGCCAAGCCGAGCAAGTTGGTTAATTGGTTGGTTTGTGGTTGGTTTGTGGGGTTTAACGTCCCAAAGCGACTCAGGCTATGAGAGACGCCGTAGTGGACGACTCCGGAAATTTCGACCACCTGGGGTTCTTTAACGTGCACTGACATCGCACAGCACACGGGCACCTTGCTTTTCGCCTCCATCGAAAAGCGGCCGCCGAGGCCGGTATCCTATCCCGCGTCCTTGGGAACAGTAGCCGCGCGCCGTAACCACTGCACCACCCCGACGGGGTGTTGGTTAATTCAAACGAATTATGATTAGACTATAGAATAATGGCACTATCATACACGCCTGCCACACTAGTTAGCAATTTTTCATTAACTTTCAATGATACGCGAAACTTAGAACATTTTTGGCACTAAACCTCCGCCGGTTGTAATGATGCTAGCCATTTTCTGAACAAAATTACGAGGCATACACTGTGAGCAATTTAAAAAAGACATGTTTCTTTACTTACAAAACTCATGAGGTGGACAAAGAGAAATACAATATTGGCAAGCACAATCAAGAAGTACACACAAATATTTCGCTATTTACAAAGTTCAATCACTACATGATTACTACTTGCGTAGTTTCCCATCCGCAAAGATAAAACTCGCAAGACTAAACACGCAGCTCCTATCTTGCTCAGCAGTTTTTTTTTTTCCGGTAAGCTGCTTGGTCAATTACTATTTTTCCTGCGTTGATAAGCTGTGCCCTAAGCAACTTTTCTATGATTATCTTCGTTGTTTCAGTGGCGTGGTCCTTTCTTGGTGCACAAAGCTAGAAGAGAGCACCTTTCGAAGTAAGCAACATAAGCTAGCGACATGTACGCTACACATGGAATGTAGCGATGTACGCTCCACTGGAATTTGTTATATTTGCAAGCAAGCGCAGAAGCCTTAGGATTAAAAATGGGGAGGAAAACGAATGTCTCATCAGTTCATTTAACTGCAACAAGACCTTGCAGCTGAGAAACATGCATGCCTTTGGCCACTCGAGCATGCGCTCATAACGTTGATTGACTGCCAGCTTCACGAGTGACCGTTAGGCACTGAAGGCTACCACCTACACCAGGTAGTCTTGACGAGTAACTGTTTCACCAGCAAAGAAAACTATCGACACGTGCTCAATCCGGAAATTCTAAGTAGAACGGAACGCATTATGTGAACGCAGCAAGAACATCAACACTCCGCTTCGGTAGTAAACACAACACTTAAATTGTGACACATTTCGGACACACCTTGCGGTCAGTCTTTTATGGAAAACCAGCTAAAAATGAAAGGCTACGTGACACGCTCGCAACAAAATTTTCGGCAATGTACACGCGCCAAAAATCGAGACAACCGCCAGCGTAGATACGCCGCGAGCGGACTGGACGATGCATCGATGGATGGATGGACGAAATAGGAGCGTCCCCTTTGAAACCGGGTGGTAGCAGTAGCTATCATGCTCATTTTTCTCCCTATATCTTAAAGGGACACTAAAGACAGCCAAAGATGTTATGAAAATCTAATAAACTACATTTGGTGACACTGTCGCCGCATATCCGGCAGCAAAAAATTGAATAATTGCTGAGATATTGCGACAAGAAGTTGAGGTTTTTTCTTGTTCCCGCCGGTCGAATTCAAACTGTGGCCCCCAACTACGTAGTTGGAGTTGAGTGACGCACACTATGACGTAAGCGGAGACTCCGTGATAGCTAGCGAGCCGGCGCGGCCCGCGGCGTCGCATCCCTCAAGGGCCAACTTGGCAACAGCGTACTCGCAATGACGGCCTCAGCCGAAATAAATAAAACGATGAAGAGAGTAATTTACCGAGCGATGGGCCCATAAAGGAAGAAAAAAAAATAGAGCGCTTGTAATGCACGATACTTTACATGTTTCTCAAGCTTTTGCGCTCCTTCTTGCACTGTGTATAAACAAACCGAGCCCTCGGTCATCACAACGCTTCCTGACATGTTTACGTACAAATAAGATTTAGTTACCAGCAAAATAGTATCCTCGCTGCTGCGCTTGTCAGTTTTGAAGCTTCGTCGCACTTTTTTTCTTCAAGGTTTGTGCTACAGCTCCGTGTTCAGCGAAAATTACGTCCCCTGTAGCAGAACATGACCGAAGTGCCGGCGCCACTACATTTGCCAGCGCTGCGAAATTCCACAAGTTAAAATGGATCCAGTGCACAATATAGTGCGCATAGGCATCCAGAACATTAGTTCCAAGACGTGAGAGCAGGCAGCATGCGCCGATGATCAAGAAGTAGTTTTTAGACCGGCAGCAGAAACACTTTATTGTAAATGGGGTCATGACATAAAAACTAGAAATATTTCCAAGGTTCCTGTGGCGCGGCGTAGCCGAGCGGTTAGCGCCGAACGTTACGGATCAAGCAGTAGCGAGTTCGAGTCCTATCTATTGTTGCATGTTTTTTCTTTTTCTTTTTTTTTTTTTTTACAAATCGCGTAGCCGAGCGGTTAGCGCCGAACGTTACGGATCAAGCAGTAGCGAGTTCGAGTCCTATCTATTGTTGCATGTTTTTTCTTTTTCTTTTTTTTTTACAAATCGATTTTTTTTTTTAATCTTCTGTAATGTATTTCTGGTGCTTCGTTATTTTAAGTTTTTACTTTTTACCCGAGGCCCTTTTTTTCGCCGGGCGACGAGCGCAATATATCGACGCTCTCCTTGGTATGAGCGGCAAGTATGCCCCTTTTGTTTACGACGCCTGCAAATAGCACGTTGAAGGTCTTGTTGACGCAGTATATGTTGGTCAGATGTGCCATGATTTAGTGAACAATTGAATGATAATGCGTTTTTCCTTCTGTACTTAGCATATGTATGCTTTTCGTGGCGTACGTAGCTGCAGTCAAGCGGTCAGGTCGCAGTCGAAGCGGCAACGGCGGCGATATGTTGGCGCAGAAGTGTGAACGAAGGAGTGTGTCGGCGGTAGCGGATTTCGCTTGCTCGCGCCTCCGAACGCTCAAATGGGAACCATCAAGGCGCATCTGCTGCTCCAAGCTCGTAATTCAGGCGCTGCAGGTTCAAACAAACTATCCGAGTGCGCACGAAATGCCTGAGCCGAAACCAAAACTGAAGTGGGCGCCTGTGGCGCCTCCAAGTATATTTTTGTATTTGCCTTGCAACGTTTACGTTGTCTTTTCGCCGTCGTTTACGTATGATAAAAGCGTATTATCATGTTTGAGAAAAAACGTACTACCGCATTCAAACATACAACGTAATTCGCATCTGTCAGCCTCCGGGATCCCTAGCGCGTCACGTGATTTGCAGTTGCGAGCCTCGGCCGTTTGGCTGTGGTGGCGATACCTGTATTTCTGTTATTCTTCTTTACTACCTTATAACAGCTCTGTTTTCAGTAAGAGTGGTCTTTTTGTAATCAGGAACTGGCATTCTATCGATGCAAACTCACTTCCTTTCTCTCTTTAGTGTCCCTTTAATTATTGTTTTCGATTGGTTAACTATACCATCATTCAATTTATCAAAATTTTTGTTTCTACATTACTAACATTATGTCACTTCTCTGCTTTTAAGCCACCAATCTTCCAGTCGTTTTTTGCTAGCTTCCACCGCCGGTTTATTCCCTCGGCCACTGGCATCTCTAAACCCCAGAGCTTCAGGAACAGTGACTACGCCTGCATCAACGTCCGATGGATATCATTACATTCGAGTATAATATGGTCAGTTGTTTCACTGGACGCTTAGGTGCGCACTGCCGCCTGGTGGCGCCTGGAGGAACTGACAAGCTTACAACACTTGGCTGGGGAGCGCGCCGATTGGAACGGCCGGAGAGAAACACGCGCGCGGGGTTAATCTCGGAGGCCATGCTTCGGAGCAACGTGACTACTTTTGGCAAAGACAGTACACGCACTTTGTAACTCGTTTTCTCATAAATCCCTTAATTTGCGCCTCTATTACCTCACACATACTAATTTCATTAGCATACACTCGTAAAATGTCTCATGTATTATATGCGAGAACACTCGACATAGACATGAGGACCCGCTTTAACAGTCCCATGGAAAGGTTTCTGAGCGGCCTCGCATTGAACACGTGGTGGAGGGGTTCCGGAATGTTCAATTCCCACCGGACCCTCTCATTTGAAAGGAGCTACCATAGTTGGCAGCTACTTGCAACTCGCCTACGCCATGTGGTGTCGTGCCGCAACACAACCCGATGACCAGTCAGTCTCTGGCCGTCTGACCATATCTGCCACTGTCAGGAGAGTGCTCTTAATCTTTGCTCACAACGGCGACGCCGACGGTTGATTTCCTGCAGTGCAGGGCCTCCGCTGCGTTGAATGAAGAGTTTCAGGGGAAATAAAGCGTTCAGAAAGTCGAACTGTTAATCCGGGTATAACATGCGTTGTTTCCGTAAGCGTATTCCGCAGACGCAAGTCATTTATGCCTATGATAAAAGCTTTAAAAATCGTATGCCACGTCTCTTAAACGACACGTGCATTATTAATGAATGTCTGAGCGGCTCTTCCCTACACGAGGACAACTTTTGTTTGGGCTACTTTAGGGCGGAACTGCAGTGACGAATTGCAAAACACAGTCACCTATCTGTATAGTGGTTATTTTCACGACCTGTTGGGGCACCTAAGTTGGTCCAGTATGGTGGCTTCCTGCACAGTCAGCCTATAGGCAGAATCATGCTTGTTTTAAATATTCGCGATAACCTAGTATTCGGTTGTCGATGGTACCGACACCCAGGTGTGAACGAAGCAGTTTTACCTCGACGATGTCAAAGAATAAGAGACAATAAGAAGTTGCTTTCGTGTGTTTGAAAACGTCCGCTGTAAAAGCGAAACGTTACACGATTGGCGCACTTCTGGAAGATATTCCTAATTGACGGCATCGGTGATGAAGGCGCTTGCCCAAGAGCTGAATGAAAAACTCGACCTCATGATGCATGCAAGCTAGATCCAGCTATTGACAACTTGAGAAAGCGGTGCAGTTCACTTCCGCGTGAGGTAATCGATTAAGCTTACATTTTTCCTTTTTGCTTATAAATTTTATTTATAATTTTACCTCAATAATTAATTTAGATTTAGAACCTTGTGCAAACCTAATAAGATTGCGATGGGGGGCTAGTTGGTAAGGCATTACTGAAAAACAGAAAGCTCCTCTACGCGCGAAAAAAAAATATTATGCAGCATGCATGCCGTATGCAACCTTGTCATTACACAGACGGTGACGTGTAAAGCTGCTCGAAATGCACCCGTTTGCCGCATGTTTCCAGGGATTTTCACTCACAAATAGGACCTACAATTCCTGATACCTCCAATAGGCTTTCCAAGAACATCGTTTGCTTAGAATTATCGGCGCTTAGTAACTAAAGCGTTTTGTTGTCGTGCAAACGCTCCAGTGCAAGCAAGCCTTCTGTTAGCAAGCCCTAGCTTTACTGGTACCACGAAAGGCACTCAGGGAAATTTAGCAGGCCTTGTATACCATTGGGTTTTACTGATCAATGTAACAGGGCTACTAATCTGCTTTTGTGCATGAAATGGGGATACTAATGTCTGAGTTGTCCTGTGAAGGAATCTGCTAACAAGGTGGCTCTGCTCACGCCTACCCATCTTAGACTGCCCCTTGCAGCAGCTGTAGCGTGGCGTCGGTTTTGTGAAATCGCCTATACCTTAAGCCTAGCTTCAACCGGCATAGAGAATAGGCAATATGCACAGTACATGTTCTACAGTGCAGGGAATATGCATAGTCACAGTGACGACCATTTTGTGTCGCATTAGTACGATCAAATTCTGCAGTCATACCTGATCTTTTTACCATCGCCTGCCACAGCTCGCACTACAGAAGCTGCGCTTTGTACCACAAAATGGCACCCATGACGTCACTTGAATACCCCTTATATCAGTTTTCTTGTACCTCAAGCAAATGGATGAATCTAGAAGCGTATTTTGAAAACTTCGTCGACATTGCTTACGGAATAATAAACCACGACTGCAAAATGAGATCCGGCGTGACTTTTCATGTTTTTTTACTTAACAGTGGACAAAACGTGCGTCCAAAATGAACATGTAACAGTCAGCGCGAGACTTCAAGCTCTTGCATGCGTTTTCCTTGTTTGATTTCTCGCTTCCAGCATGCTGTGATTTAGGAAGTTTTAGCGTGTCGTCTTCAGAAGGGTATGTGGGCGCGGATGCCGACCTCTCCCTGGGGCTTGCCGCGGTAGGAGTGACCGTTGAAGCGACCGAAGCTCTGGGAGCCCTCGGCGTAGCCGGTGATCCTACCACCGTTCTTCGATCGATGCAAGTCGTACTCGCCGCGCATGCCCACGTTGGCATTGAAGTTGCGTCCGCTGTTGCCGGACGCTGATCCGAACACGTTTAAACGGTGCTGCGATGGAAGGCAATAAATCCAAATGTCAGACGCATTGCCAGCGTGCAGACGGCACCAGCACACATGAGCAACACCCCCTCAAAAGAAAATATAGCATCAAAAGCCCCGTTCGCGAACGGAAAAGCAGATATGCTGACAGCCCGAAAATGATAGATGCCAAAACTAGGAAGGACGCGAATTTCAGGATGCTGTTGAGTAAAGCCAATTGCTGGGCTAGTTGGTGAGTTTGAACTAAAAGGAAAGGCTCCACAGCGCTAACAAAGACATCGAATACACCGATATAAATGGACAGGACGGGCGCTGAGTCGTCGAAATGAGTAAAAATGATGGCTTTAAGCACCTGCTTAAAAATTAACGAACTAAACGCCCTCGAACACCTCCACACTCCCGGCAAGCATATGAATATCACTTAGGCTATACCTGCCTAATCGAACAAATTAGATGACTTTAGGCCCTAAAAAGATATCCAGGTTGATCAGACCCCAGCAATTGGATTTAAGACACTTGGAGCAACTATCGCGTGAGAGTATCCTTTCTCTTGCTTACAATTCTAATGTTTTCTACTTTCTTGTCCCGCCATTAGTACGCACATGTTAGTAAATGTTTGGGGACGTGAAGAACACTATTCTGACGACCTTCGTCAAGTTATGCGCCACCTTTTGCACGTAAGGTGCAGCAACAGATCTGGTCGCGATATCCTTTCACATTGGCTTATCATGCTTATGGGCACGTCTCGACATACCATCCCATGAATTGCGGCCCTTGAGTTGCTCGAAGCGTCTCATATCAAAAGGCTGGGATGAGACTGCATCAGTGGCACCTCGCAATCTCTTTTTAGTGGCGAAAGTCGTCTACTTAGTTTAATTAGACAGGAATGGCTTCAAGTGAAATTCACGTGCTCGCCTGCAGTGTGGAGTAGTTTGAGAACATTTACTTCCCCCATTTTTTAAGCTGCGCTCAAAGTCTATATTTTTACTCGCTTCGAAGAAATATAACCAGTTGGAGTTAAGCACCGGCCCTGTCCATGCCTATGTGTGTATTCTTCTTTGTGAGCGCCGTGGAAGGATGTTATATTTAAGTTCGGCAAGGCAAACGTGGAGCTGAATAAAATCTGACAACTAGATGCTTTGTCGACGAGAATCTTCTGGACAAGCAGATAGTTCTTTTCTTAGAGTGGATGTAAGGCTTCGCTGGGCAAACTTTCTGCTGTTTTATATGCGTTGGGCATTTCAGTTAGGCGCTCGTATGCTGCATCAAATGCGCTTGTAATGGCGACAATTTTAGAAATACTTCTCCAGAGAGAATTCTGAGTCGTGAAAAAGAAAAAAGTCCTCTAAGTGATATTATGCAATGCATTTGCACAAAAGAGTTTGCCCATGCGCTTCAGTGGCGGAACGTTGCCATCGGAGATAATATGTTTTGCTTTTAAAAGCATTGCTGTTAAACAGGATACTCCTTCCAATAAATTAGACCTAAAATATTGTTTAAAATAAGGAAATATTCCTAAAAAGTGGAACATCACTGCAATGTGATAAAATATACCGTTAAAAGACCTGTAATTTACAGGCAGCAGCCGGGCAGTAATACCCGCTAGTCTTAATGAATGCAACATTACAGCAGTTTTTTTTTTATGATTGATTTGCAGAATACATTAAGCTTGATATAAAGACCCTAGAGATGATGCTGAGGGAAAGTATTCTTTTAGGTTGCTGGTAAATCGAGAGTTCGATATCATACAAAAATAAATATACTTTATAAACGTATGACACATGATTTTACGGCAGGTTACACGGAGTGTGGTAGCGCATATCTGCCTGCAAATTTCTGTTCTTTTAGAAATATTCCATCCCACGGATGAGTGCACAAATGTCTCAAAACCACTTACACGAGGAGGGTCTGGCTTGAAATCAAAGTTCGGGCGTCGCCTCTGCATGCAACAACAAATGCATTGTTAGGTATCAGATTCTTGAGCTAGCGGTTACTAACTGCTCTTATGATGCTCCTGAACCCTTATGCGGAAATACATTTTTCAGCTTTTTTATCTCCCCCCCCCCCCCCCTGATAAACTGGAGCAGAAAGGAAGATAAATAGAATTAAAGAAAGAACGTAATGAACAAAGTTAAGGAAGGACAGTAAAGAAGGCAGGAAGCAAGAGAGAAACGTTATTTTGATTTGAATATACCTTTATGCAAATCATCATGGGTCACACGAAATCAATGGCAGAGTTTACTATTTCGTCTCTGTGCTAGCATAGATCTCAGGTCTAACACCATAATGGAAACTGTATTAACGCCTACGTTGAAAAGTAGCATTAAGTAGCAGCGTTGATCGGCGATGAACACTGAAACAATTTGCAAAAATCAATGTACAAACTTACCTGCCCGGTCACCGCTGAGACGGCTTGAAAAAGAAACAAGAAAATAAACAAAAGTCAGTTAAAAGCTTTTTGGCACCATGCACATTAGTTTGAAAGCTTTACCAACGAAGAAAACATCAGTACTTCTAATTTATTTTTCACTTCAAAACGAATTTTTGCGCACCCGTGTGCGTTTTCGGCACACGAGTGCCGAAAACACACGAGGAAGCTTTTGTCCCCATCCTCACACAAGCTGACAGAAAACGAACAATACTGCCCACAGGGTCGTCAATGAATACACCATTTCGATGTCAGACTTCGCAGCAAGAGGATATGAGGAGAGTTTGAGGCTGAAGTCATACACTCTTTTCATTTCTTTTAGCAATGGAAAAATGAACGGCCTTGCAGGAAAGGTTACGAGGTCATCCATTTTCATGTTTAAATATTTTCGTCTATTTATAATACTGAGAACCCTTATAATCGCAATAGAAACAAAAAGAAAATAGACATCTGTTTGAGGACGAGAAGACGTGGATGAAAATATTTCCAGGCTTTTTGTGACCACCTTCCCGTGTAAATGCGTTCAGAAAAATACTCATTTAAATAGTATCGTACTTCTTGGCTAAAGCCTTAGAGCATACGAGATCATAGACAGTCGGTTATTCCGATATCCTGCTGGCCATTGTGACCTTGAAATGTGAGCACAATAAAAGTGCCCTTATTTTCCTCGCGCTAGATAATACAAATATGAAAAGCTCATGCAAAATGTCTCACCGATGCTCAGCAGAAGAATAGCAAAAAGCACACGAAACATGGCCGCCTGTTATGCACCGAAACAATTCAGCTAGAGGATCAACGGTCGAGCGGGGTGCCTGACGAACTCGCCTCGAGCCTTTATACACTGTCCGTCCGAGTGCGTCTGGATGGGCGGATCGAGCTTCCGTTTATTTCTTCATCCCACGAGCTACGTTTAATGTAAGCTCGGCTCAGTTCCGTTATTTACGTGAGAGCAGCATCCGGACGAAAGGGAAAATTGCCGCGTGGCCGGGCAACACCGCGGGCATCTCCGAGAGCATCGGCCAACGTCGCGATGGCTTAGGTTTCCTCGACCGCTTCGCGCCAGCCGGCAGGGGTTTCCCCGCAGGCGTTGCCTCGTGCTGCACGACGCGGTCGCGCTTCGGTCATTCAACGCTACCAGTTCCTTCTCGATTAGGAGAAACAGAGACGGGAAAGAGCGTGATGTTGCTTTGACGAGGAGCGGGACACAATGCTCGAAAATAAAGTCCAATGCCGAAAATATGAAAATATCTTTTATTTGATGCAGAGCCGGAACCTTCCATGTCGGAACATGGCTCTTCGTTTTACTAAGGCCTTTCCTCCAAGGGCATAACACAGGCAGCATCCGTGTCGTGTGGGCATAGTATCGTGTTTTCTTTCAGTTGGTTCTAGGACTGCTCCTGACGCATAAAAAAAAATGCACCTTACTTAAATACAACTAAACGTAGTCTTGTATTTAATATCATAGTTTCGTAGGCAGTGTAAAAAAAGAGGTATAAAGGTTTGTATGGCGAGAGAACATGCGTTTATGTTCTCCTTTTTGCGTGGATTTATAACAGGGCAGCAGCGCAGAGCGGCGTGAAGACTTTTATTTGCAAATACAAAACAAAAGTAAAAACTTACAAATGATAGACATTTAGAAACAATGATTACATTTAATATTCTCATCTCCACATAAAAATTCACTAATCGGAGGGCAAAAATGTCATGTAAAATTACGTCCACCGGGCAAGTTAGCCATCAGACTCGGCCTTTAAGGTGCTCCTCTGAGTGACCAGTGCTTACGTTTTTGTTCGTTCGAAAGAAAACACAAAAAGGAGACCTCGTCCTTGATTTCATTATCTTCTTCTCACTTGAAGCCTTTATTAAGCGCCTCAGTGCGTACAAGAAACTCCCACGCTTGGAGCGTAGTACAACTCTGTTCATTTCAGAGTAAAAAAACTACAAGGCACTGGCCGCCTAAGAGCGAATTCCAAGCCAACCGATCATCACCAAATGAAGCCATTAACTGTCCCATCAGATTCGTGACGCTTTTTAGCACTCAGCTTTTCATTGGCTGGGTGCTTTTCAGCGGCTGGTCTCAAAAAGCGTACCAGATGCCACTCAAGACACTTCCCAACAGCTCTATCGATCCAGAATTGATGTGCAACCTTTATCTTCTTTCAATAGCACTTATAGAGAATGGACGCTTACAGAATGTAAAAACAGCCAACAAAAAGGCACGCGCAGCGCGGAAGTCTCCATGTGCACAAGGCAGCTTTGTGAATGTGGTCTTCCGCACTTTGTAGCGGCTTTTTTGTTTACTCTTTTTGCTTTGCATTATGCCCCAGCTAGCTCTGAAACAAACCATTCTGCATAAAGAATGAAGGGTTACTGAATTCGTATTCGTATTCCTATTCCCATGCCAAACAACAGACAAGAAAAGCAGTAAATGATTGCGGAGAGGGGTGCAAATGTGCCAAGGGAAAGAGGAAGCCCGAACAAGTGATCGCATTTCTCTGGCGTCAGGGACACACTCGGAGAAGGTTTCCAGGCGCCAACTCGTAAAACCCGAAGTGGAGTCACTCACTGAGGAAATTTGCATCCTGCATCATGCGTACACTCCTTCGCGCTTGCAATCGCATTACGGCAATCTGTTCGTGATACGCTGGAGTGGCGTTCCGTCCTTCGTTAAGACGGAGAAGAAAACGGAACCCTTCCGTGCGTTCTCTTTCAATTTGCGTTGTCGCATGTGTTCGTTCTCTTTTACACTGCCACACTGGAAGGAAGGAGCGGTTCATCAACTGCGTACAACCTCGCGTTTCGTAATAACTGAATGCCGTGCGGGCTGTACGCGTTTTCGTTGTCGGCACGCATCTGCACTGAGGCGTTGGCCGAAAGGCACTTGAAAGGCGCAATTAGCGACCGCTTAACAAATTAAAGGGGTCATGTCAAGCTTGACCTATAGTTACAGTCAATGCCATATAACGACTCAATAATGACGACTGCGTGTGTTTGTTTCGCGAATAGCCCTGGGAACGGCCTCTCCTATCTTTTATTTATGTAAGCACGATAAGGGCCGATCACACTATCAAAGCCCACGCCTATCCTCCTTTACACTTGCGCCTTGGGCTAGTCTTTGCACCTTTTATACATTTGTGGACTTGCTACTCCAGCAGCGCCACGCGGCGGAAAGCGGACAAACCCAAACTGCGGTCAGCAGCCTGAAGTTCGGCTCACAGCATCCTGAGAAAATGATGACAGAAGCTGCTCCTGGGTAGCGCGACGTAGCGGTAACTGAGTGAGCTCTCTGCGTTTTCAATAGCCTCTGTGCAATTTATCCGCATGACTAAGAAACCAGTAAAACAGGTGGCTCGAGAACATATACAGCTGTGACCTACCAGCACAGAGGGCAAAATATCCTCTAGCATGGTTGATTCTGAAAAAATAGTAGGTTTAATGGGAAGAAATGAACACGAGTGCAATGTTTCTTATCGCGCAGTTTGCATGAATCAGAGGTGACCTTGATTTATTTCTGGCAGGTCAGGGCAGATGTGTTCACCAACTTGTTCCTGAGGGAAGAGGTCAGCCCTACGGCAATCTATGTTATTATTTGTTGCCACCTTAGCGGCTGCGCATCCATTTTCTCCAGTAGTATAGCAGTCCAGCCAGAGAATTCCGACTAGCCCGTTATACTCTGTGGCACGGGCAGAGGCTCTTTATTTTTCTTTCCTTTTCATGCCTCAACATAATATATGTCCTTTACAGCGCCCAATCAGAAAGGGTGCATGCAACATAATCACCAACTAAGTTGGGTGTTAAATTACCTGAGCATACTTAAGTAGGGAACTGATATTATTCAAGTGCTGAAATTATTACGGACCCATCGCCTCAGAGGATGGTCTTATACAATTATTGTGTAATTGCGCTTACAGCAAAGCCTCTTAAAACAGTGGAGCTTTGCGTTGAAAATGTCTTCCGTTTCAATCTTTGTGAATATTGAGGAGGAAAAAATTCATTGAAACATAGTGAAAAAGCGTGCGGCAGTACAGAGGCACTGACCACTTCAATATCTTTCGCTTTCGCAAGATTAGGGGTGCTCTAACGGCGTTCTTTGGAGGCTGCTTACAGAGTTCTTTGTTTTGCTTAGGCAACAAGGGTGTAGAGTCTCGGCTGTATTCACTGTAACTCTGTAGACAGCAGCAGAGCTTTGCGTTGAAAATGTCTTCCGTTTCAATCTTTGTGAATATTGAGGAGGAAAAAATTCATTGAAACATAGCTATTATGTCGCAGCTATCTTTAATGAACTACCGGACGATGTATTTTCTTTGACCACCCGAAAAACACTGAGAGTTGCTGTTCAAGCGTTAGAGAACCTTTAATATGTTGTGATATTATCAGTGCAGTTTTGATCATCATCATCATCATCATCATCATCATCATCATCATCATCATCATCATCATCATCATCATCATCATCATCATCATCATCATCATCATCATCAGCCTCATTATACCCACTGCAGGGCGAAGGCCTCTCCCATATTTCTCCACTTAACCCGGTTCTGTGCTAGCTGCATCCACTTGACCCCTGCGAACTTCTTAATCTCATCCGCCCACCTAACTTTCTGCCTCCCCCTGCTACGCTTTCCTTCCCTTGGAATCCAGTTTGTTACCCTAAGCGACCATCGGTTATCCTCTCTTCGCACTACATGTCCTGCCCATGTCCATTTCTTCTTCTTGCAGTTTTGATATGTTGTGCCAAATGTATCTTTTTTTTTCCTTCTTTTATTTTCTCCTGTATTTATTTTTTTTTTTAATTTTTTTTTTTTTTTGCCTCTGACGGAGTACGGATGTAGCGCGTATACATTGCCGCGGCTGCCGGTTGTCGCCGCACAAGCCCACTTCTGGCTTCGGCGCTTCCGTTTCTGTATCCTGTTTTCAATATATTAAATAAAAATTATTATTATTATTATTATTATTATTATTATTATTATTATTATTATTATTATTATTATTATTATTATTATTATTATTATTATTATTATTATTATTATTATTATTATTGACATAAGCGTGGGGCAGTGCAGAGGCAATGACCACTTGAATATCTTTCGCTTTCGCAAGATTAGGGACGCCCTAACAGCGTTCTTTGGAGACCGCTTACAAAGTTCTTTGTTTTGCTTAGGCAACAGCGGTGTAGAGTCTCTGCTGTATGCACTTGACCTCTGTAGACAGCCAGGGGCGGATTACCACACATGGCGGCCCGGTTCAAAAACGTTAGGAGGGCCCCTAAACCTCCCACCAAAGTTATTAAAGCCTATTCAGTAATTCTACTCGTCCCCCGTTTGTCTTGTTTGAGATTGGACGCGTTTTAGAATTTCCTACAGACACAAGCCACATTAGCTCGAAAATTCAGCGGACTGTTTATGAATATCGCCTGAGCATATACTTGGTATAGAGCACATGAGCCAACTGGCATCTGAACTGAGCTATTATAGGAAACGGGTGCCCGTTGTATAGCTCCATATGGATGGATGGATGGATGGATGGATGGATGGATGGATGGACGGACGGACGGACGGACGGACGGACGGACGGATGGATGGATGGATGGATGGATGGATGGATGGATGGATGGATGGATGGATGGATGGATGGATGGATGGATGGATGGATGGATGGATGGATGGATGGATGGATGGATGGATGGATGGATGGATGGATGGATGGATGGATGGATGGATGGATGGATGGATGGATGGATGGATGGATGGATGGATGGATGGATGGATGGATGGATGGATGGATGGATGGATGGATGGATGGATGGATGGATGGATGGATGGATGGATGGATGGATGGAATATAGGAGCGTCCCCTTTGAAACGGGGTGGCAGCAGTAGCTATCATGCTCATTTTTCTCCCTATATCTGAATTATTGATTTAGATTGGTTAACTAAAACATCATTCTGTTTATTAATTTTTTGTTTCTACATTACTAACATTATGTCACTTCTCCGCTTTTAAGCCACCAATCTTCCAGTCGTTTTTTGCTAGTTTCCACCGCCGGTTTATTCACCCGGCCACTGGTATCTCTAAACCCCAGAGCTTCAGGAACAGTGATTGCGCCTGCATCAACTTCCGGATGGATACCAGTATAATATGGTCAATTGTTTCACTGGAGTTACCACATACAGCACTTGCGTCATCTCCATTGTTAAATTTCTTTTTGTAGTTGCGTGTTCTAATGCACCCTGATCTAGCTTCAAAAGGTAGGGCACTGCCTCTTGAGTTATCAAAGAAATCTTCGTTCCTGATCTGCATTTTCCACTTTCGGTATAATTCCAAATCTGTTTCTTTTCCATCGAATTTATCCAATTTTTACCTTCTGTGTTTTTCACCTGTTGCTTAATGCCTTTATTTCTCCGTCCTTGTGACTAGCATACTTACTAGTTAGTTTCCTAGTCCTTTTCTTCCATTTTGAGTCAACGCTTTTTAAGTACAGGTATTTAAATACTTTAGCTGCCCATCTGTTACTGTCCAATTTCCTCAAGCGTTCCTCATATAATATTTTACTGTGAGCTTCCCGTACTTCGAAAGATGCCCAGCCCATATCTCCCTGTACCGCCTCATTTGTAGTTTTGCCGTGGGCACCTAGTGCTAATCGTCCAACGAATCTCTTATTTATTTCTAATGTCGACTCTACCTCTGATTTTAGGCACAAAACCGCATTTCTGAAAGTAAGTCCGTGCACCATAATTCCTTTCCAAATACCCCTCAAAACCTCATACCTATTGTATCTCCACAATGCCTTATGCTTCATTATCCCGGCATTCCTTCGCCATTTGGCCTTAAGCGATTGCTCATGCTTTCCAATGTATGCCAAACCTTCGTTTACCCATACCCTCATATATTTATATTCTGCTACTGTAGGTATTTCATGGCCTTGTATTTTAAGACCCTGATCAGTTGAGCCGTTGAAAATCAACAGACCCGACTTAACTGCGCTAAAACTGAAGCCTAGAGCGTCCCCTTCGTCTCCTCAATACTTAACTAGAGTTTGCAGTTCTTCCAGACTCTCAGCTAGCAGCACAATATCGTCTGCATACATCAAACCGGGGAGGTGCTGCTCTACTGCCTTTCCACCTAATCCGTATGAAAGGTTAAAACCTAGGTTACTGTCTTGTATCCTCCGTTCCAGGTTTATCATATAAAGCATGAACAGGAGCGGTGATAGAGGACAGCCTTGTCTTAATCCTTTGCATACTTTGACATCTTCCGTACTTCTTATCCCTTCCCACGTAATTTCTACTTTGGTATCACGGTATATATCCTGCAGGAACTCTATTATCTCATAACCGATACCTTCTTCTTTTAATATCTGCCACAAGAATTCCCTGCTTACGTTCTCGTACGCCCCGTTTATGTTCAGGAAGGCCAAATACAAAGGTCTATTTTCCACTCTAGATATTTCGATGCATTGGGTAAGCATGAACAGGCTATCGTCTAAGTGCCTACCATTTCTAAAGCCGTTGTGAAGTTCTCAGAGTATCTTGTTACTTTCTACCCATGCTTGCACCTTTAATTTCACCGCCTGCATGGCCAACCTGTACATAACAGATGTTATGGTAATCGGCCTGTAGGATTTTATGTGCATTCTTTCTCCTTTCCCTTTATAAATCAAATTCATTTTACTCTGCCGCCAGCTGTCCGGAATTTGCTTATTCGTTCTGACTGTTTCCAGAGCTTTTAACAACGTTTCCTTACTTTTTGGACCAAGTTCATTAATCAGCTTGATCGGAATTCCATCTATTCCTGTAGATGTGTTTTTAGGAATATTTTTTTCTGCCTTTTTCCAGTTTAGATTGGTCAGTTCTAAGCTGCTTTGTATTCTGCTACCTTGTGTTGCTTCCTGATTTGCGGAGATTACCCTATCGTCGCTCTTAGATGACTCGGCTGTAACTGATGTAATGTAGTTCACTGCGTTATCTCCCTTTAAACAATTTCCCTCGTTATCTTGAATCCGATCCTGCTTTCTTTGATTCTTCTTCCCTAGCCAGTTTACATGGTTACAGAATTTTCTTGCTCCGCCTCTAGAGACATCGTGTATGTCAGCCATCCAGCGATCGGTGGACTGCCTTATTTTGCTTTGGACGAGGGTCTGCACCTCAAGTTTCTTTTGTCGATATGATTCCCATTTTTGGTCGATTTCTTCCTGAGATACCTGTGCTTTCTTTGCCACTCGGTGTTCTTTTGAAGCAGCCCGTCGCTGTTCAATAGCTTCCCAGATTTCTTTATTACACCAGCTCCGTGGTTTCCTCTTTCCATTCCAGCGGTTTGCTACTTTAACCTCCTTAATGTTCCTCCTTATGAGTAGTTCTACCTGTTCATAATCCCAGTCTTTCATGGGGTTTTTCTCTATTGCTTCCTCTATGTCTGCTGCTATCTGCGCTATTTGATCGTCGTTTAATTTTGCGTTTACGTTTTGTCTAAGTTCCATTTCTCTTTTCATCAAGGGCCCCATCTGCAGACTAATACGTTAATGATCACTTCCCACACTACACTTCCCTTCTTCGTCTATTTCCATTTTTGTGACCTTGCTATAAATTTCCTGCGACATTAGACAGTAGTCAATGGTCGTCTGCCTGTTGCGGAATTCCCACGTGATTTAGCCTTCACATTTTGTTTCCACCATCGCCTCGGTGGAACAGCGCCGCCCGTGGCTAAACGCTCACCAGCGGAATGCCGAGGCAGCTGAGCGGCGCAGTCGTTTCCGTTCTGCGAGGCATTTTTGAGCATGTCCCTCCGCGTCGTTTGCGATGTGGCTTTGGGCGCTTTGAGCTACTTTGAGTAATCGCAAGGAGTATTTTTCGACCGGGAAATCTTCAAAAAGGAAAGGGCCGTCCTCGGCAGGACGTGCGTTTTTTTTTTTTAAACCACCCAGTGCATGGTATTTCTGTTGTATACTCGGAAAATGCCGCGCGCGCGATTTCGCCATTTGATAGGAACGCCTTCGTTAGGTGCTTGTAAAGACGGCTTCGGAGACCGGAATCACGCCTGCACTGCGCGTTCATCTTATATTTGTTCTAGTCGAAACCTGCCTGAAGATCAAATTCCGCCGAGCCGTGTAGCCGTGGCGCCGTAGTAGTGGTAGTTGTAATGGTCAGCGTTCATGTAAAGTGAAAAAGATGCTGCACCTGTCTTTTTTGGTAACAGCTAGACTCAAACGATTCAGAATAGAATAATAGCAGATGACATTCCAGTTTCAACCTTGCAACGAGAGCTGTAAAAGGAGAAAAATAAACAAGCAAGACAAAAGTAGGATTCTATTTATGGTTGAAAAAGCAAACACACATACTTCCAGGACTTCCTGCATAATCACGCTAGAATAGCTCACTGAACCCGGCCTTGAGACTATCAGACTTAATCATAATATAAGCCAATTGAGTAATACGACCTCAGCATCATTCTTACATGTACCACAATGCTGTTGTTGAACACGTAGGTGCTGCTACAGATAATTGACTTTGCATATATTATACTATAAATACGTTTCTCTCGACATGCTGCGGAGGTTGTGAAAAGAAAAAAAAATATTTTTCCTGCTATCAGCGGCCCTATTTTTTCGGACACCTGCTATGATAGAGAGATATTGGTAGTATTTGGCTTTTGCATAGTTAGGCGTTCTCTCAGTGCAGGGAGTTCAATGCGATTGACAGCAGCTGCCTTGAGCATTTGAAGGCAATAGCCCAATACTGCCAAACTGTTAAATACAATCGACAAAAAAAAAAAACGCGGTGTGAGGTGTTCTAAGATAAGCCACCAACAACTAAGAGGGTGCTCTATTGTTAAAGGAATCTCTCTGATAACTCGTTCGCTAAGGTGTTCTACCTTCTCAGCGTACCACGAACTTGCGGGGCCGATACCTGACCGCGATATCTGATGCGTGTGAGGAGATACGACCATGCAGGTAGTTTTCTATTTGCACGCAAAGGAATTCGGATAACTGAAAGCCATTCCTTTTGCAACTTTGTCACTGCAGCTTGCCGGACTGCCGCTAAATCTGTTTACAGCATTGGGCATGGAAGCAATTACTGAGAGGTAAAACGGTCTTGTCTTACTACGCTACAATCAGGAAATCTCGCGTTCACTAGAACGCCAATGAGAAACACTGTGTTTAGGTGGGCCAGGAAATGGGCGCTGCTGAGAAAATCCGCAAACCCGTGTCAGGTGCAACGCGAATGCGAAATAAAAACAAAACAAAAATATTTGCTACTCGAGAAGAAATATATAAGGACGCTATTACCACTCCAAACGGCAATCTGTGTGCCTTAGAAATTAAAAATGCTACGTTCATGATCGTTTCCAAAAACTAAAATGTATTTTTTTTTTCGTGTTCGGCTTTTATATGAAGCCAATAGCAGATTTTGTGACCATGCGGTACTGAATGAGCTGTGAAATGAGTTATTTTATTAGGCGAGACGGACATGCCACAAAAAAATGTTAACAAATTCTAAGAGCATCAGCGCAGAGCTCTCAGCGCATTTTCATTGGTTGACAAACAAAAAGAGGAAAAAGGACAAGGTCAAGGTAATAGGAATTGTTCATGTCTCCTATCTGCTCTTTCTGTTAATAGAAAAAGGTAAATTATCTTTTACTATGTCAGTGAAAGTAGCTGCTCAAACATTGCCTCTGCCCATCACTGAAGATCGTAACGCAGCCCGAATGACGATGGTGGAGCTGCCTTTTCCTTTTCCAAGCTGGGGTTTTCTTGTACAAAGGCGGGGAAATGCTAGCGTTGTAACTTACGCTGTTGGGTTCCTTAGGTTTCAAATTGTCAATAAAGTGACTACAGATGGAGTGCGGCTTCGGCTCCGAGACTCTCGTGCCGTCACTCCTGGGGAACCGTAGGCTTTACGAAGCATCCAGTTGAACCGGAATTTAAAAAATCCGGCACTTTCCATAACCACACAGTAACCAAATACGTAGATTCATGCACTGTCTTTCAAGAACCATGCTTAGGTCACCCGCCACTTATGCTTTTGTGGAAACCCGCAGAAATGAATCGACATAAAAGCGTTCGACGAGTTTGCGTAGCTCATATATCGGCAAAATCTCGTGTGCTCACTCAGGCTCACTCATAAAAATTTGATCAATCTGCGGGCTCACTCTCACTCAGACTCACAAGGCCCGGACTCACTCACACTCATGAACTCAAACTCACGCAAGCTGGCGATTCACTCGGGCTCACGCAGACTCATAACTAATCCGGGCTCACTCACTCATCTCGACTCACTCATTTTTGACTCGCGACACATCTCCACTCACTCCGACTCACGACTCATCTGAACTCATACTCATCATGGACTCACTCATTTCAACTCACGATTCATCTGAACTAACTCATCTCGACTCACTCATTTTTGACTCGCGACTCATCTGAACTCAGATTCATCTGAACTTAGACTCATCTGGACTCACTCATTTCAACTCACGACCCATTTGAGCTCACTCACTTCGACTCATCGGGACTCGCTCATCATATACTCACTCAATTCCACTCCGACAAGCAACGAGTGACGGTTCTAAAGCTTGTATATATAGGTAGGCGGAATGCAGTACGGAGAAAAACGCGGGAAATAAATAGAAAAAATATGTAACATTGCATGATTTGACTGTTTTCTTCAGTAATGAATGAGTTGAAAGGTTACAGGAAAAGGAAAAAATATGGCAGGGATTATCTTTTTTAAGCTGATTATAGTACGAAAGCTTGGTCGTTTTAACTATAGAACGGGCCAAATTTTTGATAAGGCTATTGCCGATTTGGTGGTTGCCGTCTTGTCGGGCACCGTCAATAATGGTTGGATACCAAATTATAAAGGTGAAATTTCGAAGGCGGCCTGGGCCAAATTCTGGAAATGGTCATGCCCAACTTTATAGGTAACCATAGTGTCGACGATGGTTGATGCAATTAGGAACTGATCGCTTTTGATGTAAATTGGCCAAAATTAAATTTCAAGGGTTGGTAAACCGTGTGTGACCGAAACCAAAATCTGAAGGTCACCATCGTGTTCGCCGTAATCGAATTATGTTGTCCGTTCATTTTGGTCCGAAATCGGCTCAGGTCGATCTACTGGGGTGAGGGGACCAAATTTGATGGTGGGCCCGGTCAAATTTGGAGGTCTCCATCTTGTTCGCCATAGTCATATTAAATTGGATAGATTTTTGCCTAAATCAGTCAAGGTAAAATTTCGGCGGTGGGTGGGCAAAATAGAAGGCAGCCTTGGAGCTCACCATCGTGGTCGCCGTAGGCGAATTATGTTGGACAGGTTTTGGACCAAATCGACCGAAGCAAAATTTCAGCTATACCGGAATGCGTTTAAATTACCCGCGTACGTAATCACGTATCTGTGACCTCCTCAAACAGCCTACCCAATTAGAGCAATGGCACACAAAAAGAAATATCGTACAAGATTCTTGGTCTGTGGTGGTGAGCCTGTGACTTCTTTCGCAATAAGAAAGAACAATAAAAATGTAGTTACAAATGATCTCTTCGAACTTAGCCTGATATTATTAGCTATGCACGGCTAGCCTGGCTCGTTCGCATCGCTGTGCACGAATGAGCAGCTAACCCGTGAAATCATTTGCAAGATATTCTGAAATAAATAAACAGCAAATGAATAACTATATAGCCACCGCAATACAACACGTCAACGAGAACAAATTTTTGATTATCCTGCATTAATCGCCACAGTCAAAATAATTGCGTAACAAAAAACAACGAAATTGCTCTACATTATCAACTCACCAAGAAGCTTATTCATTATTAGAATTACACAGGCGATTCGAGTCCGCTAGGATTTAATTAGCGACTTGTGCCCATTACTCACTCGATCACTTCAGATCATGATTCTTCAACTTCTGAGCAAGAATTCATTTGATTTCATTGGAACTTTCTACGTCGGACTCGGCAAGACTCAGATCATAATCTGAATGCGAGTCCGGACTCACTCACAACTCAGATCATGATCAAAATGTGAGTCTGGACTCACGACTCAGATCATGATCTGAATGTGAGTCCGGCCTCATTCAAACTCAGGTCATAATTTGAGTGTGAGTCCGGACTCACGGCTCAGATCACGATCTGAGTGTGAGTCCAGACTCACTCACGACTCAGATCATAATCTGAGTATGAGTCCGGACTCACGACTTAGAACATGATCTGAGTATGAGTCCGGACTCACTCACGACTCAGATCATGATCTGAATGTGAGTCCGGACTCACGACTCAGAGCTTGGTCTGAATCTGAGTCCGGACTCACGACTCAGATCATGATGTGAGTGTGAGACTGAGTGAGCTCGAGTGAGTGGACTCATGACTGAGTCCGCCGACCTATGGCGTAGCTGCCAGTGCAGCCAACAACGCATCACGTTTCGCCAACCTTGTTTGGCCAGACTTCGTTTCAGCGGACATATCACACACCTAGCCCAACTTTCCGCTCTCTTGAGAATATATTTATGAACAATATCATCCAAACCCTAGGGTTTCCAATTTCCACACAAACCAAAAATAAACTGCACTACACTCCAATGCGCTGGCAATGCGCCGGCTGGGGCCGGCACATGCCAGCATTTGAGCGATGCTGTCCAATGAACTTGGTCCAAGAAGTAACGAAACGTTGTTAAAAGCTTTGGAAAGAGTCATAACGAATAAGCAAAATCCGGACAGCTGGCGGCGGAGTAAAATGAATATGAATTATAAAGGGAAAGGAGAAAGGATGCACATAAAATCCTACAGGCTGATTACCATAACATCTGTTATGTATAGGTTTTCCATGCAGGCGGTGAAATTAAAGGTGCAAGCATGGGTAGAATGTAACAAGATACTCGGAGAACTTCAGAATGGCTTTAGAAATGGTAGGCGCTTATATGATAGCCTGTTCCTGCTTACCCAATGCATCGTAATATCTATAGAGTGGAAAATAGACCTTTGTATTTGGCCTTCCTGGACATAAACGGGGTGTACGACAGCGTAAAAGGGAACTCCTGTGGAACATATTAAAAGAAGGTATCGGTTATGAGATAATAGAGTTCCTACAGGAAATATACCGGGATAACAAAGTAGAAATTACGTGGGAAGGGATAAGAAGTACGGAGGATGTCAAAGCATGCAAAGGATTAAGACAAAGCTGTCCTCTATCACCGGTGCTGTTCATGCTTTATATGATAAACCTGGAACGGAGGATACAAGACAGTAACCTAGGTTTTTACCTGTCATATAGATTAGGTAGAAAGGCGGTAGAGCAGCGCCTCCCCGGTTTGATGTATGCAGACGATATTTTGCTGCTAGCTGAGAGTCTGGAAGAATTGCAAACTCTAAGTATTGCGGAGACGAAGGGGGCGCTCTAGGTTGCAGTTTTAGCGCAGCTAAGTGAGGGCTGATGATTTTCAACGGTTCAACTGATCAGGATCTTAAAACACAAGGCCATGAAATACCCAGAGTAGCAGAATATAAATATTACGGGGTATGGGTAAACGAAGGATTGGAATACATTGGAAAGCATGAACACTCACTTAAGGCCAAAGGGCGAAGAAATGCCGGGATAATTAAGCGTAGGGCATTGTGGGGATACAACAGGTATGGTGTTTTGAGCGGTATTTTGAAAGAAAGTATAGTACACGGGCTTACTTTCGGAAATGGGGTTTTGTGCCTAAAGTCAGAGGTACAGTCGACATCAGAAATAAATCAGAGAGCCGTGGGATGATTATAAATAGGTGCCTACGGCAAAACCACAAATGAGGCGGCACAGGGGGATATGGGCTGAGCATCTTTCGAAGTACGGGAAGCTCAGAGTAAAATATTATATGAGGAACACCTGAGGAAATTGGACTGTAACAGATAGGCAGCTAAAGTATTTAAATAGCTATACCTAAAAAGCGTTGACTCACAATGGAGGAAAAGAACTAGGAAACTAACTAGTAAGTATGCTGGTCTCAAGGACGAAGAAATAAAGAACGTTGAGCAACACGTGAAAAACACAGAAGGTAAAAATTGGATAAATTCGATGGAAAAGAAACAGAGGGTGGAATTATACCGAAAGTGAAAAAAGGCAGATCAGGAAGGAAGCTTTCTTTGATAACTCAAGAGGCAGTGTCCTACTTTTTGAAGCTAGATCAGGGTGCCTTAGAAGCCGCAGCTACAAAAAGAAATTTAACATTGAAGATGACGCATGTGCTGTATGTGGTAACTCCAGTGAAACAATTGACCATATTATACTCGAATGTACTGGTATCCATCCGGAAGTCGATGCAGGCGCAGTCACTCTTCCTGAAGCTCTGGGGTTTAGAGATACCAGTGGCTGGGTGAATAAACCGGCGGTGGAAGCTAGCAAAAAACGACTGGAAGATTGGTGGCTTAAAAGCAGAAAAGTGACATACATTAAATATAATGGTGGTATAGTTAACCAAAATAAAACAATAATTAAGACATAGGGAGAAAAATTGGGATGATAGCTACTGCTACCACTTCGTTTCAAAGGGGCGCTCCTATATTTTATCCATCCCATTCATCCGGTCCCTATAGGAAATGACAGGACACAACAACATCTTCACTCACAAAATCAGAACCCGCATTCCTGACAGATAAATTTCTCGAGTGGTTATTTATTTTTTTTTTTTTTTTGGTTGATTCCATAGAGCAGGATGATTGGCTGCGAATGAGCACAGAGAAAGTACATATTGTTCTTGTTCATAAGCTGTTTTAAAATTTTTATCGTAAATACGCTACGAATCATCTAACAGCTTTAGAAGTCGTGCGACAAGATGAATCGCTGCTCACCCAAGACAGTGGTTCTACTGAAACTGCGATATTATGTTCTATATGGTGACTTAACGTACGACAAATAATGTTTTTTAACCTGAGCTCTGTCATAATGCAGGGAACTAAATCTTTTCGAAATAGTGGGGCCTGTCGAAAATGACATCTTTATTTAAATGTCACAAAATTAAAATTTTAACACGTTCAATAGTCAATTGTATATATTCGCATTTACATATGGTCCACATTTACAAAGACAGTATATTTACATTTTACATATAATTTCCACTTGTAAAACAGGACGCACTTTTCTGCTTATATTTTACGAAATCGCATGTGCACATCATACCCCCGATAAGCCGCCGAAGCCGTAGACGACGGTGGACACTTAGGCTCTGTAAAAGTATTATGGGACAGCGTTTATGGCTCCCGTTTGCCGGGTCCCCTGCGGATCCTCGTCCGCGTTCGTGCACTTTAGTTTAAAATGGGTTGAACACTTAAAGCTGAACACCTAAGCTAGTACAAGGCCAAGCTTAAGCGTCCTTCTAATGTTTTACAGAAACATAAATGCATACACAATGAAAAATATGTTTAAATATTTCACAGGAATCTAATTTATGAATGAGACGTATATTCGTATAAGATGACTGTTTTCTTGTATTTTTTTACTGCACTTTCATGGTAGTCATTTAAGGCATTTACTTTCTGTAAGATGTTTCTGTAAGAGGTGTTAGGCAAGGAGACACAATCTCCCCAGTACTATTCACAGCTTGTTTAGAGGAAGTATTCAGAGACTTGGAATGGGAGCAGTTAGGGATAAGGCTAGATGGAGAATACCTCAGTAATCTGCGATTTGCTGATGACATTGCCTTGCTAAGCAACTCGGGAGATGAACTGCAAATAATGATTGATGACCTAGACAGGAAAAGTAGAAAGGTAGGCTTGAAAATCAATATGCAGAAGACTAAGGTAATGTTCAACAGCCTCGGGAAGGAACAGGAGTTTACATTAGGTAGCGAAATACTGGAAGTAGTAGGGGAATATATCTACTTAGGACAGGTAGTAACCGCAGATCCGGACCATGAAAAGGAAATAACAAGAAGAATAAGATTGGGATGGAGCGCATTTGGCAAGCACTCGCAGATTATGACTAGCAGCTTACCGGTATCGCTCAAGAGGAAAGTATACAACAGTTGCATCTTGCCTGTACTCACCTATGGGGCTGAAACGTGGAGGCTAACCAAGAGAGTTCTACTTAAGTTGAGGACAACCCAGAGGGCTATGGAACGAAAAATGGTAGGGGTAACATTAAGAGATAGAAAGCGTGCAGAGTGGGTCAGAGAAATAACTCAAGTTAACGACATTCTAGTGGAAATTAAGAAGAAGAAATGGACATGGGCAGGACATGTAGTGCGAAGAGAGGATAACCGATGGTCGCTGAGGGTAACAAACTGGATTCCAAGGGAAGGAAAGCGTAGCAGGGGGCGGCAGAAAGTTAGGTGGGCGGATGAGATTAAGAAGTTCGCAGGGGTCAAGTGGATGCAGCTAGCACAGAACCGGGTTAAGTGGAGAGATATGGGAGAGGCCTTCGCCCTGCAGTGGGTATAATCAGGCCGATGATGACGATGATGATGAAGATGTTTTGAGCCTTTAGCTGGGAGGATTTCCTGATGAGATCAACGTTGACCAGTCTGAGAATCTCGCGTCTCCGCTTCCGGCAGCGACAAATTACTGACTGTTCCTAACTGTCGGCTAGGAACAGTCAGTCTCTAGCAATTAATTTATTGCTTTCATCACAGCTTTTAGTGCTTACACTTAGATTAATAAAACACAAGGTTGACCTCAACAGCAGTAAGGACAGAAGTCAGTTGGTTTAGCAGCTGGTATGAGCTGACTACTAACTGAAATCGAACTAGAACCCGTTGATTCCAATTGACCACCAGCTGGGACACGCTGACTTTTAACTGGTAGGCATCTGGAGCGAGTTAATACCAGTTCAGTACAGGCAGTACCAGGTGAAACCAACTGAAATCAGTTAGAACAGGCTGAAACCATTTTGGATTTCATTTTTTCGTCTTTTTGGGCGAGTACAATAGTTTCGTGCTTTGACTGGCGAAATTTGAGAATGTCTTTAGGGTTAAGCGTACGATCCGAAGAACAACTTTTGAAACATTTGACGTTGCAATACACCAGCTTTAGTTTTAACAAGCGAAATAACAAGAGAAATGATTTGAATATCTTCCGGACCAAACACAGAAATCAGCCATTTTTTTTTCACCTCAAGAGGCCTCTGAGAACGTAGGGCTCGGTTTATTTGAACCCTTTGAAACCTGGATAATCCGGCCCTGTAAGACTGTGCAGAAGGATCTCTCCAGAGGTATGCAAAACCCTTATTTCCTGATGACATCTGACTCCAAATTTACCAAATGTCGATACCAAATGGCTTAGTTCTGTTCAGTTTTATTTCCTTGAATGCCCCATTTCGGGGTACGTGATTTAAGGGGTGGCGGGGGGGGGGGGGGGGGGAGGAGAGAAACATGAAAGAGAACAAATAGCCATTATTAATTAGCATTGAAGATGATCAGTTACACATTCTCGGAAAGTCTGTAGCTGCTCAATGAAAGAGCGAACCAGAAAACGGAGTAGTGTGCGATGGTGGCCACGTAGCTTAATAGAAGTGGATGACTGATGCGGGAAGATATGCTTGCTGCGACTGTGATATACGATGTTTGATAGAGAGAAGAATAAAAAAAAATGAAAACGGGGTGAGGCTTCCAATGCGGCTAAGAAAAGAGAGGAGTGTCAGTCCGGATTTTGATTGCAAAGTTGGAACACCGACACCGTAAGAGTGTGAGGAAAGAATAAACCGAGCGGCAAGGTATTTAACGGCTTCTAATGCAGCGATAGATGCGCTTGATGTGGGGGCTTGATGTGTTCTTAAAGTGACTTATGTGTGAGCAATTTACATGAGCCGCAGTAAGACGCGGGTGACGTTCAGCAAAAAATAGTGTTTTGTTCAATGCTGAAATAATATAGCCACTATGTGCGCACCTCGATAGATCGGAAGAGATAATGACTCACCTCTCCGTCTTACAAACTAAGCAATGAACGTGATAGGGATTTTGACGACGAGAGAAGGACATGAGTTTACACTTAGCAGGATCCAAGGGGATTAGCGAATTACTGTGCCAATTTGTTACGCTCTATAATACTTGCTGGGGGCTAGTTGGTGCATGTTCCTTTGAAAAGATATAGCACGTTCCTTTGAAAACGGTTGTCCCTTTGGCGCTGCATCTTTTCAATTGTTACCCTCTTAAGATATTTCTAAACAGTGTGCTGATCATGATGACTACGAATAATGCGGTTAATGACACAGCCATCGCGAACATTCGAATAATGTAGGAAGCGTGCAGGAGTAGACCAATATTATATATAAGAATAAAAGGGGACCAGGCATAGACCCCTGCAGAGCGCCTGAGGTAATTGGCAGGTATTTAGACAGGTGGCCGTTAACATAGGTGCACTGAGACGATCAGTCAGGAATCATTCAATAAATTTTGCAATATTAGAAGTAGGATTAACTTTGACAGTTTTAGTAAAAGTGGGTGGCGAAAAAGCTTGTCAAAAGTTTCCGTGAAATTTAGAAAAATGGTGTTGGTCTGCATATTACGGTCGAAAATATTAAATACGTCTTGAGGAAGAGCTCCAGTTCGGTTCCGCCGCAGTTGCCTTTTGAAGCCCGTGTTATGAAGGATAAAACAATTCGTCTGATCGCCAGAAGTTTACATTTAAGGGTAGATGACTTATTCCATTACTTTACGCTAACACTATAGGTATAAGAAATAGGGCGGCACATCAAGGGTGAGTCTCTGTTACCTGATTTGTAGACTGGAACGACCTTACATATTTTCCAGTCACCTGGAGTGATTTTTGAGGGAGGGGCCATGGAAAAAAGAGGTATAAATATGTTCTCAGTTGGGCTGCTGCAGAGCGACGGTCGAGATTTCCTTACCCGAGTACCTTAGTTTTGGGACCAAAGCGCGCACAGCCGCTATGATGGCTGTGCAATGTGTTATGCTCGCGTTGAAGCATAGTCCCTCTGTAAGTGCTGAATGAATTCCCCGCACCCTCTGGCTTAGCGGAAAACAAATCAAAGGGATTCGTTAGGATGGTCTCACAATTCACTTTTGCACTGAAAGAAGTGACTCTCCCTTCTTGATAACTTTGGGCAAGATATTTATTCGGCTTCACTTTCAATGGTTATCTCAAGGACTGTTTTGGTGACAGCTGCATCTGTTCTAAAGCTTTGGTTTGGTTTGTGGTGTTCGACGTCCCAAAGCGACTCAGGCTGTGAGAGATACCGCAGCAGAGGACTCAGGAAATTTCGACCACCTGAGGTTCTCGCACAGCGCACATCGCACAGTACACATCGCACAGCACACGGGTGCTTTGCTTTTCGCCTGAATCGAAAAGCGGCCGTCGAGGCCAGAATTCGATCCCCCGTAGTTGGGCACAGTCATCGAGCGCCGTAGCCACTGCGCCACACAGCGGAGCTTGTAAAACTTTGCCAATCTGAAACCTTTTTCAAACACTGTTTGGCGGCGAAAAGGGACCCTTTCCACTGCCTTCATGTGTCTTCTAATTTCGAAGCCGAAAGTTGTTATTCCAACCCAGCAAAAGCGAGCAAACGCTATAGAAGCGGAGATTTTCTCACAAAACAAGAGCAACAAGAGCAACAGGAAATTTGGAATGGCAACCCTTCATTGCAGAGTGCCGGGAATTGATAAACATACATTGGTGTTAGCGCTCATGACCCGGCATATAAAATATTGGAGGCTATATGGTCATGCACTGAATGTAGGGTCGGCCATCTTTAGCGTGAACGCGAGGGCGGCTTTTTTAGAGCGTCACTGCGTCTGACATGGCTGTGCGTGGAAGTGAAGTGGCAGACCAAGTGAATGAAGGTTTGTGCGTAACTTTGCTTCGATGTGCGATCGTGCAATGCGGAATGGCGCTACGAAGATAGCGACCACCTGTTTTGCCATAGGAGTGGACGACTATTTACAACTTACTCAAGGAGTGTTCACCGTCGTCATATTTATCGCTTTTCCCACTCCTTTTTCTATCTAGACAGTGCGACGGCAAAAGAAAGTCGTTGGATTTATCTTATCTGGTGGACATGGAAGAGGCGCGCATACATAAGTGGAAACCCGTCGTCAAGCTCCCTGGCATTTCCCCTCGCGCGTGTTCTGTTTATCTGCTGCTCTAGCGGAATTACCAGCCGGTAACGAAAATAAGCACCGACACAGCCATGGATCTCAACCTATGGCCAAAATACTGATGGGCTTGGGAGGCTTAGGCGCTATGCCAGGCATACGGTGTTCGAGTTCCTGTGACAGGCCAACTGCGCGCCTTTTTCAAACAGAACGGTCGCATTTGCTAAGCCATTGCAGTTGAATGGCAGCAATTTCCTACTTCCAGAGAATTGATGCGAAGACGCTTCATGTAAGGCTTCAAGTAATGAAAGAAAATAAGGTTTTTGAGGCCAAAATATCCTTGGGTGGTCATGACAGTAGCAGTAGCTATCATGCTCATTTTTCTCCCTATATCTTAATTATTGTTTTGGTTAACGATATCATCATTCTATTTATTGAATTTTTGTGTCTAAATTATTAACATTATGTCTCTTTTCTGCTTTTAAGCCACCAACCTTCCAGTAGTTTTTTGATAGCTTCCACCGCCGGTTTATTCACCCGGCCACTGGTATCTTACACGGGCCGTCTGGTCAGAACTTCTGCCTAGGATCTTCATCCGATCAAACCCTGCCACGCATCTTTTAGAAGCCTATCACATGAGAAAGCTTTTTCAGTGAGTGCATCTGTAACTCTAACTCTTCTTCACGCTGAATTTCACTATCTGGAACCTGCTAACTTCTGAGAAAAAAAATTGGAACGAAATAATTAAATTTGAATGCTTCTTGTCTGCGCGTGCTTACTATTTTGTCTGTACAATTATCAATGTTTGTTATGTTACTTTTCCGCACTCTTTTCGCGCTCTTTTCGCCGTATATAAGGCGTCAGCTTCCGGCAATAAAGCAGTTGGTAGTGATCGCTTGTGCTGTGTCGTCAGTATGTATTTGTGTGCTTTTTTTCTGGGGGGGGGGGGGGGGGGGCTCTAACTTAATAATGTACACTATGCACCATCTTGCCCGGGAAGAAAATATACTGCAGTTTATTACAGAAGCAAGTCGACGATATTTACATTCTAGAAAAGTCGCAAAATCGAGTCGATCCGCATCCCCGGGCACCTCGCAGTCTAGAGACAGTGGCGGGACTGTGCGTACCTTGGGGTTGAGCCATCTCCAGCGCTCGTAGCGGTCTCGAAATCCGCCGACATGAGCGCATTAAGCTCGAAGCGTGCGCCACCTAGGGCAGAGATCCCAGTACCCACTACCCCTGGCAACAGTTCTCGGTAGCGCCCGCGTGGCTCATTAAGTGGGATAACGCGCGCTGAACCGCTGCTGCCCAGTGCTTTCATAGGCAGTTGCGTGTTAATGCTACGTTTATTTATTTCTTTCATATGCACTTTGATCTAGGCGTGCTGAAGCCTAATGCAAGGCATTCGGCCCACTGGTTCGGCAACCGAGCACTTCCCTATAGTCAGTGAGCAGCGGAAGCGCAGCTCGACGTGTTGATTTAACTACTGCGAAGACGTTGCGCATCGACCAGCGTTTTGTTGCTATTTTTAAATAAAGCGAACCTGTCACACAACCAGTCAGAGGTGATTTGACTTCATTTAATTTAAGGCAGCAATAACATAACCATACTAGACTCCAGTTTTTTTTCATTTTTATCTGCTTCTCCTCATGCTATTGATTCACGCCCTTGTTTCCACTGGCAACTTCCATTCGGAGAAGAGGTTGTTAATAACATAAAAAATTGGATGGAAATAATTTTAATACTATGCCGGCTTTAGGCTACATTACACTTCATCCTTTAACGGCTAGACACGATGAGCTGAAAAGGAGCAAACTGAATGCACAGCCGGTTGCTCAGGGAAAACTGGGACGGGTGAGAAGCTGGTCTTTGTTTTTAATTTTCAAGTACGGTTAGTAACTGTTTTAAACGACTAGCTGGGTTTAGAAATGAAGGGCCGTATCGAAAGATGGCACGAATTAGTTTGCAAGCTTACCGCTTTGCAAAACCTCAAGAGACCGTGGCAGCCGAACGGTTCTGTTGACAAATGCAGGAGAGACGATCGAGTCTATTTTGTGCTCAACATCAGAACACCCAAGTATTTGAGCTAGTAGGTACTTTATTTGAGCGCTAAGGATGGTTTCGGAATGAAAAGAACTCCACCGTTCTCGACACGCGTGTAGTTGGTTTGCAAGGCAATTTGCTCAGCGGCTGTCGGCAAGAGTAAACAAACTATTTTTTTTTTTGTTTGCCTCCCGTTTATTTATTTAAACCATTATAAAACTAAATAGCCCGTAGCAGGTCACCACTATCGGATACATGAACTATAGTGCGAGACGATGGTGAATGATAAACAACGAAAAGTGTGGTTCGACCAGGCTGTTCCCAAAAGTATAAATAGCCCTCAGACATGTGTATATATTTGCTTGACTCAGTCGCTCCCTTAGCGCTGATAAATTCATAGATGCCGGAGGTCAATCACTCGGATTTCGTGATCCAGATACCACTATTACACATTTCAAAGGGCTGCAAAAATATCCACCAGATGTGTGAAAAAATCCCGCCACTAATTTTTCAAATAAGCTTTTTCAAGCGCCAAGGCAGCTTCTCCGATGCAGATGTAGCGGTATTGGTGGGCATCTAAAACAAAGTGAAAAACGTTTAACTAAAAAGCTGACAAGCTAATCAGTGATTTAGAAACATTATCTATTATTTATGCGTCTAGTTACTATGAAAGGTCTGTAGACGGCCATTAGTCATGGCCCCATAAGTTTTTAGAATTTCTAAGACGGCGGTGGTTAGCTACCGATAGAGTTTCTTGTTTTCAATAACAAAAACTCGTGACATACCCACGTGTGAGATTCAGCGTTTCGTTATCAGTTCACCAGAAGAGCTTCCATGCCAGGAGCGCAATGCTAAACAGCAGGCGGAAGAAAGGGGCTTTTCCTGGGAGCGGACGATAAGCCGCGTTGGAGTGGATTGCGCGCTTTGGGAAATACCGTCAGATGAGTCTTTCAGCGATAATGTTTCTTCCTCGGCGCAACTCTGCTCGGCTTTATAAGTCAGCCTGTCAACTAGCCAGCCGTTATTCGCTCCCCGACTTTCACGAAACACCAGACTTTGCTGTGTTCAAATCAAAATGGCATCGAAGTTCACAGCCCTCTGCTTCCTTTTACTGGCCGGTGAGTTGCAGTCGACATTATTGCCGAGATGAGCTCGACAATTGTCCTAATATTCCTCTATCATAGACAATTTTAAATGTTCTGAAAACACTGCACGCAGCAATACTATAGAACATAGAAAGTGCAAGCTGTCGCACGCCAAGTTGAGCGACAGCGTCCTCTGAGAAGGAAGCGGGAAAAAGTTGGTTAATGTTTGAAGTCCCACCGGCTGCGGCAGTCCGTCCGTCGGCCGAGCGATCACTGAGTTTTTACCTTCAGAACGTCCGTTAATAGAAACTGTGGTTAACTTGTATATACAAAAATAAACAACTCAGGTTTGCAGCACACGTCATATAGGCTCACCGTAGGGCGTAAAATTGTTTATTTGCATCTCTAATACATGCTTGTTTTTACGCAACAGAAATTCAAACCCCTGACGAGGAAAAGAAAAAAAAAAACGAATAGAGCTTCTCATTTCCTGTTCGTAACAATTTTAGGTCATGGAACCTGCTGAATTTTTCTAGTCTATTTCACAACCTTGCACTTCTTTTTTCTTCCAGTGATGGCCACACTCACTCAAGCACAGCATGTAAGTGATACTCTTGATATTTGGCGTACGCAGAAGCTCGCGCAAACATTAACCATGTCTTTGGGGGAAATAGGAACCGCGACACAAACAAGATGAAGACGAGAAGTGGACAGGACGTGCGGTAAAGACGATGAAGCATCGTCTGCTTCATCGTATTCATCTTCTTATTTGTGTCGCGGTTCCTATATCCCCCACAACTATGTCGAACCAACTGGCCCAAAACTCCCCCTGTTTAACCATGTCACTAAAGTTAAGTGGTTCTCGCTGTGTTGGTTCCCTTTCTTGTCCATAACTCTAAGCAGGTGTTAGATTTTGTCAATTCACATGCAGATCAAGGCGTGTTTGCTTTCTCTGTTGATATAAAAGACGAACTATTACATTCCGCATCACACTCTGCTAACTTGTGTGGAAGATAGTATTGATCAGTACGGGCCGATTGGCTTTCAAGATGCTTGTGGTATTTCAGTGCATGGAGTTTTAGGACTACTAAGATTTTATCTGATTTATACTTTCATAGTATTGCATTGATGGAAAACCGTACCTTCAGAAACAAGGCATCTGCATTGGGTCGTGCATAGGCCCATCCTAAGCAATTTACTTTTAGCCCGGCTGGTCAGGTCTTTTCCTGATACAGTAACTGATACCAATGTAATTAGGATTTTTAGATACGTTGACGACTATCACATTGTACTTAACAGTAATGACGGTTCCTTTATAGATGACGCTTTTAATGTCCTCGCGCTGTTTCGTAACCACTTCAATCCTCTAAAACTAAGGTTTGAATTACCTGAAACAGGTGTTATTCAATTCCTAGATATTAACTTCATTCTGCATCATGATCGGACGTGCTGGATGTTCAAACCTTGTGGCTAAAAACCATTGTTACTTTTCAATTCATCGCACTCTAAACTTGTGAAACGTTCCATTGTTCGCCTTTCATTTGTCAATTCTCTCAAGAAGTCTTGCCAGCACCTCATGTATGACAGGAAATTCTTAGCTCATTTCAACGCTCGCCTTAGCCCATACAAATAGTACGGGCATTCAATCTCCCCACCCCCTTGAGGGGGGAACAAGGCGGCGGGCCCCTATCCTTTTAGGTCTGGCGAGGGATCCATAGTTACCTATCAAAGCGATGACTCCCTATCTCAGCTTCAAAAAACCACCCGAGGGCAACTTTGAAGTAAAAGCCCGCGGTATATGCTCACATATGCCGACCCTCTATTCATCTGCTTGCAAACACTGCGGCGAAAACGGCCCTCTGCCATATGCCCTATGTCTTCAAGATCCCCCTCCTCAGGGTTTGCGTCTAGCTGACGCATAACAGTGGCGGCCCGTGTTACTCAGCTAAGAGCCAGGCGACCAAGTCCGAGCTATCGAACGGGCCCTGTAAGTCGTCACAATCCCTCGAACGAAAATTACGTTTTTCTTCCTTCGAGGGAAGCGGAGCGTTTACGCAGACTATACAGTTTTTCATTTACTTGGTCTTTGGATGCAGAGGGCTGCAACTAACGTAATGACGTTCTATTTCAGAGGCCTGACAGTATTAGAGTGCCTCCACCTCGAATTCACCTGCCGAAACTTCCACCACCACCGAGGGTATGTATGCACTAAGTTCATATTCATTCACTATTGTAAATGAACATGCTCTGTGTGAGGCAAGATAAGATACTAAAGCTACTATGCGAATCCCAAAATGCAGAGTATTTTGATTGATGTAGGTAAAAGTAAACGTGGTCGCTTTCCACTAGGGACGTGTTGTGGTTGGTTCTCGTAACATAAAGTAATGCTGCTATCATTTAACGGATCCAGAAAGATTCTTCGTGTTTTTGTGCTTTCTAAGTACTGTATCATTTAATATGTAATTTTATAGCAAATCGTTTTGTTTGCTAGCCCGGGAAGGAAGGTTTTATGCTTCTACTTAATCTTTATAAACTTGGAAAAAATAGTTGTTTCTATAACAATTGTTTCTCGCAGAACAATACCTATCTCTAGCACGTGTCCGCACGCACCGGATGTAAAACAATCGCAAATATTGTTTGGTTTTTCCCATGTTGACCATTCTAGACATATGTGGAAAAAATGGCCGGGGGGTTACTTGCCAGCATTAATTTGCCCGTAACGAATACAGCTATTAAGTCCATCTAGAACCACCACATTAATTAGGGCCGTTATATTAGTATGCCATGGAGCATACAAATGCAGGGAGCAGCTATGGCGAAATACTTTTAACCTGTTTATCGCAAACCTTAAAAGCTCCGAAAGGGAAATCTACATCACCTGCACCCAATGAAGGCAAGACTGACGAGTTGACAATTTTTAAATAAATTTGAAGACATAGGTAGCTACCCGGAGGGTATTTTCAGTAAACAATGGTCACTTCCCAAATATAAATTTTCCTTCTTCTTTACCCTTTCATGTTTCAAGTTGTTTCATCTATGCCAATTATTTGGAATAATTTCAAAATTTTCTCAATCTGTGTGATCAGGTGCATTCCGCAGGCATCGATAAATTTTCAATTAAGAAATAATTAGTCTCCCACAGCATTCTCTCCTTTGTCTCTGGACTTCGTCAAAGCTGGTTACTCACGGGCTTAAATGATTTGCGGCAGCTCAGGTATTTCACCTATGGATTATGAAAAGTTACAGTTTGATAATGATGCAAGCCTACGACGGGGCATATATAAGAGCCTTGTATGAATTCATTGCACCGGCTGAATGTCCCTTATGGTAAGAAAGGAATGCAACACTATGCCGCTCGCATTAGAGTGAAAAGGGGAACTGCAAATAAGTGGTGAAAGATGTAACCTATTACTTATACATTGGTTTCAAGTTCTTACGGAATTGCTCTTTTAATTTCATTTTGCATTTTAAACTAACCGAATGCTAATATTCCCCCTGGTGTAAGGAATAAGCGAACCTGGATAGTAAAAGAGATGGTGGACGCTATGCCATGACTGCATTGTAACCTCTCATTTCCCGCGCCTATAGACACGAATCGACGTCCAAGGTGGCGGATCACGATCACAACACAGCGTGAGCGGCAGCATCCAGCACGACATATACCGACCAGCACGTGGCCCCACCGTCTCCGTCTGGGGCCAGGGTTCGCACCAGCGGCATCCCGCCACGGGCAGCCAAGGCCAGGGACAAGTCGGTGTGGGCGTTCGGTTTCCTATTGGAAAGCGGTGACCGCCCAACAGCAACGCCCTCTTCCCCAATTGTCTTCCGTTACCGAAATAAACAACTTATGGACTGTTACGCTATTTAATTTTGTAATTTTTTTTACTAAGAACGGAAACAACAAATTTACTGGTCTCTGGACGGATGTGCAAACATTTCCCATGCCTTCGGCTGCTGGCTTTACGTAGCAACATCTGATAATAAATTTTTAATAGTGAAAGGTAGTTCTAAATTATTAACCGGAAATAACGTTTATTCGATGAAGGTTTGTATGTCACGGTTACCTTCATTCCTGCTGCTAACAGTCTGTGGGAGTCAAGAAAGTTGTCTCATTCTCCAAGAGCCTTGAACTGAAACCGAGTGAAGGCAATGAAATAAAACGCCTGACTCAACCGAAGCGATAAAGGCGGCTAAAATCGGAAGAAAGCACGCGAACAAACACCTCGGCGAAAGTTTTTCAGCCTTGTACTTGTGGAATTTCGCATATTCGCTCTACAACAAACCTAATTCCAAAATGAGAGCGACCTAACTCGCTACGCTGCAAAGGGTACATACAGCCTTTGCTTCTATATTTATTTGTCCAGTCTGCAGTTCATAGCACTGAAATGCGGAACGAAGAAATGCTGCCCTTATCGATACTATGATTTCGTGAAAGTCCGAACATTCAAGCCATGTCCTGGAATAAAAGGACAGAAATGGTGTCTGCAATGGCGCGTGTTCACACGGAATTTATAGCTGATTCAGGAAACATCCAACGATTCTTTAAGCCCTTTGGGGAGAAATTCTATCCAAATTCCCGTACGTGCGTTTTTGAGAATCGTCTTTAGCTGTGTGAACCCGGCACTTAATTGATAGAAGTGGGATGATATCATACACGTAGACTTTCCCATTTGTATATACATATTGCAGATTACCGTCAAGCAATTATTATCGAAATTTTGAATTTTTATATGGGAAGATTAGCAACCACATATTTTGAACTGGAAAAGATAAAGCTCTTAAAAGCTACATCCTTGAATATTGAAAGTGGCCTGTGTGGCCCCCAAAATTTCCAGTGCTCGGTGATGCTTGACAGGAGATGGTCATATGAGATAAGGGGCGACGTGAAATGTGCTGCCATCTCTGTGGTTGACTATCTCTCACCTGTACAGGCGGCTGACGGCGTTAAGGCTTTGGTCTCTACATTTGCTTTCAGTGACTTCATTGGCTGGCGACCTGATGTTTTTATTACGCCACTGCATATTTTATCAGATACTACTATTTTATCCTGGTATATTTCTGCACAAAAATATGCAAAACGTTTACATAAGCACTTTGAGGGCGGGGCAATATTAGGGACATTTTTCCGAAAGTACCTTCTAGCTCCTGTAATTTTTGAAAGTGTCTTACAGAGGCTCGGTCACGTATGCACTTGAGCTATTTCTAAAATAAAATTAAGATGTGAAAACGTTACCAAATAGAGACGTCGAATGCAACGTTGTCCTGCGAAAGCAAGTTCTACTACGTCACTACCACCTATGACTGTCGCTTATGGGTCGTAAGCTATCTTAAGTCGTCAGCGTCTCGAAGCAGCTACTTGGCAGTAGGTACTCCGCTCCACGAATACCGAACCCACTTCGAGGCTTCCTTCCACCCTTACGTAAATGCACTGCAGCCGCTTACAAAATATAAATATGCAGATTGACGAAATAAACATACTTAACTTCTGCGTTGACTCGCATCACGTTAGTATTACAACGGACTGAGCGCACACGTCCTCTACCGCTTGTGCGCTTTCCCTGGACCTGTATTTCCTGACCACGGTGAAACTCGAAAACTTATCTTGACCACATGCGCTTGTCTGTTGTTCGGCAAGCATTACGATTGGGAAGAGGAGTGCCGTTTGTACAAGTTTTTAAGATTGAGGCTGCTCAGCTCAATATGCTACATTTTTAACCCTATATGCCTTCTTACTGCTCTCAGATAGCGGTTGGTCGCACTTGCTCGCTCTCTCACCAAGCAACTCAAAGTGTGTTGCTTGGTGAGTTGGTGGCTGATCATGGTAGAAGAAAATAGCGCAGGAGACGGGACAATGCAGTAGAGAACACGAGTGCCAACTAACAACGAATGTATTCAAAGCGTAAAAGAAGAAGGGACACAACGTCTACACGAAAAAATGCCATGCTCACCTTTAATAGTTAAGATAGGCAAGCTTACGGCGCGACAATGAAACAGAAGGTATGCTTGCGCATGAAGCCTTTTTGCGGGCAATGATAAGAGCTTCAAATATTTCCCTGGTATATTTTTCAGGGTAACCTTTTAGAATGACGCACTGTTCGAAAAGTGTAATACAATTTGGACAAGATTTACATGCAGCGCCAAGTTGCTTTTGGGCACAATGTCAGGAAGGGAGGAAGCATGTTCTCTGAGGCGATCATTGATGCATCGCCCCGTCTGACCTACATAGGAGGCCCTGCAAGGAAAAGGCACCTCGTAAACAATGTGGATGTGGCAGGCAACAAAACGCTTATTATGTCTCTTGTCACGTGCAACCATTCCAAGACCTGAAAATTCAACCTTCTTGCACATACGCTCCAGTTTCTATGGGGCAGTGAACGAAACATGCACGTCTACCATACGGGCGACACGCTTAAGTTTGTGAAACACTTGACGTACGGAACAACCGCAATGTTTTTTTGGTTCATCGGCATCTGTTTTTTGTGGCCGACAGAGTCCCGGAACTTATTTAATAAATGCTCAACACTGAACAAAACAGGTGCTTGTGGAAAGCCGGCTATCTTCAACCGTCCCATCTGAGCGTGGAAACTGATCTGAACCTTGTGTTTACACGACCTGGTGATAGCATTTTGAAGGGCCCTGTAGTAACTTGCTGTTTGACGACCTTGGAATGGGCGGACGTGTATGGCAGGAAACGTTCTAGTCCACGGGGATCGTAGAGCCAGCAAAGGTGTTCGCTGTGGTCGATGACTGTCACATCCAGGAAACGTATGCGTCCTTCGTTTGGTAATTCCTTTGTCAGACGAAAAGGAGAAAGGTGAGTTTTAAATATCGTGAAAAGATGGCCCACACGGGAGGTTACATTACTTGGGTCAGTCCTAAAAGTACGAAGAAGTCGTCGACATAACGAAATACTTTTATCACGTTGAGGCCGGTCAGGGCATCTTGTAACTGCCTGTCGCAATGAGCCAGCATGATGTCACTGAGTAGAGGGGCAAAACACGCTCCAATGCAGATTTCTTCTTTCTGTATTTAGAGCGAATCTTCAAACTTCACCAGAGTTGACTGCAGGGAAAAGGACAGCACTTCCAGAATGTGAGAGGTACTGGTGCTACGAGACCCCTGATTACTGCTTCCGTGGCTAAGCGGTACGAAGCGTAGGCATGTTTGTTCATTTTATGAGTGGTCGAGGTTCAAATCTTAACGTAGTCTTCTTTTTAACCAATTATTAAGTAGAAAGTCTAAATGCGAGCCACGTCCTCCTTTTTGACATTACTTCCTTGAAAAGCACAGCGCTGTTTACTTTTTCTGAAGGGATAACGCAAGTGCAGTGAGAGTTGGCAACTGACGCGAAGAGAGGCGTTGTTTCTCGGTGTTCAATCATTTTTTTTCTTACTGCACACATTGAATCATTAAATGTGGACTGGCAGAATTCAGTGCGGCTTCGATTATTCGGAGCAGCCTCGTCTGGAGGCTACGCGGTATTGATTGGTGATGTTATTAGTTTATGGTAATTGGGGATCAAACGTCCCAAAGCTCGCTGTTCGCCCCCCTCTCAAATCACTGAAGCGCGTCGTCGTCTCCTCGCGGTAAAAATATAAGCGAGGAAAAAGTTGGGTTTCTATACAAACGAGGCGTAAGTACAGAGTGAATGAACGTGGTGGCCGGTATATAATTACAATCACCTCGCATGTTTTTTTTTGTATTTGTAGATATCACCAGACAGAAATCATTTTTGTGACATGAGGTGACAGCTTGTGCTCGATCGTGAGCTACTACAGCTTTTTTCACTGCTGCCCGAGCTTACAAGGGTTTAAAAACTGGTGGTGTAGTTTATAGAATGTATATGTAGACATTTGTACGTATCTCGTATGAATGGCCTACAATATTTTTAAGGTCTGTGATTTTTACTGTAAAGAGAATAGTGGACAGAGATTGCCTTGTTTAATACTTTTTTCCCTTTAAATGCTTGAAACAGTTAATTTTTAACTACTGGCGACTGCTACCACAAAAAAGGGTGGGCTAGACTTCAGGTGAACCACTGAAGCTTAAGTCCCCAAATGTCACAAGTCCACAAATGCCACTTGTTCAATTGTTTTATTGAAGGGCACCATCTTAATCTCTTGTGTGCCATTTACATTGGCAGTTTTGTAGTAGGCCAACCTTTTAGAGCTGAAGCACGGTATAAATACTATATAACTTCAGCAGGGAGCAATTCATGAAAACTGCCAAACAAACTTTGGCATACAGAGACGTACGCAGTCAATGACTAGCAGAGGAATGTCGTCAACAACTTGCAACAAATAGCATATAAAAGAGCAGTAATTATACAGTGAGCTATACAATAGTTAAGCTAATCAGACAAGCAACACTAAATAAATTTTTTGCGAAGAATTGACTGTGACACAAGTTCCAGAGAACGAAGTCATATGGGTCATGTGGCCTTGCAGAGAGGGGAGGCCGCAAAACACTTAGGAACCTTGCAATGTTTAAACACAACAGAGAAATCAGAATGCCAATTCAGACAGCAATGCAACAGGCACAAAGCACGATAATGTCACGTGGTGGTGACAAGGCTGCTCAGAACAATCTAGATAACGTCGCAAACTGCTACTAGTACAACCAGGAACATTGTAGAAATATACGCAAGTGATCGGAATCTTCAATACAGATCTCGGCGCACCGTTCGCGACAAAGAAAATGATAACGCGTCGTATCGCGACAACGAGCATGAACAAACACAAACACGGGATACAGAATTGATACGCGTGCCAGAATCGCAGTGATAAAGCCGCATGCCGGCGGCTGTTAAAAACAAATACAGTTTTGAAGGTTTCGCGGCATTACTCCCCCCTTAAAAATACATCGCCTCGATGCTCCAAAATAAACTAATGAACATAAATAGAAACATTACAACGTTTTAATACCATGGATTCTTTAACGCGCGTAATAAGGCTTCAGACGAACAACATGTACGATTTCTGGGCGCGTGCGTCGCCGTTGTGATGCTGTCGTACCGTCGGGAAGACTTAATCCTGTTGTCCGACGCGGCGAAGGATTTTGTAATGCCCAAAGTATCGACGCAGCAGCTTTTCACTTAGTCCACGACGGCGAATTGGAGTCCAAACGCGCACTTGGTCTCCTGGATTGTACTCTGCGTGACGTCGTCGTAAGTTGTATCATCAGGTGTCGGTTCTCTGTTGGTCTTTAATACGCAGCCGTGCGAGTCGTCAGGCTTCCTCTGCACACTGCAGGTAGGCGGCGGCGTCAAAGTTGTCCTCGTTGGTGACGTGCGGCAGCATTGCGTCGAGCGTCGTGGGCTCCCTGCCGTACACAAGCTTGAACGGGGTCGCTCTGGTCATCTCCTGGACTGTCGTGTTATATGCGATCACGTACGGCAAGATGGTGTCCCAGGTCTTGTGTTCAGCGTCGATATACATGGCGATCATGTCCGCAATCGTTTTGTTCTGGCGCTCCGTAAGGCCATTGGTCTGGGGATGGTACGCATTTGTTCGTCAATAACTTCTATGACTGTATTCCAGGATGGCTTGCGTCAACTCTGCCGTTAACATCATTCCCCTGTCCGTGATGAGCACTTCTGGAGCGCCGTGACAGTGTCACAAGAGAATTTGTTTTACAAAAAATTTAGCGACTTCTGCCGCGGTACCACTGGGTAGTGCTTTTGCTTCGGCGTAACGGGTAAGGTAGTCAGTGGCCACGATGATCCACTTGTTACCCATAGACGAAGATGGAAAGGAGCCGAGGAGATCTCCCAATTTGTTGAAAGGGCAGGATTGGGGGTGGAATCGGGTTTAGTAGTCCTGCTGGTCTGATCGGCGGCGTCTTGCGTCTTTGGCACTCACGACACGTCTTCACGTAGTGGGCAACTTCGGCAGGCAGTCGCGGCCAGTAGTCGCTGAGCACCGTGGCTACATCGTGTCCAGTAAGATTTCGAACTACGTCTGCAGTCCGCGCCCACACAGCGGCCATCAAACTCTTGAAGAAGAGCATAAAGGCCAAACAACCCGTGCGTGGCAAGAAGAGCATCAAGGACACAGCCCTCCGGGTAGACGCTGCAGAATGCCGACGCGGTCATGCTGCTAGGCCTACTGGGACTCCGCGGAGCCGCAGCTCTGATAATATGGCAAGAATGGGGACGCCAATGGACCCTCCGGTAGTCGCTGTGACTTCTGCAAGCACAACGGCAGGCTGCGGTAACGAGCCTTTACCTGGAGCTAGCACTTGGCCACAGAGCAACGTAGACATTACTTCGAATACGAGGACAACGCTCGGGCCGCTACCCGAGCTAAACGATACACATCAGGCTATGGATGGCAACAGGAAGTCGTCACTAACGCTTCTCAACGGACACCCCGGCTGGTCAAACTACCTGGGCCACCAGTCAACACACCACCGGCAAAGAAGGTAAGGGCCGCCCCTGATAAGCTAGCATCCGCTTATCCAACACCAGCCTTGCAGAAATCCTTCAGAGTGCATATCAGACCTACAGTGCAGTTTGATATCACTAAGATACCCACCAGAGCAATGCAGAGAGTAATAGACGCAGCGCTTGGTACCACAGGTTACCAGGGGTTTGTAAGCCACAGGGCATCTAATACTGTCACAGTACATTTAGCCACCATTGAGGATGCACGCAAAATGACCACAGTAACACAGATTCCAATCACGACAGAGGAGTATCTTCCTGTCCAGACGTATTTTGCGTCAGGTCCAAATGCTCAGCGATGTGTCCTCTATGACCTAGACCTACAAGATTCCCCGGAGACGGTGGCCAGAGACCTAATATCAGGAACACATACTGTGTTAGCCGCACGTCGTATGGGGAACAGAGGCACCTTTCTCATCACATTACAGGGACCAGATACTCTTCCGGACAGATTTTACTACAATGGCCGCATAGTGCGACCCAAAACGTACAAGCCTAGACCGGTTCACTGTTACAGGTGCTACAGAGAAGGTCATATGCAGAAATTTTGTCCATATGGAGTTAACCCCGAATACATAACTGAATCTGGAGAAGCGAAATTCAAATGCGGCCTATGCAAATCTGATGATCACGATATCACTTCATCTCAGTGTCCGACAAAAAAGCGAAAGCTCGAGTTAGCAAGGGCTGGACGACATAAACAATATGCACCGTTAATGGTTAAAAACAGATTTGCAACTCTGGCCGAAGAGCTGTTTGATGACCCGCTAGAAGAAGAAGAGCCTGTTGAGGTGGTTGCACAGAACAGTGCATCTTTTGCTTCTACGCTAAAACATGGACGACGCACAAAACGGAGCACAGTGGCATTCACTACTGATGATTTTCCGGACCTTAAAGACTGCACAAGCCAGCAGGATGCAATAGAAAAAGAAATTGCGATGCTTTCAGCACAAATTGCACAGCTGCGACAAAAGAAAGCACATATAGCCCAACGACGAAAGGAGAGCTCAGAAAAACAGAAAGAAACGCTTGCAGGCAGTACGACAGCAAGGTTAGTGGATGCTCCGAATTGTAAACCTGCCGATAACATACCTATTTGGAAGGCGATACTGGACACGCTTACGCAACTGACACACCTCATTCAGAGCAGCTTACATCATGGATAGAAGTAGCCGAAACAAGTGGCAACAGATTACACAATGGAACTGCAGAGGGCTCTGTAATAAAGTTGGGGAAATAAATACAAAATTATTGTACGGCAAGCTACATTCATGGGCGTTCTTGATACAGGAGCACAATAGGTTATATTCAATAACAGGATATATAGGGTACCATTGTCCTTCTATCCCTGATAAACAAGCAAGAGCAGAGGCCGAAACACCAGGAAAAGCTGCCGTTTACATTAGGGCCAACATTCCCCAAACGCCACTTGACTTGAGCAAGTGGTGCAACACTCAGCAGGAAGTAGTTGCTGTACTTACGCGTCCGAACAAAACGCCCCTTATATTAGTGTCCATGTACGCTCGGCCAAGAAACACAGTGCTTAATCTTGGATGGGTTAAGCATATTCGCCATTCATACCCTGGAATTGCGATACTAATCGGTGGAGATTTTAACGCTCCGCACACCGTATGGGGATATGATTATGATTCTAAAAGGGGTGATCAAGTTCATACTGCCTTCACAGAAATGGAATTTACACTGCTAAATCATCCAGGAGTCGCAACACTACCTGCAACACAAACACGCTCACCAGACTTGACGTGGTGGAAGGGCCCTGGTGCACCACTATGGCAGGCGGAATTAGATGCGTGGGGTAGTGATCATGTCCCCATTGGTATCGGTCTTAATTTGGGACATATGAAGAAAATTCGAAAGAAAGCGTCTGTTACACATTGGGATGGTGTACGGCAGGATACTCGAACGCATTCAGTTAGCCCGAATACTCTCGTTACCACCCTTCAAACGGTACTCAAGGATCACACCATTACAACTACAGTGAACGAAGATCAGCCAACTCCCGACCTTCACCTACTAAAACTTTGGGCACGCCGAAAGCGGGCCGAGATACAGGCTGGTCGCCATCCTGAAGACGTGCAAAGAAGAATTGAGGTAAACAGAGTGACGGCACAGGCACGCCGATATGAAAAACAGCTGGCTCATAGGAGATGGGATGAGTGGTGCAGTCGTTTGGGCTCAGGAACGACTAACAAGGCCCTCTGGAGGACTTTCCATGGCATGGAAAAGAGGCGGCAGGTTAAAGATCATGCAGAAAGTATTAGACTCGCATTACAGCTTACACCAGAAGAGTTTGCAGATCAGGCTGCTGCCCTTTTCTTCCCTAACCGCGCACATTATCCGGCGCCTTCACCGACAGTGGATGCGGTTGATAAAACAGGAATAACATTACCATTTATCAAATTGGAGTTATTGGCTGCTATAGAAGAAGCGAATGGTAAAACTGCGCCTGGACATGACGATATTCCTTATGAAGTATTCAAGAATTTAGAAGGAGCCGCAGTTGACGGCTTGTTGGATGTGGTAAATGAGGTATGGCAAGGAGGAGACATTCCACTCGGCTGGAAACACTCGGTAGTGGTAACAATACCAAAGGCTGGGAAACCTCCCACAAGTCTAGAATCTTTGCGGCCTATCTCGCTAACACCCACAATTTGCAAAATCTATGAAAAGATGATAGCCACCCGCCTGTCATGGTGGTTGGAAAGTAATAAAAAATACCATGCTCGACAAATTGGGTTCCGAACAAACCTTGGGACAGAAAATGGACTGGCTGTGCTCGCTGAAGAGGTCATACACGTGTCGCCTTATAGCCACCTAGTGCGCACTGTAGTGGCTACCGACATGGCGAAGGCATACGACAACGTGTTACATGCCAAGATTCTTAGCAACATGGAATGTATGGGCATTCCCTTGCAGGTCATAAAAGCAGTACATAATCTGCTTAAGGACAGGACGTTTTCTATCCGGATAAACGGAAAACAAATTGGCAATTACACCTCGAACAGAGGCGTGCCACAAGGGTCAGTGTTAGCACCTTTATTATTTAATATCGCACTGATCCCATTGGCGTGGAAATTAGCTAAAATACCAGAAGTGGGGTTCATGATATACGCAGATGATGTCACGATTTGGTCTGTTCATAAACAAATTGACAGACAGAATCGGCATCTGCAAGAGGCTTTAAATACCATAGATGAGTACGTGCAAAGTGCAGGCCTGGAATTATCACCTCAAAAGTCCAGTTACATTCATGTTGCCAACAAGAATGGAAGAAAACAATTGGCAACGCAAAGAGTCTCCCTAAAGATTGGAAATCAGGCACTGGAAGAGGTGGACGAGTTGAGAGTTCTTGGCCTAGAAATTCACAAATCCGGCAAAGGAACACAATGGCTTCATAAGGTGAAAAAAGTAGCTGCGACTTCCTTAAACTTGATAAAACGCATTTCGTCTAGGGGAGGAGGAGCTCGAGCGGACATGGCAAGACGTCTTGTACAATCAGTGTTACAGCCGAGGATACTAAACCAGGCCCAATTCCAAAGACTCACGAGGCGTCAATGGGCAAAATTGGAAACAATAAATAGAAACGCAATGCGCACTATCACGGCCTTACCAAAACTTACCCCTATCCCTATTCTCCAAGAGTTTGCACAGATAAATACGTTGACAGAATTAATTGAACAACGAGAGGCAACAAGGGATATGAAGCGAAAGTACGTTACGCCCATAGCATCCTTGTACAACGAAGTGGCAGTTCGAACACCACCAATGGCTGACCCCCCTCCTTGGGAATTCACTACTATCACGACAAACAAGACCACTCGGCTTCGTCGCAAAGAAAAGCTGGCATCTCGACCTCTGGTTGATGCACTTCCAGGTACCTTAATTGCATATACGGACGCATCAATTATAGAAAATGGCGGTAGAACAGCAGCTACTAGTCCAACACACAGCGAACTAAAGGTACATAAAGAGTATCTTTTAGAATACCCGGACCCGCTTGTGATGGAACTCTATGCAATCCGCGATGCTATGGAGGCCATAAATAAAATAGATTCGATAACAGAAGCCCACATCTATACAGACTCCTTAGCCGCCATAAAACAACTAAAGAAAGTGACGAAGACGCTATTTGTTACCCAGGAAATCCACGCACTCAATAAAAAAACGAAGATAAGCATCCAGATACATTGGACACAAGACAATGCTGAGAACGCTGAGCAGAGAAAAGTTGACCACCTCACACACGAAGTTCCACACACTAATGCGCCCCCCACCAGGCTCCCTTTCGATGCCCGCTCCGCTGTTTCCATTTTAGCATCCTCTTTAAGGAAAAGTACACGTGCCCTCATTCCCCCGTGTACATTCCCACTCCCTCGTAACTTAACGAGATTGGAGGAGGTTTCCCTTAGAAGGATAAGAGCTGGGGCGGCCCTTACCCCGTCGGTAAAATGCCGATGGGAATCGCAAGCTGAAATCGGACCAACCACATGCCCAAAGTGTTCCACACCAGCTGCAGAAGTGGATGTTCGCCACCTGCTATGGACTTGTGCAGGGACAAGGGAATCAAGGACAAAGATTCTGCGCGAAGTGGGTCTAACCACAACAAGGGAAGATGACTTTTCTAAATGGCTCACCGACAACGCTAAGAGCGGGAGCCTGCTCCGGTTCCTCACGGAAAACCATTTACATGAATTTATATAATATGCCTTATGGCAAGTTTGCGTACAAAACAAAAAAAAAAGATTCGACGCAACGTGCGCGCAAATCCGAGATGGCCTGCTGTGGGCTCATCATGCAACACCTGCAGAATTTCCTGCCGGAGGTTTTTAGGCACTATAAGAAGTTGCGCGGTCCTGTTGGGTGCGAAGTTTTCCTCCACGAGAAGGCCATTGCTTAACGCGAATGATGATTAATGTCACCTGAACACACCAGGAGCGGAAGCGGTCTTTCCTTCTAAGTAATCGGCCAGCGCTTTCAGCTCAGCGTCTGATCGCTGTTGTTCTGCGAAACTGCTGGCGCTTACCGGTCCCAAAAAGACGTCGTCGTCATCGTCCTTCGGGGGAGCGTCGACGGGAGCGCGGGATAAGCAGTCTGCGTCAGAATGCTTCCGGCCGAACCTATAGACTAAGTCATGTCAAATTTTTGAAGTCTTAGGCTCCATCGGGCAAGGTGGCCGGGGGGGGGGCTTTTCAAATTAGCCAGCCAGCAGAAAGCGTGGTGGTGCTTACCATCTTGAATGGCCGACCGTATAGGTATCAACAGAACTTAGAAATGACCCAGATGATCGCGAGGCAATCCTTCTTGGTCGTCGAGTAATTGACTTCGGCTTTAGTGAGGGACCTGCTAGCATAGGCTATTACCTTCTCCAGTCCGGCACTCTTCTGGTCGAGAACGGCTCTAGGCCAAAACTGTTTGCGTCGGTGTTAATTTCGGTCTCGGCGTTTCCATTAAAGTGGCCAAGTACAGGAGGGCACTACAGGCGGCGCTTAAGTTTGTCAAAGGCTTCTCCTTGCGACGCTTCCCATTTAAAAGGTACATCAGCCTTTGTAAGCTGCGTCAACGGTTCGGCGATGCGCAAACAGGATCTGACAAATCGTCGATAATAGGTGCACAACCCGAGGAATCGGCTCACAGCTTTCTTGTCGACAGGCGGTGAGAATTGTCCGATTGGAGCTGTTTTCTCCGGGTCTGTGCGAACACCATCCTTACTAACAATTTGACCTAGGAACCGCAGTTCTTCGTAGGCGAAGTGGCACTTCTCTACTTTTAGCGGTAGTCCCGATGACTTGATGGCTTCCAGCACTGTCTGCAGTCGTTTTAGGTGGTCTTCAAAGTTTCACGAGAAGACATCAATGTCGTCCAAATATACCAAACAAATTTGCCACTTCAAGCCTGCCAGGACTGTGTTCATTACTCGTTGAAACGTGGCTGGTGCGGAGCAGAGACCAAATGACATCACCTTGAACTAAAAAAGGCCGTCCGGTGTGATGAATGCAGTCTTCTCGCGATCTCTTTCGTCGACCTCAATTTACCAATATCCGCTCTTCAGGTCCATAGACGAGAAGTAACTTGCATTGCAGAGCCGGTCGAGAGTGTCGTCGATGCGGGGCAGCGGGCAGACATCCTTCTTAGTTATGCTATTCAAGCGGCGGTAATCCATGGAGAAGCGAAGTGTGCCGTCTTTCTTCTTCACCAAAACGACTGGTGCCGCCCCTTGCCTGTTCGATGGCTGGATTACGTCATCACGCAGAATTTCCTCAACTTGATCGCGTATGGCTTGGCGTTCTCGCGGCAATACACGATAGGGGCTTTGGCGCAGAGGTCGGGCGTGTTCGTCTGTTATAATGCGGTGCTTGGCCAGTGGTGTTTGTCGTACATTAGATGATGACGAGAAGCACTCCCTGTAGCTTTGAAGAAGACTGCGAATCTGGTCTTTCCTGCTGTGGGTCAATGCCGGGTTGATGTCAAATGTGGGCTGACGGAATTAGTCCTGTGCGTGTTCCAGTGGTTGGTCGTGGAGGGCGAATATGTCTTTGAGGTCTGCTAATCCATCGAGAAAAGCGATCGTCGTGCCCTTGTTGAGATGTCGGTATTCTTCGGTGAAGTTTGTTACCAGCACCTGAGCTTGTCCTCTCCGGAATTTCACGATGCCTCTTGCGATGCCGACACCTCCTTCCAAGTACAATTGGATATTTCCTTCGACGATGCCTTCAGCGGTTTCGATGTCTGCGCTACCTACGCTGACTGCGACGCTTGTTCGGGGCGGCACGGTCAATTCTTCGTGGAGGACGTTTAGAGCGACGTGTTGCATCGAAGTCGTTGTAGCAGGTATGGCTTTGTCTGCAGAGAGCTTGATGAGCTTGGATCGGAGGTCGATAATAGCCCTATGTTCATTTAGGAAATCCATGTCTAAAATCACGTCTTGGGAGCACTGCTGCAAGACCACAAAGCTGGTGGGGTAAGTACATCCATTTACGGTTATTCTTGCAGTGCATCGTCCCGATGAAGTAATCAGGTTGCCACCTGCGGTGCGAATCAGCGGGCCATCCCAAGCGGTGGTAACTTTCCTAAGCTGAGAGGCTAACGGTCCACTGATAACTGAATAGTCAGCTCCGGTGTCTACTAGGGCAGTGACTCTGCGACCGTCGACATCAACTTCAAGGTGGCTTATTCGCGTCCTTGCATTGCACGTGGGCCTTGGTGTCCAATCTCGGCTCTGTCGTTCCTTCAGGTCATGGCCGGGGCATACCGTTGTTACTTCGCTGGGCGGCGGTGGTGGCTTGCACTCTGGTCGTGTTGTCAATGTCGTCGTGTGGAGCGGCAATGAAATGGCTGTGTTGTCGTTAGTTGTCGTCGTCGGGGGAGGATCTTCGACTTTTCGTCGTTGAGCAACCTCACATCAAAAGGTGAAAGGACCATAAAAGCGATAAAAGACAACAGGCATAAAAGCGATAAAAACAGTGATGATGGATGGTTCGGAAACAACATACTGATCTATGACACGTGGTGTATAAGGCCCGATGCAACATGAAGACAATCATAAAAACTGATAAAAAAAAACCGACAATCACATTTTTTTTCTCTTTTTCTTTTTTTTCCTTTTTTTATTTCTTCCAGACATACGACTAAAACGAAAATCTTCAAGCGCTCTAGCATAATAAAGATATTAGTTTATTCAAGTCATCAGGCATGCTCATCTTAATGCGACTCTAAAATTCATGCGCGAAAATCAACCGCGCCCTTCTAAAAAAGAGAACTCGCTCTGATACAGCACTTTAGACGGTTTGCTAACGCAATCTAGTCCTTTCTTTATTATGAAGAAGGCTTCTTTCAGCTCACGAGCTACATTGTCTCGACTTTTATCTAGTACAGAAGTTTCTTTTAGTATAGGCATGCATTTGCACTTCTTGCAATGAATTGGCAGATTAGATCCAGTGCCTTTCTCAAGCGATCGCTCGTGCTCTCTCAGACGCTTGTTCAAACATCTCCCAGTCTGGCCGATGTATACCTTACCGCAAGTGAGTGGCATCTCATATACAACGCCTTCCTTGCACCCGACATATGGTTGGGCATGGCGTGTTCCACATGTTTCCTTTACTGGTCTCGGGTTATTAATCGAGGGCACAGGGAAGCCAGCTTGCAAGGGGCAGAAAATACTACTGGGACTTTAAATTTATTTGCTACCTTCTTCAGGTTGTGCGCCGTGCGATGACAATAGGGCACAACTACAGGCTTAACCCTTCTAGAATCCTCTTGAGTGGTCCTACCTCCCGTACCTTTTACTTTTTTGATCAAGGACTCAACTACAGCAGATATAACGGTCTGTGGGAAAGCTGCCTTATGTAGCCTTTCAATCTGAAGTTCAAAGCCACTTTGCATGCAATGTTCACACGACTTATTTAAAGACGATCCCAAGACTGATGTGGCTATGGCTCTTTTTACCGGCTTCGAGTGGGCCGATTCGTAAGATAAAAGCGATTTTTGTGCTCTGGGGTGGTACATCCAGCAAACTCCTTGTGCAAAGGAGAGTTCTAAATCCAAAAACTGTAGCTTATTGCTTTCTGGAAGTTCAAAGGTGTACACCAAGCCATGGCTGCATTCTCTAAACATTTCTAGAATTTCATTAATAGTGCCGTTGTAAGTCGATGGGTCCTGTCTGTTTAACACTATTAGAAAATCATCTACATACCTAAACACTTTCAGAATTTTCCTTTTGTCAAATTTACTGTCAAGAACTGAGTCAATGGCTGACAAAAAAGTGTTACTTAAAACAGGAGCAACACAAGAACCTATGCAAATACCTCTTTTTTGTATGTAGACCTGATCTTCAAAGGGGACCAAAGTGGCGCTAAGATAGAATTCTAACAAGGAAAGGAACCGTTCTATTGACATGCCGGCTGCATTCTGGAAGCGCACAACACCTGTCTTTTCAATACAAGCCTGAACAGCTACAAACAGCTCTTTGTGTGGAATAGCATAAAAAAGATCTTTAACATCTACTGAGAAAAAACTGCCTACAGTTCCACAGGACTGTAAGAGACCTATCACATCAGTTGAATTTTTAGTAGCAAAAGGATCCTCTACTTCAAGCGAGTTCAGGTGTTCAGCAAAAGGAAAAAAAGAAAAGAAAAAAAGAAAAAAAAAGAAAAAGAGAAAAAAAAATGTGATTGTCTGTTTTTTTTTGATCAATTTTTATGATTGTCTTCATGTTGCATCGGGCCCTATACACCACGTGTCATAGATCAGTATGTTGTTTCCGAACCATCCATCATCACTGTTTTTATCGCTTTTATGCCTGTTGTCTTTTATCGCTTTTATGGTCCTTTCACCTTTTGACGTTTGCTGCATCTGATTAGCGCCGCCACGGTGTGCCTATATATTGTGTGTTTTTCCTTCAATAAAAGAGCAACCTCACCTCCAAAAGGTGCTGCTTTTAGTTTCCCCTAAGGGTCTAGGAGACCGTCCTTGCAAGTAACCGCGGCCCGGTGACGCAAATCGGACATTGCACGGCGAGGGGGAGCGTGACAGACGCCTTGGCGACGAGTGCTCTCCGCTGCGCAGGAAGTCGTTGATTTCCTGTGGTCGCTCGCCAGGACTGGGTCGTGGAGCGTCGAGAGCGAAACCACGGAGGCCGATCCGCCTGTACGGGCAGTGACGGAGAATGTGTCCTGCCTCACCACAATGGAAGCTGAGCGGTCGATTGTTAGATGTCCTCCAGGCATTGCATTTCCTCGGGCTTGGAGATCGTTGGTAGACTTGGCGGGCGGAGGCCAAGGGGCGGCTTTCGGGGGCAGGATGGTAGCGACGAGGGCTTGGGAGGCCGCGTCGGGGTGCAGGACGACGTAATGCAGCAGCATAGTTCATCGCTGCTGATTCACGCACTGGAGCCTTCAGAGTCGTCACTTGAGGAACGCCCAGGGCCTGCTGGACTTCTTGACGTACGACGTCCGCGAGCTCCTCTCGCATGATCTTCCGGATGAGGTCCCGAAGATTCTCTCCGCTTGCAGATGCGCTAGGGTAGTGGCTTGTGTACTCCGGTTGAAGTGGTCGCTGGTAGTGGCGCATCCGGGTGTCCAACATCTTCTCGATGGTAGACGTTTCCGTTTCAAATTCCGCCGCGGTTTTTGGCGGATTTTGGACAAGACCTGCAAAAAGCAATTCTTTGAAGCATCGCAATAAACATTTGACTCTGTCACCTTCGCTCATGTTAGGGTCGGCGCGGCGAAAGAGGCGCTTCATCTCCTCAACGTATGCCAGGACTGGCTCGTTAGGGAGTTGAAGTATTGACTGAAGGAGGGCCTGCGCTCTTGCCTTTCAGACGACGCAGTCAAAAACGCTTCCTTGAAAATCTCTCAATCCTTCATAGCTGCCTCATGATTTTCGAACCAAACTCGGGCATGTAATTGAAGAACAAAGTAGACTTGCATGAGTCTCGCGGCGTCGTTCCAGCCGTTGAATTCTGCCACACGGTCGAAAAGGTCCATCCAGTCTTCCGCTTCTTCACTGGGCAATCTTGGAAGATGGGGTGCTCCCTGGGCTGCACAAAGACGACTGGTGATTTTGACTGGGCCATTTCCAAAGTTGATGCTTCCGGAGTCGAGCGGGGTCAGGCAGCAGACCATGTTCGTGTTGCAGGCCTTGGAATCGGCGGGTGGCTCGGTGACCTGTAGTCTGGTCTTCCAGGGCGACAGGAACAAGGCTGAGGTCTTCGCTTGAAGTATCAAGGGCAGCACCTCCACCAGATGTCACGTGGTGGTGACAAGCGCCGGTGGCACAAATGAAGTCTGTGATTGCACTGAAGAAACTCTTTATTGGGCTGAATTGCGCCCGCAAGAGAACTAAGCAACTCGGCGGCGGCGATAGTAACAAACGTGATCGTCGATCGCCGAAAAAAGAATGCCCGTCGCACTCGTCAAACCCCAATTTAAAGGCTGCTCAGAACAATCTAGATAACGTCGCAAACTGCTACTAGTACAACCCGGAATATTGTAGAAACATACGGAAGTGTCCGTCGCTCGTTTCTCCCGGAGCCTTTCATTCCGCTCTTCCTTTCTGTGCAACGCCTGCTCTACGTCCTCGGGAAGTTCGGCCTCCCTCTGTCGCCGTTTAGCAAGGCAAGCCTCCCGCTCTTCCGGCGTTTCAGCAGCTCGTTGAGCCCTGCGTTTCGCGTTCTTCTGACCAAATTTCAAAGCCGCCACTTCATCATCGTCTTCCATGTCGACTGTCTGCGTTTCCTCTCAAAGCGCTCCTATATATAAGCGCAGTAACGGAGAAAGCGGCAGCGGCGGCTCCGACAGCCCGCACCTCTTCCGTAACGTCACTCGGTTCGACGCATAAGCAGAACGCATGGCTCCGGCGAAGGTCAATCCGCGCGCGCACAGCTGTGACTATTCTGAGACCACGGCATACGCGAAACCGGGAGTTGACTAGCCCAGTGAAGCGTTTCGCTTCAAAAAACATTACAATACTTTGTAGATGTATAGGAACACAGTTACCTCTGCAAGAACAATTCGCTTCTGACAAGCCGACAAGGACCTACTGCCAGCGATGACATATCAGCATTTTGAGCCTGGAACTACCGACCAGTCGAAACCAGGAGATAACTACAGACTGTGATCGAACTCGTGATGCAGCTCACAATTTATCGTTGTCCTGAAAACCTGGGCCCGGATCTTCTTCATTCATATCTGTCTCATGCGTGCCCGACTGTCTCAGCGTAAGGCTTCTTTCCTGCGCACTGTTACGTTTCGCCACCGACAAGTGTGTCAGCTGACGCGGCCACCGCATAGCAACAGGCAGAACAGCGAGCGGATCGGCAATTTCGGCACCGTCCATCGGCCGCCCAACGCTTCCTCCCGCCGGCAAGTCTCGACGTGATCTTGCCACGCACCAAATGTGTGTGCGTGCGTGTGTGTGCAAACGCCGGCCAAGCCCGGAGCTCAAGAGAGAGAGAGCGTTGCCCTCGCCCGTCTGCAGGAGGTGGAGGAGATGTGGTCGCGCCTCTTGCGATTGAGTCCTCGCCGTGTCTGAACATGCAGGGCTCTCTCCCTTTCCCTGTGAACTGGCATGCCTATAAAAAGCAGCGGCAGACTCCGACGCTGGACACCAGCTGTGTGAGAGTGTCTGTATTCTGTCCGGGTCAGCTTCTCTGCCCGTTTCTTCATGATGTTGTAGTAAAGGTTGTTTCGTTAGAAGACGCCTCGTCTTTACTGGGACCGTTGATGCCGTCCGCCGAGCCACAGAGCCGCCAGGCAACCTCTACCGAGGGGCCGCGGCCCAAACCTAACAACTGGCGTCAGCGGTGGGCTGAGCCACGCGCGCCGCATGTAATATAACAGCATTTAGATTCGGCCCTAGAGATTGCACACATTCCTTAGTGCTGGCACTAGGCTCTTCTTGATGGCAACAAAGGTCAATACGCTCTCAGTAAGAGGATAAACTGAGCCCAAATGAAGTGAGTACTCAGAAGTGTCGATTATTGCAACCGTGGGAGTTGCTGATGTAAGCTGATGGCTCGGAGTAGGCGAGCGCGATACACTGAGGCTCGGGGCCTCCTCATAAACAGTTGAACGTTAAACAGAAGTACAATGCCTCTTGTACTGCATGCAAGATATAAAAGCAATATCAGTTTCGCTGGCCACCAGTGTGCAAACACCTTGTCATAATGTTCTAAGATTATTTCTGCTCGATTCGGTATACGGACGGCTCAGACAAGTATAATATATTGTCACGCCACTGGCATCCCTCCAACTATAATGCTAAAAAAATTCGTGTGTTTATTGATGGTGCGTATACATTAGCTTTGGTGGTACGGGTGCGACTGTGTCTGTGATGAGTAATCAGTTTAGGCGCTTGTTGGGACGCAAAGTGATGTTTGAATGTGCCCGTGCTTCAACGTTTTGTGGTGTGAGTGGAGAGGCGTTACGGCCACTGGTTTTGTGTAGTGCGCAAGTGACTGTGAGTGGTGCAATTTTTCAAGCCGAATTCGTAGTCTTACCCCACTCTATTCATGACATCATTTTAGGAATGGACTTCTTGAAGTTTTGTGGTGCTACCGTGGACTGCCGAAGTCAAGAGGTTAATTTTGACGGCTCGCATCTGCCGACTCTTTTTGAAAGTGGCCGTAATGAAGACACAGTTTTTAGTATTACCGAAGACACAGTAGTACCACCTTTGTCTGCCATGTTAATCCCAGTGTCCGCTCCACTTCTTGACCAGGTTTCATTTCAGGCCGTGGTGCACCCAGTTCACTCAGCATGCCTGAAGAAAAATGTTATTATCCCTCATTGTATGATCTTCGTGCATCACGGTAGTGCTTCGATATGGACAATCAATCCATCGTCCGAGCCCGCAGTTTTACCAACGGGATTGAAGCTTGCCTCCTGTGGACCCGATGCGCCCCACGTCGTTGCTTTGGTCACAGATGCTACGAGTGCCACCGTACCTCTGCCTGCTGATGAAACTTCGATCTTCCGTATGATCAGCGCCGATCTCAGCTCACCTCAACGCCGTACTCTTGTGGATATTCTTCTACCCTTTTCGCCTATGTTTGATTTTTCTCAAACAGATGGACCGACCTCTCGCCCTGCACATCGGACCCATCATACCATCGACACTGATTCGGCTCGTCCCATTCGTCAAAAGCCATATCGCGTTTCCCCATCTGAGCGCAAAGTCATTCATGAGCAAATGGAGGACATGCTACGGAAGAAGGTGATACAGGTGCCATCTAGCCCCTGGGCTCCCCTGTTATTCTTGTACGCAAGAAAGATGGTTCGTGGCGATTCTGCGTCGATTATCGGCGTCTAAATTCTGTTACGAAAACGGACGTCTCTCCTCTTCCTCGCATAGACGATGCCCTCGACTGCCTCTCTGGTGCGTCCTATTTTTCTTGTCTTGATCTCAGATCTGGCTACTGGAAAATTCCAATGGACCCTGCGGATAAGATAAAAACAGCCTTCGTAACGCCAGATGGCCTTTATGAGTTTAATGTTATGCCATTCGGGCTGTGTAATGCGGTAGCCACATTTGAACGCTTTATGGACACAGTTTTGTGCGGCTTAAAATGGGACATTTGTCTTTGCTATCTGGACGATGTCGTCACATTTGGGAAATCCTTCCAAGAACACAATGACCGTATAGTACGCGTCTTGAATTGTCTGCACAACGCCGCCCTAATCCTAAACTCGAAAAAGTGCCGCTTTGGAGAGCGTCAAGCGCTGGTGCTAGGACACCTTGTCAATGATGATGGTGTAATGCCGGATCCCCAGAAAACTGCCGCTGTTGAGTAGTTTAAACCCCCGCAGACAGTGAAGGAGTTGCGCAGTTTTCTAGGGTTGTGTTCTTATTTTAGACGCTTTATACATCACTTTGCTGACGTCGCTTACCCATTGACGTGCCTTCTCAACAAAAACTCCACTTTTGACTGGACACCAGACTGCGACGCGTCATTTCGTCAACTGAAGTTTCTTTTAATATCGAAACCCATCCTACGTCACTTCGATCCTGCTGCAGTGACAGAAGTTCACACGGACGCTAGTGGAATCGGCCTCGGGGCAGTCCTTGTCCAACGGCACGATGAACGAGAGCATGTTATCGCGTACGCAAGTCGTACCCTGAGCAAGCCGGAGCGAAACTAGAGTCACCGAACAGGAATGCCTGGCTGTAGTTTTCGCTGTGCAGCGTTTCCGTTCATATTTGTACGGACGGTCGTTTACTATCGTAACTGACCATCATTCACTGTGTTGGCTGCGGAACCTTCGAGACCCATGTGGTCGCCTCGCACGCTGGGCCCTCCGGTTACAGGAATATGACTTTGCCGTGGTGTACAAAAGCGGGAGGTGTCATGCAGACGCAGATTGTCTTTCTAGGATGCCAATGGCCATGACTGGACCTGACAGCGACGATTTCGACAATTATGTATCGACCCTCGAGCCAGCGTTCCCCGTCACAAATGTTTTCAAAACGGAACAGCAAAATGATACCAATCTGCAGCCTCTCTTTGCCGCCGCCCAAGCCAGCGTACCTACAAGTCGTTTTTGTGTGCGTCATGGCCTCCTATGGAAAAAGAGTTATTCGCCTGTCGGCCAGTGATACCTACCCGTAGTTCCCAAGACGCTGTGCGCGGACGTATTTCGTGTTATGCATGATGATCCAACTTCTGGGCATTTAGGATCGGTTCGAACATTCCACCGTGCTCAAGAAAGATTTTACTGACCCAGAATGCGCTCGACGATTGAACAATACGTTGCCAGTTGTAAGCAATGTCAACGCTACAAACAACCAACTGCAACTCCATCTGGCTTGCTGCACTCTGTGAAGACCCCGACAGCTCCGTTTGATCAAGTAGGCATTGACCTCGTAGGTCCGTTTCCGAAGTCCGTGGATGGAAATCGCTGGATTGTAATCTGCGTGGACTATCTCACACGTTACTGTGAAACCGCCGCTCTTACATCTGCTACGGCGCATCAGGTGTCGCTTTTCTTGCTGCACTCAGCCATCTTACGACACGGGCCGCTACGAATTGTCATCACTGATCGCGGCCGACAATTCGCTGCTGATGTTGTTGAAGAGCTCATGCGTTTATTCGCCACAACTTTCCGACACTCGACGCCATACCATCCCCAGACATATGTCTTGACTGAGCGCATCAACAGAACGCTTATCAACATGCTAGCCATGTATGTGGACGCAGGGCATAAGAACTGGGACACCATACTACCCTTCATCACTTATGCGTTTAATACCGCCACGCATGAGACGACTGGGTACAGTCTATTTTTCCTGCTCTATGCCAGACCGCCACGCTACTCCCTGGATACCGTCCTGCCCTTCACAAGCCGTGAAGACCTCTGCCTAGCTGAGACCCTCTGTCTCGCTGAAGAAGCTCGGAGAATCGCCCGATTACGGTCTGGTGCTTCACAAGAACGTTCTAAAGTGCGATACGATGCCAGTCACCGGCGGGTCACGTACTCTGTAGGTGATTTAGTCTGGCTGTGGCGTCCAATTCGGCGCCGTGGCCTACATCAAAAATTCTTGGTCCACTATGATGGCCCATATGTGGTTGTCAAACGCATCAGCGATTTAACTTATGCAATAGCCCGCCTGACAGCATCGGGTCGTCGGTCTGTCAAAACTGAACTATGTCATGTTGCCCGCTTGAAGCCGTGTCAGCCTCACATGACTCACGAACACCCCCAGAGGGCTTAGGCTGAGTAGGGGGGAAATGTTACGCCACTGACGACGAGGAAGAATTGTGCTGGTCTGGGAGAAGAAGAGGAGAAAGCGTTGGTGCCTGGGGGCTAGTAGGCTTCACCTTATCCCACTGCCATATCACTGTAAATAAACACCCCTTTTCTATTTCACCATAACAATATTAACGACGCGTATGAATACCGACGGTATATTAAATTAACGGGCGCCAGAATTAAAGTTCAGGGGCTGCAGTGATGCTGGGAACGTGTTTATTGCCATTCGCTTCAAGTGCCATTGTGAGAAATGCCGGGAAATGGCTTCTAGATACATGCTAAAATACAGAAATGTGGGTCTGTGTTTTAACTTGAATAATCATTGCACATTTATTCGCACTCAATCATAGCCAGGTTTTCAACGTGACACTTTCAATATTGGGAGATCAGAGGACCACTTGCATCAGAAAAATGCGAGGCAAACGTTTCCAACATAGCTGGTTTTTAGAAACAGTACTGCTGATACCGGTAGGACAAGATAAACGTGTCCAATGTAGCCTGTTGTTAGAAACGGCACGGCCGATATCGAGAGAACATGAGACAAGATGGTTAAATGTCACCAATTTTGAAAAATCGACTACCGATATCGGGATAACACATGAGAAATTGGTCTTATGTTTACAGTTTAAAAATATGGCAATTCCAATATTTGAAACATGGGTTTCAGGTTTCTAAAATCAGCTAGCACTACATCGGGATAATAAGGGACAAGCCGCGTAAATGTTGTCCGTTTTTAAAGAGGCTAGTTCAGCATCGAGGAACACAAGACAAACTGGTCCAATGTTGCCAGTATTTGAGAACGGTGGTACCAACATCGGGGGAACACGTGAAACTTGGTCCATCTTTGGATGTGTTGTGTAATGGAAAAACCTACATTGGAGGAAGAGGAGGAGGATAAAAAACATTTATTATGTATTTCTTCCTGAATTGCACTCACTGTCTAGGGCCCCATGTGCCGCCTCTATCCTGTAAGCCCGCTAGAGCAGCTGGCGCTAGCCTTGCGGTGTGATGCTGGAGAGAGTGGTCTAAAAGTTTTTCAGTCAAGATTTCCGTTCGCCACCGCAGTTTGCTCAGGGCTCGCTTGATGAGTAGGCGCTGATCGGTGGGCTCGGTGCTGGCCAAGGTGTGTTCCAAGGAGGATGCATGGAGCGGGGTGAAATTAACTGGTGGAACGTTGCCGGGCGGTGTTGGAAAGGCCCAAACTGCATGATATTGTATGTAGCTCTGCATTGATGGCAACTGGGGCTTACCTCTGGGTAGCAGAGGGAAAGAACAAATGTTTATGATAAAAGTTAAGATACATATGTGGTTTTAGCTGACGCCATGCCAAAGCTTCGGACTTGGTGAGTGTTGGGTGCGGTGATGGCAATGTTGTTCTTTGTATATAATAATAATGCGTGGTGTCGTTGCTAGAGTACAGAATATACATTGGAAAATACTCGGCAATGCGGGACTAATGTAGGACCACCGTTTGCTGATGTATTCCCAATATTGGACCACTATCTTGTGCTGCCTGGGTGTGTAAGCTTTCGCATCACGATCTTGCTGTCACCCAGATCGGTTAAAGCAGGAAGTGTTTGAAGCCTTAAACATTCCAAAGAATAGAGCAGATTTGGACATTCATACTTCCGTACAGCTGCTCGAAAGGAAGACTGCTTTTTGAGCCAACATTATCGGCGATCAGATATGCCTCTTTTGTTTACCTTAAGCATTCATTTCCACTTATGCTTATCTCGATAGCAAGACGTGCATCTTCTCTGCAATAAACATTTCAGTTGTGAGGCAGAGGTGAGTTTGCCCATTTTCTCAACTGTCCTTATTTTTTCACTGATATTTCCAGTAATGTTCTACTAAGTTTCAAAACTGAAAGTTATATAAGAAAAGAAATTAAGTCAAAATAGCGTATGCAGCACCTGAATGTGCAAATGGAATTATGTGGCTGTAATATGTGCGCAAGAGTAGGAAAGGAAAATAATATAATAAATGAATACCTTTTTCTTACATGGAATACTGTTTATATCTGAATTATTACACTATTAAGAATGGTGACAATGGACTGTGCACAGAAGCTGCCCCCTCAGACAAGCTCTGCAAGAGCTCGAAGCCATCTGGCTAAAAGCTAAATAACTATTAACTTTGGTGATGACAAGTCATCACTAGAAGCAGCCAACAGAGACAAGATGAAAACAAGCTTGTTGTTCAGCCGGTGAAAGGCTCGCCGAGCAAAAGCTTAGGAAGAAATATTTTCTGTGCTTTATCTTGTGGTTAAATCTGAAGTTACACGAGAGCTATCTGCATGGCTATGATTAGGTTCGGCTTGAAAGTAGTCATGGCTTTTGCACATAGTAGTTTACTCTATGGTTCAAGCTTTATGCCATAGGGGTCCTTTTTGACCACTAAAGTGCGACGAGGCGAAAGCATCTGTTCCGCGGTGGCCTGAAGCCCTCCACTACGGTACCTTTTTCTGTTTTCACTCCCACCTTCGGGATGACGCCACAGCGTAAGCTACCAGCCAACATATAAAGCCCCGCTTTAACCGAGTTGTATGATCGTACCTGCATGGCCTAGAGATAACGTCAATGCAAAGGTTTTGACAGGCTGATTGTGATATCATCCTCCCATAAGAAAGGAGAGGCCCGAGTAGTAGCTACTGCCAACTCTACGTCCAGTTAGTGCTCTGCCATGTCAGCTGCGAGCTACCGCCTCCCACGAACTGTTCCTCTAGTAGTTGCTAGGCAACAGCTCAAGGTCAGTTCAACCGTGGCTAAGGTGCGACCCCAACGAGAGTGAAATCACAGCGAAGAGGCGACGTGGCTGGCATAGTGTAGTTCTCGCTACAAAAGTGCTTCTTTCCAGTGGCCGCTCATAGGCATAGTACCACATTTGCGGACAAGTGGGCCTTTTTTCTTTTCCGGCTAGCCTGCTGGAAGACCAGAATAACACTGTCAGCCTAGGTTTCACCCGCTATGTGCCAACGGCACGTGTTTATTCTTTTGAAGGAGGTGCGCAACCCAAACGCAGACCAACGGCAGGCACTGGGAGCTTCCTGTGCTGCCATTTATGCAACCTCAATCTCAGTGACTTCCTCCTCCACACAAGTCTGCCCCTGTTAAGAGAAGGGCGGGTGGCGGGTCTTTAAGATACAGTACGTGCGCGAATGGATAAACCTGAAGTGAACAGGACACTCCCTCTACTACTGGAATGCCTTTCACCTATAAAACCTGGGGAATGCAAACGTTTTATATCTTTGAGCGTATGGCTACTCATTTTCGTTCGTCCTTGTAAAGGTGAGAACACAGTTAATTGCGTACACCTATGCTCAATTGCACTTCATTCCTGTATGGTGCTGGTGTCGGCGTGGCTGGGGATCTGTCAAGCAGCACTCTCGCTCCACCTCTAACAACTGTATTGTAGCAGTCGGATCAACCATGCGACCTGGTGCTGCTTCTGCGGCTTGAGACTCCCAAGGCAAATTTTGAAATTATTTGAATTGACCATCAATGGATGTTTGAAGTAGAATGTGTGTAACCTTCCAACAATAGTGTGTTAGCAAAATCAGCTCAGAACAGCATCCAGGAATCTTATGAAATGGCCAGAGGCAGATTTGCTTGGGATATGCGAGATGATGTGCAGTAGTTGATTCTCATATAAAAAAATTCAATAGTTGCGAAGCATTTTTTGCACACGGGCTGATAATTATTGACGTGTATATGGGAACCCTTCAAATCTGAAAATGAAAAAGAGCAGAAAAAGAAAAATGAAGAAGAAGCGAATGAATGTTCTGCAGAAGCCAAGAAGAGCTAGAGCTCGGGCTAGCAGCAAAAGAAGGACAGGACAGTAAAGCACAAGTGGTAAAGGCATGGAAACAAATAGAAAGGCTAAACATTGATGTTCTGAATGATCTGCATTGAACATCAGTTGTGTATAAGAGTAATCAACAAATCTGCCGAGAGATTGTCGAGGCTTACCATATCAGTAAAGCGAAAGACACGTGTGTAGCGAAGCCGTCAGTTAATCTTCACATTAAAGAAGTTTCATTCTTAGATAATGTGTTAGAGCAAAGGTGAATGATGTTTGATGTCCGCCCTCTCACTGTTTGGGGGTAATGTGCGCGCGCACCTTTGTGTGAGTCTTCTTTTATCCTTTTCCTTCAATAAAATTTCAGTTGCTAGTGCAGCCTTCGTCCTGTGTGCACCCTTTTTCTGTTTATCGTCTTTTGGCTGGTTTCTATTATTATCCAATACCAACTCGCTCAGTCGATAGCCTTGCTAAACATTGAGTTGCAGATGTTGGAGCCCAGACTTGAAGTGAAGCAATGAGCAGCCCATAATAGAGATGTAACCATGGAAGACTGAAAAGGGGAGAATGTAGAGCGCCAAGAAGGGCAAAAAAATTTAGTCCAAATCTAGCAGATAAGGGTAGGACAACTACACCACAGTGAATTATATCTGAATTGCAGTGTTTCGAAGTTAAAACCAAGCTCCAAATTAGCAGGAAACATTTCGATGCTTGGGAAAGCGCGACTGGACACGTGCTCAGCTGAGACTCGCTCTGCATCAGACTGTTGCCGAGTTACAAGCTTACAAAGTTGCGAAGACAACAGTGACTAATTGTTTGAAATGGGAAACAAATGAGAACACTACAGAAACAATTGACCAACCAAGCTATGGTGTTGACTTGATAAGGGATCATGGACAAGCGCCCAGCAGACATGGAGAGAAAGCAGGAAAATGGAGAGGGAGATCCCAGTCCGAAGAAAAGTGGCACATGGCACGGAGGTCAGGTTGGATAAGCATTAGAAGGTGAGAAAAATATTCGTGTAAGCATACAATCGGCAATGTCAATACAAGAAAAGAGTACAGGTGGCCAAGTGTACAGCTCTCAAACCTAAAGTTGAGGGCAGCCTTGTAATCTGTTCACAAAACAAAATCGAACAGTGCCACCAGGTGATTTGTGATACAGGGGAGCAAGGCGGTCTGAAAGGCAGCCAGGAATATGTGTAAATGGCCCAAAACAACCCTCAGAGAAGTGACGTTGTAATAGGGAGACATTGTAATTGTACGGTAGATGCTGTAGAATTCGCCATTGACTAGGATGACAGTGAAAACATTGTTCATGGCCTGTGAGAGCACTGTACCACCCGCAGTGTGCATGGGAATCACTGGGTGTTGGACCGTGAATATGAGGTATACGCAGAAGGCATGCATCTGCGAGAAAAGAAAAGAGCACCACTGCCAGAGGTGGATGACACCGAAAGTGCATATCTTGAGTTGGCAGTGGTAATGGTCGCTGGTGAAGAGAAGAGTGAGGTGGTTCTGAAACCCAAAGGAAAGTTCATCCACACTATGTGTCAGAAAAAAACGACAGTAGATTCAGATCGTGCTACATGTGCAGATAGCTCAGGCACTAAGCCCAGAAAGAGTGTAATGCAAATATCTTCTAAGGAAACGAAGTGAGAAGAACGGATACCTAGCGAAGGGGGGGGGGGGGCAGTCAAAGAATTAGGCAGAATAACCTAGTTGCTTTTGATTCAAATAGATGCTGAAAGTGAGAGGCCATTGGTGGTTGAGTTACACAGCCCTGAACAGCTTTTTGTGGAAGATTGTCAAGCAGATCTGGAAGTGCGTGCAGTTCAGCCAGTCGAGTCAGAGAGATAAAACATGCTGCTATAGTAAAGAGAAGGCCATTCTGAAACCAGAGGAAAAGTATCAATGCTGGACAGGTCAGAAGCGACAGGGTGTGGATGTTATTCCACAAAACGCGCATGGAACATTCTAGGCATGAAATCAAAAATAGAGTAAATGTTAGACGGAGACCGACCAGGTGTCAGGCTGCAGCTTTGGTACCTCGGCCGGCCATGTGTAAAAGTAGTAGCAGGAATGCTAGAGGCTCAAACCAAAAACCTTCCCGCACATATCTCGAAAATATGTGGAGGCAGTTTGTAATCAGGCAATACTTGCGAAGGGTGCAAGTGCTAGTGGTAGAAACAGAAAATGAGCGCTGTTACCAACTACAACAAACAAGTAGTCTTGGAAAATGTGCTGACCTTCAGAAAGATTTAAATCGTGCCATACTGAAATAAAGACAGTAGATCGAAAGTAAGCATATTTATACCTAGAGGGAATGATGGCACCAAACTCAGAGTATGCTGGCATGCATTTAGGGAGAGAAAAGGCAAATGCCTTAGCAGGTTCACCATGTGTACCGAGGAACAGAATTACCCAGGCATGTGCGGGGCTACATCGCCAAAAAAGCAGTCAGGAAAGAACTCTTGCAGAAACCCAATATAGGTGGGAGCCTCATTTTGCTTGCATCTCATTGTTCAGAACTGCTTTGCGATAATGCTCATGGTAAGTGTCTTCACGGCACTGTGAGAGCGCAGTGAGGCAGTAAAAGAGGGACTCCTATGGACTGCTCGTGATGCATAGTTGAACGTATGCACAATAGAGAGCACAGAAAAAAGGACGTCCACACTGCTGAAGCGGATCCTACAAACAGGTAGTTTAATTTTAGTATGAAGTAGAAAGAAGAAAATGTTCCATGGCTAACGAAAACAGACCAGAATTAAAAGAAATTTTAAAGAAGACGAGGAATCAAGAGGAAAAAAAATCGAGATAAAGTAAACAAAAAATCAACTATAGAGATAATCGCGCATTTTGCTGCTATCCTGAAAAAGCACTTTTAACTCCTTCCTGCTAAGTGCTACTGGTGGCATAGTTAAACTCTCCTTCCTGAACCAAATTCTCTCTGAAGGCCTCCATGACTTCTCTTCTTGAGGTATCCGTAGACCCTGCTACGAGAGTTGTGTCCCCAAACCTAGGTTCGCAAAGCTTCACAGTTGAATTTTTTTCGGCGCCTTCTTTATTACAGAGGGTGCAACGGTTCGCCAATCTACTGTGAGCTGACAATGCATGATATGCTGTCCTGTGCTCTTTTAAATTCTCATTGAGGCAACGGCCCGTTTGCCTAACAATTCCCACATGTAGGGGGATCTTATACAGCGCTCCCTAGCAGCAGCTGACAAATCGTTCCTTATGCCGCATACCGAAGCATTTCATGGACTGACTCCTTCCGCTGACATGCCTGACATCTTTTTAGCTTTGGCCAAAGAGCACTATATTATCTTGTGAAGCTGGCTGGAAATCTTAAAACCGATGTGAAATGCTATGAATATTGAGCAAAGCAACGAACAGTCTCCTCTGCGCCATCTCGGGCAGTCTTGCTCGAGGTCTCTTCCTCTTGGCACCAAGAGGCTCTTGGAGTATCCACTTCTGTTTGGTCTTTCTATCTGTAGATTAAACATAAGGAAGGATTTGGCAGCTACTGTAAAGGAATGGTGTATAAATTCGCCCTTGCATGTCGGAAGACCTATTTTGACAGATGGGCTGCAGCATCAATGAGAGGTTAAGAGAGCATAGGACAGCATATGATGGATTGTTGGCTCTCGGTAGCTTCGCAAATCACTACTCGAACGCCAATAAAAAAGGCACCGAAAAAAATCCAGCTGTGAAGCTCTGTGTGGCCACGTTCGAGGCTGGCTGTCCTGGCGAGATGTAGTACTTTGAAAGCAGATTATCGAAGCCTTTGCCAGTCGAAAAAGTTAGCAGAAATTTCTGTCGTCCTAGAGAAATTTTTGTTGTTACTACAGATATTTCTGTCGCGACAACAAAATTTTTGTTGTTTCGTCAGAACTTTGTGTCGTTACGACAAAACATTGTGTTGTAACGACAGAGCGTTGTGTTGTTACTTTAGAACGTTTTGTTGCTGCGACGGCACAAAGTCGTGTTGTCGCAGCAGACAACACAAGGATTTGACATAAGAACACAATGTTGTTTCGCAACAGCAACATGTTCTGACATAACAACAAAACCGTCTGACGTAATTGCTGCGACAACTGAAGGTATATAGGTATGTAGCGACGTCAGACGGTTCTGTAGCGAGATCAGAAGAAAAACAATATAATGCGTTCTGTAGTGGCAACAAACATTTTTATCGCGCAATTAGAACCGCCCTATATTCCTTGTCCGAAATAAAACATTAGGTACATTCTTTGTTGTCTATAAACATATTTATTTAGTTCAAAATACAAACTTTGTAAAAAGACACTGAACAGTATTAGAGACAATTACATGTAGAGACTAATTTTTACGAGCCGTTGATTTTTTTCTGCGTGACTACCTCTCCACCCTCAGCCTCCTTCGAACAACCATAAAATCAAATAATTGGGCTAAAACAGAGTGCGCATCGTGTGTCTAGCTGCTGCAGTGCATGAATACCGCTAATTGCGCCAATCGCGCTCACGTCTATTGCCGGCGCAGTCGCGACCGCAGCACGCAAGTTTAGTTCCATACAGCGATTAGCTTCTCGATGAGTGCGAATGAGTTTCATGGGAACAATCGCAAAGCTACTTCTATTTTGTCTCAATTCTTAAGGCAACCGGTCGAATAAATCTTTCTCACCTGTGAAATCTGCTTCCGAATTTGTAGCAATCTCTTCAAAGGATCTATCCTTTTTCTCACGCTGATTATACATTCCTTTACGCACCACAATACAGTTGAATCTCGTTGAGCATCGTGATATCGCACGTTCTTGGCCAGAAACGAGGACGGCATATGCTTGCACAAGCAACTTCCTTACTCGTCTCCAGCACTCACGCACAGTCGTTGCTGGCTCGCGCCCAGCTTGGCGGGACCAGCGCTACAGACACGGCAGATATGCACGGACAGTGTGAGGGAAAAAAGGGCCTTCTGGAAATTTTAGTGCGGTAGAAGAGCATGCTAATTTTAGCAGGATAACAGAGTTTTAGCTTACCGTGATCCGCGATCCGCTACCGTTATCCGCCACCGCGCGTTCCACTGCGCATGCTCTGATCTCTTGATGCCAATAGATGGCGTCACATACTGGTGTCGGCACATAGACCTGCCGCGTCGGGACCAATCAGCTTGTGCGCCCCGCAGCGTAGCGGGCGACGGTGGCGGATGGCGGATCACGGTAAGGCACGGGGTTTTAGGGGAAGTGATTCGCCATGGCAACCTGCCCACCTGCACGCATTATCACGACCCCCTTCTTCCGCGGTGGACAACGGGACGAAGAGAAACATTTTGCGAACTACGTTTGTGAGTACTTGCAGGCCAACCGCCTTACTGGCGGATCAGATTCTGGAACGACGATGGAGTGGTGGCCAAAAACTGGTTTTCGGCCGCCTCACGCTCGCGCCTCCGCCTACTTTCCCTTCCGCGCAGCTGGCTGCATGAGGACTCTTTGCCGCGGGGAAAGAGGATGCCTTCTTCGTTCCGGCAGCCTGCATGGCGTTCGTGGCGGCGCTGTGCAGCCATTGGAGGTCTATCCGTAGCGACAAGCTTTGATATGTTGAGACAATCGCCGGCGGACATCATGCTATTGTACACTTTCCATATGACTGAATATATTTAATTAAAACCTGCCGCATCCTTTCTTTCGCATGTCCCTTCTGAATTGGAGGGGAGATGCCGCGGCTGGCAAAAGTCATTTTCTTTTTGTACTACTTAATAGTTAACTACGTACTACTACTATGGACTTGCACCAAGCTGTATGTGACGGTTACATGCGATGCTGTGGTAACAGCGAACCGCTTGCTCCTTCACCCTACCGCGTTCGTCGAACCACCTTTATCGTGCAAACTCTACATTTTCTCTCGAAATATACTGTCTGGAACCTTTTCTGCATGTTGTGACTTCAAAAATATTTTGATATTGCATCGTTATATTGGTCCAAAGCCTCACATTCTGATTCGTCTTCATGACTGCGCTGTCAAAAAGTTTCCTTCTAGACAAATAATAAAACGATGTGTTGATATGAAAAAGTAAATTATGATTAAAGTGTGACGAATGATCGTCGAAGATTTGCGCACTCGGCAAAGACGAACTATGATCGATAGGACAGCAGAAATGGCACGAAATCTGACTAACATCGTCATCCGTCGTGCAACTAGACGCTGCCAGTCTAGGCAGCAGACCTCTTCATTCTAAAAAACTAACTATTCGCTACAAGAAACGTAAGCATGCAAGCAAGAGTAACCCACACGTAGGCAGCGCCTAGCACCTCATACTTCGTAAAGAAAATACATCCCTAAACATCACGAAGCACAAAATGCCCCTATGGATTCGTATTAAATTAGCGTCAAGTGCATGGTACGCCGATGCATTTCACCCTTACCCACACGAAAGCGAAACACAGCCGAGCAGGGAGGGCGTCTTAAATGCTTTAGCTCTATCTGCGAGTCATCCCTAACTCTCATACGCGCTCACGTCTAAATGACATTTGCGACATTTGCGAACAATATTAGGCTAACTCATCGAAATGCGCCTTTAGCCTCTGTTGTCAGAAACCGTGCGGCGGCACAGCTGAATGGATCCATAAACCGTCAATCTCAAAGACCACAACGGCATGCGGTACACGTGACGCGGCGGCTGTGTGAGCACCTATCGCTGCACCCCTCGCCACGTTTACAAAATCTGCTTAGAAAAGGCAGCTGAAACAGGAATAAATAATAAGCCACCGGCATTCCAAACCACGTTTACTGCAGGCAAGGATGTAAGGGGGAGGACTGCCAGATGTGCAGCCTACAAGGCTGCGCAAGACAGCGAGGCAACACGGTCGTCTGCGGGGTACTCTGATGAAAAGGAGGACCTATTCGGCGGTGCAATAAAGTGAAAACAAGAACAGCTTGTTCAAACGAAGCAATAAAGAGAGGACTGAAAGTGCGCTGACTAAAACCTGGTCGCTTATTCCGCATACAGCAAAATATAAGGATACAAGGTGGCCGAAAAAAGCAAAAAAAAAGGAGAAAATCTTTAAAAGGAACCAAACGGACAAATGTCTGTGCGGACACGGAGGTGAATAGCATAGGACAACCGCCGACCCGACGCGCAGCAGCTCCGGGCCAGCTCAAAACGAGTGTCTACGGTGGCGCCATGCCAAAGAACGCTGGCGGCCGAGTGAAGGCTGGGAAACGTGACAAATGAGGTAGGGACCTGAAGGGGAACTGATGGCCCTGGAAGGAAAGGAAAAGAATAGTTGCGGGGCGGCATGCAAAACTGTTTTTTGTTGTGTATTTTCTTTAGGCAGGCGAATCCCACAGAATGCGAGTAGGGTTAAACGACAGGAAGCATTGCTGGTAAATTAGGCCCTAGCAAAATCTGCGCGGTTCTTGAGCGAACTAGGCGGAGGAGAAAAAAAGCAAATAAAGATGGAATAAGAGAAACGAGAGTTTTAACCAAGGCCTGGAAGAAATCAAACGACCAGATAAATAATGCCGCTGTGAGCAAGGTTGATGAAATGGCCGCTACACTATATAGGAGTTCTGTTGTGCCTTCATGACGGTCGGTCAGAGGATGAGCCTTGTGACCAGCGTAGCCCATTATAAAATAAATGCTGTTGAACAAATGATCACCCATCAGGTCAACGTGTGATGAGAATTGTGTGTGTTTGTGTGTGTGTGATATAAACTCTTATACCTGTAGACCTTTGTGTCAGTCACACCGGTTGCTGTTTGAGTCATGGGCATATCCCACAAAAGTAGGAAAGGTGAAGCTTCCGAATTATAACAGAATCGATTGTTGGAATAATGCAGGTTTCAAAAAAGAGACATGACGCCGGAGAAAGACCTTTTCAAACAAAACCCACATAAAAGAATACAAACTCTTTCGTTCACGCACTTCACTCGAAAGGATCGCAGTTTCACAGCATTACGCTGGCACAGTGAAAACGTTTAACTAGTTCATAAGGTCGCAACCATCGCATCTTTAGACGCTGCGCGCGAACGCTCAAGAACACCACATGCTAAAAAAAAAGAAGACCGTACCTGAACGTCGCCGGGAAGTTAGGGAGGAAGTCGGATTCCTCTGAACGCGCACATGTTCAAGGCTGACGAAGGGTCTCGAACTAACACCGCGATCGAGATCTAATGCCTTGAAAACCAATGCGGCTGATAAAAAGGAGATGGCCGCTTCTAAGCGGGAAGTGGCGCCAAAATAAATGAAGACAAGCGCTAACATAAGCTCTTAACGAATTTCTTTTCGGTCTCAATCAGATCAGAAATTATAACGGGATATCATTTATCTTCCTCATTCCCAGCCGTTAATTTAAACGTGGGTGCATTTAATGACACTATGACTTGAAGGGGGACCTCCTAAGCACAACGATAGCGAGAGGCCCTTGTTGACAACTTAAGAGTTAGAAGAGAGAAAGAGCCTCTTCCTTTCTGATTTCAGTGAGGTATAAAAGTTTATATTATTGTATACCAGGATTTTGGAGGCACTGTGGAGGCGGGGTAAAGTAGGCGGTAAAAAATCGATTTCGTTGATATGACAGATGAAACGAATCGATTCCTTAAGATAAGCAAGTCAAAATCAGTACGTCGGAAAGCACTAAAAGTCCCGGCAGGCTGTTGTGGTCTATAAACTGCTGTCTTTAAAGCTCTGCACTAAATCATTTCAGACTTGATCGAGACAGAGGCTGAAGCATACGCCTTTTTGTCAATGCACATCCCCTAGCACAACTCCGCCACTGTAAATCAAAGGTAAATGATGCAAAGGTCGATCGATATTTGTAGCCGTAGAGATTGTTTTCATCCCTGCGTTGTGTAGGTTTAATTTCATTCATGCTGTTGAATGATATTCTTGTGCATTGCAATAATGTTCGATAAGCAGTTTTTTTTTCACGCATATTGAATTGTTTTGTGACTCTTTTTAGGAATGGTTCTGAGCTCCCATGAATGTAGGTCGCAACCAATTTGAACCATAACCGGAAGCTTTCTCCGGTCATTCTTGCTGTTCGATCAAATTCCATTGCTTCTGTATCGCGGTGTTGTAAGCTATTTAATCTTGTTAAAAAGCATACTACAAAGTTTCACCTCAAACTATTTGTCAAAGACAACGTCCCGGTCCCTTTTACCGGAAAGTTAAATCGCAACCAGATAGACAGTTATGCAAGTCTTTAGTGTTGAAGAAACTTCACGCATAAAATTATAGATTGAAGCGTCTGTACGTTGGGAGTAAGATTCTGTATAGAATGGGGAGTAGCAGTTTTTGGCCGCTATGAGATGAAAGTGTACATTACGAACTGTGACGATAGCGCTGAAGATGAATGTGCGCCAGCACCACAGGCGGTAACATAACGTCTGCGTACAAGTGCTGCAAAGGCTTGGATGAATTTCATTTATACCTAAGCTGTGCAGATGTCATTCCGAAGGTTTAGTCACTCCGCCTCACCGCATTACCAGTAGCAGAATTGAAAAGCTCCTCATAGTAGATACGCGCAGCCCAAAAAGTAAAACTGGCCTCCGGAAAGTTAATCGTGTGTCAGAGGCCCCAGCTAAATAAAACAAAAACGTAACAGTGCACCTAGTATTTACCGGTGGCGCTTCGCGTACACACAGACGCAGTATCAAATTGGTTTTTACAATCGCATTATGCCCCTGCTCTTCAGCGGCTGTGCGTATGTTGAAGCTACCTGAACAAAAATAAACCTCGCCTGTAAAAGGCAAGCTTCCCTCAAAATGTACGCGCAGTAAAATACACTGTATCAGAAAAATCATGTTTATAAAGGTATCGAGTGAGCCAAGCGAAATGATTGCAGAAATTTGTGTTTTATAAAAAGATGGCTGAGCATGCACGGCTCAGTGATTTAACGCAACACCGGTACGCTACCGACAAAGGTTAATTTTCTTTTTTTTGCTCACTTGTTTATTTTCAACTGCATAAAATATGTTGATTTGTTTGCTTGGCGATGTATTATGACTGCAACAGAAAAATGAAGCACAGCCGAGACCTTGAAAATAGGGCTCGTTCACGATGTGCTATCTAAAGATGACGAGAAAAAGCGCTTGGATATTCAAAAGCGCAGCTTGGTATTTTCCTTCAGGTATTTTCCTTCAGTATTTTCCACTAAACACCTGTTTGCCAAAACCATGGAGGAAGGAAACAACTTAGGAGAGGCCCTTGCCATTCCCAATGCATTAGAGAAAGTGTGGCGGAAGTAACGTCAAAAATTAGGGTTAGCCAAGTCAGGCCACTAGCAACGGCGACGCTGTTGCTATGAAAACTCGGGCCACTAGCAACAGCGTTGCTAAGGGTCCTAGGTAGTTGAGCGACGCGGAGAAAGGGCAAAGGAGGAGGACAGACGTTGCAGCGTCCGGTCGTGGCGCGGCCGCGCCGGCTTCAAAAAATGACGTTAGGGCCTCTCCTAAGCTTTTTTCCTCTATGGCTAAAACGGATGCCACGTTGGCGGCAGCGCGAAGCGAGCGACCTTCAGCGTTATCCTCTTTCCTCACCTCCTCCCTCTCCCACTATCTGCACATTGGCAGTGGCGGTGTCGGTTCCGGCGGCAGTGAACAGGCCCTTGCAACCCCCCCCCCCCCCCATCTCTTTTTGTTGCCTTTTCCTCCTCATCCACTCAAGTAAGCAAGATGCCGGGGCGGATCGAGGAAATACAGTGCGAAAGTCCTCGAACTTCGACAGAAAGAATGTATGAAGATTTTTGGAAGGCGCCGAAAATACGCTCGGCGGCATATACAGTGCACATATAATTCGTATGAAAAGCACACTTTTCTTTAGCATGATGGATTTCGAATTGCATTCCGAAGCGAAAAATAAACCCTAAAGGCCGGTTCACACCGCGGGAACACAACAGCGGCGTAGACAAAACAAGCAAAACATGTCCGCCCGTCAAGCCGGAGACTTGTTTCCGAAGACACTTGATTCCAAGCAGCTTGTCACACTCCGCAAGCAGCTGGGAAACAAGGCAGGCTGCTTGGGTGTTTACGTCGGTGTGACAGACTTAGGCAAAGAAAACTAAATGCAAACCGTGGTCGTCCGCAGTATTTGACTTGTTCGCTGGCCGAATGAAAATCCCGGCGACGACACAACACCCCAGTCACTTAATCGTAACTGATCGTTTTTTTAATGGTTTTCGAGCTCGCAAACAGCACTAGAAAAAAAAGCTCCCCTTCATCGCTTTGTCCTCTACCGCGGTACGGCGTCTTGAATGCAGTCGGGCAGTGGGCCAGAACTCAAACCAGCTCTAGTGTTGCCGCCCTGGTTCCCTTCTTATCTCCGGCCCTTTCTTGTGCGCAAGACCCCTCCTTGCGGAGGCCGTCGTGGCTCCCCTCCTCTTTTGTGCGCCGGACTCCGGAGTCGCCCGCGGCTACAGTAGAGATGCAGCAGAGAAGCGTCGCGTAAGTTTATTTTTCAGTGTGACAAGGAGTTCGCCAAGGATTCCTGCAGACCTTTCCGTTCCGTGTAGCGGGGCGAAAAACGTACTTCCGGACAGTTCGTGTTGAAGCAGTGTGACAGGGTAGCTGACATTACGCGAACACGCTGTCGCCAGACAGAGTCGGCCAAATGTTTCCGCAGTGTGAACCGGCCTTAACACTAGTACTTTACCGCAGACGCGGACGAAGAAATGGAGGGATGGAGGAGAGAGCTTAGGAGGCTGAACCGGAAACGCTATGACGAGCCTGGTGCGCAGAAGAAGGTAAGTAATGCATGTTTGTCTTTGTTTCTACTTTTAACAGCTACGAAGATGAGTGAACTTTTTGAATCCCTACTGTTACCCTAAGCAACCACCTTGATAATTGCACTGCCTCCAGCCTCCTAGCATGAAGCGCGCCAAGGCACCAGACTACAGTTCTCGAGCAGCGACGTACGTACGTGATTAGGCTTGTAGAGAACTCTAGCTGTGCTGTGTATTGCAAAATATTGCCGCGAACCTTTCAAAGCTTCAGTAGTAACGCCACCGGCATGTGTCCTTTTCTCTGCGGTTGTAGAGCACGGATCGATTCTGTGCTCTGTTTATGTTTATTGGCACGAAACAGTTTTTTTGACAGATTTACATGTACGCGAAAAATCACGCGAACGCGACGGTAGCACACCTCGCGCGAAGCCTTTGCGCGACCAGAAATGCATGTGTCGCCGGCCGAAATAAAAAAATTCGCTCGTTCACACGGAATCGCATGCGCGATCAGCCAATATCATGAACGAGAAGCGTGCATTCCTGTCGCTCATTTCGCAAGCTCCTTTTTTTGCAGTGCATTGTGATTACGCATTGCCGCGTAAATTTATCGCTTTGTACGAACAATCGTAAATGGCCAAGGATTCTACGAATCTACAATCGCAACAACAAAAAAAATTAATGAAAGGCGCGTGACTACCCTTATAGCGCAAGTTATCAATGTTATACGCTTCAATTTCGATACGGTGTGTTGTAAATCCATTTTATTGCATGTTATAGCAAAATACTTCAATTCTTACAAATGTTATGGTTTGTTGCATATGGAAATAGTTTGCGGTGTATGTATTATGCCGCAACACGGAGCGTCGTCGCTGTTTCGCGCTGGCGCCGGTTCGCGCTGTCGCGATCTATCTTCCCTAGTACGCGACGGAGCGAACCATGATCGCTTTCGCCGCGCCACCTCGTGGCATCGCTCTTTTTTTTTATCACCTTGTTTGTGGCGCAATATACGCCGAGATGTATCGCAAAGGATTCCAGCCACTCGCCTGTGTTTCTAAAATGTTCCAAGTCATGCTAGTAACGGTTTGCGGCTTAATTTAGATGTTTCGTCGCAGCCTTTAAATTGAGCCTTGACACGTGTGACCGGAATTAGTAACTGGACGACCAGCGAGAAGGTTGGCTTCTATCGCTGCCGCTGAAATGTTCACTTATTTTCAGGGAGCAAGACAGCCCAGTAGATAATACCGCCACGCCTGTGTGTTGTTTTGTTTTTACGGCATCGTCACCGCCAGGTGACAATATGCAATGTTTTAATGTATTTAGGGGCTTTAAACGGTAATGTAACCGAAAGTGAACCGAAAGTGGACATATAGCAGCCCTAACGGGGAGACTAAAAATCAAATTGATTTCCTACTGTGTTTGAAGCCGACATTATACAGGAGATAGAGGTAATTGAAAAGTGCGATGTAGTGACTACAGGATGGCAAGGTCTCGAATTAGGCTAGAGTTGAAGGGGGAGGGGAACAGATTAGTGAAGAAGTCAGTCAATGAATTAGCGGTAAGAGGAAACAGAAAAACAATTCAGGCTCTCGCCGCAGAATAGATACTCAGTGAATAGATGCTCAGTGGAAGCCGTCCTTTGCCTAGAAGCAATGAACAATAATTTCAGAGATATCATTACTGAGTGCGTGGTAGAATTGTTAGAGATGATGCCTGTAATCTATGTAAGGAGACGAGATTTGATTAAGAGGCGCCAAAGTATGGAAGCCTTCAACCTAACAGACTGAATAGAACTGGCAGAGATATCACAGCAAATCAATAGGCGCAAGGTGGCCGACATAAAGAAGTATAACACGAGGAAAATTGAGAGTACTCTAAGGAAGGGTCGCATAGCCTGAAAGCGTTGAAGAGGAAATTAGGAGTAGGCAAAAAACAGATGTATGCGCTTAGGGACAAGGCGGGCAGTGTCATTACTAACATGGACAAGATAATTGAGGTAGCCGGGGAGTTCTATACGGACCTCTACTGTAGCCATAGTAGTCACGACAAGAATGAAATTGGCTGGAATGCAGAGCAAGCAGACGTTTCGCGAGTAACAAAGGACGAGGTTAAGAAAGCATTACAAGCTATGAATAGGGGGAAGGCAGCTGGGGAGGATCAAGTAACTACAGATTTGTTGAAGGACGGGGGAGATATAGTGCTAGAAAAACTGGCCACCTTGTATACGCAAAGCTTGAAGAAATTTAGAGTACCGGAGTCATGGAAGAACGCTAACATTCTCTTAATTTATAAGAAAGACGACGCTAAGGACTTAAAAAGTCACGGACCAATCCGCTTACTATCAGGTATGTACAAGGTATTTACCAAGTCAATAGGATCAGGACAACCTTAGACTTTAATCAACCAAAGGATCAAGCAAGATTCCGGAGAGGGTACTCTACCATCGATCATATCGACATTATAAACCAGGTAACAGAAACGTGCTCGAAATATAACCATTCCCTATACATAGTATTAATTGACTACGAGAAAGCATTTGATTAGGTCGAAAACTCAGCGATCATGCAGGCATTGCGAGATCAGGGTGTAGTTGAGCGATAAATGAAAGTATTTGAAGATATCTATAGTGGCTGTGCACAGCTACCACAGTTCTGCATAAAGGAAGTTATAATTTCCAATTAAGAAATGTGTTAGGCAAGGAGACACAATCTCTCCTGTGCTATCCTTTAAATCCTTTAAACTTGCTTAGAGAGTGTATTCAAAGGCATGCAGGGTGGCAGTTAGGCATCAGGTTCGATGGAGACTACCTCAGTATTCTGCGATTCGCTGATGTAATTGCCTTGTTAAGTAATTCAGGAGACCAACTGCAACTATTGATAACTTATCTAGAGAGGAGAAGCAGAAAGGTAGGCCCTAAGATCAGTATGCAGAAGATTAAGGTAATGCTGAACAGCCTGCCCAAGGAACAGCAGTTTAATATGGGTGGCGAAGCGTGGGAAGTAGTTGACGAATATGTCCACTTAGGACAGGTTGTGACCGCAGATCCGGACTACGAAACGAAAATAACTAGGAGAATAAGATTGGGATGGAGCGCATTAGGAAGGTACTAAACATTATGACAAGCAGCTTACCGGTATCACTCAAGTGGACAGTTGCATCCTACCGATACTGACCTATGGGGCTGAAACATGGAGGTTTATGAAAAGGGTTCTGCTTAAGTTGAGGCCAACGCAGAGGGCCATGGAACGGAAAATGGTAGGTGTAACATTAGGAGATATGAAGCGTTCAGAGTGGGTCAAGGAAATAGCTCAAGTTACTGATATTCTAAGCGAAATTAAGAAGAAGAATTGGGTACGGGTAGGACACGTAGTTAGAAGAGCGAATAACCGATGGTCGCTTAGGGTAACAAACTGGATTCCAAGGGAAAGTAAGCGTAGCAGGGGTGGCATAAAATTAGGTGGCTGGATCAGGTTAAGAAATTCGCAGGAGTCAGGTGTATGCAGCTAGTACAGGATCGGGTTAACGGGAAGAAAATGGGAGAGGTCTTCGCCCTGCTGTGTTTATAGTCCGTCTAATTTTGACGATGAACTGTAATGCTCGCGTTGCAGTGTCACCACATAGTATATAAATAAGAAAGAGGTAATAATCATCGAGTCCGCAATGAAACAAATGCGCTGATATTTCTCTTCATTCTGTCGAGTACAACTCCAGCCATAGCCTTTTTTTACTGAAGCAGGCTATGCTCCAAATCTGCTGACAAGTGCGCTCGTGAATGTACATGCACTCACGAGTCCGCTTTTCTACAACGCTCGAGCGGTGATATATGTATTCGAAGGGGGAAACGAATTGGCGCCTGCCTATTATGTCACAAAAAAATGTGTTTGGGATATGCGACCTTCGATGGTTTAGAAGGGCCAAGGACAGTCAATGGTAGGGAATTTCTAATGGCAGACTTCAGAAGAAGGAGGTCAATACATCGCACAGTTGGCACATTAGCGTAGTGCATTTCATTTTGAGATCATGGTTCCGTCGGTCGGGTGAGGGTGAGGCGTCACAAATCGGATTGCGGCGAGCATTCGGGCGTATTCAGATATGTGGCGCAAACAAAGACAAACACAGGAGAAGATCCACAACACACGCGCACACTACCAACTGTAAGAAGAACCGGAAAACACTTCCTCTTCTACACTCAGGCACGTCTCAACTTCTTCTTCTTCTCATCTCCCTCTTCTTTGCCAAGGGGAAAATGTCACACTCTTCCTCGCACACCATAACCTTGTCCAAACATGGCGGTGACCAATCTCTTCTTTCTTTTCTTCTATTCTTTCTCTTCTTTACCAAGGGGAAAGTGACACTTTCTTCCTCTCAGCCCAAAAAACATCGACCAAACATGACAGTCACAAATTCTATACTGTCTTGTAAATCCACACCACTGCATTGCCCAGTAACTCCTACCACACTGGACAGGTAAATATCACCACACAGTCACAAATCATACAATAAAAACACCACCACACAAATACAGCAAATACAGTAGGACATGTCCATCTACACACCATAACTTAAGTAGTCCCTATCTATTGAGAAACTATATCTTGCCAACATCTAAGAAGCCATGAGGCCCATGTACTTAAGGGGGAAAAAATTCTGCAAACTCCCATGGCCCCAAAAACGTAAGATGAGTCCAAGAATAACAACTTTAGGCCAAGAATAACAACTTGAGGCCCGATAATAATCTCATTCTTTGCATAACTCAAGAGAATTGCTCAATAAAATTAAATTCTTTTCTACGTAAACTCAACGAAGCTTCACTAATGCATCTTTCATTCTTCTTCTGTATCCAATACGCCTCTAAAATTTCGCGTGCCATCTTATCCCGACTCTTGCCTAATATGTTTAACCTACTGAACAACGGCTCACACTTGCACTTTTGGCAGTGCAAGGCTAAATTTGACCCTTTGCCATTTTCTATGGACTTCTCATGTTCCCTCATTCTATCATTAATACATCTTCCTGTTTGCCCAATATATAGATTACCGCACGTCAGAGGAACCTCATAAATCACCCCCCCCCCCCCCCCCCGACATCCAATAAAACTCTTAACATGCTTCTTATCGCATTGCCCTTTGTTTTTTCTCCCTATTATTGCACATAACCCACCCAGTTTATTGGGGGCAGAAAACACAACTGGCACCTCAAACCTACTAGCCACCTTTTTCAGGCCGTGTGCAACTCTATGTATATAAGGGATCACTTGTGGCCGTTTATTCCTCAACATATCTGGCGATCTTTTTTTCCCTTTCATTTTTTGAAGCAAAGACTCTGCCACCCCACATATAATCATACCCGGGAAACCAGCCGCATCAAGTCTTTGTAATTGATTATTAAAGCTTTCCTCTGCCATATGTACACATGATTTTAACAAGGCCGACTCCAAACAAAGGGAAGCTATCCCTCTTTTTATAGTCTTTGAATGGGCTGATCCATATGGAAGTAGCTCTTTTTTAGCCCTGGGAAAATATTTCCAACACACTTCGCCATTACAAATTTTTATATTTAAATCAAGAAACTGCAATTTGTTGTCCACCGGTAGCTCATGAGTAAACGTAAGTAGAGGAAGTGTTTTCCGGTTCTTCTTACAGTTGGTAGTGTGCGCGTGTGTTGTGGATCTTCTCCTGTGTTTGTCTTTGTTTGCGCCACATATCTGAATACGATGATGCACCAACTAGCCTCTCAAGCTGTTATTCGGGCGTATCTTCCACATATGCTGGCCACAGGCCCTTCCCTTACCAGCACAATCGGATAATATACCGGTACGAAGCGTCAACTGCATCCACCTATTCCCACTCTCCATTGGGTGCTTGTTCTCATCTTTTATGTTAGAATAATTCTTTTTTGTAAGCATTTTTCTTTTCGATTTTGTCCTGTGCCAACCCAAGAGAGCTTTAACTTTCGCGTCTAAGTATTTTTTATCTATTTCCTAATATTTTTAATGCTATAACCCTTCTTACGCTTTCAAGCCTTATAGAAGTCTTGCGCTGCCCAGGGGGCGCCGCGAAAATGGTGCTAAAAAGCGCCCCCTAGGCGTCTGCTGGGTAGTGCAAATCGCCGGCGTCTGCATTCGAAGGCATGGAGTCAGTATGGATACACCGCTTTAATTTCTATTATGTATGAATTACAACGAAATAAAGGCGCTGAAAATTTATCTAGGGCTGTCATGACGTAAAAAAAGGTAATAATTAATCCAACGGCAGGCATGCAGCAATTGGAGGAGAAGCCTCGGCGCGCTGCCAGTGGATATAGCTAGGCGAGAGTCGCGCGAATTCGTGGAGCTCTACTAGCTCTACGAAAGCTTTACATGCAGCTGAGCTGAAGCAAGTGAATACACGCAACCGCAACACGGATATAGGCAGCGTAAACAACACCTCTGAGGCACAAAAAGCCCTTTCGATGGGCACCTTGTGCCGGCCGTGCATAGGCCGTTGGGGTTTGCGTTCAATGCAGGCATGTGATTTTGTAACTTGATCCTAAGCTGGTTTTCACTTTTTACGCACCATTGAGCTGATAAATCAATGTTTGAAAATATAATCCATGTACTGGAAAGTCCCTCAGAAATCTGAAGCTGGGACGGCAGAAACGTTCGAATTACACCGCGGCAGGCGCTTGTGTTCTTCATTAGGTGCAGATATCAGAAGGCACGCTGACCTCGTTTCACTGCTCAACTGCTAATAGCCTTTGATTTATATGCTTGCAGCACTCCAGCAAGAGCTTTTGCATGATGGAGGCAGTGGGGACTTTGCATATTAGAATGAAGTACCCTATCAGATCAAGAACACGCGGTGCATGACCGAAATGCTATTGTCGGCTGCTTAGTAATTATGAATATGCCCCAAATGACGTCTATTACTGTTTTCTCTTGAAAGTGAATAGCTGCTTTCATCGAGATAGCAAATGTTTTAAGTAAACTCTAGTTTATCGTCCTCACCTTTCGTTGCTTGACGTACGCACGTGCAGTTCTTACTTAAACAGATGCCGAAAACAGTAGCATAACGGACGGTTTGGCTCTCACTCCCAGATAAACATATAACTGCACTCTATATAATTTCAACTCTGAGCCGGCGGAGCGGGCAACTTAGAGCGAACGGCGTTTCTCTAACCAGTGCATGTATGCACATGACCACCCGTACCAATCGCATCGTAGCCCCGTTCCGTGTGGCTTGAAAGAAAGCAGTAGAGTTGAGCAAGGAAATTGTTAACTTGTCCGTGGCACCCTATGATGCAAGCGAAAATAGCAGCGGTGACGATGTTTCGGGACGCATGGTACGCGGCAAGATCAATGCCGCATGTTTTGAACATTTCGCCTGAAGGCCGCCGCAGCGCTTCTTTTTTTTTAATGTTAGGCCATTGCTGGTGCACAATGATGTCCATGATACGTGATGACTCTTTTCACGGAGCGCCTAACTTTCGCGCCGAGCCAGCCTTCTTTTTTGTTTGCTTGTTTCAACCCATCCGAGTATTCCCTAGGAAAGCTGCTAACGCGACAGCAGCGCTGAATCCCTGTCTCTAGGTCGAATTGTCCCTAGTTAGGGGAATGCGCCGCGCTCATCGTTCATTACTCATCCTGCGGTGGCCGGTGGTGTGGTGCCGTGTCGGTGGCTTGCTGCCGCGTCGTTGGTTGTACTACATGAGAGTGCTCTGTTGCATGAACGCGTCCGATCAAGCCGACTGTGGTGATCGCGTCATTAACAATCCCTGCGGCTTCATTACAGAAAGGTTAATGTCCGGTCTGTGAAAAGAGTTGTTTAGTTGGGAACAAAGCATGTGAAGGTGCCGCCATGTTCAAATTTTAGCTGCCCCTTTTGCGTGCGATGTTCGTGGTTGCTTACCGTTCTCATTTGTCGTATACTGCAGGGATTTGTGCCGAGGTAGTTTGACGCTTGATGCTTTGTGTTTCTTAATGGAGTGTTTGTTCTGTCGGCCAAATACTCACGGCACTCGCCAATGATTAGATGCTTAGGCCGACGAAGCTCATTCTGTGCGTTTTTCGTTCTTGGCCCTGATTTTGCAGGTGCTGTTCATTTTGGCCACATTCGGGTAAAGTGCTTACCTATGATACAGTTTGAGCACCAGGAGTTTGAAACTAGTGATACAGATCGAACCACAACCTCGAAAATATGACCCCCCCCCCCTCGCTTAGCGAGAACCTTGGAAGCCCAAAGAAAGACAGTCGACAAGGTTCAATGCAACCAAAAGCGGAAAGCTATAAGAATGATATATGTCATACAGCTCGAGCAACACAAGCTCAAAAATATGACCCCCCCCCCCCCCCCCCTCGCTTAGCGAGAACTTTGGAAGTCCAAAGACAGTCAACAAGGTTCAATGCAGCCAAAAGCGGAAAGCTATATAAATGATATATGTCTGCGCACCCTTGACGAAAATTTACCTAGTTTGCGTCAGGTACGACAAAACGATAAGCTCTGTTGAGACAGCAAAGATTATAACGTAAATACCATTTAAATAACTCCATAGTAGCGCGGAGACCATGCAGCGCTGCCCCCAAGTAATGAACTCGCTGCTGACAACTCCTTATGTGCTTTTTTTATTGCGAAAGCAATAGTACTTTCACTTTCAGCTCTTCGCGTGAGATGGCGGTGCATACCATTTGACCTTTAACTTGACATTTGGTGTGACGTCATCCCAGCTGCCGCAAAAACCAGGCGCCCAACTCATGCCTTCGCCTTGCATGGCTGTGCGCACCAACCCATGGCCGGGCTAAAGGGAAGAGAGGCGCGCCTCTCTCCCGTTTAGCTCGGCCATGACCAACCGGGCCTAGATCCTGCTTCTGCCGCGCGCGGCGCGCCTAGCGTAATGACGTCACAGAAGCAAGAGCGGGCGCCTCGCCCTGCATGGCGGTGCGCACCAACCGGGCCTAACTCCTGATCCTGCCCGCGCTTTGCGGTATGACGTCACAGCAGCAAGAGCGGGCCCCCAACTCGTCGTCGCCTTACATGGCGGTGCGCAACAACCGGCCTAGTTCCTGCTCCTGCCGCGCGCGGCGCGTCTAGCGATATGACGTCCGTTGGGGGGTCCGCGAGGACTCCGTGCACAGAGGTAGTTAGAAGTGAAGCAGAAGAAAGTGTAATAATGAGGCTGAGCCCCCCAAAATGGCAAAGAGTAGGTCGAGAAAGAAAAGTACAAAAAAAAAAATTAGCACTAGGATCAGCTACATAAACATGCAAGCAGGTAGAAAAAGAGCGAAATGGCTAGACCCAGTCGAAAAAAACTACAGAAAATTTTCTGATGTTACGACAGAATTTCTGTGCGGTTTTTGACGGGAAACCTATTGTGACAACAGAACATTCTGTCGTAACATCAAAAATTTCTGTAGTTACAACAGAAAAGTGCTACAGAACTACAGACAACAAAAATATACTACAGAAGCACTACAGAACGACAGAAAAGTACCACAGAACTACAGAAAAGTCTGATGGTTACGACAGAACTACAGGACATTTTGTCGCATTTTTGACACAGTTCTGTAGTTTTTTTCGACTGGGGAGATATAGAACAGCAGTTGAAGGATGACAAAATAGGTGTGCACGCTCTTTGCGAGACTCATCTCAGGGATCTAGTCAGATCCGCCGTTTATAGAAGGCTACGTCTGGGAAGGGTGCAACAGAACGAGAATGGAAAAAAAAGGGTGGAGGGGTAGGCATGTTGATACACCAGGGAACAAATTGGCAAAGAATTAAATCATCTTGTAAAGAACATATCTGGGTTTCAGGAATAATTGCCGGCATAAGGACATGGCTAGGGGTAGTTTATTTAGGAACAGGACATCAATGCAGGCAAGAAAACAAGAATCTTGTTGAACGTCTCAGTGACGATATAAGCCAGTTTGGAAACGGGGCCAATATTATTCTACTGGGGGACATGAACGGCCACATCGACGATCTGGATGGATACACGGATTGTAATGGGAAGCTAATGCTAGATTTCTGTGAGTGACACGATCTAGTTATAGTAAATAGAGAAACAAAATGTGAAGGCCAAATCACGTGGGAATTCCGCAACAGGCAGACGACCATTTACTATTGTCTAATGTCGCAGGAAATTTATATCAAGGTCACAAAAATGGAAATAGACGAAGAAGGGGAGTGTAGTCTGGGAAGTGAACATAAGCGTATTAGTCTGCAGATGGGGCCCTTCATGAAAAGAGAAATGGAACTTAGACAAAATGTAAACGCAAAATTAAACGACGATCGAATAGCGCACATAGCAGCAGACATAGAGGAAGCAATAGAGAAAAGCCCCATGGAAGACTGGGATTATGAACAGGTAGAACTACTCATAAGGAGGATAATTCAGGAGGTTAAAGTAGCAAACCGCTGGAATGGAAAGAGGAAGCCATGGAGCTGGTGGAATAAGGAAATCAGGGAAGCTATTGAACGACGACGGGCTGCTTCAAGGGAACACCGAGTGGCAAAGAAAGCACAGGTATCTCAGGAGGAAATCGACCAAAAATGGGAATCATATCAACAAAAGAAACTTGAGGAGGTACAGGCCCTCCTCCAAAGTAAAATAAAGCAGTCCACCGATCGCTGGATGGCTGACATACACGATGCCTCTAGAGGCGGAGCAAGAAAATTCTGGAACCACATAAGCTGGCTAGGAAAGAAGAATCAAAGAAAGAGGGATCGGTTTCAAGATAACAAGGGAAATTTTTTAATGGGAGACAACGCAGTGAACTACATTACATCAGTTATAGCCGAGTCATTTAAGAACGACGATAGGGCAATCTCCGAAAATCAGGAAGCAACACAAGGTAGCAGAATACAAAGCAGCTTAGAATTGACCAATCTAAACTGGAAAAAGGCAGAAAAAAATATTCCTAAAAACACATCTACAGGAATAGATGGAATTCCGATCAAGCTGATTAATGAACTCGGCCCAAAAAGTAAGGAAACGTTAAAAGCTCTGGAAACAGTCATAACGAATAAGCAAATTCCGGATAGCTGGCGGCAGAGTAAATGAATTTGATTTATAAAGGGAAAGGAGACAGGATGCACATAAAATCCTACAGGCCGATTACTATAACATCTGTTATGCACAGGTTAGCCATGCAGGCGGTGAAATTGAAGGTGCAAGCATGGGTAGAAAGTAACAAGATACTCGGAGAACTTCAGAACGGCTTTAGAAACGGTAGGCGCTTAGATGATAGCCTGTTCGTGCTTACCCAATGCATCGAAATATCTAGAATGAAAAATGAACCTTTGTATTTGGCCTTCCTGGACATAAACGGGGCGTACGACAACGTAAGCAGGGAACTCCTGTGGGACCTATTAAAAGAAGAAGGCATCGGTTATGAGATAATAGAGTTCCTACAGGAAATATACCGGGATAACAAAGTAGAAATTACGTGGGAAGGGTTAAGAAGTACGGAGGATGTCAAAGTATGCAAAGGATTAAGACAAAGCTGTCCTCTATCACCGGTGCTGTTCATCCTTTATATAATAAACCTGGAACGGAGGATACAAGACAGTAACCTAGATTTTAACCTGTCATATAGATTAGGTGAAAAGGCGGTAGAGCAGCGCCTGCCCGGTTTGATGTATGCAGACGATATTGTGCTGCCAGCTGAGAGTCTGGAAGAATTGCAAACTCTAGTTAAGTATTGCAGAGACGAAGGGGACGCTCTAGGCTTCAGTTTCAGCGCAGTTAAGTCGGGTCTGATGAGTTTCAACGGCTCAACTGATCAGGGTCTTAAGATACAAGGCCATGAAATACCTAGAGTAGCAGAATATAAATATCTGGGGGTACGGGTAAACGAAGGATTGGCATACATTGGAAAGCGTGAGCAATCACTTAAGACCAAAGGGCGAAGGAATGCCGGGATAATGAAGCATAATGCATTGTGGGGATACAATAGGTATGAGGTTTTGAGGGGTATTTGGAAAGGAATTATGGTGCCCGGACTTACTTTCGGAAATGCGGTTTTGTGCCTAAAATCAGAGGTACAGTCGACATTAGAAATAAATCAGAGATCCGTTGGACGATTAGCACTAGGTGCCTACGGCAAAACTACAAATGAGGCGGTGCAGGGAGATATGGGCTGGGCATCTTTCGAAGCACATGAAGCTCAGAGTAAAACATTTTATGAGGAACGCCTGAGGAAATTGGACAGTAACAGATGGGTAGCTAAAGTATTTAAATACCTGTAATTAAAAAGCGTGGACTCACAATGGAGGAAAAGAACTAGGAAATTAACTAGAAAGTATGCTAGTCACAAGGACGGAGAAATAAAGAGCATTAAGCAACAGGTGAAAAACACAGAAGGTAAAAATTGGATAAATTCGATCGAAAAGAAACAGAGTGTGGAATTATACCGTAAGTGGAAAATGCAGATCCGGAAGGAAGATTTCTTTTATAACTCAAGAGGCAGTGCCCTACTTTTTGAAGCTAGATCAGGGTGCCTTAGAACACGCAGCTACAAAAAGAAATTTAACAATTGAGATGACGCATGTGCTGTATGTGGAAACTCCAGTGAAACAATTGACCATATTATATTCGAATGTAATGGTATCCATCCGGAAGTTGATGCAGGCGCAATCACATTTCCTGAAGCTCTGGGGTTTAGAGATACCAGTGGCCGGTTGAATAAACCGGCGGTGGAAACTAGAAAAAGCGACTGGAAGATTGGTGGCTTAAAAGCAGAGAAGTGACATAATGTTAGTAATGTAGGAACAAAAATTTAATACATAGAATGATGGTTTAGTTAACCATTCTAAAAAAATAATTAAGATATATGGAGAAACATGAGCATGACAGATACTGCTACCACCCCGTTTCAAAGGGGAGGCTCCTATATTCCATCCTTCCATCCATCCGTCAAGCCATCTGCGTAAAGCGGGCGGGCGGCGAGCCTTCAGCCACACGTTGCAACGCCGCCTACCGCGAAGGCCGCTCGCCGAAATGAGCGGATGAAGCAACGGCGAGCTGCAAAGATCCATGAAGAGCGTGAAGAAAGGCTGGCTAAGCGGCGTGTTCAGTATGCGGCTCGGCGACAACGTGCAGCCTCTACTGCCGAAGCTACTGAAGAAACTATAGAAGTACGCCTTGACTTGATGAGTTTGCTTAACGCTATGGATAGTGATGCTGAAATGAGTAGTGTATCGGTGTCTAGTGCTGAACATTGGAACGCGACTAAGCGACAGCGACGTGCTTTCGCAACTACCAGGCTTAACCAAGCTAATCCCCAGCTAATTGTTTTTCCTGCACTGCACGGGCCGGATTTTCCAGCCCCTGCCCTGGCCCACCGTTTGAAGCCCATCCCGGGCCCATGGTTCCAATCTCATGGGCAATGATTACATGGCCCAGGCCTGGACTGGGACAGCGCGAAACCTGCAAAGTAAGTCTGAACAGACGCCTTAAGATGTATTACATAACTAGCATAGTTATCTAATAGAGTGCGATGGGAGGCTAGTTGGTAATGCCTTATTGAAAAACTTAACTGCGCCAAAAGGACGGGACAAGAGAAGAACACAGGACAAACTCATTCTAACAACTTGTTAGTCTGCATTTGTCCTGTGTTCTTCTCTTGTCCCGTCCTTTTGGCGCAGTAATGTTTTTCAATAATAGCATAGTAAATCAAGATGAGATAAAAACCTTACAAAATATATTCTTGGTAGTGAAGGGCCCAGTTAAAGTATAAAAAAATCAAAGGCTTGGTGAAGAATATTTTGGTAGAACATTTTATTTAAAGCTACTTAGCACAATGTACGTTTAAAAGCTATAGATTACGAGCGTGTTAACTATGACTACGTATTAGAAATTACTTCTTGGTGCAAGATCTTTGCTTAATCACATACAAAAAAGACTGCCCTCGGCAACTTTGCCGCAGGAACGTGGGTGGGCAAGGGAGGAAAAACAAAAGTATGTGAAGAAGTCGTGACCACATTGCCACATCTCTGGAGACGAAAAGCAGATGTGCCTGTTTATTGTGCATGTATATGTGTGAATATCCAGATAGTCCTAAAGCTCTTATCTGATGGCCTTTCTTGTACCGTAGCTGGCCGTCGAATTTTTTTTTTTGAAGTAATGACTGCCTGTCGAGCAGTCGATTGAAGGTCCTTGTCCAGGCGCCATTATGAGGCTTCAAACGTCCAGTCGTTAGCGGTAACACAAAGCTGATAAACTGCAGGGTTTCCTCTGCCAGATGCTACAAAGTGTGCTCACTGATTGCTGAGAAATCGTAAGCTGGTGGTGTTGAGTACTTTAATAGGCTCGTGCTCATGCAAATGGGCCATGTGTCATGCATTACAGGCTACAGCACTCAATAACGCCTGCACTGCAGTACTGTGTGCTACTGGATTTTGAGCTTTTTCTTTTTAACTTTTCATCCGAAGTTATTTGGACAAAGCACTTAGTGGCACTGCTGATTAAACTCTGTTTACAAATGCGCTTTCTCTCATTTGCTGTCAACAAAAGTACCCGTAGTGGTTTATTTATAAACCTTTGGAATGATTTTGGTGTCGGAATTGCATCATTTCTGAAAGAAGCCATAGACAGCTATACCTAGTTTAGCCTGGGTCCGCAACTGCAAGTCCGGGCCTGGCCCAGGCCTGCGACGTCGAGCCCGGCTCAGACCCAGCAAAACAGCAATTTTCCAACCCGGCCCAAATTCATGCTGAGCTCTACTTCATACTAGAGGTGTGCACAGGCTAAAAGTTTGAGCCTGGGCCCGACGCTGTAGGCACGAGCCCGGCCCGACTCTGAAAGTGACTGAGCCTGGCCGGCGCCCAAATTTAAGGGCCGTGCCCGGCCCGTCATGCTAAAATAGCATTTGAAGAGGTATGAAAAAGAAGACAATAATTTCAGGATCGCAGGTTTATCCAAGGCCTTGAAATGTAAAGCTCTCATGTTTGAAATGACAGATTCGCTGAGCATATGAGGCACAGCACATACGTACAATTAAGTTATTGTGCAAAAACAAGTTATGTAAATAATTTGAGGCATCGGCGCTCCAGGATAATGAACCCGGTAGCGCCAAAGTTTCATCCACTGCTGCAACATGTAGCTGGAATGATTAAGTGTGTGCTAGCTCTGAACCTAAACAAATGGTTGGTTTTATGGTATAAAGTGCTCTGCGAGCTCGCCTAGCCCACCGTATGTCTTTCACCTAAACATCAGCACCGGTGTTGACAAAGTGGAAATGCGAAACTAATGGCCCACAAGCGGCCTCTCTGCTAGGTCACTGACGGCAGCAAAAGATCCTTTCGCGACGAAGAAGTGGGGTGGAAAGGCGGGTCGACGCCGGGAAAGAACTCTGAAGCTATTGCGTGGGGAGGACGCAGTCAAATACTGTACAGCCGATTCAAGGCGCTTACCGCACTATGGCCGTATTCACGCTTTCGCAAAAGTTTCATGCGTTCGTGATCAGGGTGTCCGGCCCGGCCTACCCGAGATAAATAAACCTTACCCCGTGCCCGGTGCGAGCCCAAGGTAGACGGCTTCCGAGCGGACCGGGCCGAGTACGGGCTTTCAGGCCGGATAGGGCCTGTGCACACCTCTACTCCATACACTCTATTAATGTTATTTGCCATGGATAAGCTTCCAGCAGGCAGTACCAGGGTGCCTAGCAAAGGGGAAAACTGGAAATTGTCAGGGAAACTATAAAAAGTTTGCCAAGTCAGGGAAAATGGCACGATATAGTCTGCAGTGCATCTTCATTTTAAGCTGCTGCCCAGCAAATCTTTTATTCGTGCATTGGATTGTCAAAACGTTTATTTGGGGCCTGCAGTAGAACGCGCGCTCGCGCGCTCCGGACGGGGCCTACGTCGTCCTCTGGGCCCTGGGCGCGCGGCCTGGGTCCCCGCTCGCCGTCCCTGCCAGGCCAGCGCCTTGATGACCTGCTGGACAGCCCGGCGTTGTTCCCTTTGATTGTCGCTCCCTGCGGCTGCTTCCAGTCGCGGCGAGATCCTCCCAGACAGCTTCTTCCTGGCACTTGTTGCAATTCTACAGAATGTGTGCGAAGCCGGCCGTCTCCGCTCGGCAGACTCTGCATTTCTCTGTCGGGTGCGTCTCGGGATACATTCTGTACATCAGCGACGGGCTGGGGAGTGAGCCCGTCTGTAGCTGTCTGAATAAAACGGCTTGCTCTCGACTGAGCCCCAAGCAAGGGGGTGGCAGAGTTCTGGAGCTAGGCGGGACGCCTTGGTTATTTCGTTGTAGTCGGTCATTCGGTCCTTGGTGCTGAACCACAGCGGCCAGTCGACCGAGGCGCGGTCCCTTAGCGCATGCGCCTCGGCGTGTGCCGTCTCGTTGTGGTTAGCGTTGCGGTCTGACGCCTCGCCCGCGTGCGCCGGGAACCACTTGATTCTCACTTGTTTGCTGCCATCGTCGTTCTTGGTTGCCTGCAGTATGCGCACCGCTTCCTTCGCTATCCTGCCTTTGTCGTAATTTCTCACCACCTGCCTCGAGTTGCATAGCACTGTGTGGCAGTCGCGGTCGGCGATGGCCAGGGCGATGGCCACCTCCTCCGCTTGCTCTGCCTTGGTGCATCTCGTGCTGCGGTCGTGCGGACGGTGCCGCGGTCGCGTCGACGACGACCGTCGTGAAGCCGTGTATCTTGGCGAACTCAGCCGCGTCAACGTAGCGTGCATGTGTGTCGGCCGCGTGCTGGTCTATCAGCGCCTTGGCTCTCGCTGCTCTCCTCCCTTTGTTATACTCCGGGTGCATGTTCTTCGGTACCGAGTCCAATATGATGTTGCGCCTGATCTCATCGGGGACGGGGAGCTGCGTCTGCTCCCTGCCTTGATATCCAATTCCCAGGTTGTCCAGGATTTTCCGGCCGGCCTTGGTCGCAGACAGTCATTCGAGTTGCGCGGCGCGTTGGGCCTCCGCTATCTCCTCCAGCGTGTTGTGCACCCCCAGCTGCAGGAGGCGTTTGGTGCTCGTTGTTTCGAACAGTCCCAGTACCGTCTTGTAGGCTCTGCGGATGGGTATATCTATCTTGTTTCTCTCGCTCTTCTTCCACTTGTGGTAGGCCGCCACGTACGTTACGTGACATATGACGAACGAGTAGATCAGTCTGATCAGGCTCTCTTCCCTCATTCCACTTTTCTTGTTCGTGATTCGTTTGAGTAGTCTCGTGGCGTTCGCCGCTTTCGCAATGAGCCGGGTGACGGTCTCGCCGTTTCTTCCGTGCGTCTCGATCGTCATTCCGAACACTCTGATCTTGTTGACTTTTGGGAGCGCGTTTCCCTCTCTGGTCTTGACTTTGATTGCCTCGTACTCTCTTGGGCTGCTATTGGGTTTGCGGTGCTTGACGGGCGGGTAGACAAGGAGCTCCGACTTCCTCGGCGAGCATCTGAGCCCCGATCCGTCGAGTTGGTCTTCAATCGCATCAACGGCCGCCTGTAGGGTGGATTCGATGTGGGCATCGCTGCCCCCTTCCACCCACAGCGTTATGTCGTCCGCGTATATCGTATGTCGGACTTCATTGATGTTCCTGAGCCTTTCGGCCACTCCTATCATCACGAGATTGAAAAGCACCAGCGAGATGACCGATCCCTGAGGTGTGCCTGTGCTTCCCAGCTTCTTCTCCTGTGCTTGGAGGTCCCCCGCTCTGAGCTCGGCCGTTCTGTCCGTGAGGAAGTCTTTGATGTAATTGTATGATCTCTCTCCCATGTTGAGTTTCGAGACTTGCGATAGGATCGCTGAGTGCTTCACCTTGTCGAAGGCGCTCTGCAGGTCGAGTCCCAGTACTGCTTTGTTGTCGCCGGTGTTGCCGTCGATGATCTGGTGCTTGAGTTGTATCATGGCGTCTTGGGTACTTAGATGCTGCCTGAAGCCAATGATCGTTTCCGGGTAGAGATCTTTCTCGAGCTATTTTTGCCACCTGTTGAGCAGGACGTGCTCCAACACCTTGCCCACGCAAGATGTGAGCGATATGGGTTGGAGGTTATCCGTGTCGGATGGCTTGCCCGGCTTGGGGATCAGGATGATCTTGGCCTCCTTCCACTGCGTCGGCAGCGTTCCCGTTTTCCAGCATTTGTTGTAATAGCTCGTGAGGCTTTCTATGGATTTGTCGTCGAGGTTCTTAAGCGCCTTGTTGGTGATGCGGTCCAGCCCGGCCGCCGACCTGCTGTTGAGGTCCTGCAGTGCCGTGCGAACTTCTTCTACGTCTATATCTGTCGAGACGGGCACTGGGCAGCCCCCCGTACGGCCCGTGGCACTCCGTGGGCGTAGTCGGCAGGTATCTGTCGCTGATGCGTTTCGTCAAATTATCGGCGCCGTGTTTAGTGACTTCTCGATGGATGAGTTTCGCCAGTCGGTCCCTTTGGTGTGACTTAGTCTTGGTTTCGTCGAGCAGATGCTTCAGCAAGTTCCATGTTTTCCCGTTATGCATCTTGCCGTTGGCAACGTTGCATATCTCGTTCCACTGTTGCGCACATAGCGTGCGACAGTGGTCCTCGATTGCTCGGTTGAGTTCTGCGACTTTCGTAGCCTATGATTAAGGCGTTTTTTCCATCTGTTGAGAATGGACTGCTTGACCTCGATAAGATGGGCCAGTCGGCTATCTATTCTGTTCGTTTCGAGGTCTGTTACTATGTCCTTGCTTGAGTTTCGAACATCTTGGAGGATCTTGTTGGTCCACGTGTCGATGTCGTCGATTTCGGTCTCTTCCGCCTCCTGATTTCTGTTATCTCTGAAAGCGGTCCAATTGATCCACGTATGTTTCCTGACGTTGGTACTGCTCTGCTCCGGTATGACGATTTCGACGATCATGTGGTCGCTGCCGAGGTCCACCCCGTGTTCCTCCACGTGATCGTGATCGGTTCGTTGTTCTTGACGAATGTGTGGTCGGGGCTGGTATCTCGGGACACGGAGTTGCCAATTCTCGTTGGGTAAGCCGGGTCGGTTATGAGGGTATAGTCGAGTTCCGCCGCGTCTTCGGATAAATTTCTGCCTTTCGCATTGCTCTTGACATAGCCCCACGCCGGATCCATCGCATTAAAGTCGCCGCATGCAATCAGCGTGCTCTGGCTGGCCGTCGTGATTGCCTTGTTAAGAATGGCTTTGACCTCTGCAGTCTCCGCGATGGGTTACTGTAAATGTTCAAAATGAAGATGCAGTTTTTTCTTTGCTTGGTCGGTATGAGTTCGGTGAGCGTGTGTTCAATCCTGACGTTGCTTAGCCGGTGTTGCTTAGCCTTCCTGACCAGGGTACACAGGCCTCTGCCATCGATCGGGCCCGCGTGCACCCTGTAGCCGGGGAGGGACGGCTTGTCCGTTAGTGTTTCTTGTAGGATGAGCACGTCGGGCTTGCGAGCCGCGTGCTCGATGTGCTGCTGGACGACTGCCCTCTTCTTGACGAAGCCGCGGCAGTTCGACTGCCACACTGTTATGCCTGTGGAGTTGGAGGCCATGATTGTCCTATTCGGAATTCTCCAAGTTGCTGCACTTGGTTGACTTGACGCTGTACTGGCGCGAACGTTGGGTTGCTTAGTATTAGTTGCACGCTTCTTTCCAGATTGTTGTGTCTATGACATTCTCCGTTTGGAAGGCTCCGATGGCTTCCTTCATCGATTTGATCATATGCTCGAGGCTGTTGAGTTTGGCCTCGATGTTGTTGTTGCTGCTGTCGGTGCTGCAGTTGCTCATGTTGTTCTTGGTCTTGCGTGATTCGATGGCCCTCTTCTTCGTTGCCGGCTCCTTGTCTGCATCGGCCGTAGTTTCTTCGGCCTTGTTGCCGCTCGGGCTGGATCTTTGCTGTTCGGCGTTGCGGAGGGCGCTGCGGATCTCCGCGATTTCCTTGGTGAGGTTGTTGATGGTGGCTCGCAGGGTCGCGTTCTCCTTTTTCAGGGCCTCGTTGATCTTTCGTTCCTTGGTTGAAGCGTTGTTGCTCGAATTGGTCTTCATGATACCTCGTGCGGCGTTGCCCCAGCCGACTCTCGCGCGACGGTGATCTTTGGGTTTTCGCTTTTCACGCGTCCCTGCTTTGGCTCCTGCAGCTTCTATTTCTCGACTGCGCGCGGTCTCTCGATGGCATTCTTGACTTACGGGCAGTGGTTTGTCGAGTGGTGGGAAATCGCTCTCCGACGGCAGCTGGTGGCCGACCTTTCGGCGCTCCCACTGACGCTTGCGAACGACGTAGGGAACCTTGTATCTGGCTTTACATTCTCTGTCGGCGGTCGGGTGAGCGCCGCCGCAAAGTTTGCATTTGGGTGTACATTTGTGGTCTTCTTTGGGGTTCGCTTGGCCGCAATCCCTGCAGATCCGGTTGGTTGGCGTCGGGCACACGTCCTTGCAATGCCTGACCTAACCACACTGGTGGCAGAAATCAATTTGCTTTCTGTACAGGTGGCACTGTATGAGCGTTACACCATATCGGACAAAGTTCGGTACCTTGGGTCCTCTGAAGGCTACTATGATCGTGGTCGTGTTGCCGATTCTTTTGGCGCCTACGGCGAGTGGGGTTCTGTCGTTTACAATGTTGCTGTCGAGTTCTTCGGCTTTCTCGTCGGCAGGGATGCTTCGGATGATGCCCTTCACGGTGTCGTGCGGCGCCGTGCGGTACGCGCTGACTTCGAAGGTCTTGTCTTGAATGTATATAGCTTGAATTCTTGAGCAGCGGACGGCGTTTTCTTCCTTGGGCGTGTTGATTACCATTATATTTTGTTACGCGTTAGGGTAGATGGTGTCCGATGCATTCTCTTCGTTCGTGATCTTGGCCGCGGCGAGAATGGCCGCAGCCACGGTCGTAGTGCCGATCTTGGTGATGTCGAGTCCCCCTCGCGATCTGATTACGATCTTGTTTTGCTCCAGCGGCATGGCTGGCATTCTCGCTGCCTTGATGGCCATGGCTCTAACGTTCTTATTTCCTTTCGCTTTCTTGCTTACTTGGTTGTCGGTCCCGGCGAGCTTCGCGTCGAGGTCTCGTTGACGGAGACTTGACATGCGTTCCCCCGCGAGCGTCCATCCAGGGCCGCGGTGGAATTCCTCGGGTGAAATTTCTTCGCCTTGAACTTGCACGGTCATTGGAGAGTCGGAGAGCGTTGCCAGAACAGACGTTTCTTCCATCTCGGGGCTGAGTGGCTGCCGCAGAGGCGGCGAGCCGCGGCAGTCGCGACAGCGATGAGGCCTATCGCTCGCGGAACACATCTAGCGGAACCGCCCCCCGCACGGCGGTGATGAAAACTGTCCGGTAATTCAAAGAAAAAGGCGTACCTTTGGGAACTTTCAATATCCATCGGTGCTTCTCGACTTCACGAACACATCGAGATAGAGAAAACGTTGATTTGCTCAAATTAGCACTGCGAAATTAATCATAAATGACGGAGCCGACGTGAACGCGTCCGTTCGCTTCGGCGATCGCAGCGCCATCCCTTTTATTCGTGAAGCTTATTTTTTCTGTCTCGCCAGCATGCGGCTGCAAGGCGAGGCGCAATATACGTATTACTTTAATGCCAACGCATGGCTGAGCTGCCACAATAAAACCAATACGCACTTGAGGTTGGTACCGAATACAATACGCAGAAGTGCTGCGTGAGAGTAGTACGCGCCGAAACGCGGGAATAACCGTGCCAGCAGTGGCCGGCGAATGGCTTTTTGCGGGGTGGGTGGCTTGCGTGCTTTGAGGCTGGCATCAGAGCACTTTAAATTTTCAGTAAATTTTTGACGTTCTTAACAGCCATTAACGTTAATAACAGCCTTTTCGGTATTGTATTTTACCGAATATGATTAATAAATAGCTTTTCATTGTAAATTATCCGTCTATGCTCATTATCATCAGAAGCTACATTTTTGAGCCTCTTCTCGTCGGGGAATTTGGACTGAAATAATAAGGGAAAATTTGGAAATGTCGAGGATTTTGAAAACAGAGGTTTGCTAGACACGCTGAGTACGTAGGTAATCTTATTTAAGAAGACATTATAGGCCATGATTTCTTTGTCCTGGAAACCTGGGCGATATCTGGTTTACATGACTACCTTAAAAATATCGCCCAGATGTGTCCCTTGCCTGCAGTTGCTCTCTGTCCAAACAGCATTCTAGTTATTTGCTAACACTGTAGCGCATGCAGCGCAGAACATAAGGAGCTCTTTATTTGCTGAAAGATGATTGTGAGAATGTGAAAAATTTAAGTCAATGCTATTTTAATGGAAAAATGCCACTGGCCTTGTATAGTCATTTAGGGCCAATTGGCGAGAAAATTTTGCTCAAGGTTTCTACAAGCAGAGTAGACACTGCTGTCATTTTTAATAGCTATTGGGCGCGAGCACCACCACTGGAGCGAACGGCGCTAGCGTCGACCTAGGGGAGCAAGTGGGATCACATGACTCCTCTTACTGCTGCTGAAGCAGACGCTCGATTGAATTTGTGTGTTTTAAAAGCTAATCGTAGCGTTTATTTCTGTAGCTTGGGTTGATATAGTGCCAGCCTTGCACTTCTGGCCTTGCTTCGTGACTGAGGCTGCTGAAATTTAAGCTGTTTCTACGGTACGCTACTGCTTTGCACCCGGACGTAAGCGAGGGAACCCGGCGCAAGCTCCTATTCCTACTCGAAACATAAGCTCACAGGACCTTCCTTAATCAAAATTTCAATGGGCAAATTAGCGAGTGATCAGTCTCATGATGGGCGCAACAGACATTTCAGCGAGCGAGATTTCGTCCATAGAGTTGGGCTAAGAGTTCGGTGAGTGACAGAAGAAGCGGCGCGCGCGTTTTAATTTGCGTTTATAACTTGTGAAGCTAATAGTACTATTGCTGGAAGGATGGAAGAGGTGCTGGCTTCCTCATGGAGCAGTACCCTCCCAAAGAAAGGAGGGATCGTGTGAAGGACAGAAGGTCTCAAATTGTTCTAAATGAACGCGTTGACATGGAAGTTTCACTGAACTAAAAGATTCTGCCGCCTCGGGCAGTGGTATGCATGGTGAGGTGTCTCAGGCAGCGTCTCCAGTACTGTAGTAATTTCAAATGTCAGAGTCCGTGAACAAACAAAAGATAGAGCATTGCATGCATGTTGTGATGTGCGGATCGAGATATGCGTAAAATAAAATAAACTATTACTCTGCGCGGGGAAATCAAATATCCGCTCTATTCCAGAGTGCCATTGGGGGTATTCAGTGCACAAGGATTCGCCACGTGGAGCGCACATCTTCATACTTGATAAAAAATTAATCCATGCCATCCCCACAGTCAAACCTGCTTGCTCTACTATGTTCAAGGAAGCAGAGGAAAGGTGCAGCTTCCACCGGCGTTATGCGAAGGCGCTCAGCATGTCAGACTCCTGACAGTCCTCTGCTCTTGCAGAGGAATCCCATTACCTGTGCACTAACTGTTTACATCTGACTAGTTGTGTGGTAGTTTCAGTTGTTGTTTCTTTTCATTTTATTTTTTCATAGCAGCAGAAATGCTGCAGCCGGTGCGCATCGTCGTAGTAGTAAAGCTCGCCAACTACGATAACTCTGATTCGGGGAAGCGCTTTTTTTGCCCATTGAGTGGGTCTCATTCCTCAAAATAAGCTTATACAGGCCTAGACGGAGGTATATATTAAATAAATAAATGAACGTAATGCTAACGCACAACTCACCTGCCTAGGAAAGCATCCCACAGCAGCAGTTCAACGTGCTTTATCGAATCGCGGCCTCGGCGGCCACTGTGTGCTGTGCGATGTCAGTGGACGTTAAAGAACCCTAGGTGGTCGAAATTCCCGGAGACCTCCACTGTGGCGTCGCTCATAGCCTGAGTCGCTTTGGGACGTTAAACCCCCAAAACCAAAACCAAACCACTTACATCGTCTTGCGGGCGCTTCCGAGAGGTGGCGCCACAGTATGTCTTCGCGCCCAATAGGTACAGTGAAGAAGGCGATCCGACAGAGCCACAAGGCACAGCCTTTTGGTGTAGCATTTTCGAATCGCGACCACCAGAGAGCCATTTTTTGTTGCTCTCTTCGCAGGCGTTTTTGTGGCGCTCTGCATGTACTTTACTTTGATACACATGCTTTATTTTGATGAATGCATGATGCTTGCGCACTTGAAACTATTCTTTTTGGATGGAGGTATGCTCCTTTATAGACCTGCACTCTGAATTCTGTCTTTAGGAGTGCCTAAGGGTGATACCTTCAGCCCAGGTGGGTGTTTATCCAGGGCTGCAGCTATGTAGAAAGCATTTATTTCCAGTCGGCTTATAGTAAAGCTCTTTTTGCCGTGCCTAAATGCACTAAATATTCAAGACAGCTGATTTGGAGTTGGTCGAAGGGAGTCTGGAGTTGGTCCCTGGACATCGCCATTCCTGTCAGCCCAGCTGCCGATCATACAACCAGGAATCGGCGTTGGTGACAAGACGTTGTTAAACGGTTCTTTGTCAAACGAGGCTACCTACCACATTAGGCTTCTGCGGTGCAGTCTCCATAGCTGCTCGAGCAGATTACATGTGTCTGCGTTCGGAAATTAGATGATTTGGAAAGTAAGTGGAATGAAAGTTCCTAACTGCATCACGATAGGCATAAATAACACAAGCATATTTGTTGTTGCAGAGCTTTACTGCTGACAGAGGCCGCGAAAACTCATTCCATGTGCAACTGCTCTACAGGAATGCCAGCAGAATTGACGGAAAGCATAGCACACTTTTGGCGATGCACACTTATGACGCATCGGCGGAGCACTTTTCTTTCTTCCACTGCAGCCTTGAATGTGACGGTCAACATCCTTTTCTCCGCGACCGTGACGGGGCATGGATAGCATAGGGAGCTATGGCCAACTACTGGTCGCCAGTGCACTGTTTGCTTCAGCTCAGGCAACGACCGCGTGGGGTGGCCTGTAAATATGCACTGCAGGAGGCCATCTTATTACGCCGTAATAGCAAGAGTGATAGATATGCTTACCTCGCCACCTTTGTATTCCTATAGCAGTATTCTAGGAACGTGATCTTGGGAACGGACTTCCTTAGTGAGCATCAGGCGATCATCCACCTTCATACCATGCCCAGCACGCTTTTGACGGACGAAGCCATCACTGCGGTGACAACCATGGAAAATTCCATTCCTTTGAATCTTCTGGATGAACAAGTCAGCGTCCCACCTCGCTAAGCATCATGGTCACCGTTGTCGCCAAGTATGCCAAGAACATTGAAGCAATTATTAAAGAAAACACTGAGTTGCTTCAACACTGAGGAATGGGCTTTGCTCATTTCTGTAATGGCTAAGCTAAAATTGATAAACTTTAGCTAGGAATAATGGCGCCTCAACAAAGGCATGGCAACTGCAGTTGCAGAGCAACTTATGGACATGCGTGATGTGTTTGTAGTTTGATAGATCCGAAGAAACCCTTGTGCCTGAATACTACACGCTGTGCTTTGATGTCAACATAGCGCTGCCTGGGCACAAACAAGACCAGATCTGCAGCCTGCTTCGGGGCTACAGGAATCGTTTTTTGTCCTCATCAAAGGTCCGAGCCAATGCCAGACATTGTGTTCAACTGATGAGCATACTTCACCATTCCACCAAAGCCCCTACCGTGTGTCGCCATGAGAAACCAAAGCCACCAGAGTGCCAATGTATGAAATGCTTCATGACGTCATTCACCCTTCTAAGAGTCACTGGGCAGCACCAATTGTCCTCATGTAAAAGACTGAACTCTATGGTTCTGCGTCTGTTACCGCAAACTAAACAGGATAACGAAAACGTCTACGCCTCCCAAGGATCGACAATAACCTTGACCGACCGGCACGCCAAGCACTTCTCATCGATGGACCTCAAGAGTAGATACTGGTAAATCAGAGTCGATGATAGAGACCGATGGAAGACCGCTTTCATCATGCTGGACATGTTATCTTACTTTGATGTCATGCCATTTGGCCTTTATACTGCACCAGCAACGTGTAGAGTCCTGGACACAGTGCTAGCAGGCCTCAAGGGATAAGCCTGTCTTGTCTATCGACGATGTAGTCTTTGCGTAAGCTTTTGAGGAATACTTGGAGACGGAGGAAGTGTTGCGCGCAGTCAAGTTAGATTTCCCTCTGAAGCCTAAGGAGTGCTACTACATGTACCAAGAGCTGTTGTTCATTAGTCACATAATACACAAAGATTGCATATGCCCTGACTCAGAAAAGAGCCTTTATTACCCAGTTCCTGCAGCCAAGAAAGCTGTGAGCAGATTTCTTGTCCATGCAAAAACTGACCCAGCTTGACAGAGGCAGATGTGACATTTAATTGGGAAGCACCGCAAGTACAATTCCTGAAGCAACTGCAGCATCGTTTAATGAAGTCTCCTCTAATCCTCGGGTACTTCGACAAAAATGACTACTGAAATTCATACTGACACAAGCAGCATAGACCTGGCGCCATCCTTGTGCAGAAAAGCGATGGGCTGGAGAAAGTGATCATTTATGTTAGCCATTCCCTATCGAATGCCGAGGCTAACCACTTGCATGGCAAAAGAAGAGCATCTTGGTATTATCTGGGCTACATTGAAATTTTGTCTCTGCTTGCATGGATGACCGCTCAAAGTTGTGACCGATTACGCATTGTGCTGGCTTGCTAGTTTGAAGGACCCCTCAACTGCCTCACTTGATGGATGGAGCCTGCGCCTTCAGGAGTTCACCGTCATCTACAAGTCTGGACACAAGCACCTAGATATGTTGACTTCAGAGGTGAGATAGTTGCGCCAATTGCTCCACTCTGATAAATGCTGCCCCAAAAGCTATAAATAAGCCAAAATTGCTCCAAAAAGCCCAGGCAAGCATGATGCTTTGTTTTGCCCCACATGTCGCAGTTTCTAGGGATGCCCAAACATTCAAAATGGCTTGCGATAACAGTCGCTATTTCATTCTAACCACACTTGTTTTAGGTATCTGATTGATGTGAATATTTGGAAATAATGGGTTTTTTATTTGTCTTCACTAGGGGTGGCCAGCCATTAAGATTTTAAACAATATTCACTGGTTGCAGCATTTCACAATGGTCACATCAGTTGCTGTTTTGTGAAATCGATGTGTGGCAGTGCTAGTAGCTAGGCACGATAGCAATGCTTTGGCAGCATCGAGATGCTGCACTTGTGGAACCAGTCTCAAGAGCATAGTGGAACGCGCGCTGCGAGTGCATTGCACCGTGTAGGCGTGGCTGACATAGCGCAAGCTTTTCAAATCTTTAGTCTGTCATCTCATGTGTTCATATCGCAGCGATCGCTTTAATCCTATGGATGCTTGGTAAGGTCTCATTAATTCAACCATTAGGTCAGAATAAGAGCCATGGTGGTCTTGGCCCATGCAAGTGTGTAGTATAAGACGCTCACTAATTGGGACAAGGCGGGCTCTCGCAGAGTTTAATTCGGATGTGGTACGACACCCGAAGTACGACTTGCACATTCAAAAATCACCAAAATAGTCTTCCCGAATCTGATTTTATTGGAATAGTGGTGCACATGCACCTCATGCGGACTATGTAGGCACTTCGATGATAGTAGTCCCCAATTTCGAAGTACAGCTCAGTGACATAGTTTCGGTTTTCTTAGCTTCATGCTAACCCGTGGCATAGCCTCCTTATACTCTCTGTGCCTGGCAACTCCGCGCTCCGCGGCCGTCGTTGCCGCTCCTCTCCATTGAAAAGTTATGCCGCTGGGTACCGAGAGATGGCGACAGCGACGTAGGGTCATCCTCGCCAGGCGAGTGCCGGGTGCGCCGTGTTGCAAAGCGGTCCGGATAGCCGTGCGCTGTAGCTCTCTCGCTATTTCATGGACTGTTTTGCAGTATGTAAGGTCATCCCAGTCGAAAAAAACTGCAGAACTTTGTCACAAACACGACAAAATATCCTGTAGTTCTGTCGTAACCATCAAACTTTTCTGTAGTTCTGTAGTACTTTCCTGTAGTTCTGTAGTTTTTCTGTAGTATATTTCTGTTGTCTGTAGTTCTGTGGCACTTTTCTGTTGTAACTACAGAAATTTCTGATGTTACTACAGAACGTTCTGTTGTCACAACAGGTTTCCCGCCAAAACCGCACAGAAATTCTGTCGTAACATCAGAAAATTTTCTGTAGTTTTTTTTCGACTGGGATGCTTTTACTTTTACCGGTATTCGGTGCTGCAGGAATGCAATATTGCACCAACTGGTTAGTGCCAGCTTTGCTTTATCCTTCCGGCGATCGCTGCGCTGTGTTCACCTGCATTGAGGCTTGTGAAAAATAGTGACAGCCCCAAAAACTGTGTTTATTAAGCGTCAATACTGCAATAGTTATGTTAGATGTGCACATGTGCTTTTTGGACTGAAATGTTAATTTTTTTTTCTGCCTAGCTCGCCTGCGTAGTGTATGGATGTACCTCTGCGCAGTTTTTTTCGCAGTATATGCTAATTACGAAATTTTGTGATAAAATAGAAACACAAGCTTTACCTATTGTGAAGATGACTACTTTAAAGTCAGTAAGACCGAATCGTCAAAGCCTATATTAGTTTCCCTTGTCAACTAAATCGCTGTCCCTCTCTAGCATCGGAAACCGCAAAACACGTACTCAACCGCATTGAGGCCTGTGAAAAATAATGACAGCACCAGAATGTGTTTATTACGCGTCAGTACGTTAATAATACGGGTGCCGAACAAGTCGGGGAAGGCGGGGTGGGTTGACGTCAAGTAATCTCGGCATAGGTTGGCAAGGGATGTTGGGAGGCGATGGGAGGTGGCGAGGGAGGTTCGGAGGCAATGGGAGGTGGGGCAGGTGTCACAGTGCAGCTGAAATTCTTCAGTTCATCTTTGATGATGCTGCGCAAATTCACCTTGCTAGCTGAAGAGTTGGAGATACAGCAGAGGGGTTGGTGAGCCCGTAGAGCTCCTCTCGGATCATGGTGCGTATTAGGGACCGCAAATTTCCATCTGTGAGGGAGCCGCCATCGCTGGGGTCTTGCATGAGGCGGCACGACTGTAGCTGGTCCAGACGTTGACATGTGGATGTCAACGGATTTTAACCACAAAGGCATTGAAAGCAGCAGTGTTGATGCCCTTAATTAAGTGGCGAACACGCTCAGATTCAGGCATAGCAGCGTCGACACGGCGACAAAGGGCCAGAACGTCCTCGATATACGACGTATAAGACTCGCGGGGCTGCTGGAGACGAGCTTCAAGTTTTTTCTTTGCCTGCTCTGAGCGACCAGACGGAGAGCTGAAAATTTTCTTTAGCTGGTCCGTGAATGTAGGCCAGTCAGCGATGTCATCCTCATGATTGAGGAACCAGGTTTTGGCGATGTCAGCCAAGTAGAAGACGACGTTGAGCAGTATATGAGCGTCATCCCAGCGGTTAAATGTACTGACCCTGTTGTATTTGTCGAGCCAGTCGTCGACAGCTCCACCGCCAAGGCCAGCAAAGATTTGGGGATCGCGCTGGCGGCTGGTGACTGTCCAGGCAGGGGCAGCCGCAGTAGGAGCAGGAGACGCCGGGGGTAAGCGAGCACCTTTGCCCTCATCCATAGCACAGGACCGTGAACGCAAGCGAAGGCCTGAACGGAGCTCCAGGGAGAACGGTAGGTGGGTCTAAAGCGAGAGGTGGGGAATACTGGCACACAGCGCGCGACGCTTCGAGTAGCAGTCAGCAATGATGATGATGATGGATCTATACAGATGAAAGAGGTGAAAGTTCACGCGCTGCGCTCACAATATTAAATGTGCACGTGCATTTTCTGGACTACGGTGCTAACGTCTTCCCTGGTTAGCTCGTCTTTGTGGCATCTTACATGTGCTCCAGCACAGTATTTTTTGTTTCGCTAACTGTGCAATCGTGTGATAAAATAAAAGCACAAGCTTTGCCTTTTGTGACAATTAATTTGGAGTGAGCGAAACAAAAAGATGCAAAGCGTATATTTGTCTTCATGTTTTCCAAGATAAAACAAATCATTTGTACGACGCGCTGAATCATTGAAAGTAACCACTGATACCGAAATTGGTCTCCAACAGATCTCAATGGCACGCTGCGATGCAGTTGCTCCAATCGTCTGTAAATCAAGCTGGCTTCTGAAGTGTTATCAGTGACGGCAGTCACCGTGAACAATTTTCCCTACTTGTGGCAACTATTCACCACACCACTTCTGCATGGTACTCTTGTAGCACAAGTGCTGTTGTGAAATGTGTAAATAAATGCTGATGCCTTTCTTCTTAAATTTTGTTTCACCGCAGCGTAGACTAGCACTGTAACTTTTCTATTTTCATTTTAGCGGAGCAGTCAAGCCGTTTTTCGAGCCATGCGCAATTTCTTGAAACTGTCTCACATAAAATGTCATTGCCTAACAAGTATCATGATCACTTGTTATGCTTAGAGGCTGTCGGCCGTGCAAGTAAATATGCTGAATATGCGCGATTCATGCTTAGGGACAGTTATCTCGCGAGCGAATGAACGCGCTCCCGTCCCGCGCCGACGTTCGTACCCCTGCGCCTCGACACCTACGTCAGTGGCGCCGTCAGCTACGGGAGCGGCAGTGCCGTGCAACTTTGCTCGACGGCGCCGCTGTATTGTTTGCGCGGCGCGTTGACAGGCACAGAGTATAAAGGAGGCTATACCCGTGGGAATCAAGCGTGGTCGCACTAATCAAAAAGCAGCAGTCGCAAGCCATTGAAGCACTACTCGATTTTCAAGCCTTGTGTCTGCTGTTCTCAATAGGTAACCAATCGGCGACGCAGTTGGCGTGAATGGAAGTTAGGTTTATATCCGGCTTCTGGTTGCTGGTGAACAGTCAAGATCAGCAAGTCTCGTTCTGGACGAGATCAATTCGGGAAAGCAACCCAGAATTTGTCTTTGTGACATCGGTCGAGCCGAGCGGATCCCCGGTCACACACACCCTTCGCGACTCGCAGGTGTGAATGAGACTTTAAAGTGCGTGTTTGTAAGCAAGCACCATTTCTGCTGCCACGACGGGTAAAAAGGCCTTTATGACTTATTGAAGATTTACATTGACCACATGCTCTGACGTTTTTTCAAAAAGTCGATATTTCTGCAATAAAATATTTACATTTCTGCTCCAAGAGCTGCTGTGAAGACCTATTTTGGCCATCCCACACCTGGTACTGCTTATCACGAGCCCCCGTCCCAAAGTGCTGGAAGAAGACAAAATGATAGCATTTTTGGGCCCACAAGCAGCAGTGACTTTGCGCAACATCAGCGCTTAGATTTCGAGCTATGGCACCTCCTTGACTACCTGGAAAGCAAGTCGTCCTTGCCCCCAGAGTGTTCAAATGTGGATAAGCTTCCTTTGTGCTTTGTAATGGCATTCACACCAAACAAGACTGCCTACCTACTTGTCCCTGTTTGCCTTCTCTATGAAATCCTACAGGCCTTTCATAAGCCCAGAGCTGGACACCTCGGCTTTATTTGTGCTCTCGGTCGCATTCAAGTTAAATAATATTGGCCCATACTGGCCTCGTCTATCTGCTCATGTCACGCACTATGTCAGGAGTTGCTACGACTGCCAACGCCACAAAACACTGCTAACAAGGCCTACAGGACTTATTGAACCAAACCGACCATTTATGAGGCCATTCCAACAGATCGGCATGGACTTGCTTTTACTTGGTCATTTCCCAACATCGATATTTAGCAACAAATGGATAGTAGTGCCGCGAAACCTTCAAAACAGTATTTGTTGTTTTTTGGCGGCCACCGGCATACAGGCTTATCACTCTGATTCTGGACCGCGTATCGGTTCCGTAATCTTTGTTTGTTAATGCTCGATGTTGCGAGTCACACCTTTATCAGTTTTGTTGTAGCACAAGATGCACCGAGATCTGTCTCGAAGGTTCCGGCCACTCGGGTGTCTTTCCACAGTGTTCCAGCCCGTGCTGGTAGCTGTTTGCGACGTTATCTAGATTGTTCTGCGCAGCCTTTAAATTGAGCGTTGCCGAGTGTGACGGGCATTCTTTGTTCGACGATCGACGACGAGCACGTTTGTTTCTATCGCCGCCGCCGAGTTGCTTAGTTCTTTTTGCGGGCGCAAGTCAGCCCAAATAAAGAGTTTCTTTAGTGCAATCATCGACCCCATCATTTGTGTCATCGACCTCGTCACCACTACGTGACATCTGGTGGATGTGCTGCCTTTGATCCTTCAAGCGAAGACCCAAGCCGTGTTCCTGTCGCCCTGGAAGACCAGCCTACAGGTCACCGAGCCAGCCGCCGACTTCAAGGCCTACAACCCGAACACGGTCTCCTGCTTGACCCCATTCAATCTCGGAAGGCATCGACGCTGACAATGGCCCAGCCTACAGCAACGGTTATTTTCGTCCAACCCCGGGAGCCCCCCTGCTTCCATTGACTACCGGATGAAGATGCGGGAGATTGGATGAACCTTTTTGACCGTGTGGCAGATTTCAACGGCTGGAATGACGCCGCGAAACTTAGGCAAGTCTACTTTGTTCTTCAAGGACATGCCCGAGTTTGGTTCGAAAATCATGAGGCAACTATGAAGGATTGGGAGACTTTCAAGGAAGCGTTTCTGGCTGCCTTTTCAAGCATCGTCCGAAAGGAAAAAGCCCAGGCCCTTCTTCAGTCAAGACTGCAACTTCCTAACGAGTCTGTCCTGGCGTACGTTGAGGAGATGAAGCGCCTCTTTCGCCGCGCCGACCCTAACATGACTGAAGGTGAGAGAGTCAAACTTTTAATGCGAGGCGTCAAAGAATCGCTTTTTGGAAATCTTGTCCGAAACCCGCCGAAAACAGTGGCGGAATTTCAAACGGAAGCGTCTGCCATCGAGAAGACGTTGTACACCCGGATGCGCTACTACGAGCGGCCACTTCAGCCAGACTACTCAAGCCACTACCCCAGCGCATCTGCAAGTGGAGAGAACCTTCGTGACCTCATCCGGGAGATCGTGCGGGAGGAGCTCCGCCGAATGCAGCCATCATCGCAACAACCCCAGGTGGCGACGCTCGCGGACGTCGTCCGTGAAGAAGTCCAGCAGGCGCTGGGCGTTCCTGAAGCGACGGCTGCGACTGATCCAGCACAAGAGGCAACAGCGATGAACTACGCTGGTGCATTACGTCGCCCTCCGCCCCGACGTGATGACTTTCCGAGCCCTCGCCGCTACCGGCCTGTTCCTGAAAACCGCCCCTTGGCTCCCGCCCGCCAAGCCTACCAACGACCAACAAACCCCAGGAAGTGCGACGCATGGAGAACAGCGAACAACCGGCCATTATGCTTCCACTGCGGTGAGGCCGGCCACATTCTGCGGCACTGCCCGTACCGACGAATCGGTCTCCGCGGATTTGCAGTCGACGCTCCACGACCACGCCCAGGTGAACGACCACAAGAAATTGACAACTACCTGCGTAGCGGTGAGATTGCGCCACCAAGCCGTCGGTTGAGATCTCCATCGCCGTACAGGGCCCGCTTTGTGTCGCCAGGCCGTACCTATGATGAGAGTATGCGCGGAAGGTCCCCAAGCCCGCGCAGGGGAAACTAAACAGAGCAACCTTTGGAGGTGAGGTTGCTCAACGGCGAAAAGACGAACATCCTCCGCCGCCGACGACCACTAACGAAGACGCAGCCATTTCACTGCCGCTCCACACGACGTCATCGACGACAACTCGACCAGACTGCAAGCAGACACCGCCGCCCAGCGAAGTAACAACGGTATGCCCCGGCCATGACCTGAAGAAACGACGGAGCCGAGATCGGGCACTAAGGCCCACGTGCAATGCGAGGACGCGAACAAGTGACCTTGAAGTTGATGTCGACGGTCGCAGAGTCACTGCCCTAGTAGACACCGGAGCTGACTATTCAGTCATTAGTGGACCGTTAGCCTCTCAGCTCAGAAAAGTTACCACCGCTTGGGATGGCCCGCTGATTCGCACCGCAGGTGGAAACTTGATAACTCCATCGGGACGGTGTACTGCAAGAATAACCGTAAATGGGCGTACTTACCCCACCAGCTTTGTGGTCTTGCAGCAGTGCTCCCGCGACGTGATTTTAGGCATGGACTTCCTAAATGAACATAGGGCTATCATCGACTTGCGATCCAAGCTCATCAGGCTCTCTGCAGACAAAGCCATTCCTGCTACGACGACGTTGATGCAACACATCGCTCTAAACGTCCTCGATGAAGAATTGACCATCCCACCCCGATCAAGCATCGCAGTCTGCGTAGGTAGCGCAAACATCGAAACCGCTGAAGGCATCGTCGAAGGAAATATCCAATTGCTCTTAGAACAAGGCGTCGGCATCGCAAGAGGCATCGCGAAATTCCGGAGAGGTCAAGCTCAGGTGCTGGTAACAAACTTCACCGAAGAATGCCGGCATCTCAACAAAGGCACGACGATCGCTTTTCTCGACGAATTAGCCGACCTCAAAGATGTATTCGCCCTCCACGACCAAACGCTGGAAGACGCACTGGACCAATTCCGTCAGCCCAAATTTGACATCAACCCGGCATTGACCCACGGCAGGAAAGACCAGATTCTCAGTCTTCTTCAAAGCTACGGGGAGTGCTTCTCGTCATCATCGAAGGTACGACAAACACCACTGGCCAAGCACCGTATTATAACGGACCAACACGCCCGACCTCTGCGCCAAAGCCCTTATCGTGTATCGCCGCGAGAACGCCAGGCCATTCGCGATCAAGTTGAGGAAATGCTGCGTGATGACGTAATCCAGCCATCGAACAGCCCCTGGGCGGCACCAGTCGTTTTGGTCAAGAAGAAAGACAACACACTTCGCTTCTGCGTTGATTACCGCCGTTTGAATAGCATAATGAAGAAGGATGTCTACCCGCTTCCCCGCATCGACGACACTCTCGACCGACTCTGCAATGCAAGGTACTTCTCATCGATGGACCTGAAGAGCGGATATTGGCAAATTGAGGTCGACGAAAGAGATCGCGAGAAGACCGCATTCATCACACCGGACGGCCTTTATGAGTTCAAGGTGATGCCATTTGGCCTCTGCTCCGCACCAGCCACGTTTGAACGAGTAATGGACACAGTCCTGGCAGGGTTGAAGTGGCAAATTTGTTTGGTATATTTGGACGACGTTGTTGTCTTCTCGTCAAACTTTGAAGACCATCTAAAACGACTACAGACAGTGTTGGAAGCCATCAAGTCCTCGGGACTAACGCTAAAAGCAGAGAAGTGTCACTTCGCCTACGAAGAACTCCGGTTCCTAGGTCACATCGTTAGCAAGGACGGTATTCGCCCAGACCCGGAGAAAACAGCTGCAATCGCACAATTCCCACCGCCTGCCGACAAGAAAGCTGTGCGCCGATTCCTTGGGCTGTGCGCTTATTATCGACGATTTGTCAGAAACTTTTCGCGGATCGCCGAACCGTTGACGCAGCTTACAAAGGCTGACGTACCTTTTAAATGGGAAGCACCGCAAGGAGAAGCCTTCGACGAACTCAAGCGCCGCCTGCAATGCCCTCCCGTACTTGGCCACTTTGATGAAAACGCCGAGACCGAAATTCACACCGACGCGAGCAGTGTGGGCCTAGGAGCCGTTCTCGTCCAGAAGAGTGCCGGACAGGAGAAAGTAATCGCCTACGCAAGCAGGTCACTCACAAGAGCCGAAGTCAATTACTCGACGACCGAGAAGGAGTGCCTTGCAATCATCTGGGCCACTTCTAAGTTTCGTCCATACCTATACGGCCGACCATTCAAGGTGGTAAGCGACCATCACGCGCTCTGCTGGCTGGCTAATTTGAAAGATCCTTCCGGCCGCCTTGCCAGATGGAGCCTACGACTTCAAGAATTTGACATGACTGTAGTCTATAAGTCGGGCCGAAAGCATTCCGACGCAGACTGCTTATCCCGCGCTCCCTTCGATGCTCCCCCGAAGGACGATGACGACGACGCCTTTTTGGGCCGGTAAGCGCCAGCAGTTTCGCAGAACAACAGCGATCAGACCCTGAGCTGAAAGCGCTGGCCGATTACTTGGAAGGAAAGACCGCTTCCCCTCCTGGTGTGTTCAGGCGACATTTATCATCCTTCACGTTAAGCAATGGCCTCCTCGTGAAGAAGAACTTCGCACCCAACAAGACCGCGCAGCTTCTCGTAGTGCCTAAAACCCTTCGGCAAGAAATTCTGCAGGCGTTGCACGATGAGCCCACAGCAGGCCACCTCGGGTTTGCGCGCACGTTGCGTCGAATCCAAGAGAAGTATTACTGGCCACGACTGCCTGCCGAAGTTGCCCACTACGTGAAGACGTGCCGTGAGTGCCAACGACGCAAGACGCCGCCGATCAGACCAGCAGGACTACTAAACCCGATTCCGCCCCCAATCATGCCCTTTCAACAAATTGGGATGGATCTCCTTGGCCCCTTTCCATCTTCGTCTATGGGTAACAAGTGGATCATCGTGGCCACTGACTACCTTACCCGTTACGCCGAAGCAAGAGCACTACCAAATGGTACCGCGGCAGAAGTCGCCAAATTTTTTGTCGAACAAATTCTCTTGCGACACGGCGCCCCAGAAGTGCTCATCACGGACAGGGGAACGGCGTGTACGGCAGAGTTGACGCAAGCCATCCTGGAATACAGTCACACAAGCCATCGACGAACAACTGCGTACCATCCCCAGACCAATGGCCTTACGGAGCGCCTGAACAAAACGATCGCGGACATGATCGCTATGTACGTCGACGCTGAACACAGGACCTGGGACGCCATCTTGCCGTACGTGATCTTCGCGTATAACACGGCAGTCCAGGAGACGACCAGTGCGACCCCGTTTAAGCTTGTGTACGGCAGGGAGCCCACGACGACGCTCGACGCAATGCTGCCGCACGTAACCAGCGAAGACAACCTTGACGTCGCCGCCTACCTGCAGCGTGCGGAGGAAGCCCGACGACTCGCACGGCTGCGTATTAAAGACCAACAGCGCACCGACAGACGACGATACAATTTACGACGACGCCACGCAGAGTACAATCCAGGAGACCAAGTGTGGGTTTGGACACCGATTCGCCGTCGCGGATTAAGTGAAAAGTTGTTGCGTCGATACTTTGGGCCATACAAAATCATTCGTCGCGTCGGACCGCTGGACTATGAAGTCATTCCCGACGGAACGTCAGCATCACAATGGCGACGCGCACGCCCAGAAATCGTACATGTTGTGCGACTGAAGCCATATTACGCGCGTTAAAAAAAATCCGTGGTAGTGTTTATGTTTAAGTTTTTTTGTTTTGGAACATCGAGGCGATGTTTTTTTTAAGGGGGGAGTAATGCCGCGAAACCTTCAAAACAGTATTTGTTGTTTTTTGGCGGCCACCGGCATACAGGCTTATCACTCTGATTCTGGACCGCGTATCGGTTCCGTAATCTTTGTTTGTTAATGCTCGATGTTGCGAGTCACACCTTTATCAGTTTTGTTGTAGCACAAGATGCACCGAGATCTGTCTCGAAGGTTCCGGCCACTCGGGTGTCTTTCCACAGTGTTCCATCCCGTGCTGGTAGCTGTTTGCGACGTTATCTAGATTGTTCTGTGCAGCCTTTAAATTGAGCGTTGCCGAGTGTGACGGGCATTCTTTGTTCGACGATCGACGACGAGCACGTTTGTTTCTATCGCCGCCGCCGAGTTGCTTAGTTCTTTTTGGGGCGCAAGTCAGCCCAAATAAAGAGTTTCTTTAGTGCAATCATCGACCCCATCATTTGTGTCATCGACCTCGTCACCACTACGTGACAATAGCAACGGACTACCTGATTCGCAATGCCGAAGCAAAGGCCCAAGGGCTTCTACAGACTATTATTGGAGAAAGCGAGAAGCACATCACAATGTTAGTTATATAAAAAACCCATTTCACATAGTTCGTGGCATTGTCATCCTTTCTGCACTAGCAGTCAGTCTGCCTGAAAGTCTACGCGACTAGTTTCTCACTTTCATTTAATGGCAGCACACGTAGCCTGCCACAGATATGCTGTTGCTGCCGGCTAGGAGCAGAGAAGGACGACGACAGAGTGCTCTGCCTGGTAATTTCGTGCTGGAAAACAGGTTGAAAAACTGCAAACTGCTCCAGGCCAAAAATGGAACGATTTCTGACCACACGACATACATACACAGTTTAAAATATTCACATGCGTGAATTGATTTCAACGGAACCATTTCTTGGTGGTCTGGCACCATATAGGCATGTTTTTGCCTGCACCCAAGGGATAAGACAAGACAGGAGTGCCGACTCTGGTGCAATCGGCATAGGCCGATCCTGCGTCCTGCGCTCAGTTTCGCACTGTACTTTCCCTCTCCGCTCCCCTTCCCTCGCCAACGTGGCTTTGGTCACGCTTTCCTCCTCCCCCCTCACTATTCTACCTGCAGAAAGAGGCAAATTGGTGCGCCACCCCTCCCGACAGCGAAATGCCCCCGAGCTCAATCCAGGCGATCACGCAAGCTTCGCGTACAACGAGCAGAGAGCAGACGGAGTGGTAGCTTTGCGCGAGTGGAATCGTGGTCATCTTGGCGCGTACGCCAACCATTATTTTTTTTAGATGAAACTTGGCAGTGCCGTTTATATTTCGTCCTCTATGTATTCCCTTCAGAATGAGTCGACAGGGGCATACAGATGAAAAACCACGCAGCAAGATCACCTGTACGGAGACTATACGGCACACAACATGGCAGACGTAGGAGGAGCACATGCTGTTCACTGTGTGTTTATTTTTAAATGGGGAAGGTAGGGAAGGCAATGAAGTGTTTTGTCGTTGGCTGTAATTCAGGATAAGGCAAAGGAAACAAGTCCCCTCATTTCGGCCGCCATCTGATTCAAAACTTTTTGAACTGTGGAAGCGGAACATTCCCCAGATTGGCCGCGAGTTAACTCGAAAGCACAGGGTGTGTGTGCAGCATTTCAAGCATGTATTTCTTTCTCTAAAATACTACAGCAGCTTTAAAGTAAATATATTACTTGAAGAAAAATTGGCTCACCTAGTCAAAGGTGCAATTCCCAGCATATTTCAGCAAAGTCAAGAACCGAAAGCTGTTGTGTGCCCAGCATCAGGGGAAAAACTTGAAGGGACACTTGGAGTGCAAAAAACAATAGTAGTCTCTTAGAGTGTCCTAGCTACTCGCTGTTCTTCTATGATGGGTGAACATCAGTGCACACTGCAGTAGCCGGTTCTTTTTTCTGTTTTGGAAAAAATGAACTTCTAAAACTTCTAAAATATTCACAGTAGCTTTCAGTGATGGCTCTGCATTAAAGAACCTTTTCCCCTGTGCGTGTTTACATGACCTTAGCTACATGGTCGAAAAACTGCTCACTCTTACATTGCAAAACATAACCTCAGTCGTTTAGAGCCATACCAAGTTGTTCTCTCTGTGGTGAACTATCCTTAACTATCCTTCTGCCACCGATGCTGCATTTGCAAAGTTTTGCTGCGGAAATTTAATAAACGCTCAGATTATGCTCGTACTGCGCGATGTCGGTGCACATTCAACAGCTCTAGGTAGCCCAAATTGATCCAGAACCACCCACTTCGCCCTTTGTTTGCTAATGTGCAGGCGCCGGACGCTGAACTTGACATTCCGTACCATTTTTCTAATCGTAATGCTCACATTTCATACACAGTACGCAAGCGAAAACACAGACATGAAACGCTCTTTCTGCATTGGGATCTTCGCATATAAGCTCCCAAAGCAACGCGCGGTGGCGCTGCTGCTTCTGACGGGAAGCGCCATCTATTGCAAAAAAAAAGAAACTGGGAATAGGGTGGCCGCGCCAGTTGCGCGTTCTCCCTGCACTGCCGCACTCCCGCTCCATTCCGAGCACGTGCAGAGCTCTCGCGCTGCATCTGCGACGCGTCGCAGACTACTGTCAGCGGCGCGGCTTGAGAAAAATCTGCTGGCTTGACTTTTATTTTCTGTAAATCGAACTTGAATAAGGTCGAAAAGCTCTTTGATGATGTGTACTCTCTGAAGCAGACATGTAGACAACTACGATAAATACTGAACGCGATGTGTACACTTTGCAAGTTAGCGATGACATTGCAAACGCCGCGTTATTTGTATTAGTGACTTTAAACGATAGCTTATACAGCTGGTTTGCTCGAAAAGCCACAGACTTAGTAGTAGTAGTAGCCGCAATATGTGTCGGAAATATTTAATCGAGGGCTCGGTAAATAAATTGTATACAATGATACAAAAAATAATTTGTGGTTTATGGATGATTGAATGACAGGCGATGAAGAGTTTATAAAATCAATGTAATAAATTGATAAATGAGATGAATAAAAGAGATGAGAAAAGGGGGTTCAAAGGTATCAAAATGCTCAGAATAAAACGTCAATGCTTCATGATGCTAATTAAAAACTCTAATGCAAATGTGAAAATGTATGACTGCTGATTAATTCAAGTAATCGAAAAAAATGAAAAATGCATTCAAAGGTGTGGAACTGCTCAGAATGGCAAGCCAGTGCTTGCCGATGCTAAATATCGGTGCATAAAATTAACAACTGTAAAATAAAGAAATAAAATAAAAACAAAATGTAAAACACCCTCATTATGTGTTGTGAAACGCTTTCGCGTCATTCCCCTAATGGTGAGCTTGTCCCCTTATTTTTGGTTGGACGATTGGTTTGGTTTATGGCATGAATGTGCCAAAGCACCTCAGACTATGAGAAATGGCATTAATGAAGGGCTCCAGAAGTTTCGACCACCTGGGGTTTTTTAACGCGCATTGACGTCGCACAGCACACGGGCGCCTTGCTTTTCTTTTCTCCCGCGTTGAAAAATCTAATTTTTAGTATATGCTCGAAATACTGCATGCTCTACAAGCACTGCGAATCGAAGCACTCAGTGAAGCACTCGATCAATGCTCTGCGCTGTGGAATATGAAGATCACGCTTTATTTGTTTCCATATGGCATCCTTGTATAAGTAAACATCTTTTTGGGGTGAAAGTGAACTGCGTGTTGGATACACAAATGAAAAGCCTTAGTTGGTAATAGACACGCGTTCTCCGTTCATTGAAATATTCCCCACCGAATTATTCATGAGGCAGCGGAACGTTCAGGCTCCGAGAAGGTAGGCTAGATTCGAAGTTAGGCTCGGAAGCGAGCTCTAAAAAAGCTTGTCTCATCTATTTCGGTTCTCATGCCGTGTTTGGACTTGAATTTTGTGAGAATATGGGCTATACTGGTGCACAACTGGTTGTGAAAACGCAGTGTTCGGTGCCGATGGAGCCAAACCAGTGTATGCGAGGCACACGTGTAAAGAGCTCGAGCGCAAACACATGCGCAACGATGTCAAGTAAATTTATAACAAGTTTTAGTGCTTTATGTTTCTTTTCATCCACTCCCTCAGGATTAGGCAGGGATGCTACGAAGGTTAGTATTTGCTGCGAAAAATTTGGGAAGCTAATAGCACCTTTAAGAGAGCGATAAAAGTCAATGCTAGCTCACATTTGCTTATTCATAACAGGCATGATCATACCATGAAACTTGAGTTTTTTTTAGGTGGAAGATGCCTTTACATAGCTGAAACTTATGCTTATTTCAAAATGAAGCTGCGGTGGGCTTCATTTAAATTATTACGTAGTAAACTCATGCACCAGTGGGGCAATAGCCAAGGTTTCGACCTTTTCGCCCACTGGCCGGAAAAAGCATTCATGCCATAAATGCAGTGTTTCAGTAAAATTAGTGGGTTGATTCTGAACCCACGAGTAACGATTTCTGGCGAGCAACAGCTTATTGTTAATAGGCAGCTTACATACTCTGAACGAACCGTTAGCTGTTCAGCCCTCCTCTCGCCTTTCATAAGTGGCAAAGAGGCCAGCATTCTTGAACGGAAACCTACTGAATCAAACATTTTTATCTTTTCGTGCAAAGACATCCACTGAGAAAGAGCTTGGCAAGCGCCGCTGCCCTCCTACTCCCCGCTCGGACTGAGGGTTGCGTGCGCGCGCCAGCTACTGATGCTACCACCAGCGTCTGGCCGGCAGCGCCCGAGCCCCAGTAGCATAAACAGCCGCCGTTGGCATCGTGCTGCCAAACTTGAGCTTCTTTGGACCGTTCCATCGCGAGAAATCCGCTTCTACACCGTTGTCGAAGCAGCACACCAAACTACCCGTGCGGAGACTCGGCTGCGCCCCAGCTTGACAGAACAGCACGCGTGCACGCGCGCCGCCTCCAGTGTCAAAGAGGCCGCGCCGGCGCCAGCTATTCCCACTAACGCCGCTTCGCCCTCTCGGCGCTGTAGTCGCGCGCCGAAACTTCAGCTTGGGTTTCCTATAGGAAGGAGTCGGCGGGATGTGGTAGGTGAACTGTATGAAGCAGGTGAGCGTAATGCGACTGAAAGATATATGCCAGCGATGAGGCAGGCAACAGACACCTCAGTGCAGTTCGGAGATGCAGACAATGCAATTTCAAGGGATATATTCCCCCGGCGATGCAGGCGATACGCAAGTGCAAGACAGGAAGCAGACGACAGACGCGGCGGCAGCACGCAACAACAGCGTCTGTGATAAATCCTAGCGCGATCTATCGGATCTGCCGCCAAGCTTTCTCCGATGTAGCAAAATTTCGCCCTTCTCAAAAGCGGCGTCGGCGCTCCCGTCTACCTTACTCCATGCCTGCACCCCAAGCATCACTGCCATCTACAGTGTCACTTTTATTTACAAACATTGCGCTTGCCTTTAACACTGCAGTCTGGAAACAAGTAGATCAACTCCATTCCACCTTGTGTATGAAATGAGTGTGCGTATGGCAGGTCAACTGCATAACACCATGTGTATGGCAGGGAGCCCAATACAGCATTTTATGTCATGCTGCCACATGTAACGGACAAGGACAACCTCAGTGTCGCTGCCTACCTTCAGCATGCAGAGGAAGCCCGTGACGCACCTAGCTGCGTATTAAAGGCCAGCAAGGTACCGATGCCTAATATAACTTGCAATGACGCAATGCAGGTTACAAGCTAGTAGACCGAATCTAGATTTGATGCTGAATCACTAACAAATATTTAATGAAAACCTGCTGTTTCTGCAAATACAAGTTCGCTAATCTAGGTGAAGTGGACTATGAAGTTGTGCCTGAATGTTAATGACAGCATTGCAGTGGTGATACAAGTCCAGAAATTGTGTATGTTGTGTGCTTATAGCCCTACTGTAACTGATGGACACTGCGTTTATAATTTGCTTGCTGTTTGTTTTTGACTACCTTTGTGTTCAATGTTGAGTATTGGGCCGATGGTTCTCTGAGCGGGAAGTCATACTGCAAAGCTATGTCCTTCTTGTTTGTTTGGGCTTCACGCCACCAGGACACATCTTTATCACTCATTTTGTTGCACAATCTTGCACAGAGATTTAGCTTGAATTATAGCAACCACACAAGATTGCTTCTACATTGTTCCAGATTGCTGTACTTTGGCGGCTTTATCTCTTTCCTTGTTGCCTTTGAATTACGGCCGATTACCGGGCGTTCTGTTCAACGACCAGCACCTTGCTGCAAAGAAAAAAATTGAAGAGCACTGCAGAATCTGCATTGGAGTAATGCGAAAGCACAGATTCTGCTGTTGGTTGCTTAATTCACTCCTTGTTTACCCATTTTAGTCTTTCATACTTTCAAATTGCGCGCCAATCCCTTCCTATGCCCTAGGTTGCATGACGTCATATCCTTGGTGTCACCTTGACTGGTTTAAGTAACTATTTTAGTATTTGATACATTCAAATGTGGCATCAAGCCATTGGGTAATGAGACGATTTTCGCCTTTACATTTACATTTTTTGCCTCTAATTATTTACCTAATTATCTTATTAGCCGAATTATTTTTTCGGACACATTACGTTACCCTATATTCATGGACACTGCTCATTAACCTCTACGCGGTCTAGGGGCTTCGCTTTCGCATTAATAAACACAGTGAATGCAGTGTGCACATAATGCAGTCATACAGAGCACAGTTTCTCTTTGACTGACAGTAAATGATGGAATGAGAACACATGGGTGCAAAGAGCAAATGTAGGCTCCACAGGAAGTTACCTGTGCTCCTTCTGCTATTCACCTGTGGACGGGCGTGAAGACTGGATGGACGGACGGACGGATGGAGTCAACTTTATGAGATAGAAAAACGAGTCTTCCAGGATGGTCCCCTACTAGTCCACGGGCTTGTGATCCAAAGAGAGCCCGATCCTTCTGGCCGGTGGTCCACAAAGCAGCCTCCCAGGAAGAGTAAGTGGGATGGGGGGTGGGAGTACTTCCTGCTAGGAAGGACATTCTCACAGGTAGTGGAAAAGTGTATTTGAGCACACCACAGGTGTTACAGTGAGGAGGCAAGCCGGGATGAAGGAATGAGAGATGGTAGGGAGAAGTGAAGCAACCCGTCTGCAATTGTCGCCATCTGGCACTGGATAAGGGCGACAATGTGCCGTGGGGTGATAGCAGTCTCATGCGGCTGTGTTTGCGGAATGCGGTGATTTAATGTATGTAGAAAGGACCGATGTGGCCTCTCGCACAGGTTTGGGTGCCTGATCATCCGCGGCCCAGGAAGAGAGCTCTCGGACCAGCGCATGAACCGGGGATTGAGGCAAACCCAGGGATCACTGTAAATCAATATGATGAACCACTGGATAAGCTTTAGACTTTTCCAGTGACGACCATCATAAGGGCCGAATTGTGCAGAGGACAAGTCTATTTGCCATGTCTGAACCTAGTTAGAGCCTCTATTAAGGCACACTGAGCAAAACGTTATCTGGCTGTTTTCGGGTGTGTTGACATTCATTAGGCAGCATTTATGGCTGTCTGAATGCCTGGGTAGCCCAGTCTCTGAAGTATGCTTCCAAAAATTGATGTCAATGCATGCAGTTTACTTGTGCAATCTGCTGGTGTTGGCAACACCTGCACTTCGTTTTTTGGTATTTTCCAGCCTACAGGAATTTTGTTTCTTGCTGACTGGTTTTCAGGCTCAGTTTTAACAACTTGGAAAATCGTTCTTTTCACAGTTTGAAGCCTGGAAGGATCATATGAAAATCTGTGAGGTGGCTAATTTTGTAATGACGGGCCAAAGCATCAACACCAAGAATGGCTCAGTGTCCTCCTTGCCATCGCACTACTATGAAAATTGGCGGAGGATTTGGTCAAATGTAAAATTAGAGCAGTATAATGTATGACAATCACTGTTTTGTCTATAGTGACAGCACATGTGCAGTGTATTAAGATAAAAACTGCAGTCACTAGAAAGAATAGCATCAGAATTCTCAGTAATTGAGAAAGTTGCATTTACATACTATGCAGGCTTTTACAGATGCATAATCATCTGTTTGCTAGCAGACTTAAAAAATACGAGGGTTAAGGAACACGCTCCGCATCATGTTCAAAACGGGCCGTGCTTATATGCCTAAGCTGCTTCTGACATTGCCATGGTGCTTTTGATCTTGTATGCATGCTATCTGAATAAAATGTGCCTATATATTTTGTATGTTTAATGAACTCAAGCTGCCATGGCTGACATGCATGCCATTGTTATTGACGGTTCCCAAGATGCACACCATTTACTTGATGCTAATTATGTGAGGTTGGCTGCACATTAACCATGTAACTGCCAAATTAACTCACGAAAATATACTAACATCACCAGATAACTTAGTTTTAATGTTTCTTTTGCCATTGTAATTCTGAAAATTCCGTTCATTACCTAAGCATGCTAAGACATTTGTAATGCCAAAAATGCGTGCTAAAGGCTGAAATGCATTTTTTTTTTTTCATATGGATAACTACGGGCCTGTAGAGTTGAAAATGCAACCAATGGACTTGCCAACCATAACGTGTTTGGCAGTGCAGGCAAAGTAATAGCGAGTTGGACAGGTGTAACTAGTCGCTGACAATACTGGCACATTTCCCATGACAAAATGAAGCTCGGGGTTGGCTGTTAAAGTGCTAAGCCAGGATATGATTTTCTGGATACGGGAAGCTGTGTGGGGTATATGGTCTGGCTAAGTTTGTACAGAAGCATGTGAATGTTAACATTTTTACATGAACCATTATTGGAGACCTGCACTTTCACCCCGAAAAGTGGCAGCTTCAGCAGAGGCAATATGTGAAAATACACGTATGGTATAATCTGAGTGCATCTTAAAGGTTCCGAAGCGGCTTAAGTTATGGCCCTCTTGCATTCTGGAAATAAAACCCTATATACTTTGCTGGTACACAGAAATGAAATTGCCTTTTGATAACCGTCCATAGGCTGCACCTAGACCTTGATCTGTGCTTCCCTTGGATTACGATGCCTTCTGTAACATACACAAATGGATTTACTTTCCTTTGGAATTAATCTCACATGTACAGTGATGAGCTAAAGTGGTATACAAGGCGCATCCAGTGATGGAGCTCAGCAAACCTGCATTGCAACAGCTACGTGGAATCGTGACAATAGTGGTGGTGCCCCATTTCATCAACAAGCATGTCACTGTCGCTACCCCTGTCACTGTCGTTCGATGCCATTTTGGTGCTATTTTTCCGAGTCCTGTCACTGACTGAGCGTTGTATACCACTTTTGCTCACGACTGTACATTTTGGTGAACCGTTCGCAGCCAGAGGGTCTGCTTTTGATCTGTCTAGATAGTCAGCCTTTCGTCATGGAAGTTTACAGTTGACAAGTATTCTGTTTGGCGACATTGGCTGTGAACGATACTGTAGTAGTGGACAGCTCCAGAACATCTTTACCACCTGGGTTTTTTTGTTTACTGACACCGTACACTACAAGGCCACCTTGCGTTTCACCTCCATTATCTGCCACCACGACTGAGAGTAAACCTGTATCTTTGGGATACAGTAGGGTACAGAAATATTTTCTACCAAATTTTGCCTTGCAAGCAAGCATCATTTGTGCATAACCTGCACTATGTGCAAGGAGGCTGCAGTGACAAAGTCGGCCTCTTTTCAAAACTAAGGTAAAACTTGACCCCAAAGCTGTACATGCAAAAAAAAAAGAAATGATGCATTTTGAAAAACCTCTGATAAAACTTGCTTGCACATCTTTGTATGCGAGGCAGTTTTGAAACGCCCAATGCTCGGCTTTCTTTCAAAGATGTGTACAAAGCAGGTACAAAAGCAAAATTCCTTTTGCCAAACCGAAAATCCAGATTTCCTTCAAAGCTGTGCATAAGCTGCCCATATGAAAACCAATGATCAAAAGTTTCTCACCTTGCTTAGCTGTGAGGAATCCATTTTTATTACATGCTTCAAGCCTATTCAAGCTGTTGGGGCAGTTTAATCCCCTTCCTACATAAACCTATTTCATTAACGTCACGCAAATTAGTGATTGCAGTGCATACTTGCCAGCTGGCTGATGTGCGTCATTTTAAATAATGCACACCAGCATGCAACCAAGGTTGAAGCATGCATACAAAACGAGCCACAGTTCTTCCATAAATTTGTATTTCGGAAACTACCTAGAGCCTGAAAGTTACAATGAATAGAGATTGCTAAATGGCCTTTAAGCTGCACTCTGCCTATAACAAGCTCAAGCTTATGACACTATTTGGCAGTGAAGCCTGCTACTGGCTCGTTTAGTGCACTATCCACAAAAAAGCATTGGCACTCGTGCTAAGCAGGTCTAGAACAGGAGCTGCGAAGTATATGCAACATTTCAAAGATGAAAACGACTCAAGTTAAACGGTTCACAGGGTAGAGCACAAGCTGCTTTATTCTAGTTGTATAATTGCCAACATTACAAAAAGGAGAGAGGGTATGTACGACTGGAAAGGAAATGGTTGGCTAAATATTCTCAGCCTTGGAGTCCATCTATCAAGCTGTGGAGTCAAACGCTATGTAACCACTAGACAATTCCAGTCTTAAGAAAGGGCTAGTGATGGTGCACTAAAAGTGCAGTCTTCTTGGGCTCGCCTCACGGAAAAGGCATTAACACTCTTTTGCTGCATTAAATAGGTGTATTGCTGACAAGCTGCAAGTCTGCTAAGTATTCACTAGACAAACTGTTTTCAAGCAATGTAAACCGTGAACACCACTACTGCATAATATTGCTCCACTACTACAAGCAGCATCGGTGCCCGAGAGCTTCTAGCAGACGTCTAGCTTTTCAGAACTTTTTTCACTCCCGATTTTCAAGACACAATTAATCAGCTACTGCTGAGATACGGCAGCATTTGACCCATACATTCTCACCCAGTGGTATTTCGGAACACTCGGAAGCATAAAAGTCACAAAAAAGAAGTTCCTCGGTAGTGGTAAAACCATTTGCATTTTCATTGCATAAGGTCAATAAAAATGTGGCGCAGTTTCGAATGTTATCAAGAGAGCGAGGGGTGCAGACACGAGAAGTACTTGGCAAAGGCGAAACCTTCCTCCCTGCCACGGTGGCGTTCTATGCAATCGGGAGCAGTTACCTCGAATACCGTGATTACCGTGTGATGGGCCCTACGTAGCTGCAGTGGCCATCAATGTGCCCGGCCGAGGAAAAAGGACTAGTAAATTATATATCAAGCGATGGAATTCGGGCAAAAACACCCGTAAACAGATCAGAATCCAGTTTTGACAGCAAAAGAAAAGCCTACATTTTCCGTACTGATTCAGTCCCGGCATCTTCCATTTCTTGTCACTTAGGTGCACACTTTTGAACCTCAGCACAAAGAGATAACTTTCATGAAGCACAAACCCACCGGCGCAACAAAACAAGCGCAACATCCCGTAAAGCAGGTCAGAATCGGCGCTGTCGCGAGGACGTGCGGCGTCGCTTTGAAGTATATATCGTTACCTGCAAGAAGCAGTACCTTGGATGCCGGACATGTTCTTTATTAGCGAGGAGCATCGAATTTCGTTATGGGTAAACATTCAGGGCGAGAAGACGTCAAAGAAAACTGCCACTTACGCGTCCCAGCACAAAACATGGAGGCAGCCATCTTGTATTTTGTTTTCCTTTTTTTTGCTATAAACATTACGCACGACAGATGGCGCGAGACTGTACGGAAAACGATGATGATAATGGCCGCGAAGTTTGAAATTTCAGTTTGCGCATAAGGGTCGTCGTTTTTGTTTAAATTAAATTAGGCGCGAACTGGACGAGTTATAAAGGCGAACGCCAGGCGTGAATGGATATTCAGTTTGACTACAAAAAAATTTACATCCATAGCATAAAAACGGATCCCAAGAATAGTCATTTTCGACTTCCCTACACTTTTACTCAGGAACTTGTTATGGAAGTGTGGTCAAAAGGTAAGAAGACAGACCACTGTTCCCTAGCCGTGGACAAGGAGCTAACTCATCCTTAGTGATCTTACTTTCTCATCAAACTTATCCCTTTTCACTTGTCCCCTCTCCTTCCTCAAGGCAAGAGGACCATGGCCAGTCCTCTTCTCTTTCCTGCCTGACATTGTCCACAGTGCCAAAAAAAAGGTGTCCCTAAGTATATGCATAACGTATAATGTGAATGAAACTAACTGATGGGACAGCGCCTAGCTTGTCTGTGCGCCTCTCCGTAGCAGTTGCAGGTCCTGTTCCGCCCGAGAACTTCTTGTGTTCCATCCAAAAAGCAGGAAAAGCCCAAGCTTTCTGAATTAGTTTAATTATTTTGGAAGCTCTACACAATCAAGAAATACATACTGTGCATGGAGTATAGCAAACAGCCTCTGGAGTCTTGCTGTTGAATCAAACCGTAGGGCTGGAGTCTTCATGAAGTCTTTACCATGAACTGCAGTACTTTGTATTGCTTTTCACCTCATCTTGAATTGCAACTGCAGGTATAGAGAACCTGCGTTGCCCAGGTGGCGCGCTTAAAATCAGACACCCAGCGCCGCCTGGGTTCAAAATGAGCAAGCGTATAGTAGGACGGAGCACGCCACTCGTCTTACCGTGGCTGCGCCCATCAGTGGATTTGGAGCTTCTATTTCGTGCGTAATGCTTTTATCACAAGTTTAATATTGTGAAGAACTTGGATTTATTTTTAATTGCTTGAAGGCGCCACGTGACCTTCTCAGCTGCATTCCAACTTGGCTACGAGCTGCGCCGCTGCTGCATTATGGAAGCTATAAAGTCACTATGCGTAGGTTTGAAACGGTTATGAGTTCAGTCTTTCTTTTTTCTTGCTATTGGACGCTTGCAAAGTACAGTGTCTCTGCACGGTGAATTACGGGCACACTTTCTGGCAAATAATATTCTCCTTCTATGAAATATCGCCAGTGGAGGGTAAATATATCACAGCAAAATGAAACTATCTCACTGCTGTAATAACATTCAGTGGGATTTGACAATACTACGCGCCATGCAGTACTCACCTACTGCCCATTTAAAGAACAGTAATGATTCAACTAGCTTCATGATGAGTGAATTTGTCGATTAAATTGGTGCCTCGTGTGTCGCGAAATATAATGCATCGTTGTTAGGGTGATGCCGTTGAACAAATCTGCAGAGAAACAAAAGCCTGCAGTCGCGTTTTGGCACTTGCCTATTTACGTCAACGAACCAGAAGCAACTGATGGGTTCATTTGTCTCTTATTATTCGAAGAGAATAGCATCGAGATCCGGTGCAAAGCATGCATCTAAAAGGCTCACATTGGTAGCACTGTAAACAGTTAAGTGGCCGCAATTATCCTGTTCGTAAATGTTAGGCGGAAATTATCGATGCCTTACAATGTGGGAGCGTGGGGGAGAGTTGCCATACTTTAAATCTCCTTAGTCTAAACCCGTGCTCTCTATCTTAAGAGCCAAGAATGAACTAAATCGAAGGATGGGGTTAGTATCGGTGGTGGTCAATGCAAAAAAATCAGTACAAACTTTAAACAAAGTTGCTATACTTTGTTCCTTGCACAGAATGAAAATTATAGCAGGTGCCATTTAACGGTATGATGTGTTTGGTTATACGTTGACGTATCCCCCACCCCCCTTCCCCTTTCTAGCCGCCCCGTGCGTCGACTGCGACTGGAGATTGGCCTATCTACACTATTACGTGCCCAAATAAACGACTCGAGCAATCATGGTAAGTTATCAGCATGTGTGCCTTACAACAATCATTCATGGTGAGGCAGCTGGATCGTACAGCACGATATTTACAAAGACAAGTTCTCGATTGAATATAAAGACTATCTACCTATGAATTCGTAGGTGTCCTAAAACAAATATTGAATGAATATTTTAAGCTGTACTTCAGCCAGCAAACTAAATCATCCAACTTAAAACAAAAAGCACTTTCTCTGAAGCAATAGGTTTTTTTGTTCAAAGCAAACAACGAATGAATTAATTCTCTAATTGTGGAGCTTTTTTCAATCACTGTTCACTTACTGACCAATTAAAAAATTGTTGAACAGTCACTAGGTGAGTTGCGATGTTTAACGCAGGAAGAAGTCTGAAAGCATGCCAGTGGAGGCATTACCCGACTCCGCAATTCCGACAAAATACTGCGTGTTTGGATAGGTTGCAAACTCTCTCGGTTTGTCATCCAGATAATCGCAATATGCATATCGGCATGCCACTTGCGTGCGTCCTTTGTTAACTTTAAATGGTCGTTCATCTTGCAATGGCCCCACTCACTCCCAGTTCTAAAAGGCGCCCTTCACAAAACGTTCTTATCAGGTTGCACAAATGATAAACGCGAATAAATAGAAATTTATATGTACAGGTGCGGACATAAGTAAACGGAGCACGCTTTTCCGTTCAAATTAAAATCACGCCTTCTACACTGGAGATAAGAAAACAATATTTGTCCCAGTGAAAAGGCACTGGCGTTTAGTAGTGGATCGCACATACCACGACTGCCAATTTCAATTAAGCAACGAATGAAAAATAATAGAAGAGAAAAGCGCGATCCGTTTACTTTTGTCCGCGGGGGTACGGTACGGTAGAAGCCACGTTATGAAGTGCAATGAGCAGTGCTCAAAAGAGAATGTCAACAATCCTCCGTACTCATCCTGTCTCCTGAATCGAGCTGAGTTCTGCCGCCGCTTTGTTTTGTGCAGCTGAGGTAGAATGATTACAGAGCAAGCAATTTTATTGTAACAGAGCGCTTCTAAACGCAGCAGCGTGCCTTTGGTATCGCCATAAATTAGACGCTCTTCAATGCCTCCAGCCGCGGCAGTTTCAGCCGTCCTACCAAGGTAGTGGCGTGACGGCCTCTAGGCGGCGCTGGCGGTACGCGGAAAACTGCAGCGCAGATTCCCTATAGCTTCAGTGCACATGAACTCTAGGCAGGGGTGTCGGGATGCCGGTTTTGTTTATGATATACTGACAGCATCGCATTTAAGCTGTACTGAATACGTTTTGCTAAGAATGTTGCAATAAGCGGGTACCGCACGGCTGCTCATTTATCCATAAATAGGAGAGTGTCGCCCTTATCTGATGCAGGGAAAGAAATGAATACAAGGAGACCAAAAGGATGGAAGGAGAGCCGGACGACAGCAGTTGCATACAAGGGAAAAAGTGGCTGTAGGCGTGGAAAGATGACGGTACAAGCCATTGACAAGGAGAAGGCTTTTAAAGAGTTCAGAGGAATAGAGAACGTAAGGCACAATGAGCAGGTACAGGACTGGACAATATCACAGAAGTGATAGTAGCTGCACACGATTGCGTCGCATGCATCTGAAATGTGTAGCCTTTCAAATGACGTCAATGTGTCCATATACATTTGTATTTTAGCATGTAGTTGCCTTTTTTTAATTATTTTTTTAGCGAAGCGCGGGCTCAGCTATGATAGGCCTGAACTGTTTGATATCAAGTTAAATATTTATCTAAAGCTTTCCTGAGGCCTAAAACCCCTTTTGTGTTATATTGGTGTAAATATAATGTTTCCGTCACCATTATGTTGTTCTGTATACTGATGTCCATTTAAAGCAAGAATAACATGAGGAGAATGTGAATGCTAATATTTAATTTCACAAAAGATGCTTCCAGCTGTTATTTTCTGTGGACTTGCGGGCAACTATTTTAGAAGTAAAAAAAATTTAGCTTACAACAATGTGCTTCCTACTTTACAGACCTTCAGGAAACTTCTTGTGAGCGATGTTGTCCGATGGCACATCCGATCTCCTCAGGCTGCACGGAAATATTTCATGCTCATCGGAAACACAATAACAGAATTGTTTTGTCACCCATAGTAATGCACCTCAGGCAAGGAGGTGCAAGGTACACAAAATACTGTACACAATGTCGTCTCCACTATGAGAATGCGGCTTCCGGAAAGCACATGAATGCAAAGAAGGCTTCGTGAAGCTGGTCTACCCTGTATTTTAGCACCTATTTGGGTATATTTCGTTGTGTTCTATAATTTGTATTCGTCTCCACTATGAGAATGCGGCTTCCGGAAAGCACATGAATGCAAAGAAGGCTTCGTGAAGCTGGTCTACCCTGTATTTTAGCACCTATTTGGGTATATTTCGTTGTGTTCTATAATTTGTATTTCACCCATGTGATGAAAAACACATTTTGCACAAACCTTTATGATTTTCCAGTTACGAATCCAAATAACTTAAGGGAATACATGTCAGCTCCAATCTGCTAGTCAAGGTTTCATTAGATTTTACAGAACACTGGTGGTAAGACAATCAGTCTGCAATGTATGATTGCTTGACACTTCTGCAATATCTCATGCCTTGTGTAATTGCCATCTTCAATAGCTTGTCAAATCACCCCAAATGCTTGAGAAAGTTACTGTAGACAGTCCCTTAATATAGAGGCACTTACGCAATGGCTTCTATGCTAGAATTATTTTTTAGAGGGGTATCAGTTATTTAAATTTTAATCTGTTGTGATCTGACATGCTCAGTATTTTTGAAGTTGAGATAGTTCTCCGAAAAGTTTTTCTCTTCCCAAGATTTATAGTATTGTAGAAAAAACATCCCTATAGCCAAACGGCCGAGGGAGCCAAAAAACTTCTCTTGAAGAATAATGCTTTTTTTTCAGTGATTCAAAATTTGTAAAGGCTTTGCACCTCTGCATTGGCCTCCTACCTCTTGAAGAAAAAACTAAATTATGAAGTTGCTGCAAGGTTAAGTCGTGGTCGCATGCAGAGAACTCCCACTGGTGCAAATACACATCAAATCACTTGCATGACTTCAAAACTGTGGCAGCCGTTTCTTCCGGACTAAAAAACGTCAAAGGCACCACTATTGGTGTGCACATTGCTCTTGGTCTAGAGATGGGAACGTGTAGCTGCAGCCCAGAGAGAAGGTGACTGAGTTGTTATTGCTGCCCTTGTCATTCAAGTTTTAGCAAGATGGGAATGAAATATGCTTGCTGCACACTTTCATAGAGTTTTCAAGCAAACATTCCCGCAGATATTGATAACAACATTTCACAAGCTGAATGTGAGCACTGCATTTCTTTCTAGTCACACTGTGATTTTTCAGTGGTGTAGACTTCTATCTATATCACATGCCATGTGTCATGCTCATTAAACTTTTTTTCTACTGTCAAGTGAGTCCTCTCCTTCCTGCAGATAAGTACCTCGCTAAAGTTTTTCATGCCATAATTTATTTGATTACCTGTCACATGGCACAGAGTGAGCTCCATGCTATGAGCTCACTCCAGGACAGCTAGGGATGACATGGAGCATACCTAGGTAATGCAACAGGCTATTCCACAGAGCGCCACTTACTCAAGTGGCGCCAGTGCTAATCTTATTATGCTACATATTCAAAAAGAGCTTGTAGTTTAAAATCCGCTCTATAATAGCCTACTCCCTCATTAGCACTCACATTCTGTTGGTTCCGGCTAACAAACTCGTCTACTCTTGAAGATTGGAACTGCCTCGTACAGATGGTTAGGCAAAGGCCTCTCACAGTCACCTATTGGTCAGGTGAAATTAAATGCATGAAGCAGATATTGCTTTATAATCCATTTTGTAAACCACTCAGCTGCAAATAGTTTGAAATCGCACCAAAAGAGCTTCAAAAGAGTTGTAGGGGTTCAACAATCCTTAAACCATGTTTCACGGGCACTAGCCATCAGCCGCAGTTGCTGCTGCTGCTGTGATCTTGGCACGCTCCTGCACTTGGTAAGCTTCCCGGCCAGATTTTATATTACGAACGAAATTTTGATTATTCCACAGCCCTCTACTATGGCAGCTCTTTCTGTCTTCTTTTAGTCCCACCTTCCTCCGTGGCACAGTTCAGGGGTTCATCTAGAAGTGTGACACATTTTGTGCCTTTCCTTTGTGCCACGCTTAGAACGGCGTTTGTATGGAGGCTCCCTGAACTACCGTCCCCACACCGCCTCTCCACTGCAGCGGGCATGCGGCGTATGAAGCTTCATGGGAGGTATAGCTTGGGATGACAACCGTAACATGCTGAATCGCTTTATACCACTCCAAACCTTCTGCGTCAAATAGATGGTCCCAAGATTTTCATACGAATGGAGGTGCTAAGTGGTCCAGCCTCGATAGTTAACAAACCAGAATATACATAGCGGAACGAAAGTATAAAGTTGCATTGGGGCACCCGAGTGCCGCAGATGCATCAAAATAATGTGACCTTGTGTGATGCAAGCAATTAGAGTTAGCATTCTAAATGTTTTTTGGTGTGAATGTAAGACCAGACTTGAATTGAAACGAAACGCTTTGAACTGAGTTTTTGTCCACTTGATATCAGGTATGAAAGTACCATGAGAGAAGTATGTTTATTACTGAATCATTTCTATATCTTTCCATCGATAAAGAAACTGTCCAACAGATTGACAAGAATTTATTCTTCTGCTCTTAGATACTGTTTTAAATATTCAAATATATTGTTACGGGGAAGATTCACAGTCTGACAGCTGTCCGCACCACTAACGATGATCACAGCACAGATCTTGCACCCGGATTTATATTCTAAGGATCTAAGGATATAAGTGCTGTTCGTTGACAATGTTATAAAAGGCTGAGACAGACAAGACACATGCGTCATCGTCACAGTCTGTAGGACTAACGGAATCGACGGGATTACAGGACAAGCAGTCTGTATCTTGGTGAAGCTGGCCGGACTTGTACATGATGGAAAATGTATATTCTTGTAATCGAAGACCCTAGCACCCCAAAAGAAAATAGGCTCGTTGAGGGAGGAAAGCCAACACAAGGCGTGATGGTCTGTTATAACGGTAAAAGGGCAGCCAAACAAATAAGGGCGAAATTTTGTAATTGCCCAAACAAGCGCCAGGCACTCTCACTCTGTGATAAATAATTTTGTTTGGACGTAGATAGGAGGCGGCTGACATACGCAATCACCCATGTGCGGCCATATTGTTGCTGGGCGAGTTTAGCTGCAGTGCCATGGCCAGTTGTGTCGGTGCGGAGTTCAGTATTGGGCCATTATTGGCAGATGGGTTGTAATGGGCCACGACGGGTGGAGTAGTGAGAGCAGCAATAAGCTCCGAGAAAGCTGCAACGAGAATGAAACGTCTTTCTTGAGGACATAGGGGAGAGGACGAGCAACGACTGCGAAATTCGGGACGGATCATCAAAAATAGGAAAACAGGCCAGTAAAGCTTCGAACATATCGCTGAGTGACTGGAGTAGGAAAATCTCTGACCGGGGTCAGGCTGACCGCCGGCAGCATTAAAGAAGTGGCCAAGGACTTTGATTTCTCGGTGACCAAAGCTGCACTTTTTGGAGTTTAGTTGAAGTCCGGCGCGGCGAAAGAGCGCAGATTGTACAAACGCAAAGGAGATGGCTTTCAATGTAGAGGAGAAAAAATTACGTCATCAAGATAACACAAACAAATGGTCCACTTGAAGCCTTGGAGCAGAGTCCATCATGCGTTCGAAGGTTGCTGGGGCATTGCAAAGACCAAAAGGCATGACGTTGAGTTGATGGAGGCCGTCAGGGGAGATGAACGCTGTTTTTTCACGGTCTCTCTCGTTGACAGAGATCTGCCAGTAGCCGGAACGAAGGTCGTCAATGGATGAAGAGTAGCTGGCTCCATGCAAAGTATCAAGCGCGTCATCTATACGCGGAAGAGGACAGATGTGGTATTGTCCTCTTTTGGTTTCGGAACCAAAATGTGCGCTATGGCGGCGCCACTGTACTCTTTCTCCCGTCCTGCACCCTCTCACCTGAATTAAAGGTTCAGTCCGCGTTTGGCTGTCCTGGCGTACGGTTGTCTTCCTCTTCCTGCACGCCACCGCTTCGCGGGCCACGTGACGTCCATGCAGCCACGTCGACATAACAATCGACATCGTTTTTGGCTATCTTACTTAAATGACGGTAGTCAATGCAGAATCTTTTTTTTTTTTACAAAAACAGCAGGGAATGAACAGGGGCTACTGAAAGCTCGATTATGTCGTTTGTCAACATTTTCTCGACCTCTGTTTGAATGATGCGTCGCTCGGCAAGCGAAACACGATAGGGCCACCCGTGAATAGGACAGGCATCACCGGTGTCGACGCAGTGTCTGACAACTGTAGTTTGACCCAATGAACGAATACCGAAGTCAAAAAGGCTTATGTAGGTGAGCAAAAGCTTTTTTAACTCTGCGGCGAATTCAGGTTGGAGATCAGCTGCAATCATGCTGTTAACAGGATCAGGGCGCGATGTAGAGGACAAGGAAGGGGTTGTAGGGACAGCAGTTGGATTTCTGTAGTCAGAGCTGAAATGGCACAATCCGTCATCGGGAACAGCGCAGCTAGTGAAATTCCCTCGGGCAGAACTTGAGTTGATAAGCTGAAGTTAAGGACCGGGAGAGTGGTGCGGTTCTGGGAGATGTGCACAATTAGATGAGGAAGGGTGACGTGTCGCTTCAGGATGACATAAGTGGCCGTCTGGGACGGGTGGGAATGGCGACATAGCGATGTAAACGACAGCTTCAGGAGGAAGGCGGCAGAACTGTGCTGATCGAAGGCGGGTTGAGCAGGTAGGGTCTTTAGTGCAGAGCGGGAGGTCCAAGCGAAGTAGGCTTGTAGAGCAGTCAGTCAGAGCAGAGTGGGCTGTTCAAAAGGCAATGCCAAGGATTACATCGTGGGGCATTCGTGTAGGACGGTGAACAACACTGGGGCAGGAAGACCACTAAAGGTAACTCTCGCCGTACACATGCCAACCACGGCAGCATTGGTGACGCGAACTGTGGGCGAGACGGCTGGAGTAAGGACTTTCTCGAGGCGACGGCGAAATGAGGAGCTGAGAACACACAGTTGGGCGCCAGTATCAATGAGAGCAGAAACGGGAACACCATCCACAAGGACATCGATGCGATTATTTTATAGGGCAGGGGTCAGCAGAGGTTTTTCAGCCCGGGTCACAAATGCAGCATCACATCCGGGAGCTGCATTGGCTAGTTTTCCGGTATTTGGCTGGAATAGGACGGTGACAAACTGCGGCGAGGAAGAGGAGAACGCAAGCATCGGGTGGGTGGGGATGGTGGGCAGCAGGCACAGTGACACCGGGGTCAACACGGGTCTGGTCGGGGCGAGGTGAGGAATGGCGAGGGGCGTAGTCTCCGCAGCGGTCAACGTAGGTGAGCTGACGAGATGGCATGTACCAACGGCTACTGCAGCGACGGGAAATATGGCCAATCCGTGAAAGAATAAAGCAGATGGGACGATTGTCATGGGTACGCCATTCATTCGGATTGCGGTACCGATATCAGGGCGAAAAATCGGCGTTGGACGAGGCAGCGGCAATCACTGGAGGGGCAGGTCCGGAATCCACGGTGTCGGCGGCGCTGGTAGAAGGGAGACCCATATTCGCTACCTCTTGGCGAACAACAGCCTGAATGAGATATATTGTAGCCAGGGTGTTGTCGGGTGTATGCGATAGCAAGGCTGCGGGAGTTATTGCCTTAAGCTCTTGGCGGACGATGTGGGTAGTCAAAGTGCTGTCATTAATTAGCAGGCGGTCGAGGAGTCGGGAGATCAGCACAGGAGGAACTGGCAGCCATGTCCGGCAGCCGGTTGAAACAGTGAGATATGCGCCTTTGTTTCGCTTACTTGAAACGTCGGCACACTTGCAGCACAGATTCCACGGGGGAACATTCCCTGCACAACAGGAAGTTGAAGACATCGTCGGCAATGCCTTTTACTATGTGGCCGACTTTATCCTCCTTAGGCATGGCTTGGTCGACTTCGCGGCACAGGGATAGGACGTCGTCAATATACGTTATATAGGAATCTGTAGACGTTTGGGCTTGGGAGGCGAGCGCTTTTTTGGCAGCGGGGTGGCGGCCAATAGGCTTTTCGAACAAGTCGTGGAGCTTTTGCTTACATATATCCCAAGATGTGAGGTCATCTTCATGAGTTTCAAACCACACCCGCGCGGTCCCAGTCAAACAAAAGGTGCCATCGCGAGCATATGTGTGGGATCCCACCTGTTGTGCTTGCTGACGCGTTCTTATAGGCCCAGCCAGTAGTCTAAATCAACGTCGTTGGTCCCACAGAAGGTTCCGGGGTCACGGGGGTGAGCCATGGCGACAGCAGGTGCGGCGGCCGTAGATCTAGCGGCGTCTGTAGTCATTGTGGTGGTACCGATGTGGCGGCCGCTGCGGATATCCATCTTGTCACAGGGGATCGAAGGATTCACCTCCACCAAGAGATGTTACGGGGAAGATTCACAGTCGGACAGCTGTCCGAACCACTAACGATCATCACAGCACAGATCTCAGCACCTGTCTGCGTCGTCCTCTCGGAGTGTGTCGCACTTCTTTATCCTCAGCACGACCAGCGAATACTGCTAAGTAACAAACTTACTTCCTAAGGTGCTCGATTCTACAATGGTTTTGTTGAAACTGCTGTAAGAACATTCTTACCAAGAATTTTTCTAGTATCCGTATTTTTCTAGTATTTTTTTCTGTGCATATATCTGATGTTAGTTCCTTTACACTTTGCACCTGGGGTGTACTGTTGGGGACGGTGTATGCTGCTGCGGAGGCTCCCTGTACCAGAGGAGCCTTATCTGAGATCATTTAGCAAAACTTGAATATAGTGATTTACGAGAAAAAGCTGAAGCTTTACATACAGATGATTTACAATATTACGGTAGGGATACAAGACCGCTACTAAAGAAATAGTCCCTCCTCGGCATAGCCAAAGTTGCAGAGCACCTAAACCTGCAACAGGACGCTTTTTCCTACTCTAAGGCTCAGTTCTACCCTCCCAGAATCTCTGCCCACATCCTGTAATATTGAATCACTGTAAACATGCCACATGATTGGTTCACAATGAAAGTCGCACACCTCTCTAATACTGGCAAAGTACACAACCCTCTCCACAAAGTGCAAAACATAAAAAGAGCAACAAATTCGCTTCAAGCAGATGAATTTCCATTGTGGCAATCACTGCTCGATTGGCCCACTACATTGTGGGTCTCGACTAGAAGCTTTCCCAGAGCAGACAACTCTCTCTGATAACAGGGACAAGAGAAAACACGTGTGGACAGATTGACCTGTTCCCACGCTTTCCGAAGATTTCTTGACCCCAATGTCTAACAGGTTTCAGGCAGTTATCGCACCCACAAGGCCAATCGCCATCACTGGAGAATGGGCATATCCCTTCTGTCTGGCAATGTTTGCTTATTTGTGCCTCGCTTTCCTAAGGACGGCTGTCGCTCGTGTCTCTGGGCGCCAGAGCCGCCCAGTCTCGTGGTGCTTTCTTTCCTTAGTTCATGGTCGCTAGTCCCGTAGGAAATCATGAAGATATATGTTCTCGTCGCCGTGTTTCAGTCCTTAAGTGTCTTAATCAGACGGGCCATCACTGAACGCCTGTTACAGCCCTCTGCTAGGAACATATGCCCGAGCCGCAATGTCTCCGGTAGTTTCTCCCTTGCTATAATTTTTCAAAGGGCGTGATTCCTTCTTGCATGCTATACTGCCCGTGCCTTTCTTCAAACAAGACCCGAATTAGGCAGACATTTTAGATGTGTTGCAAGCATGCACCCCATTCGCTCTGGCCATTCAGAAACTCAGGACGACCTACCACCAAACAGCGTGCTGTTGTTCGGGGCATAGGGTGTCACGTGTGCAGTTTCCGTCTTAGGTCTCAGAGGCGGATTTCGCGCTCTTATGGCCAGCCAGCTGAGGCTAGCCTTTACAGTGGAGATCTCACATTGGCCAAAGTGATGAACCAGGAACTACTACTGTCCCAGTTATAAGAATTTAATTCGAAGTTTTACTATAGATTATGTCCATTTTGGCTTCAACCTTCTATGCCATTATGGCAGTGACATATGCCTCAGTGACAAAAGTTTCAGCAGACCATGATATATTTTCCAACCAAAAATTACGAAACACTGTAGTGCCATTCAGTGACAAAATGTCAGTAACCTAATTTGTGTAGCGAAGGGAACCCTGCATTTCAATGAAAAGCGTACCAGAGAGAGGATAAGCTATAAACAAATATGATGGACATGCACGAAATATGCACTTAAAAAAGCAGCAGTATCATATAAAGATGTTGACACAGGGTAGGCTACACTCAATATGACAAGGTGTCACCGGAGGATAGTAGCACTTCAGGCTGTTTTGTGTGGTTTCCAATGTTAAATTTGGATTGTAAATTCTGATTTCTTAGATATGCAATGCTCATTTCTTACAATAAGAGGTAAGATATTTTCATTTCCATCATACTTTCAAGACGATTTGGCAAATTGTTGGTCCCCATAATAAGACAACAAAAAGCAAGTGCACAGACATATTGGATGCCTTTTTTTGGAGCGCTTGAGCCGTCACTTAGAAAACAGTTACGTCTTGACACACTAAGCTCATCTCCATAGAACTGTTATCAAAGAGGCTGACAGATCCAACTGCAATTTTAACATGACATTAATGCAGAAACTAAATAAGCAGATATGGTGCTTGTAGAAATCGTGAGAGGAGGAACCAAATGCCTTTCTTGGTGGCGGCACCCAATTTGGCCATTGAAATTTTACAGTACGATGGAACAAGATAGGTCGGTTTGGTTGTATATTTTGAACTATTATGGAGAAGGGTGGAAGAGAAAAGTCAATTTTTGCAAGTTTTGAACCACAAAATGTACTTACTTGCCACTGTGCTGCATCCCCTAGAAATGCAAAGTATTTCCAGAAGAACTTTCATCACTACTTATATTTGCTGCTGCTTAATCTTAACACGGGATGCTACATAACTGCACTTCCCTGATTCGACAAGGTGGATGGATGGATGGAACATAGGAGGGTCCGCTGAAACGGGATGGTGGCAGCTGCCATCATACTCGGCTTTTTTTTCTCCTTATATATCTTGTATGTCGTTATAAATCGGTAAACTGCTCCATCATTTCCTTCACTATATCTTTGTTCTTGTACTGCTAACCTTATGTCACCTTTCTGCTGTTCAGCCATCACCACACTCCCAATCGCTTTTTGCCGACTTCCTCAGCAGATTCATGGTATCTCTAAACCGGCTTCCAGATGAGTGAATGTGCCTGCATCAACATCTGGATGGATACCACCACATTGAAGTATAAGATGCCCAACTGTTTCTAATCATTTACCACACACTGCACATGTGTCATCTTCTTGGTTAAATTTCTTTTTGTAGCTGCCCGTTCTAAGGCACCCTGATCTAGCTTAAAAACGTAGGGCACTGCCTCTTCAGTTATCAAATAAAAATTCCTTCCTAATCTTCTGTTTCCAATTTCGATATAGTTGTACACTGCTTCTTTTCCATCGAGTTTATTCAATTTTTACCCTCTGTGTGTTTTACTTGTCGTTTAATGTTCCTTATTACTCTGTCCTGCATACTTACAGGTTAGCATGGCAAGGGTTTTCCTAGTTCTCTTCTTCCATTGTGAGTCAATGCTTTTTAGGTAAAGGTATTCGAATACTTTAGCTGCCCACCTGTTACTATCAAGTTTCCTTAGGCGTTTCTCATATAATATTTTACTCTGAAATTCCTGTGCTTCAAAAGATGCCAAGCTGATATCTCCTTGTACCGCCTCCATTGTGACTATGCCATGGGCACCTAATGCTAATCATCCAACAACTATCTGATTTCTTTCTAATCTCGACCCCTGCCTTTAGCCACAAAACCGCATTCCCGAAAGTAAGCCCTGGCACTATTATTCCATGGCTTAGTTCAGGCGACTGAACGACGAGGCGACGGCAAGAGGCAAACATTGAAAATAAGTCACTCTACCACCGAGTACCGCCGCTTCGTGTGGGTGCACCAGCAGCAGCAATACGCGATGGCGTCATCGCGCGACGCATTGCCAAGGAACATTGCCTCATGCGGTTACTGCTTAAGAGTGACCGGCGTGTGTGGCATACTGCAATCCTTTGCATCTATCAATCAAAAATTAGTAATGCTTGGAAGAGTAGCTGGCATGTTTTCAAATGGCTCCGAGCATGCTGTCGTGACGCTGGGACTAAGTCGACCCGGCCTTCACTTGGTAGCGTGCAGAGACTCGGGGTTGATGAAGGATTGAATCTTCGAAGTTGGTAAAATATATACAAGCAGGTTTAATGGCACTTTGAGAAAACTTATTTACATGATTATTTACATGAAAAAGAAGGGTATATTAACAAAATGGCAAGCGTGAAGAGTTCATAGCGAGAAGCGTATGGATGAGCCGTTTACCCAGGGCTCAGAGCGTCATTTCGTGCTCTGCAACGTCCCTAAAACCCCCTATGTCCAGCCCCTCTCTGAAGATGCTGACCAACCAGTTCCAGGGCACGCCCCTCAGATATCGGCATCCAATCGAACACATCACGGCATTGATGGTCTGATGCACTGACTGGTCCGGCATTGTTTCGTTGGGCGTGGTCACTTGTTGGCGGGAAGAGCTTGGGAACGGCGAGGAGGTACATTTCTATTCTTCAGCAAAGAGTCGATATGCTGGTTCCGGTAAGTGGATTTCCTTCTCAGAAACCCAAGTGCACGTGCGCGCCACATACTGATCCCAGCATTGTCCCTTTCCGACAATTGCAAATCTTTCCTGCATTCCCGGGAAATCATCTACTGGCCGTATGCGTCATGCTCCTTTCTTGTCCTGCACGTCAGCGGACGTCGTCTCCTTTGGACAATAGGCATTCCTCACTTGACCATAGGGCTTCTCGACGGGAAGGGTGAACAATTGAACGAAAGCACTTCCGGCTTTTTCCCACAGGGCGACATTTCTTTGTATTTTTTCTAGACGTTCCCTTGACAGGGCCAATTTAGCATTTGCAGGGTCTCAACAAAGCAAAACAGGCTCACAAAAAAGGATTCATGGAAACAGGCTCACTTAGCGCCCTTGCACCAACACCACATATCCATGCCCACAGGCGAACAATAGAGCGCGCAAGTGCGGATGATGCACGGTCATAACAATGCCAACAACATGGCAATTGGCTTTGAAGGATGGCCGCATTGTAGAACCTATGGGTGCATCCATCAATTCACAGATTCGCTATGAAAAACATAAAGATGGACCGACGCAGGAAAGTATAAGCTCCGAGAAGAGCAGGGAGCGATGACTACACCATTGTATGCTTGGCTTTCCTTTTATCAAAAGACCTCGCATATCCACGACCGCATGCGTGCGTTGAACTTCTTTTCTTTAACTGTTTGTTTTGCATGGACAAAAACTGTTGCAAGCCATCACTATATTTGTCTCGCCTTCCTTGTACTCGCATTTCAGCGAAAGGCACACAGCACAAGAACGTACGTGTCGGTACTCACGTCTGGGTTTAAGAAACCCACACACGGCATCCGCTTATGCGCTGCCGTCACCTTGTGATTAAGAAGGAGATGGCTGGCTTCAGCATCTGGCGTGGTGAAGCACCGTGGCAGAATCCTAGTGATGAAGACATAAGGGGCCACATCGTGGAGGAGCTGCAGGACGAGGGTCTGTGATGCGAAATGATAAACGAGGTTTCAGTAATGAGATCGACAGAAATTGGACACGTCGGACGATTACGTATACTTACATTGATGTCGCATATCTCCTGTGGACTCGTATTAGGCCGGGTGAGGTCGTTTACCTCGACATAAACAATGGAAAAGTCCGCTCGCTGGAGATGTAGGCGGCTCACAGCATCTGCGAGGCGCACGGCGTCGTAGCCATTGAAGCTGCAGGTCTCGACCAACGGGCACAACCGTAGGCGAGACCTGCACAATCGCTTCAGCTGACCATCGCCTAGCAGCACACCTCGCAAAGCCATTAAAAGAACGTGGCAGCGAGAAGTAGTACACCGTGAGGACAGAACTTCGCGCGTCCTCGACCGAGTTAAGATGCCTAGGTACTATGGCACAGCTCAAATACAAGCCAACATTGTTACCTAGGGATTGTCAGGGCCTAGGCTCGGCGCGTTAGGGGACTGAAGGCGCTAGGCTTGGCGCGTTAGGGGACTTTTATCCTTAAGTTGTACCTACGTTTTTCTTGGCTCGGCGCGCATGTTAATAAGACCCTTCTTTTCACGCGCACTAAGGGTCAAAAAGAAGCTCGAATCGACGTAGAAAGCCTGCGAGATACACGTTGCAGCATAGGCAGAGCCGCCGTTGTACTGCCCAGTCAGGCTTTTCTTGGCCGCCACGAGGCGGTGCCACCCTACTCAAAACTCCAGCGCAAGGTCCCTATATAAATTCAGAACTTTGCTTCGATTCTGAAGACCTAAAAAGGAACTTAAGTTCTGCTTGCATCAGAAACACGCTTACAATCCCCTTCCTCTCTGTTTGGTCTCCTCAAACAAAAAATATAGATACTTTGCCTCTTCCCTCCCCTGCTCTTGTTACTTTTCCTTCAGGTGGGATCTCTGGAGTGGCTGCTCCTGGCCCTAAGGGGCTAAAACTGGTAGGTCACCGCCGCTTGCGGCGGGGACTAGCCTGCCACCGAATTTTTATCCGTTGTAGGCTGTCATTGCACCCCGTTTCGGTGGTGGAGGACGGCTGTTGCGACGTGTCTTTCTCTCCCTCTTTTTTTTTCTTCTCTATTTTCGCTTCTCTTCACACGAGGCAGCGGAAGTGGCTCAGCTACAGAACCAGTAGCACGCCCGTGCATCTTCTTTTCCTTCTTCCGATAGTCATAGCAACTTTTTCTTCCTTTATTCTTTCTTATTTTTATTTTCCGCCTATAGCCTTTTTTCTGCCATTATTTTTCTTAGGATAATGCATTCATTTTTGCTGAACGCTCTTATTTTTAATCTGCTGCTTTCTGCTTAATCTGCTTGTCCCTTTTGTAATCCGCATTAGGCGTGGGCATTAGTGGCCCCGGCATACTCTCCCTTTATTGTTTTTTCAGAGAGCTATTACAACTCGGCAGCGGCCTACTAGCTCATGTAAAAATGAGAAGACGCAAGGGTATTGGCCATAACGTCAATGATGATTGTGTTGTAGGCATTCTTTGGGGAACGTCAATTTATTCTGGTATGCCGCTTCATCCCTAAGTTGTTTCGAAAAAGGCAGACTGCGCACTAAATGGCTGTGCCTGCTTTGTGCTCTCGGTCGCAAATATGTGACAGCACGTGGCGCCATCTTAACGACGCTTAGCTACCATGATGCGGCATATATGTAAACGGCGATGCATTATTCAATCACGAAATATTGATCTGGCGAACGAGATGCGCCTATGTTGCAATAACCTCAGTGCGGCTATTTACAAGATATATGAGCTGAGGAGGACACACTGCAGGGATAGAAAAAAAAAACGAAAGCGTTGTTTCCAAACAAAATCAATTGAGTGTGCTGTTAGGTGTTAAGTGAGGCACCGGCTATATTTTTTATTCCACCGACTTGATAAATTAGCCAAATGTAATTAATTGACCTTATATAGCACTTAAGTGCTCAGGTGTGAATAAGAACGGCTTCGAGTACCACGAACGACATAACTCAGGTGCTTACTTTCAGGTAATCTTAGCGTGGCCCATTTTGTTCCGCAAAAATGAAAGCTGGCGAAATTTAAAAATGTACTTGACAGCTCACTTAACGCGTCCGAATTCTCCGCAATTAGAGCGCTGTCATCTGTAGCTTGATAAAGCGCGGCCAGATCCGCGCCTTCTGCGATACACACAACAGTGCATGTGCTTCTGGTGGCTCGGAGATACCCTCCTGTAGCTGCAGCCGACACAAAATAAAAGCGAGCTGTCAGTAGCAGTTCTCACTTAGCTCTAACCAGCAGAGAAGCGAAGGTCTGTCTCCGACAGCGCAGAAAGCGCAAATCTGGCGCTTTGCCAAATGGCGGATAAAAGCGTTAGATAGCGTCGCAGTCGGGCACACGGAGCGGGTGTCGCTTGGTTTTGGACTTTGCAGGCTGACATTTCAGCCGAATGAAGAGGGCGACGCTAACGCTATATCTTCAGAGACACTTGGGTCGGACCGTTTCATGCCACTCAACAAAATTCCCGTCCGCACCTGTGAGTTCAGAGCTACACTGAAAGGGCCGATTCAGTAAGCCGGCTAATTATTTAGTTAGACAGAAGAAAATATACCACATGGTACATTAGAAGAAGTTTACCCGAATTATCGTTCCTTCGTTCCAAAAACTGGAATTACATCATTTTCAATACCTGCACTGGTAATAACTCCCTCAAACTGCTGATTAAATGGTTAAACAATGAATCTTGGTAATTACTGGCTAATTACGGTCATATATATGGCAACTGACATTTGCCACAGCTGACAGTTTATTTCCAGGAATATTATTTCTATATCGGAGTACCTACCCAGGTAGCACATGTGGGCTATGAAGGGGGGGGGCCCAGTGGGTCCGACGTAGGCAATGCAGGACAGCCCCGGTGGGCTTAATGTGGGAGCTGCAAGAGGGGCCGACGTAGGCCTGAAGGGGGCTGTCGTCAAAGCCCCGATGGGCTCTACTATAGCGACCGATTCAGGCAGCCCTTGTGGGGCAGCCCACATTTTTCTCGCATTGCCAAAAGCGCACATCCCGCCATCTTCCCCCGGTGGTTATATTTTGGACAGATTCGGGCAGCAGCTTTGGATGAACATTCATTTTTTTATTTCGGTTAGCCCCTCAGATAATGACATAGGACCGATGCGGGTTCTATAGCGCAAGCCGCACTTGGGCTTGCCCACATTATTCTCAAAAGGGTCCGACGTAGGTAATTGATCGGAAGCCGTGGTTCAAGTTCTTCCAATCAATACTTATGCACATATTTAAGTAATTATTTTATACATGTCTGCCCTGTCAAAACAGCAAAAATAATAAATTTTATAATCATTCATAACAATAATATAGCCTAAATGACTTCATGTACATCTTGTTCGGGCTATGGAGATGTGTGTTCTGAACAGTAATACTGTGCTGAGCGTTGCAGGCTGTCCACAGCAACCACATAAGGAGCAACAGTTAGCAATGAGTATGTTTTAGTATTTTTAGTGCAATTTGCATGAGCGCGAGAACAAAAGCAATGTAATATTTTTCAGTTCAGTCGTTCAGTCGCGTCCGACTCTTCATGACCCTATGGACCATGTCACGCCACGCTTTCCGGTCTCTCGCTATCTTCCTAACATCACATAACTTCATCTGCAGTGCCTCGAGGATGCCATCTAACCATCGCGTTCGCTGCTTACCCCTTCTCCGGCGACCCTCAACCTTTCCCAGCATCAAATCTTTCTCCAGCGACTCCTCCCTTCTCATCAGATGACCAAAGTAGCTGAGCTTTAACTTTTGTAGGGCTCGTGGCGCGCCGCGCATTCGAAGGCCGCGCCACTTCCCAATGCTCCCTGCGCGCGTGCCTGTTTCCCTCTCCCCGCTCGCGCGGGGAGGCACGCGCCGCCGTCTCGCTTTCTCTTGGTATCTGGCTCCTTGGTCCCTGGCTCTTCGTTCCGGCGTTCCGGAAACGACCCGCAGCCACCCGGACGACGACACCGACTTCGAGGATCCCCGATCCCTGTGAGATTAAAGATGTTTATCATACGGCCCACTGTGTGTTTGTCGTGCGCATCCCTCGTGTAGAGGAATCGCCCACAACTGGCGCCCAACGTGGGGCTGAATTAGCACCCATGTGGACGATTTCTCTGCCAACGTGGCAGCGCACGGCAACACGACGGGCCGGTCCTTTGTATGTTAGGCGCGACGCCATTTTGAGTTTAGGGCTATCGTGTGTGCAGATGACACGGAGTGTAGTATAGTAGTGTTTGTACAGTGTTTTATTTTGTTTTGGGTTATGTGTGTGTTTGTTAGTGTCGGGCGGTTTGTGTTTTAATTTTTTTGTGTGCATATGTTAGTTTTATGAAGTGTTTAGCCTTTGTGACTAGCCTCTTGATGCGGGCTAGGTGGTAGTCGTGCGCGTTTAGACTCCCGGCCGGCTTTAGTTGTTGAGTGCAATGCCTCCGAGAAAAGACTTGCCAGATAGGGCCGCCGCTTCGGACGCTAGTGCGTCCGGAAGTGAGGTAAAGGACGCGGTAGAGTCTGCGCAGGTTACCGATGCGGTCGCCCTGATGAGGCAGATGAACGAAGTGTTGTCGGTGTTCACCCGTCAGCTCGGTTCGGTGGCTAGCGCCAACCAAGCCACAGCTGCGGCGACAGTCTCGCGTCCGCGGATAAATGTAGAGGTTCCCTCCTTTTCCGGCTACACGGACGTGAAGTCAGTCCACGAGTTCTTGCAAGAACTCGAGGATTATCAGACGGCACTGGGTTCCCCAGACGACGTGGTGCTAGCGCAGGTAATCCCCGTGGCACTTGTTGAGAGCGCGGCGCGGTGGAGACGCTGCCAGCCGGCCTTCCAGTCGATGGCAGACTTCACAGATCGCTTCCGCGCCGAGTTCTTGCCGCCCGATTACGAGCGCCGGATGCTTGAGGAGCTAGCGTTGCGGACACAGCACCCAGAGGAGAGCCTCCTCGAGTATGTACGCGCAATGCAGGAGCTCTACAAGAGGGCAGATCCCACGGCAACCGATCTAGAACAGGTCACGCGTGTGATGAGGCAATGCCATCCGCGCTTCAAGCCGTATTTGCGGGGACGTGGTTTTGCAAACCTCGAGGCCCTAGCACAGGAAGCGAAGGTAGTACAGGCGGATTTACTCGCTGAATTGCGCTACCAGCCACCCCCCAGGCCACCCGAATCGCTACAGCCGCGATGCGCCTGGGCCGGAGGCCAAGACTCCGCGCCGCGCGCCAGGGGCGCAGACGTAATGACGGTTGGGCAGGAAAGGCCAGCGGAAGGCTCCGATATTCCTCGCGCTCTTGACCCGTACGCGTTCGAGCAGCGGCGTCGAGCTGGGCTTGCCAGCGACGTCCGCATAGGCGCGGAGAGAGGGGAAATACGTCCCCAACCGCTTCGTGGAACGCGGCATCCCCCGACCGCGCAGCAGGTGAACCATCGGCTTTGCTGGAATTGCAACCAGCCGGGCCACGTGGCACGAGAGTGTCAAGCAAGGCGTACGCAGGGAAACGCGGACCGCCGGCGGCCATAATTGGTAACACGAGCCTGTCGCCGTCGGCGGGAGAATTTCGTGGTAACCACGGCGGAAAATGGGAAATGTACTCCCACGCCGCGTCACCGGGCGACCGCCCCGGGGGCGCAGAGGCTTTTGTCCCCCTTGCCTGTAGAGCGCAAGGAATGTTGTCGCGCTCGAGCCCTTTTATGCTAGTGCGGTTAGTTGGTCAAAGCTACTCGGCAGTCGTTGACACTGGCTCAACTCTGTCATTGGTCGGCGATGATGTTTTCGAGGCTTGCCGTAGATGTAACATCCGTGTCAGGCCAACAGAAACCCTTTTGAGCTTAGCAGCAGGGACAACAAAAGCAGAAGGAGCGGTGCGTCTGGTCCTGCGTTTTGACGGCAGGAAGCAGAGGCATCGCTTCGTCTATCTGCCCGGCTTAGCCATACCAGTTATTCTGGGAAGAGATTTTCTTTCGAGCGAAGGCATTGTGCTTGACATGGGGGAGAACGGCTATCGCTACAGCCCCTTCACCCCCCTCATTCCCTTTGTTAGCGCACCCAAACAGGAATGCGTCGCTGAGCGAGCGAGCGTTCACGCTTTTGTGGCAGAGGGCTCCCCCGCGACACTGAATGGTAGCCCATTAGAAGCAATTATCGCGTCCTTCTCGGGAACCGGTAGTCAGCGCCGATGGCTCGTAGAAACTTTACTCCCGTTTTCGGATTGTTTCACAGAGAAACCAGGCAGGACCGACTTGCTTCAGCACGAGATCAAAACGGGTGATGCGCGCCCTTTCAGATGTAACCCGCGGCCGTTAAGCGCGCATAAGAGACAGCTTCTCGACAGCGCCCTTGACAAGATGATAGATACCGGCGCGGTGAGACCCTCACAAAGTCCCTGGGCGTCCCCAGTGGTTCTAGCGCCAAAGAAAGATGGTTCGGTCAGGCTGTGTGTTGATTATCGAAAGCTCAACTCACTGACGCCTACGGTTGCGCACCCTTTCCAGTCGATCGAGGCTGTGATGTACGCGTTAGGGAACGCAAGGTTCTTCACAGTCCTGGATGCAAGCAGAGGGTACCTGCAGATTGAGGTGGCGGAAGGTGACATTCAGAAAACCGCATTCACCTGTCACCGCGGGCTCTTCGAATTTACTCGACTCCCGTTTGGTTTGTCTAATGCACCGAGCACGTTCATGCGATTGATGGACATCGTGCTGGGCGATGCAAGGTTCAACTACGCGATGGCGTACCTCGACGACGTCGTGATATTCTCACAGTCGTTCGAAGAGCATCTCATTCACTTGAATTCCGTTCTTGAAAGAATGAGACGTGCGGGTATAACGATCAACCCAAAGAAAGTGCAGTTGGCATCGAAGAGAGTGAACCTCTTGGGATTTGTGGTTGATGATGGCACTTTGAGACCGAACGATGACAAACTGCAGGCAATTCTGAACTACCCCTGCCCGACGGACGTGAAAAGCTTGCAGAGGTTTTTGGGAATGGTTGCCTTCTACAGACAATTCATCCCTAGTTGTTCAGAGCTCGCTAGGCCGTTGAACCAGCTGTTGCGCAAAGGCTCGAAGTGGGTCTAGGGCAAGGAACAGAACGACGCTTTTGTTGCCTTGGCTCGCGCGATAGCGAACACCGCTAGTTTGCGCCTCCCCGACCTGAACAAGCCGTTTGTCTTGCAGACAGATGCTAGTGATGCCGGTGTAGGAGCTGTTTTGTTGCAGGAACACGAGGGCAAACTGCGCCCTGTCGCGTTCGCTAGCCGCACGCTCACATCGGCGGAGCGGAATTACTCCGTGACCGAAAAGGAATGCCTGGCGATAATGTTCGCATTGTCAAAGTTCGACATGTACCTAGACGGAGCGGTTTTCACCGTGCAGACAGATCACCAGGCGCTTTCGTGGTTAAAGAGGCTGAAAAACCCCGCAGGCAGACTCGCGAGATGGGCGCTGACGTTGCAACGTTACGCGTACGCCATTGAGTACCGCCGGGGCAGCATGAATAAGGTGGCCGATGCTTTATCGCGCGCACCGTTGAAGGCTGGCAGAAGCGCAGAAGAGGCGCAAACCAGCATTGCTGAAAGCGGCGTCGCCGCTAGTGGAGAGGAGGAGAGGGCGGACACGAGTGTCGCGCCCTGCATAGTTAAAGAGGGAAAGGAGGCGGACAGAGTTGCCGCGCTGTGCTGCGAGAGAGAGAAGGCGCAGCAGCTGGTGGCGGCGACTACTCGCCTGCCAAGAAGCGAGGCAGAGATGAATCTGTCTTGGGGAGTAGCGGTCAGTAGGGAAGAGCTAATTGAGGCCCAGAAAGCAGACGGTCTATGCCAGCGGGTGCTGACAGAGCTTGCGAGTAGTGCAGCTTGCACCGGGAACGCTGAGGGCAAGTACGACGCGTATCTGCTGGGCGATGATGGCTTACTGTTCCGCTACATCCCCCAACTTGACGAGGAAGAGGCGATTGCATCCCCCTTCCGAGTCGTGGTCCCGAGGAAGTTGCGGAAACGATTCCTCCAGTACTTCCATGACTCAGCGCTGGCAGGCCATGGCAGCGGCAGTAAGACTTACCACAAGTTATGCCGTGTCGCGACTTGGCCAGGTATGAGAAAGCATGTGCTGGGTTACGCCCGTACATGTCCTGTTTGCTAGGTAGCCAAGCCTCGGGCGGGGAAACCCGCTGGCATGATGAAGCCGGTAGTTAGCAACTATCTGTGGCAAGTGGTCGCGTGCGATATCATGGGACCCCTTCCTCGCTCCGCGCGCGGACACCAATATATCCTGGTAATAACGGACCACTATTCCAAATGTGTTGAGGTTTTCCCCCTTAGGAAGCTTCTGTCAGAACGGATTTGGGAGAAACTGTTGGAGACATTCACTCGTTTCGGTTTCCCTTCCGACCTCATTACAGACAATGCTTCGTATTTCACAAGCAAAGTCTTTGTTGATTCCTGTCGGGCGCTTCAAATCCGCCACAGGAAAACAAGTCCCTACCATGCTCAGAGCAACATAACCGAGAGAGTGAATCGGAATGTTAAGAGTATGCTGGTTGCGACGACCGAGCAGCACAGAGATTGGGACGCACGGTTGTCTGAACTGGCTTTCGCCACTAGAACAACCGTGAACAGGTCGGTGGGTATGACACCTGCTTACTTGAATTTTGGGAAAGAGATCGCTTTTCCGCTAGAGAACGCCCTATTTGACGCGGCGGGGCCCGCGCCCCCTCCGCTTACACAGTACGCGGCAAAGCTCCGCGAGCGCCTTGAGGCAGCGCAGCGCGCGGCTCGTGAAAACCTCGATGTCGCGCGCATGGAGCAAGCGGATCAGTACAACAAAGGTCGTCGTCACGTCGTTTTCAACACGGGCGACTTTGTACTGAAAAGAACACACCCGCTTAGTAACGCAGCGCGTGGTTTCGCCGCGTCGCTAGCGCACAAGTGGGTTGGACCGTTCGAAGTTACGGCACGGACTACGCCACTCACCTACCAGCTGCGGTTGTTGGCGAGCGGTGAAACCGCTGGTCCGGTGCACGTCGCAGACTTGAAAGCTTACCACCTTCGCAAGGACAATAACTGCGAAGCGGGGGAAGCTCAAAACGATGCAGGTAGCAACCCGGTTCGCAACCGACGCTATAACCTAAGGCCAAGGTAGTGCACTACTTTGTCTAACGTCTTTGCTTCTTTCAGGATGCATTCTGATAAGATTTTGCAGCAGCCAGATGAACCACCGTCGCTGGGGCGGGAAACCGCACCCAGCGCTTGGTTCAAGGAGGGGCCACTTAAACAGGGGGTACCCCCCTAGTTTGTGGCCCATTATTGTGAAGCCCGCTGCCCAGGCCTGGAGTACGGGCCTCAGGAAGCCAGGTGTGCCCGTGGCGGAAACGCCTACTGCAATGTGCATCCAGCACGGCGCCACGTCGAAAGGGGTCAACGATGTAGAGCAGCAGCTCAGGGCCACTGCCAGTCGTATCCGTGGCCGAGCCCAGCTGCGGTGTGACCCCGAGGATGTGGCCGCTGCCGGAGAGGGACCAGCCGGAACAGTCCCGCCATGCCTGCTGCTTCTCCCGTCCCACGGACCAGCTGAGATGGCATCCCGCCAGAGCCAGGCGACAAGCCTTCATATTTTACGCCGACCCGGGCTCGGACATGGACATGGCCCGGCTGTTGGCGGAGCCCGGGTCGGACGCTGAGGGGGGGAAGATGTAGGGCTCGTGGCGCGCCGCGCATTCGAAGGCCGCGCCACTTCCCAATGCTCCCTGCGCGCGTGCCTGTTTCCCTCTCCCCGCTCGCGCGGGGATAACCGGTCCCGCGAGAGGGGGCTATAAAAGAAGGCACGCGCCGCCGTCTCGCTTTCTCTTGGTCTCTGGCTCCTTGGTCCCTGGCTCTTCGTTCCGGCGTTCCGGAAACGACCCGCAGCCACCCGGACGACGACACCGACTTCGAGGATCCCCGATCCCTGTGAGATTAAAGATGTTTATCATACGGCCCACTGTGTGTTTGTCGTGCGCATCCCTCGTGCAGAGGAATCGCCCACACTTTAGAATTTGACCCTCCAATGAGCAGTCAGGGTTTATGGTCGACAATATCGACTGATTTGATCTTCTGGCAGTCCACGGAACTCTCAAGAGTCTTCGCCAGCACCACAATTCAAACGCGTCAATTCTTCGGCGGTCAGCCTTTTTCACAGTCCAACTCTCGCATCCATACATCACAACTGCAAACACCATAGCACGAGTTATACGGATCTTGGTTGGTTATACGGTTGGTTGGATGTCTCTGCTCTTTACTAGGTGGTCAAGGCTAACCATTTCTCTCTTTCCCAGAAGCAGGCGTATCCTAAATTCATGGCTGCAGTCTCCTTCCGAGGTAATCTTGGAGCCCAAGAACAGAAAATCTGTCACAACTTCCACTTCTTGTCCATTGATGCTCCAGGACTTGATAGGGCAAGACGCAATAATCTTTGTCTTTTTAATGTTCAGTTTAAGCCCAAACTTCTCACTCTCTTCTTGTACGCGCATCAGAAGTCTCTTGAGTTCCACTTCACTTTCTGCCAATAAAGTGGTATCATCCGCATATCTAAGGTTGTTGATACATTTTCCAGCAATCTTCATTCCAGCTGAAGACTCGTCCAGACCGGCCTTCCTCATGATGCACTCTGCATATAGATTAAATAGGCAGGGCGACAATATGCAGCCCTGCCTCACTCCTTTCTCGATCGGAAACCAATCAGTAAGACCATGCCCAGTTCTGACTGCGGCCTCTTGCCCTTCATACAGGTTCCTGAGGAGACAGATGAGGTGAATTGGAACTCCCATCTGTTGGAGAGCTTGCCATAATCTGCTGTGATCTATGCAGTCAAACGCTTTCGCATAATCAATAAAGCAGAAGTAGATGGGTTTCTGGAACTCTCTTGCTTTTTCCATGATCCAGCGAAGGATAGCAATTTGGTCTCTAGTTCCTCTGCCCTTGCGAAACCCAGCTTGCACGTCCGGAAGCTCCCGATCCACATACTGCTGCAGACTACCTTGGAGGATTTTCAAAATCACCTTGCTAGCATGCGAAATAAGCGCGATCGTGCGGTAGTTGGAACAATCTTTGGCACTACCTTTCTTTGGAATGGGGATGTAAACTGACCTCATCCAATCCTGTGGCCACTGCAGGGTTATCCAAATCTTCTGACATAATGTATGCAGAATGTTAACAGCGTCATGGTTGAGGTTTTGAAGCAACTCAGGTGGAATGCCATCAATTCCACTAGCTTTGTTCTTAGCAAGGCTGGCTAAGGCCCATTCAACTTCACTCTTCAGGATGCCCGGCTCGAGATCAGTCATCACAACCGTCTTATATTTGGCTTGCACATTCGGGTCCTTCTTGTACAGTTCTTCTGTGTATTCCTGCGACCTCTTTATCTCTGAGGCTTCAGTGAGGTCCTTGCCTCGTTTGTCTTTTATCATGCCCAGCTTAGCACAGAAGCTTCCTTTGATATCTTTGATTGTCTTATAGTAACATTTTTAGCAGACTAAAAATGACAACTGTTATAAAAATCATCGATAATAGTAATTTAGGGCAACATCTAATGCAAATAAAGGTTGAAAACAATGATTGCACAATCGCACGCATGCCTTCTAGCCCCATTACGGCTCATGTGGGACCTACTGCGGCTTTGTTAGGGCAGCCCCATTTGGGCTGGGTGTTGTTTTTGAACCTAAAGCCCACTAGCTGTTGCACGTGCCAACAAATTACCCACGAGGCACCAATTTTGGTATCATGCTGGCCCGCCGGCCTTCCAGCCCCATTACGGCCCATGTGGGATAAAAAGAAGTTTTGTGTGGGCAGCCCCAATTGGGCTGGGTGTTTTTGACTCTAGAGCCCACCTGCTGTTGCACGTGACTTCAAATTCCCCACAAGGGACCGATTTTGGTACCATGCGGGCACGCCCGCCTTCCAGCCATATTACAGTCGATTTGGAACCTAAAGCGGTTTAGCTAAGACTGCCTCATTTGGGCTTCACGAGGGCTTGCCCAAATTGAGCTTTTATACACATTTCACCTGCCCTCAAGTAACCTACAAGGGGCCGATTGGGGCAGCATGTGGGCATGTCCGCCTTTTTTCCCCTATTACGGCAGATGTAGGTCGCACACCAATTTAATGGAGGCGGCCTCATTTAGGATCTATGAGGGCTTTCCCATAAAGAACCTACATTTAGGTCGGATTGCCCTCAAATATCCGACAAGGGACCCTTGTGGTCTGTAGGCAGGAATGTGCTCTGCATTAGCCCGAGCAACGCCGCTATGGGACCCATGCAGCAGGAACAGGGGCAAGCCCAAATGGGGCCTGCCCACTTTTGCCCCATTGGGGACCGATGCAGGTTTCATAATGCTTGTCCCAGCCCAACTTGCCTACATAGGACCTACAGGGGCCCACCATTCTGTGCTACCTGGGCATATTTAGAAATTTCCAACTGGTTGCTGCAAGACATGGTATCCGCCCGATGGCAGCCGATGTATTAAGGAGGCGGGGCCAGAGCCATTGCTGATGGCTATGAATGTAGTGTAGTGAATAAATTCCGATTAAGCGAACAGATAACCAAGAAAGAGGACGAGGAAGTGCTTTTCCGGTCCAGCTGACTCCAAGTTAAGCCACCACCGCACCGGTTCTGCTCGCTATCGGTGCCTGGTTCCCCGCCTAAAGGGGCTCTGAACAGCCATAGCAATACAGTTTCCCTATGCCTAGTATGTGAAAGAATGGCGATGTAAAATAACCTTCCTGCAACAATTTTTGAAATGCGGCATTTGGAAGCAAAGTTACTTGCAATTAAAATTTGAATATCTGCGCCTTCGCGGCTTTCCTCCTCCTTTGAACTTTTTAGCGCACGCAAAGGCTGGCCCTCCTCCACGGGCCTCGCCCACTGGCACATCACAACTCACGCAATTGCGCTTTTTCTTTTTTGCTTAGTGCCGCACGCCGCAACTTCCGGTTTGGCGCGCTCACTAGCCGACGCGCCGCCGAGGGCCTCTCGTCGTCTGCTGCTTCATCGTCATCGCCCTTCGGCGCAATTCAGAAAGTTTGTTGCCACGCTATACATCTCTGGTGTTGACCTTACCCTCAATTTTGTGTTACATCCTATGCGCGACGGGAGCAAGACAGGTCTGGGCTAGACTGGCCACTCTTGAGTTCGCGAAGGCAGTTATCGAAGCGCTAATTGTTGTTTTGACGGGACATGAGCGGGAGGTTGCTACAGTTTGCAGTCCCTGGCAGCGAAGGTATTGCTAGTGACGGCAGGAAAAACATTCTGCATAAAGTGCCTCAAGACGCCAACCTCCGGAAACAGCGGCTACAGCTCATTGGATAGCCAGCATCGGTGAAGAAAGCGTTTATCTACGTTTGTGGACGGCATTTCTCTCTCGATGCGTATACTTTTTACCCGGATGTCGTTCGCGATTTGGGGATCTCAACAAGACTGCGTCTGCGTGAAGAAGCGGTACCAATGCTGTTTCTTCCAACACTGCCAGTAAGGGTAAAATGACAAGATTGTGATATTAGCTTTAAACGCGTTATCACAGTACAGTGTGGATTTTTTTTAACTCAGGCGATCTTGCTCGACGTTGTGGCGTGCATAAGCGAGATGTCATGATCACTGTGAATTGCACTGCTCAAAATAAACCAGTGGAGAGCTTACGATGAGATTTTGATATTTTTTAATGTTACGCTAGTCGACCCCATGCACCAATGCACCCATATGAGCCGTATACTATCATCACCGGAATTCAGCACCGATTCTTTAGCGGCGTGTACTTATGGGGATCGAATCCAATCTCTGCACTCATTCGCCTAAGTGGCTTTTCGAGCTCGGGGTCCATAATATCTGTGCCGCAGCAAGAGTATGAGATGTCAGCGAAAGACTAGAAATTCAGAATCGAGATCGCAGAGAGCGGTCTTTCAGGCGTCGCAGAGGGAAACTTTCTTGCACCTTGCTCGCACCTTAAAACCTGCGTGTTTAGGCTCCGTGTGCGTTTGACTATACGATGCTCCTTCGTGAAAGATAACCATCTGTACTAAAAAAAGAAAAGGGGTGATGAGGAGAAGGGGCTGCGTAGTTGTGCGCAGTGTAGTTTGTCAGCCGCGGTTCGGCGTCCGCTGACTGCGGGAAAGCGGCGAACGCGCGCGCCGACAGGAAGTAAACAAACTCTGTTCGGTGACCGTTTATGATCGCAGCATGACTCCCGCCCTGTAGCTTTTTTTTTCTTTTTTTACGCCGTGTGGTGTTTGTAGAGAGCGCACCCTGAAATGTCACGCGGATGGAGCCGTGCCCAAGTTCATCAACCGAGGCGGCCGGGAAAGAAACACGTGAAAACCGAGATGCGCGGTTGATAAACGAAGAAGAAAGGAGGGACACTGGTCAGGAACGAAGAGATGAAAACAAAAACGTGCCAAGGAGCTTTACCCTTCAGCAAGAGGGGGGGGGGGTCGCGAATGCAAAGTTATCACTCGCGTGAACTGGCTTAGTCGCTCAAAGTTGTGCCTCTTAATCCCTAAGCGATCAGCTGCCAATCGGAAGTGTAAGTGTCGGTTGACAAGAGCATAGACGAGGGTTGTACACAGCTAGATTTTTTCCTGCGGGTGGGGGGCCAGAGAGGGTGATAAACCGCAACAAGGGAAGAGGACTTCTCCAAATGGCTCACCGACAACCCAGACAAAAAAAAATCAATGGGTCCTTTGGGAAGACCAGTCAGATTGAATTAGTTCTGCCAATCCCAAATGGTTTGTCCAATGGGTACTGTTCAAGCCAACTGGTTTCTTCACTCCCAATTGGGAAGCCCAGTTAGTTTTTTCACTACCAGTTGGGACGCCCAGTTGGTTTCGTGACTCCCAATTGGGAATGAAGAAACCAATTGGGCGTCCCAATTGGGACTGAAGAAAAGAACGGGGCATCCCAATTGGGATTGAATAAACCCATTGGGCTAGGGAAGCCCAATGGGTTACTTCAATCCCAATTTGGATTCTTTACCCTCTCAATTGGGATGCCCATTTGAAACGAATTGGGCTTCCAACTGGGCTTCCCATTGGTTCTAATTGGTCCTAAGCAAACATTCTCAATTGGAAGTCAAGTCAGTGATATCCTTGACTGAGATGTGCACATATATACATACCTCTATAAAGAGACAACAGTGAAAATTTTAAATTCTTATAAAAATTATATGCCACTTAACCTTATTAATTGATCTTATCATGCCCACTATAAGTGCAGGCATAATTAAAAAGTTAACTCTGAATAACAAAGATGTGTCCCTGGTCCCAGCAGCACTGTTCAAAGCATGGAGTATATAAGTCTGCAACCTGTGGATATATACATTGAATCTGTGTTCCGTGTGTGTAATGCTTGCTTGTCTCTCATGATTTCTGTAAAAAACTGTAATTTCATTCCACAACATTGAAATTGCATCTCCATTCTTTTTTTTCAGCTATTTGAGTTCAAAACATTTGGGCTCAATGGGTATGCCATTTGAGTTCAATTGGTGAACCATTTGGTCTTCATGGGTGACCAATTATTTCCAATTGGGAGCACCAATTCATATCAAATGGTCAGGCCCAATGGGTGGCGAAAACACAATTGGTTTTTGACCAATTCATTTCAATTGGGAAATTCCCAATTGGCCCCATTGAAATATTTTGACTGGGAACAAGGAGCATTCTCCGGTTCCTAACGGAAAATAATATTCACGGGTTTTTATAATATGCCTTATGGCAAGCTTGCGTAAAAAAACAGCGCGCGCGATTGCAGCAGTGCAAAGATCGAGTGACACAGTTCGGCGCAATGTTACAAGTGGCTCACAAATGCATATTTATTTTTGTCCTAGCTTTTCCAGGAACAGCAGGTGCAGATCATCAGCCAGCTGGATGGAATGGAAGTGGACCTCGCAGAAGATGGACGTTGCGAGTCCTCCAGCTACAGCGCCAAGTATGCACGTACAGCGTTGTCATTCAGACTGACCATATCCTACAATGCGAACAGGTAAGAATAGGAGAGGTAAGACATTGCTGCGATAAGAAAATTGGCAAGCTGCAATTCATATTAACTGTGTGAAGTAAGCTGCAGTGCCCAATAGCGCGAGCATGAGGCCTGGCCTCAACTTAACAAGTTTTAGTGCAGTCTTTAGCAAAAGGCGACAATTTCTGCATATCATTAGGAGAAATCATTTTCAGCCTCACCAAGCGTGTCCTTGGCAAGTGCTGCTTCCATGTCTATACATAAAGAGAATCAAATTAATCATTATACAATACAAACAATTCAATTACAAAATGTTTCATCATTGTAAACCATTGGGGAAGAGGTGCATTTGCTGACATATATTATTATGTAATGAGGTTTTAACTTTATCTCTCTACAGACCGCCACCCAGCTATCCGAACATATTGCAAGAACAGCAAATCGCACATACAGCACTACTTTGATGCCTGGCACATTACTAAAGATGCAGGCAGTTGCTTGCTTTAATAACTAGGGCAAATACATGGTCATAACATTATTCTGCACTGGATTTAAGAAGTTGAAAGCTGTGAGCCGGTCGAAGGGCTGTGGAGCATAGAACCATGGATCCAGACAATCACAAGCCGTGTTTACTATGTTGCTGCCCTGAGCAAGGTGATGGCGACCTGATCATCAGCATGTGGTGCAGCCTGTTGAACCACATATGCAGTAAGCATGATGGCCATGATGGACCATACAGCACATGCCTGCATGAACTCCTTGCAAACAAGCAATGGATGAGCAGAGGTAATCTTTTTTGTATAGGTTCTGTTTTTGGAAAGTTTTCACTTTGATGTTGTTTGGCAGGTGCACGGATCACATTTGTGGCATTTGTCAACCAATGATAAATTTAAGTGATAGGTAACACAAATAGCTGTCACAGATTTTCTCTTCTTGGGCTCCAAGATTACCTCGGAAGGAGAGTGCAGCCATGAAATTAGGAGACGCCTGCTTCTGGGAAAGAGAGCAATGGTTAGCCTTGACCGCCTAGTAAAGAGCAGAGACATTAGTCTGCCAACCAAGATCCGTATAACTCGTGCTATGGTCTTTCCAGTTGTGATGTATGGATCCGAGAGTTGGACTGTGAAAACGGCTGACCGCCGAAGAATTGACGCGTTTGAATTGTGGTGCTGGCGAAGACTCTTGAGAGTTACTAGGACTGCCAGAAGATCAAATCAGTCGATATTGTCGACCGTAAACCCTGACTGCTCATTGGAGGGTCAAATTCTAAAGTTAAAGCTCAGCTACTTTGATCATCTGATGAGAAGAGAGGAGTCGCTGGAGAAAGATTTGATGTTGGGAAAGGTTGAGGGTCGCCGGAGAAGGGGTAGGCAGCGAACGCGATGGTTAGATGGCATCCTCGAAGCACTGCAGATGAAGGTATGTGATGTTAGGAAGATAGTGAGAGACCGGAAAGCATGGCATGACATAGTCCATAGAGTCACGAAGAGTCGGACACGACTGAACGACTGAACTGAACTGAACACAAATCGAACTTCATGGAAAAAACTTTCCGCACATAACATCAAGTTGACATATGACATAGCTGAGGAAGAAACCCGTAATGAAGTGAAGAAACAAAATAATGTAAATGTGAGTACTGAGACTGCAAGATATTTTATTACTGCTTGGTTATACATGCAAGTATGGAACACAAATACAATGGGATTTTCTAAACTGTCCTATACTGACAATTTTAAAGGAGAAAAAGTGCAGCATGTTTGCTCAACAACATCTTAGATTTCTTTTCGCAGTAATGTAGTAGTACAAGACCTGGGGTCTTTTTATAAATATGATGCTAAAACTGTTTTCAGCTGCAATGCAGCAGCTGTAAGCAGGTTCAGCATCTACGATTGACTAGAATACTACCAATACTGCAACTCATCAGGCAAATATTTATATATTATATATATTTTTATATATATTTTTTAACAGATTCATGTGCTTTCAAGAAGCTGAACTCCATTCTGAAGAACTCTGTTTTTGAATGACATTCGACAAATGTCTCCCAAAGTCCAAACATCTCCCCTTGAATCTTTTCACATCTTGGTCATCAGGTTTGCTCCCAAATCAATTGCATACTCAGATGGTGGGATGCAAGTAAGGCAAGTTGAATGAAAGAGAAGACTAAGAAATTATTTTTCACTCCAGTGTGACTTTGCAGTCCAACTTTTCTGCATGGCATGTGCAAACAATAAGTCCTTGCATGAAGCTTTTAATATATGCACATAATATTGTCCTTATAAAAGGAAGAGAGCAGAGGAAATAGAACACAGTGCGAAAACGAAAAACAGAAGTTCATCTAAGAAAACTTGTGCTTCATTTGCTCCATTCACTTTTGCTCCTTTTGATTCTTCAACTTGCTAAGCAACCCATTGGAACTTGCAACTAAGCAGGTTGCTTTTAGTTTGGGCAATGAATTAGCCCTGGGGGGCTGAAAAATTGCACTGTGACCAATTTTAAGCACCTCACAACAGCCTTTCTCATGGTGTAGTGCTGAGGTCAGGAGAAAAAGAAAAAAATGAGTTCAAGTGTTTTTTTTTTAATGTGAGGAGGGAGCAGCTGCTGTGTTACTGGATGCATCAGGTGCCTTCTTTTTATGAACGTTGGGCTTGACTTCAGTCTCCTTAGTGCAGTGCTTGATCTGGAGCTCTCATGTTATCAGACCAGGTAAACCGAGACCCTACAATTGCGATTCACAGGAGTCGACCCTGACAGTGCCCGCCACGTAACTCAATCTCAACTTCTGCATAAAGGCACCCAATGAGCTAGTTGCCACAATCCTTCCATCCTGATAGTATATACACTGCTGTTAAATCAGCTGAACTTGTGTCTTTCTTTTCGAAACTTTGAACACTGCCATGTCATAGGTAGTTTTCATACATTTGGAGGAGACTGCGATGCACACTTCTGACATTCAAGGATGCTTCATATATTATGGTAAAAACATATTTGGTAGGATGGTAGCACTAGCCATTCTGTAATCCCCCTCCATAGAAAAAGTGAGACTGGAGGCTATAAACGTACTGCATAGGCCACCCAAGGGTCCTCATTGAAAGTCATTGCTGTTATGCTAGAATAGGCAGATGGGATGAGATAAAGAACAGTGCACCAGGAACACATACAGACAGAAATGACAAGAGCTTAGACACTGTAATGACACAAAGTTGAGGGCAAGCATGGGGGGCAGGCGGGAAAAACAGCTCGTCCCTAAGAACAGTGCACCAGGAACACACGCAGACAGAAATGACAAGAGCTTAGACACTGTAATGGCACAAAGTTGAGGGCAAGCATGGAGGGCACAAAGTTGAGGGCAAGCATGGAGGGCAGGCTGGAAAAACAGCTCGTGTCTTTTTAGTGCACCTCATTTTAGTGCAGTCCCAAGACAAAGGTAGTTTTTAAAGAACTGGAAGTTATCAGCGCAAGTTTTCGACCCCTTTAAATCATCTCGAATGTCCCGAAGCTACTGTACTGAAACTGAAAGAATGCTCAAGGTTCACTTGATTACTTGGACTAATGATGATCGCTAGAATACAACAGCAGGGAGAACACGGGTGATTCACAATATGATGTTGTATAGCCCATGTCATACAGTTATTTTGCTGCTTGAAGATCACTGCATCACATTCTTAATTTGGTACAAAGGCGCTGGATATAGAAGCTAAAATAGAAGCAATCTCTGCTGCAGTGATGTGAATATAATGCATAATGATTTTATAAAGTAGCCTCAACTCGGCATAATTTTGCTACAAGGCAACAAGAAACACATTCGTTTACAAAGTATGAGAAATTCATTCATATTAACCTTCTTTAGAGGTCACACCTGGCTGCTATTCACTTCAATGAAAATTCTTCAAGGCTCTAGGCACAGAAAAAAAGGAGACGACCGCTGGAAAGTGAAAATGGCAAAATCAAGAAAAGGACATTTCACTGCCGCTCCAGTGAAAATGGAGCCTACTTTTTGTAAGTTAAAACTTTGTTCTACTTATAATATTACACGAAAAAATAAGTGAACTGTTGTAATCTCGATGACTATTTCCCGCAGTGCACATCCACAGGCTCCTCCAGGATGCGGAAAAACGGTCTCAGGGCTCTTCACACAAAGAGACAAGAGACAGCTGCAAGCATAGCTTCAGAGCGCCACTTTATGACCGATGTCTATGAAAGACCATCAAAAGAAGAACTAATTGCTGCACACAGGCACAGATTTGGGCTACATCACGACTATTCAATTGCACAGTACAACTGTCAGTATACTTGACCCAAATGCTCAACAGACTGGCATCAGCGCCACAAAGCATTGGCTGCTGGAGCCGAAACAATTGTTTCAATGTGTTTGCTGCGACTAACAATAGCTGGAGCGCAGTTTCATATGACTTTTTCTGTCGTAGTGAGTGCAGTCTTGTACCCATGTCTCTGTGTTTCGCTTCTGGCTGCGGCCAAGCAAAAGTGCACCCAAAACTTGTTGCTGTTTGCTTATCGCGGCAACTCCACAAGGTGTGCGACCGCTCTCAGGCCCTTCAAGTATTGCATCAAAGCTGCCGCTTGAAACAAAAAGTAGGAAAGACAGAGTAACTGTGGGTTCAGGGTGTGTGTAAGGCTAGATTGCGAATAATTATGCCGATCAGAGTTGTTCAGCTTCTTAAGGCCGAGCTGGAAGTAAATGGAAGTAATTAAAGTGAGCCGATTTCACAAGTGACCATGCCACATTTCTCTTTTCACGGGCTCGCAGCTGCCATCCGTGAAGCTACAGTTTGCAAGACAACAGTGTAATTGCGCTGATTATTATTATTATGTGCGCGAAATAATACTGTGTTCTTAGCGGTAATTTATACTGCTGAGCGACTAAAAAAACACAGCGCTTCGCCGCGGAGAGAATTTTTTTAATAACGTTCTTTACTACCTCAGAGCATAATGGAATATGCTCTACGTCTTATCTAGAGAAATGCTGTAGGCCTTCTCTCGGAATAAAGTTGTTTCCTTTGTTTCTTCGGTGCCTTCTTATCAGCATGCGTGTCCAGCATTCGTATCCTAATGCGTGTTTACTGCGGTGGCTTGTATCTCTCCGGCTCAACAGCTTAGTCGTTTGTGGCGAAACTGCACACGGAGCTTTAATATTGTGGTAAACTTTATTTGCTCGTAGTAAGTTAGGTAAGGATGCTTAATTCGTTGCTGCTGCGTACAATGCGAACCCGCTATCTGCGCCAGTATCAGGGGCCGAAAGCTGCCAATGCCGGCAACACGATACCGCGTGTTCGCGCATCGCGCACGGCCGAGCCAGGTAGGTAAAGTTGTCTTAGCTAATTTACTATAAGACAAAAGTTTATACGCTACCAACTTACCACGGGCCAAAACGAGCTTGACGCAATCAAGTAAACCGTTGAGACGGTAGGATTTTAAAAGCCGCCACAGTAATGATGCATCACAACAAACTCTCATTGCACCTGTGAAACCGTCGTTTATCTGTGCGCTATATTCAGGCTAGTAAACACATTACTTACCATCGTATGTTGTCGCCTTGACTCGATCCGAGATACGTATTTTGGTTTGGTGGACACGGGAAAGGAACGATTGCCTCCGAAATTTTGCTGCACTACGTACGGCACGGTGCACTGGCGCACGGCATTTAAGGCACCGACCTTAATGCTGGAGACCGGTAAGCCGACTTCGAAGTCCATTTCGCATGGGAGACACAAGAAATGAGAACATACACAGGCGGAAAGCGCCCCGCAGGGAACTGAAACGAGGTCGCCGCCGTCGCCGCAAGGTCGCCGCGCCCGATCGCGCCGTGGTTGCCGTGGTTACCGTGGTCACCGTGGTACCCGCGCGAGAACGGAAGTGCAAGGAAAAAAGCTTTTAAAAAATGTTTCTGTCTACAAAATATTTTAATTTTATTTCCTAATAACTAAATGTTAAGCGTATTTCACTTATATTGGCTTAAGTGGTAGTTTAATGCCTGCGTGACGTCGCAAAGAAGCAGACCAATAGTCATTCGAAAACGCATGCACGTAGCAGCGTTGCACTGAGGAGGAGGACCGCAAAAGTGGAAGGAAAGAGAGCGCCAACTTTCGAATAGGACTGCGCGATCTGTACTGCACGTAGACGTGTTTTATTACGTTCAAATGTGTATCGCAGCACAATCTAGCGTCTGAGATAGTTTGTGAGCAATGCCCAGGAGGTGTTTGTGGGCCCCTTTAACACTTGGTGGAGGTCGCGCGATTTATCTTCCATTTCCTCACCCTGGAGCTCCGCAGCCGTCGAATTCCAACCTCAATGACTGACTCCAGCGCCAACACTACCGGCCCCGCTCCCTCGGCCCCTTCTATTCCATGTACCGGGGTGCTTCGACAGCGGGATCCGCCGGTCTTCAGCGGTACCGACGATCAGGATGTGGAGGACTGGCTCTCTTTGTATGAACGCGTAAGCACCCACAAGTGGGATGACATCCTAAAGCTTAACAACGTGATCATCTACCTCATGCAAATAGCAAAGTTCTGGTTCACAAATCACGAGGCTGACATTCCAACTTGGGCGTCGTTAAAATCTCGATTTGTGGATGTCTTCGGTCGCCCTGCGGTCCGCAAGCTTCGCGCCGGATACCGTTTGCGCGAGCGGGTGCAGCAGACAGGCGAAACTTTCACTAGTTACAGACATTTTAGATTTGTGCCACCGTGTAAATGCATCCATGACTGAAGCCGAGAAGATTCGCTACATTATGATGGGCATCAGCGAAGGTGTATTCAACATTCTCATGGAAAAAGAGCCCCGCACTTTAAGTGATGTTGTCACGATGTGTCAAAGTTACGACGACCTTCGTCACCAATGCATCGTCCCTCGGCAACCACAAGCCACGATCTCGGCTATGTCTGATGCAACTGTCAGCTCCACATTTATTAAAGAAATCAGACTTCGTACGGGAAGAAGTTGCACAGCAATTATCGCTCATTCTAAGCGTTCCGCATTCCAGCTCACACCTGGCTCCGACAATACGCCAGATTATTCAGGAACAAGTTGCCGACGCACTTCCGCCCACTCGACAACCTATTCTTCATGCCGCTCCACTGACAGCTCCGCTCATTCATGCCGACGCTGTCCCGACGCCCGGACCCACTCCACTGTCTTATGCTGAGGTTGCCTCAAGACCACCCCCTCCAACGCCTTTTCCATCGTACGGTCTGCCTTAGCGGGCATTTTTTACTCAGCACCGTGCACCACCTATTCTACACCCTTGGTGCACTTCTGACAACCGGTCCATTTGCTTTGCATGTAGTCTCCCTAGCCATATTACACGCCTGTGCCGCCGTCGCACGAGGCCAAATAGCACGCCGTCGCCAAATAGCACGGGGCCCTGCACGTTTTGTTTTGCTAAGGACTTTGCGGCCAGTCTTAGGTCGTGCCGCATTTGACTTTAACCTTCGCTGCGCGCACTTCGATTGGGCTCCTTTCATGTGAGCTCCGCCTGCTCTGCGTACCAAGCGATACCTGCAGCCTACCAAGAGACAACGACCTGAGTGTCTCGAGGTACAGGCAATGTTCAAAGTATCAAGGAGCCTTGTACATTGAGATCTGCAAAACCCTACACTGCCTTACGCTGATGGTGCCGTAGGTGGTTTCCGTCGACGCTGCGCGCGCTTTGCTCGTGCGTGTTTCATGCGGCAGCTACGCACCCTCCGTAGGAAGCGACACATGTTTGCTCCTAAGGGACAACGACCTGAGTGTCCCATGTTAGAAGAAGACATGCTTGAAGTGCCCAGAACCTGGGACATTTAGATCTGCAAAAGCGCCTACGGCCTGACTTTGCAAGCTCCAAAGTTGGCTTTAGCCTCCACTGCGCGCGCTTAGCTTTCTTTTCACGCAACAGCTAAGATCCCCTCTTCGCAGCCTCCTTGTGTCACATCTCATCAGACTACTGTGGCAGACCTTTTTTTGAACATTTAGTTCCACAAAAGCCTCTACGCTCTGACTCTGCCAGTGCCGTAGTTGACTTTAAAACCTGCTTCGCGCGCTTATCCTGTGCTCCTTTCGCGCGACAGCCACGCACCCTCCTCAGCAAACGACACATGTCATCCGACAAAGGATAGCTACCTGCGTGTCTCATGTTAGGGGACAATATACTCGAAATGCTGAGGGGTCTTGAATACGCTGATGTGCGAATGTCCTGTGTTCTCACGCGACGCGTAAGCAACCTAGAGCGCTGAGGGGCCGATTCCTTCCGCTTACGTAGCCTCTTGGTTTTAAACTCGGCTTTGAAAGTGACCTGAACTTTTCTATCTGCCCTGAAAACTTCTTGTGTGGCCTTCTCTGTGTGATGCCGCCCTTCTGAAACTTCCACTGGCGCGTCACTACTTCTCGCAGAGCCTTCACAGGTTAAGCTACTAGCCTCCCTCACAGGGTCAGTATTGGACACCTCTCGCTCTTTCTTGTGACTATAAAAGTCCCCTTCGCTCTCAGCGTCCTTTCTGTTCGCTTCAATCCCGCGCCTCGCTTGCACTGCGCTATCCTGAGGCCGCAAGCGGGTGAGATACTGAGCAGCGTTGTCTCCAAAACAAAGGCCATTTCCTTTAAGCCGCATATCCGAGTGATTAAACCAGTGCGGATAATATTCGGGCAGGTTTTGCGAGACGGCTGCCTCTGTCTGAGAACTCCAAATGTCTCGTCGATCTCGTCGCAGGCATTGGGCAAACATATGCTTCTCTCCTTACCTAGCTGCCTTTCACAGGCACGCTCGCCTGAAGACTCCGCAGGCCAAACGTCTAATGGGCGGACAACGTCCTTTTTACCAGCCGAGTTACGGGGAATTTTATACTGTTTTACTTTTATCCCTCGCTCTCCCCGAAAGGGCTGAATGACTCGTGACTTGTCGCCATTAGACTGAGACGAAAAGGTAATTCTTAGCTCACGGCAACCGGTCACTATATGGCCAGGCTCTTGGCAACGGAAACAGACGACCGGTTCCCTAGCTTTAAAATACCTCCCCTTTATCGCCTTTTCTCTGTGCTACCTCTTGCATATTTCTACCCAAGTGGGGCACTAGCCGACGCGTTTCTCGTCTCAGTCTTGGCTTCCTCATTTGCATTAAACTGCGCCTGACTATGCCTACCTACCTGCGATCCGAATCGGACGCGCTCTTGCTCCGATCCTCTTCGTTGCAGTTGCTGATCTCTGATTTCAATTTTTGCATCTACCCAGCTTGCCTGTTTACTAGTCGCATTACTTCCGGTACGCTTTATCTCTGCGATTAGTCAATCCAATCTTATGAGCTGCAATTCCCTTTCTTTTGCTCTCTTAATCATTAGGGCCTCTTCCTCAGCCTCCCTGAACTTCTCCTGTATAAAATATCAGGTCTCGGAAATTTCATCCTCCTCAGCTCCACACTTCCGAATTGCATTCACAAGTTCGGCTCTCTAAGGCTTTCCCCGACTTTAATGCCCAACTCTGCACAAGGAAAAATCAACTGGGCCCTCTCTACTTTACTCAGATCCATGGCCACTTTCGAACGAGGACTTTCCCAAACAAATTGTAGTGTGATAACCGCTTCACCACGCACGCTACACAAAAACAATAAATACTGGTTTTGATAAAATCGCTGAGTTGTCAAACCTGGCAGATCCTCAAAGAAAGTCAAGCGCTCACCATATTGTCGATGCCAGGACCAAGCGTGGACGATCCCATAGCTGCCATCCAGTTGATGTAGCCGGGGTTCGGGGGCCTAGGCTTCACCACAGTCGAACCACGAGGAACCGGGATAAAAGAGCAGAAGCAGCCAGGGAGGAAAGGCAAAGAAGAGGCGTTTTATACAACTTTTTACATGATGGGATATGTACAGGTCAAGAGAGGAAGACGGAGCTCTCGGTGAAGACAATTTAAACCGGTTAAAGGTCCACTGAAACGGTCACCAAGAAGGGTAAACAGCGCCACAACACTGATAGATATTGAACCACACATCATTCTCCCGCAAAAAATTTCGATCTAGCTTCTGTAACACCAGAGATATCGGCGAATAAAAATGACCCTTCCAATTTTCTCTCTCAACTCGTATGCCGAAGGGAGTCATAAAAAAATAAAAAATACAAGCAAGGTCAAAGCTCCGCCCAGAAATCGGTCACTTCGACGAACTTCCGGTTGCCGCGCGCTCGCTCGAACCTGTCCTCGCTGAGGACGCCTGAGGAGTTTGCCAGTTCGCGCAGTGTAACCGCGGCTACGCGAAACTGTGGTTAGCCCATGCTACACGGCGGAGCAAACCATGGTTACACCACTAACCGCTGTTATCGCAAACCGAGCTTGGCGACCTCGGTTTGCGTCATTAGTCGAGGTTATGGCGGCGTCTGTTGACGGAGGCTACTCGTCGGTGCCCGAGTGCACGAAACGTACGAGCGAGTCTGCTTCACAAAGTTATCCATTTGCCCACTGTATCATATTTAAAGATTGATGTATAGAATATGCGGATTTTGCTGTGCCGCTCGACGCCTTCGATTACGGCCGACAGCGCAACGACTGCGTACTGAAACCTTGTCCTGCCTGCAGTATCGTTTGAACGTGTTGCTGAGCAGACCGTCAAAAAATGCACGGCGTTAGCAGTAATGAACGTACATGAGATTGCAACGCTTGCAGCGCGGGATGCCGCAAGCAGGCTGAGGTACGTTGCACTTTACCGCGGGGATGGGGCGCACTTTTATTCGCACTTTTATTTGACTTCAGTATGGAAAACACTGCATTCGAGCAAGCCCAACTTGAGAATGCAATGGCATTTCTGTGATTACTATTTTGTCTCATTTTTAGGAAAGAAATTTTTCAAGTTCACTAACAAACGTTTGCATTCAAAGTCAACAGCTTCTCTGTGACGGCTGTTTTTAAAAGGGATAAGCAAAAACACTCATGCATGCTGTGCGATGTTAGTTCATATAATAGATTTCCAGGACATTGAAATTATTACGCAGGCCTCAAGAACGGCGTCTGTATTCACGGTTTAGTTGTTAAACCTGAAATGAAATTAAAATCAATGATCAATCTTTGGGGCACGCAATGCTATGCCGTTCCCATTGAAACGATGGAGTGCATACAATTGTAAAGCTGAATACGTATTTAAACACACTTCTATCTGTTGAAGCACTTCCTCATTCACGCTAGAATTCGGCACTGATATAAAGGACACCCTAACATATAACCTATTGTTTTCACCACTGGCCTTTTGAGTTGTCGATGCTGCACTCGCGGTTTCGGAGTTATTTTTTACAAATCAGGGAAGTACGTGCATCATTCGAACAGGTATTAAAAATGGTGCAAAAAATGGGTATTAAAAATTCAGTGCAACCAAGCAAGTAGTTTAACCAACAAAATCATTTTACAATGTGCATTTAGCCTCCTAACTCATTATATGTACGCTGACTTCACTGATCAAGTCTCCTGTACAAACCGCACCATAGAGAATCGCTCCTTGCATTCGGTCTTAAGCTTACCCAGCACGTCATGTACGTGGGCGCACACCATAAGAAGTGTGTGATAGACACTCGCGGCACTGTATAGACCAACAACGATCTGTGACGTAGGCACGATGCGGCGGCGCTTCTGTCGCCAGGCTGGGCCGACTGGCTGTGAAAATTAGGCTTAGCGCCTATAGGAATACATGGACCCGAAAAATTTCGAAGCAATTTTCCTATTTCACGTCGCGCCTATGATCTCGTTATTCGGTACAGAGCAACCATGGTCATCCTAGAAGAGATCACGAAAATATGAAATCTCGTTAACAAGGCAAAGTATTTTTAAAATACCGCGAAACGTATGCGGGTGCAAGCTGGTGGGGCAACCGATAGAAACACATGTAAACACAACTTACCGCAACATTTTACTCGGTTCAGCAGCGTTGAACCCTTCTCGTTTTTTGGTGAACGTCTTGTATCACGCCCCGACATCATGCTGCATGGCACACTACATTCCCTTGCAAGTACTGCAAGTCTGACGATTTGTGGGACCGTTCACAGCACGATAAACTGACCACGCACAGTTGCAGACGGCAGTGCACCCTTGGCGCTGTTGCTAGCAGACGCTCTGGAGCCAGAGGTGGCCGCGGTGGGTATCACCAGCTGTGCTGGTCTGCTGCAATGCGCGACACTCGTTCGGTCCGTATTGCCGTACGGCGTTTGACAACTACCTTTGAAATGTAATTCTGCCTTGGATGTATCACCTGAGGGACAGTATTATCGAGCTAATTTACTCCATGCGGCAGCATATCAGACTGTAAACAAAACTACGTGTTTCGCTACATGAACATTTTGGGGGTGTTGGGATTCACAACATAGATTATTCGGGGAGTTGTAAACGTAGACCGCCTCCGCAATGACGCAGCATACTTGTTCAAAGCACTGGCCAATGTTTAACGACCGGCCACCACTTCTGGTGCTCTGCGAAACGAGAAAAATATTGCGGTAAGTTGCGTTTACTTGTGTGTTTATGGGTCGCCCTCCGATTTTGCACCCCCATACGTTTCGTGGTGTTTTAAATACTTCCCCTCGGTCATGACATTTCATACTTTAACAATCTATTCTAGGATGTTCACGGTTAGTCTGTACCGAATAAGGACATCATATGTGTCTCGTGAAATTAAACTGCTTTGGAATCTTTCGGCTCCATGTATTCTTATGGACACTAACCCTATATGGGGAATTCACGTGACGTCACAGCTGACGTCAGTATGCAGCCGACGCCATCTTTGCGTCCTGTTCTGACTAGTACTAGTATGGGGCGGCTGTTCGTGCGCGTTCGTTTGCTCTGTCACTCTGCCTCATGCTAGCACCGTTGTTATCAAAACTCAATCGGTATCATGAGTTGACAGTTCGATTTATCGGCAAAGTGTGCGCGATGCGGACAGAGACCATGACTGGAAGCAATACATTGCCGCGCTGCTCTTTTACCGGGAGTGCGTCTTCCGAGTGCGTGAAGAACAGTCGTGCACGGATAGTGACAAGAGCTGGCTACTAGGGCACATCCGGAAGATTCCTGTCCAGCCAATTTTGACATACAAAAACTTTGGTACCGACCCGTGTGCAGTCGATATGCGGAACTGCACGGTAAGCGTCGGCCTGTGCTCACGCGACATTCATGAATTCCTTGTCCTACGGACGAGCTTCGTCACAAGAAATCAATCGCAGTTTACTGACCACTCGAAGAACGCAACTACGTTACAAGCGGCTGGATTAAGAGCCGCGGTTGAAGCAGACGAACTCGCTCTTTGTGCAATTACGTGTGTGCCGTCCAACGTTTATATCAACTAAACCGCCGAGTTTTTGTAGCTGATATTCTGCATAGAAATGGCGTTTGGCAGTCAGTATCTTTTATACAAAACTTGTTTGTTGTACTTGCCTCAATCGATCAGAAGTCGAATGTTTGCATCGTGTGTGGCGGTAAGGAAGCAAAAGACACCGCTGCCACAGGCCACAGCGATGACACCGGTGGCGCCACCTCGTTGCCTTGCGGGCTCGAAGTAACGTTTTGCAACAAAACTCTTGAAATACAGCGCAGTTTTGGCCAAGCTAAACTTGATTTGTTATTAGAGATAAATAAGTTTATAAAGTTTTTCAAACCTTCTGCAAAATAACTCTGGCCACCTACGTTACTTCGCCGAATCAGCATGCGGTCTGCTTTGATTAGCAGCCGACACAGACGATGCGAACATCCGACTTGATCGAATGAGGCAAGTAAGGCAATCAAAGTTTAGCGAGCCCTCTTTGAAGGATTTTATTGCAGCGAAACACGACGAAGAGGTGTTGGCGGCGCTCTGCATGCATACGCATGACTGGAAGCAATACATTGCCGTGCTGCTCTTTTACCGGGAGTGCGTCTTCCGAGTGCGTGAAGAACAGGCGTGCACGGATAGTGACAAGAGCTGGCTGCTAGGGCACATCCGGAAGATTCCTGTCCAGCCAATTTTGACATACATTTCTCATATTCCATGATACTTGTGTGGTTGAGCCGTGCCAGCCATACGTGACGTCGCATCTCGGTGAGGTGTCTCGTTTGAGTGGAGTCGTTCGTGTGTACTTCCGGAAACTTAAAATGCCGAGGTCGTTCGCGCAGCTCTTCAGCTTCCGTTGTTTGCACTGTGTACGCGTTACGATAGCTCAATAAACAACATATAGCTGTGGATGCCACTGACTGTAGAACCGCACGACAGCACTTGATACGTACGTTCGCCCTATTCGTTCCGTGGACACAAAAATGGCCGACTGCGCCTCAATTACCCACAGTGCACCGCGCACAGGGCATCAGTGAATACCCCCTATTTTTCACCCCCAGTCAGCTGCGACGCCGCGAGCGCCCCCTTTGTTTGTAAACAAAGTGTTGGTCTATAGCCAATATTTTGCGTTTGTGTACATTAAGCTATCGGATACTGCCAACTCTCCCGTGACCAGAATTCCCAGGCACGTTTTACATGCCGAGTGCAGCGTTAGTTTGTTTGCAGCCAGCTTAAAAGACATTTCGAGTACATCTGCGTGCACATGATGTGCATCACTGAGGAGATCGTCGAGTATATGCACCAATTGCCTACGATTAGAGGCATATGTATTGCCGCAAAACCTACAGAACTGTATTTGTTGTTTTTTGGCAGCCGCTGCCCTTATCACTCTGATTCTGAATCACGTATCAGTTCTGTATTATTTGTTAATGCTCGATGTCGCGAGACGCACCTTTATTAGTTTCGTCGTGGCACAAGATGCGCCGAGATCTGTCTCGAAGATTCCGATCGCTCGCGTATGTTTGTACAATGTTCCAGGTTGTGCTAGTAGCAGTTTGCGACGTTATTTAAATTGTTCTGAGCAACCTTTAAATTGAGCGTTGACGAGTGCGATGGACATTCTTTGTTCAACGATCGACGAGCACGTTTGTTGCTATCGCCGCCGTGTTGTTTAGTTCTTTTGCGGGCGCCAGTCAGCCCCAATAAAGAGTTGAATTCAGTACCATCACGCCTGTGTCTCTGACATCTGCTGGAGGGGCTGCTTAGAGTCCCGGTTTACCTGGCAAAATGAAGACCTCAGCATTGCTCCTGTCACCCTGAAGAACAAGCCTACAGGTCACCGAGCCAGCCGCCGACGCCAAGGCCTACAACCCGAACACGGTCTGGTGCCTGACACCGTTCGACTCCGGAAGGCATTAACTTTGGAAATGGCCCAGCGAACAGCACCAGTCGTCTTTGTGCAGCCCCAGGAGGCCCCGTCTTCCAAGGACTGCCCAGTGAAGATGCGGAAGACTGGATGGACCTTTTCGACCGTGTGGCAGAATTAAACGGCTGGAACGATGCTGCGAAACTCAGGCAAGTCTACTTTGTTCTTCAAGGACATGCCCGAGTTTGGTTCGAAAATCACGAGACTTCATTAAAGAATTTGGAGACATTCAAAGCAGTTTTGATGGCCTTTGCGAGTTCTGTCCGAAAAGAAAGAGCTTAGGCCCTCCTCCAATCAAGACCAACTTCTAAACGAGCCTGTCCTGGTCTGCATAGAAGAAATGAAGCGCCTATTTCGCAGCGGCGACCCTAACATGACCGAAGGTGAGAATGTGAAATTTTCAATGTGAGGCGTTGCAGGGCTGGTCAGATATCCGCCGAAAACCGTGGAGGAATTTGAAAGTGAAGTGTCGACCATCGAGAGGACGATGGACACCCGGATACGCCACTACGAACAACCACTCCAGCCGGTCTACGCAAGCCCCTACAGCAGCGCATCTGCGAGCGGAGAGAGCCTTCGGGACCTCATCCTGGAGATCGTGCAAGAAAACTCCGCCGGTTGCTGCCGCCATCTCAACAACCCCAGGTGGCGACGCTTAAGGACATCGTCCGTGAAGAAGTCAAGCAGGCACTGGGTGTTCCTCAAGTGATGGCTCCGACTGCTCCAGTGCAAGAAGCAGCAGCCATGAACTATGCTGCTGCATTACATCGTCCTGCGCCCCGACGTGACTTTCCAAGCCCTCGCCGCTACCGTCCTGTTCCTGAAAGTCGCCTCTAGGCCCCCGCCCGTCAAGCCTACTAATGACCACCAAGACCCAGGAAGTGCGACGCCTGGAGGACTGCGAACAACCTGCCATTATGCTTCCACTGTGATGAGGCCGGTCACATCCGACGCCACTGCCCTTACAGACGCATCGACCTGCGCGACTTCGCCATCAACGCGCCGCACGACCCTGTCCTGGCGAGCGACAACAAGAAATCGACGACTTCCTGCGGAGGGGAGAGCATGCGTCGCCAATTCGTCTGTCACGCTCACCCTCGCCGTACAGGGCCCGCTTAGCGTTGCTAGGCCGTACCTACGATGACCGTGTGTGCGGAAGGTCCCCAAGCCCGCACAGGGGAAACTAAATAGAGCAACTTTTGGGGGTGAGATTGCTTTACGGCGAAAACATAAGCTCCCCATCGCCGACGATGAGTCACGATGAGGCAGCCATTAAATCGCCGATCCACAAGACCACAACATTCACGAGATCACGACCAACTTCAATTTGACATCGCCGCCCAGCGACGTCACGACGGTGTGCCCCGGCCATGACCTCAGCATGAGATGAAGCAGAGATCAAACACCGAAGCCAACGTGCAATACTAGGACGCGAACAAGCGATGTTGCTGTCGACGGACGCACGGTTACTGCCCTAGTTGACATCGGAGCAGACTACTGTCATCAGTGGAGCTTTCGCTGTGCAGCTCAAGAAAGTGACAACCACTTGGGACGGCCCTCTAATCCGCACAGCTGGTGGTAACCTTATTACGCCATCCGGGCGATGCACCGCAAGGGTTACAGTAAATGGACGTACCTAGCCTACCAGCTTTGTCGTCCTGCAGAGTTGTTCCCGCGACGTGATTCTGGGCATGAATTTTCTGAACGAACATCGAGCGATCATCGACCTCCTATTCAAACTCATCAAGCTCTCGACCGACAGAGGCATTCCTGCTAGGAGAACTTCGACGCATCACGTCGCTGTCATCGTCCTCGATGGAGAACTGACCTACCGCCCCGATCAAGCATCATCGTCTCTGTGGTTACAAAAGAAGTCGAAATCACGGAAGGGGTTGTCGAAGGGAATACTCAGTTTTTACTGGATAGAGGACTTGCCATTGCAAGATACATCGTCCGTATCCGCCATGGACAAGCTCATGTGCTCGTCACGAACTTCACCGACGAATACCGGCACCTGAACAAGGGCATGGCGATTGCTTTCCTTGACGAGCTAGCGGACATCCGAGAAGCCTTCGCCCTCCCCAGCCAACTTGAAGACTATATGCACCCAACCGAGCCAAGCAGCCCAAATTCGACTATAACCCAGCGCTCCCCCGAGACAGAAAAGACCAGATTCGTCTTGAAAACTACACCGAGTGCTTTTCTTCAGCGTCGAAGGTGCGGCAAACTCCGTTGGCAAAGCATCGCATCATCACGGACGAAAACACTCGACCGCTACATCATAGCCCCTACCGTGTATCGCTGCGAGAACGCCAGGCCATATACACATTCAAGTTGAGGAAGTGCTGTGTGATTACGTGATCCAGCAATCCAACAGCCCCTAGGCGGCACTAGTCGTTTTGGTGAAGAAGATGACACACTTCGCTTCTGCGTTGACTATACCAGCGCTTGAATAGCATAACTAAGAATGTCTACCTGCTTCCCGGCATCGACGACACCTGGACCGGCTCAGTAACGCTAAATACTTCTCGTCGATGGAACTGAAGAGCGGGTACTGGCAAATTGAGGTCGATGAAAGAGACCGCGATAAGACGGCGTTCATAACATCGGATGGCCTCTTAGAATTCAATGTAATGCCATTTGGCTTGTGCTCCGCACAAGCCACGTTTCAACGGGTAATGGACACTGTCCTGGCGGGCTTAAAGTCACAGATTTATTTGGTATATTTGGACGATGTTGTTTTGTTCTCGTCATACTTTGAAGACCATCTGAGAAGGCTTCGAACAGTACTTGATGCAATCAAGTCCTCAGATTTACCGTTGAAAGCAGAGAAGCGTCACTTCGCCTATGAAGAGATGTTGTTTCTTGGTCCTATCGTAAGCAGGGAGGGAGTTCGCCCCGACCCACAGAAAACAGCTGCGATCCCATAATTTCCACAGCCGGGTTACAAGAAAGCTGTGCGCCGGTTCTTCGGACTGTGCGCATATTACCGACGGTTCGTCAATAACTTTTCGCGCCTCGTCGATGCTTTGACGCAGCTTACAAAGGCAGATGTGCCATTTCAATGGCAAGCACCGCAATCGGAAGCATTCGAGGAACTTAAGCGCCGTCTACAGTTCCCTCCTGTGCTAGGCCACTTTGATGAGAACGCCGAGACTGAGTTACTGACGCGAGCAATGGCCTTCTCGTGAAGAACTTCGCACCCAACAGGACCACGCAGCTTGCTGTGAAAACCTCCGGCAGGAAATTCTACAGGCGCTTCACGATGAGCCCACAGCAGGCCATCTTGGGTTTGCGCGCACGTTGCCTCTAATCCAGTACTACTGGCCACGATTGCCTGCCGAAGTTGCCCATTACGTGAAAACGTGTCGTGAATGCCAAGGACGCAAGACGCCGCCAATCAGACTAGCAGGACAACTAAACCCAATTCCTCAGTAGCACAATATGTTTCTGTAACATCGCAGCAACATTGTCAATGTTGTACAATGTTGCAATAACATTGGACTACATTTATCCAACATAATGAAAAAACTTTCAACATTCGATAACGTTGCTGCAATGTTAACAAGTAACATGCTGGCAATGTTGCTCTAAAGTGGTCTTTCCACATTGCAGCAATATTGTCAAATGATGTATAAATGTTGAACCACATACGATGACATTGCTATAACATTTTCTTTATTGGCTAACTGTCGTTCTTTCAGACTATTTCTGCAGCCCAAACAGAAAAGCCGGTATTAGGTCACTCCACTGACCTTGTCACTTCCCCGCATGACAATGTTTATTTATTTTTTAGTTTGAGTGTAACCTTGCATGTCATGTGCATGCGATGAACAGTACAAGTGTGCTGAACTTTGTTACACTGAGATAGAAATATATATATATATATATATATATATATATATATATATATATATATATATATATATATATATATATGCAATATATTTAGACTGCTGAGATTGCATTATCTTTCAATTAAACATGCGGACTAAAATTATAACTACTGAAGAAATTCAGTTCTGTTTTCACTAACGCCCCGCAGCCTAATGGTCATGAAGATCGTCGCGAATCCAAATCAAGTCGAAATCGCGGCCGCGCCGAGAGCCATTCCTGCCAAACCGCGTGTAAGCGGCGTGGAGCATTTTCCTTCCTCCATGGCTCACGTGTGTTTCCCTTATTTTAGCATAGTTTTCTTGTGGTCGCCGTGTTCTTGCTGCTGTGTTGCATTGCGGCTTCATAAGAATTCAGCTGAAATGACGGAGGCCTGCACAGAGGATAACATCAGTGGTGAGTGATTTCTAACCTACGTTGTTGAGCTGTGACACGTGTTGCCTGGCACAAAGCCAGTAGTGCATATATGCATGTGTTACCCATGCCCTTCGTGATAGTTTGGTAAAGTGCTACATTCATTGTATCATGAAGAGAGTGAAGTGTTCGCTAAGCGAAGTGTCGATCCGGCAACGACGCCGAAGAATAGCAGAGGCTGTTAACGATGACTAGAAAACTGTTCGGCAGATGTCAGTCCTGATAATGGTTGTGACAGCAGATCATAAAGAGAGTAAAGTGTTCGCTAAGTGAAGTGTCGATCCGGCAACGACGAAGAATAGCAGAGGCTGTTAACGACAAACTAGAAAACTGTTCGGCAGATGTCAGTCCTGATAATGGTCATGACAGCTGTCCATGTCAGTGTTCATAGAGCAGCGTAAAAATTTTGTAATTAGAGATGTGCCCACCAAGATGCTTAACTTAGCAATTCGATTTTTTTTTTTTTTTTCAGGGATGCAGCTTCACTTGTGACATCATGATGTGGAAGAGACCCTCATCGTGACCAGCTGGAGGCTACCAGGGCACAAGCATTTTTAGACATGCTAAATTGTTCAGTAAAATGCTGACAATACTTGTTTGTAGTTTTCCAGTGCAATGGCGCATGTCCAAAGAAGGAAGGATTAAACTAGTCGTAATGTCTCTACTGTTCATAATATGTCTGCTTGTTTCTGAATACTGAACTAGGTTGTACTCCTACTTTGTATATGTATTTGTGTCAAGTTTCTGCACAAAATAGTGCTACACTGTGCTATAGTGTTTGCGTAAATAGTTTACTGAAGTGTTTTATATTTGTAAATGCAAGTTGAAGGGGTGGTGGGTGCATTTTCATGCTATGCTATTGTGCCCAGTAACTGTTCAAAACATTGTCTCTGGCTCTTGTTCCTGAGTAGCCTGAGTGTTGTTTTGTACCTTTGTTGCAAGTTGCTGAACAAAGTAATTAAATAAAATAAATCTTGTCTGTGAAATGTAGGCCCATGTGGCACATTTTTCAATCTATGCCAATGTGCCTGTGTAAATGTTCAGTATGTTATATATCTGCTTCATTTTTCTGAATAGGCAGTACTGCTGTTTTATATTTTGTTGCAAGTTTCTGCAATTAATAATTTACTAAAGTGTCATGTTTGTAAAACTCAAGTTGAGGGACATGCACATTTTAAAGCTATGCTGATGTGCTTAGTAACTGTTGACATTATTTGTGCTTCCTGTTCTTGAGTAGCTAAATCGGCTGTGTGCTATGTATGATTGCTGAAAGTTTCTGCATAAAACGATTGTCTTCAAGTAAATGTCTTACATTTGTGAAACTAGCTTCTGTATGTCAAGCTAATGAGTATACTGGAATCAAGCTTGCTGTTAGGCTAATTGAATAAATTCTTGACAAATAAAATAGCGCTAAAAAACAAATGATTGTTATTTGTAATGCAAATGCATATATATAAATCATTCTAATTGCCAGAATAACCACTTTCAGTGCCATTTTCAGGTGACAGCAGCTTATAGCGTCTAAATGAGCACCAGTACAGAGCTGATGAATATTACATTTAAGGTCTCATTCAGAGCAAGCGGCTTGAAAAGTGAGGAAAAGCTGTGTTGTCCAGTGCAGCCTTTTAGGTATTTGTACTCCTCTGCACTGCACTGCCGTGTGGCAACGAGTAATGTTCAGTTGCTCATTCTTGCAACCTTAAGCTACCATAACCATTGTGGTACGACGATACCATTGCACATGGTTTAGCCTTTCACAAGATAAATTTATTGAACAGCAAGCATCGATAGCTAGTGGCCATCAATGCGGCGGAATATTTCAGTAGCTTGGAATGTTGCCTGAAAGTTTCTGAAACATTACAATAGCTTTGCAGCAATATTGCACTAACGTTGTCATGGGAATGTTGCATGTGTGCAAATAAAAAGTTGTACCAATATTAAGAAAATGTTGCAGCCATGTTGCATTAATATCGTCTTCAGAAGTGGCTTAAACATTGACTAAAGGTTGTTGTAACATTGGTGCAATGTTGCTTCAATGTTGTCTTATGTATGTTGCAGCAACGTGGCAAAAAGAGGACACTAGCCACGTTAAGGCAATGTTGAAAGCAAACATTGCGGCCACATTGAGGCAACAAAGTGTGCTACTAGGTAGTCCTGCCCTTTCAACAAATTGGGATGGATCTGCTCGGCCCCTTTCCAGCTACGTTTATGGGTAGCAAGTGGATCATCGTGGCCACTGACTACCTTACCCGTTGAGCCGAAGCAAAAGCCCTACCCAATGGTACCACGGCAGAAGTCGCCAAATTTTTGTCCAACAAATTCTCTTGCTACAAGTCATCCCAGAAGTGCTCATCACGAACAGGGAACGGCGTTTACGGCAGAGTTGACGCAAGCCATCATGGAATACACCCATAGAAGCCATCAACGAACAACTGCCATCTCCAGACCAATGCCTGACGGAGCACCTGAAAAAAACAATCGCGGACATGATCGCCATGTACGTCGACACTGAACACAAGACCTGGGACGCCGTCTTGCCATACGTGATCTTCGTGTACAACACGGCAGTCCAGGAGACAACCAGAGCGACCTTGTTCAAGCTTGTGTACGGCAGGGAGCCCACGACGACGCTCGACGCAATGCTGCCGCAGGTTACCAACGAGGACAACTTTGACGTCGCCGCCTACCTGCAGTGTGCAGAGGAAGCCTGACAACTCGCACGGCTGAGTATTAAAGACCAACAGAGAATCGACACCTGACGATACAACTTACGACGACGCCACGCAGAGTACAATCCAGGAGACCAAGTGCGCGTTTCGACTAAAATTCGCCGCCGTGGACTAAGTGAAAAGCGACTGCGTCGATCCTTTGGGCCATACAAAATCCTTCGCCGCGCCAGACAACTCGACTATGAAGTCATGCCCGACGGCACGACAGCCTCACAACGGCGAAGCGCGCACCCAGAATTTGCACGTTGTTCGTCTGAAGCCTTATTACGTGCGTTAAAGAATTCGTGATGTTTAAAATGTCATGTTTCTATATAAGTTGCTTCGGTTATTTTGGAACATAGCGGCGATGCTTTTTGTTTGTTCTGTATTTGTTCTTTTTTGGCAGCCGCCGGCATGCGGCCTTATCACTCTGATTCTGGATCGCGTATCAGTTCTGTATTTTTTGCTTGTTAATGTTGGATGTCGCGAGGCGCACCTGTATCATTTTCGTTGCTGCTCAAGATGCGCCGAGATCTGTCTCGACGATTCCGATGTTCCAGGTTGTACTAGTAGCAGTTTGCGACGTTATCTAGATCGTTCTGAGAAGCCTTTAAATTGAGCATTGACGAGTGCGACGGTCATTCTTTGTTCGGCGATCGACGAGCACATTTGTTGCTATCGCCGCCATGTTGTTTAGTTCTTTTGCGGGCGCAAGTAAGCCCATTAAAGAGTTGATTTCAGTACCATCACGCCTGTGTCTTCTTTTGGTGTGTACGAGCTTGTCACCATTATGTGACAGTATTCTTTGACGTTTTTTCATTCAACTCCTCCATTTGTTGCTCCCTGCATGCGTATAAATAAACGGTCGTAGCAGTAGTATTAGTCTACTGGCAGCAATCAGCAGAACACCTCAGAAATAATTCGTGGTTGAATTAAAAATTAGTATTAAGGTAACATGTGGCTCTACTGATTGATAATTGATTTGTGCATGATAGGCAATGACGAGTTTAGAAATTCATTGCAATTGATGAAATACACAAATGAAATAAAAATGGAAAAAGAGGCTTAAAAGCATTGAAGTGCTCAGAGCAAAAAGGCAATGCTCGATGATGTGAATTGAGAAAATTTACTTTGTGTGATGATTGGAATAACTGAAAAAAATATATATATAGATGCATTAAAAAATACTACATAGCACAGAATGGAAAGTCAATGTTTGTTGATGATAAGTATCAGTGTATAAATTAAAAAGAAGGAAAAAGAGCAATATACATACTATGTGTGTTTATGGAACGCTATCGCATTACACCCTTAATGGCGGGCCTTTAAGTATCCTTCTAATTTTGATACATATGCTACCTGCGACTGTAAGATTCACATAATATACCTCCATGCAGGATGTTACGTATCTGGACGCACTGCATGTAAAAGTTGTGTTGATGCCATAGAGAATCACATCGAAGAGATCATATACTAGTTGGTATGTGTCCGTTTTCAACAAATTTGTATTACAGCAGAGCACATGGTTTTAATGTGACAATACTTCTGTCAATATTATTTTCCCAGTATTTGTATACAATAATCCGAAATTCCCATCTTTATACTGCTGGCTCTCACAGTCACGGGCACCAGATCATTCATACATATTTATATGTATTAAATGTTCTGCATTTAGTGATGCGTAGGAATGAAAGTTCCAGATGAGCATAAAAACAGTCAGTTAAAGATTGTCAGCTCTCATTCATTGATTTAATATGCATGGGCATCAGCTACAGAAAGTGCGTAGGTGAGACTATTTCGGCATGATAATGTCATAAGCACAAACTTTTAGCAATCATGCAGTAGAAGACTGCCGATATATACATGCTGGGTGCTTAAAACTGCACCTACGAGATAAGGATAACAGAAAAAGCCAGAAACAAAATTTATACTGGAAATGATTTATACTGGTTCATGGACATGTCATGCTTCAATTAATTTGCTGCCATTCTTGCGGTTAGCTGTCACAGGACTGTGCTGCAGCACAATCGGCTGTCATTGAGTGCTGAATGGCATAGACATGAATGTGATATATGTGATTTTGCACGGTGCTGCATGCATACATCGACGTGACATTTATGAATTGTGCTTGTAGACTACGGCCGGCAACACACAGACTACCAGATACCGTTTCTGTTGAATCGTGTAGATACGCTCGTAAACTTCAACAAACCTGTCACCAAAAAGTTTCTTAAAGCCCTATTACTCAAGCATGACATCGCAATTGCATAGTTTAATTTTTTGTTTTGTGTTTTTTGTATCAGAGGTTACATGTGCTTTTCTTTATTATTTTGTAAGTGTTCTATACTGTATCACTAAGTTCAACAAACGGTTTTATTGATATCGTCTACAGCGGTATATTTCATCTGTTTCATTAATTGTAGTTGGTTTATTACATAACAATCCGCAATAAAATGCCAATCTTTTGTATTTCTTTTTTCCTATCCATAGTTATTTGGAGTGACTCAGTTTCATGCAATCAAATTTCTGTATTTGCGCGTTGTGTTTATGATTCGAAGTGCTCTTTTGTATGTTTTGTTTACGTTTTTCAAACTGCACGCTGAACGTCATCCGGAGCGGAAGCCTTTGTCAGGCTCTGTAGCCTTTAGCTTTTGCTCCGGCTTTCTGTAAGAGAAAGGAACAAATAAAGAAAGAAAGAAAGAACTCACCTCTGGTTCACGAATGCATTGAGGCCAAGATAATGCACGTCACCATCCTGGTATGTAATTCAGCACACGTGAAGGTAACGTATGTGATAAAAAACTTATAATAGTAAAAACATGCAGCTGACTTCAAAACATATTTGTTTATAGTGAAGATTTCATTGTCTATGTAAATATGTAAAAGTATTTCAAATATATACACAGGATACTTCTGTAAGCATTGGGTGATGTGTGAGACCTAGCTTCTCAGTATTAAGTATTACACTGTAAATCAGTCGAATTTTATAAGCCGAGCAGTAAAGGCCACAATAAATAATGTCAATATATTACATTAGTTATGTGTGACTGACTGACACAACATCAGTCAGTCTAGCTGGTTTACAACATGGTTCTATCAAACAATATTGTTACGTGGCAGGAGGAGTTTACACCACGTTATGCACTGATACACTCATACAGAACTGGACACAAGCAAAGGTGTATTGGATGTCAAAACACAGACCATTGCCAGGGAATTGGGCCCCTCAGCATAAGCCAAGAGCACACACACTTCGTCTGTGTCATCTGTGATGAGTCAGTCCGTAGCATGGCCCCCGGGCTCAAAAGCACCATTGCGGTCCTGCTTAGCAAGTGTTGGGACAAGGTAGGTTGTAGGGCTTAAGGCACGAGATATCAACAATATCGGGTTACGGTATGGGCAGTGCTCTCGGGAAAGGCAGCTTCAATTTCATAGGTGACAGCTGTTACTTGGTGCAGCACACGATACGTCCCCACATAGTGAAAAGAAGCTTTTCCAAGCACCCAATACGGCGAGAAAACACCCAGAGCAACACAAGGAACCCAGGTGAGATGGAGCTTTCGAAGTGGCAGCTGTTGTAGTGCTCTTGCTGGGAAGCTTGCAAGCGGGAACGGGCGACAGAGGCGGCTGGCATAGGCAATTACACGATGAGTTTCGGATTGGTGCTGGGAAAGGATGGCTCTGATGCCATGGCCACTGGTATCAGTACGGACTTCTGTAGGAGCTACCACATTAGTGTGCCAAGACCGGTGTGGTGATAAGCTTTCTTATAAGCTGGGCAAAAGCTTGACTTTGAGAGCACCCCCTGTAAAAACTTAACTTCCGTTTTAAGATCTGTGAGCAACTCAGCAATGTTGGCAAAATCTTGAATGAACCTACGAAAGTAGGAACAAAGACGTAAAAACATAGGACATCATTCCTCGAACAGGGCACCGGGAAGTCCCTCACAGCCCTGATTTTGTCTGGATCGGGAGGAACCCTCTTGCATCGACATAATGGCCTAGTGAGCTGACGACGGGCGAAACGGCCTTTTGAAGAGTTAAACTACAGCCCGGCATGGCGAAATAATGACAGCATTTTAGAGAGGTCGGGCATGTGGGACGAAAACGTGAATGAAAACACAATTACATCGTCCAAGTATCACAGGTAATTGGACCATTTAAATCCTTGCAGCAAGGAGTCCATCATGCGTTCGAATGTGGCTGTGGCGTTACATATGCCGAAAGGCATAGCCTTACACTGATATAGGCCATCCGAAGTGACAAATGCAGTCTTTTCACGGTCCTGGCCATCCACTGCATTTTGCCAATAGCCACGTCGTAGGTCTATGGAGAATGTGGCTCCATAGAGGCAATCCAGGGCATTTTCAATTCGAGGAAGAAGATAGACGTGTTTTTAGTTATCTTATTCAGGTGACAGTAATCTACACAGAAGCGCCACGAGCCATCTTTCTTCTTCACCAGGACGACAGGCAAAGCCCAGGGACTGTTAGAGGGCTCAAGAATGTTCTTCCTAATTTTGCCACTTCAGCCTGGATTACCTGTCGTTTGGCATGGGAGGCCTGGTATGGTCAGTGGCAGTTGGAGAAGCGTCGCTGGTGTCAGTGTGGTAGGTGACAGTATGAACTTTACAGAGGGTGCTGTTATGAAGGTCGAAGATGTTGGAGTAGGACTCGAGGAGTGCACGGAGCTGACAAGATTAGGCAGGGAGCAAATCAGAGGGCATTATTGCGATGATCGCGTCAATCGGCGAAGGATTGTTGGCAGGGTCTACAGAAGCTGGGGCATACTCGGTGTTCAATGGGGCAACCTGACAGGAGCCAAGAGGTAAGAATGTCGCCACGCATATGCCAGGTGGAAGCACTTGGGTTGAATAGCTGAAGTTGATCAGTGGCAGTGACCCAGAGTTCCCCTTGACAGTAGGGACGTTATAGGGAAGTGCAACATCATGGCGCAACAAGTGATTGGCATTAGGCGCAACTAAGTAGTCACCATCGGGGAAAATGAGGTAAAGAATCCTGTACACAAGGTAACAAATGAGGCGGTTTGTGAAGGTAGAGAAACTTGGTCGGGCGAATACAGGCGGGGAGAAAAATGCAAGGGTTCAGTATCGAAGATTGGAAGATTTAGGTACAGGACACCTTGCGGGCAGTCAATAAGGGCAGAGTGTTCCGATAGGAAGTCGAGGCCGAGGATGAGGTCATGGGCATAAGTGTTTAAAACAGTTAACTGCACCGGGCGGTCCTGGCCAGCAACACTAACGCGAGTGGTGCAGAGTCCGTCAACACCAATCATTGCGCCGTCCGCGACACGCACCTGAGACCAAGCTGGCGTGAAAACTTTGCGTAAACAACGACGAAGGTTCGCACTCATAAGGAAGATATGTGCTCCAGTGTCTACAAGTGCATTCGTGGGAACACCATCAACACAGATGTCTAGTTGGTTCAAACGGGAGGTCTGCAGATTTGCGGGCTGGGTCGTGGATACAGCGTCACCTCCGGGAGCTGCATCATCTAGTTTTCCAAGTCTGATCGGCTGTATGAGGCAGCAGCCGATGATCGAAGAGGCTGCAGGGATCGAAAATGAGGGGCTCGTGAAGAACTAGAGCTGGAAGAGCGATGTAGGCGGGCGCTGGCAAAATCATTGGCTGAATCTGACTGGTCAGGCTGTTGTCAGGGCAAAAAACGGGGCAGAATTTTTGGATGATAGTTAAAGGAAAACTCGGTCCACAGAGTCAGAGACCAGGTATTGCAGCAATACCGGGAAATGTGGCCGACACAGGAACAGTTGAAGCATAATGGGCGGTTACCTGGTGTCCGCCACTCTGCTGGGATTCAATAGCAACGAAAATACAGGGCTCGAGGACAAACAATAGTCGTGCGTGTTGGCCGGACGCTGGGGTGTGCGATAGAAGAAACAGCAGGCGAGAGGTCCAAGTTTGCAAGTTCTTCGAGCACAACGGCCTGAAAAGAGAGACATCGGGCAAGGGATGACTGGGGACAGTGGGTTGAGATGACGCAGGTGCACTGGCTTCCATTTTGCGGCCAACGATTTGGGTGACAGTGTCGGTAATGTTAAGGGGCAATGCGGAATGTGTGCTAGTTGGTGGCTTCTGCCTAACACATGAAGATGTGGCGGCCTTATGGGGAACTCGCTGAAATTGTGAAAATATACGCCGGCTCTTTATTTGCACGAAGAGGCGGTACTCTCTGATGAGGGACTCCACGGTATCAGAACCCTTGTAGACGAGCAAATGGAAAGCGTCGTCCGCATTGCCTTTTAAGATGTGGCGCACCTTTGAAGAATCCGTCATGATGGTGTCGAGCGCAATGCTTTTCTTTGAAAATCTCCCAACTTATTAATTCATCCTCGTGGGTGTCCTACCATTGTCTCGTTGTGCCAGACAAATAGAAAATTACGTTTGCCAGCATTACAGCACAACGATAGCCATTTGTCGACATTATCACCTGAGGCACCAGAAAAGATGTTGGGAGCACAGGGATGAGTCACTGGGTTGAGTAATGGTGGCAGTGTCGATGTAGCATACGTTGCGAAGCTCCGTGGTGCAATACGCCAGGATGCGGAGCATGGGAAAGTCCTCACCTCCACTAAGATGTTATGTGGCAGGAGGCATTCACAGCACGTTAACACTGATTTACTCATAGAGAACTAGACACAAGCACCAGACATATCGGACGTCAAGAGACCGCTGCTAGGAATTCAGACCCCAAGCCGTAGTCAACCCATAGCAATACAACAAGCACCACTTTGCTGCCACTTCAGTAATTTATGAACTTATGTATGCACCCGCTACAAAGCCACAAAGCACTTAGAAATGCTGTTTCATAAACATTTATTCTGTTCATACTGTCTTATTTACTTTCAGCAGTTTTATTTCTTGCTTGTAAAGAACACAATCTTTGGTGAAATGCATGAGTGCTTTCAGGTTATGTCACATTTGTTCAGTAAATGTCAGTATAAAAGCTGAAATTATCCCCTGTAGCAATGCAGGAATGCTGTAATGCAATAAAAACGAGATGTGTAGCAGAGCTGGCTCCAATTTCAATAGGTTCTTCGTATGTAGACTGGGGTTGCTGTATCATAGTCATCTAAATCAAACAATGTTTTGGAATTTTGAGCCATGTACCTAGAAGAAAAACAATAGCCTGTTATTTTCGTTTTCACCTAAAATTTCTAGACAGAATTGCCAATAGCAATGGCCTAAATGTACACTCAAGAATGGATATCTATATACAGTTTCAGCACATGCATCAAAATATTGCCACTAATAATTTATGATACAATGAAGTACCGGCTTGAAATATCACCTATAGTTTTCAAGCAGTAGGGCCATTAAAAAAGGAGAAAAAGTAGTATTACAGTTCCCTCCACAATAGAACTGGCACAGCTTTAATGGAACGAAAATGTCTGAATGCAGGTGGAACCTCCCATACAGGGAGCCCACTACCTGAGACAAGTATAGATCCTCTTATTGTGGTAGATCTCTCTGGTCGCACTAACCAGGTCAGACATTGCTTTAGGAAGGAATGTACATTTCAACTGAGCGGTAAATTCTGGTTTGTAGATGGTGGTGTTATGCGATGACCTTTATAATTGTGGCAAACTAGGTAGCCACCTGGAACCTCTGAAATAAATTACTGCATTCTATGACTAGGCAAAAGCATAATACTGCCTGTCATTTTCATCATTCTGACTAAAGACAGACAACTATCTAGCTACTTTTATTCTGACATCTTTCTTGATTTGATTTAAATATGGTTCAAAGTAAAGACTTCACACCGGAAGAAGTGCTGCTGCACTTCTAACAGTTCTGCCATCAGCAGTGCTGCTGCAGGCAATTGATATTCATGGCGGATGTGACTGTGTTCATATAATTGAGTTATTCTTTATATTCGATTGCAGTCAACGTTAGTAGTCATCACTATATGGTAAAACCTCTGCTCTTCACATGACCAAGACAGTGTGGTAGTCATCATGTACTTATATAAATTTGATATGCTAACTGAAGATTATGTCCAAAAGGTCGATTTGCAGATGTCATATGCTTTTGAGACAAAGAGCATTATATTTCCAATTGTTCTGCTGCATTTCTCACATTCACAGCCAAGTATGTTTTCCATTGGCAATCGACCTTTCAAATATTGCAAGAAAAATGGCAAAATCATTAGACAGACCCTAAAGATCATTTACTCTATATGGAATACACATCTATATCTAGGCATATAGTACATGCTAGTTAAGACAGGCAGGTGTGTCAGAACTGATGAGCATCAAAAACATTATAGGTATCTAATTCTTCAAATGAGTTTAACTAAAAGTTTGGGGACACTTGAGCTCTGCCTTTTGAGGACATGATGCATAACACTTAATGCTTTCAATTGGCCAGCTCCCCCGCCGGGGTGGCGCAGTTGTTACGGCGCTCGACTACTGTTCCCAAGGACGCGGGATCGAATCCCGGCCTCGGCGGCCGCTTTTCGGTGGAGGCGAAAAGCAAGGCGCCCGTGTGCTGTGCGATGTCAGTGCACGTTAAAGAACCCCAGGTGGTCGAAATTTCCGGAGTCCTCCACTACGGCGTCTCTCATAGCCTGAGTTGCTTTGGGACGTTAAACCCCACAAACCAACCAACCATCTTTTAGATCCTTGTCCAAGTATGTAGACTTTACCAATGACCTAATTTTTCATCCCCTTATTTGTTACTATGATATCTCATATACTCTTTATAATGCAGCTGTATGTAAATGTCCCCTTGGCATAGATATTAATCCCTGCCTAAAGAAGGTGAACAAACAGGCTTTGTATAGCCTAAAGTTAGTGTGCCTGACTCTGCATACAAAGGTCCTGGAAGGCTGAACTATCTCACTCTCCAGCTCACTGGAGGAGCCTTAGTTGCCAGCTCCGGCCAAATTGGCAGTATCATGTGGCTGCATGAACTGTGACAACTTTAAGATCAGTTAGTGCTTAGCAATACTATGAATCAGCTACCCTCTGATAGAGCTAAGTCTATGTTTCACTCGCAATGTTCGCATGAAAATATAAGTGCTGGATATTGTGGTGAATGAGACCTTCAACACTCCTACACTGAAAAACGAAAGAATGCACTCTGCATGTTACAGCAAAACCCAAAACTATGGCAGTCTGTTAGTTTTGAGATCTCCGTAAAAAGTGTGGAAATATGATCACATATTTCACTCAGTAGCTCTATGTTATCCCTTTCATCAGTTCTCAAAAGTTCATGAATCTTGTATGAATCATGGTTTTTAATGCAGTGCTAAATGCATATTTCTATGTGTAGGAATATGAGGCACATCAAGGCATATAGTATGACAACTGTAGCTTTGTATTTTGTGTAGCTAATTGTTTTCTGCAGGCAGCAATATAGAGGAACTACCTACTTAGAGCAGAGTGGTCTCGACTGGCAAAAAAATAGTGCCAAGCTCACAGCAGGATGCATCACAATTTGCTATGATAGCAGGATACAATTGGTTTTACTGAAAATTTCAGCTAAAATACTACCTCACGAGCTCTGATTTTGGCTCAATGAATCAGACAAATGTCATCCTTCAACTTAAAATAGTGGCCCAAGAAAAGTATAGTATTTATTCCAGCTTGCTTCAGAGCAGCAGCGCATCCCCATTTCATGGTCCCGTCAGTTACCATTCAGTCAGTTTTCAGCCACCAATAGGTCTTAGCAACAAGAAAGGCTCTGACATGTAAGGGGTCTTATTTGAAGCTTCAACAAATTCTAAGCTCATCCAACCAAATAAAATTTTGTTTGAGCTTCTAGATCGAAAAATTAGCTACAAGAGAAAATTTTTGATGACAAACTAGATTAGACTATGCAAAACCCTACAAAATATACAAGCTATAATCTACAAAATGTTCACAAGCGCAGTAAGTGTAAACTCCAGATGAAAAATAGACACATTTCCAGATATATTATAGAACCTGCGTACACCCATTCCAGCTGGAAACCATACTTTGTCAGATTGAAAAGAAAATTGCAGCTGAAGTGATATGTATCGAACTCGGTTATTGAACCACACATCATGTCCAGCTGGAATGTTCTGGTTTCCAGCAGGACAATTGACACTTCTAGTTCGGCTGGAGCTGAAAAATTTTCAGCCGTAGTAACCCCCAGCTGAAATCTTATCCTCTTCCAGCCAGAAAACATCTATCATGCTGGAAATTCAGCTGGAAAAATGATTTTGCAGCTAAAATGGCTACTCCTGAAGAAGTCTACCGTCTATCTATTTTCATCTCAGTGCACAAGTACAGCAAGCTGAAAACAAATATTTTATCAATTTAGGAATGTTTTTATCAGAAAGGCACTCTTTAATGTGAACTTCAGCTCAATAGGTGTGTAGTAATCTGGCTTCACTGCATTTTGTTAATTTATTTGGAAGAATAGACATGTCAGACTCGCAACTATTGCTTTGGGAACTGAACTGTGATCACTGCTTCCAAACAAACTAGAAAAAGTGTCTGCAGATTAGCACACAAAATTTGTTGCAACGAAAAAGGTATCAGTAGCATATTTTTGATATCCTAAATTACTGATCTTCCAGTGATGTAATTGACACTCATGCCTTTCTGTAAACAACTCACAGAGCAAGCATTTTTCTTTGTGGCATATATCAAAATGAACATGTTTTGCATGTGTATAAAGCATGGTCTATATAGCTGATTTCCAGTTTATGTTATAGGTTTGCGCAAATAGTTAAAAAAATTTTGCAAGATACTTGAAAGTTCCTTTTTATTCCATGGTTGAAGAAGTCATCATCAAACAAATACATACATAAACCATACCTCCAAAACCAAGAAAATATGCATTGTATTCTATTTAGGTACTCTAGAAATGTAAAATAACTCTATTTAAATTTTATATTTTACTTCTTCAACATTTTAGCTTCTTCCAAAGGTTTGCACTAAAATACCGTTTTTTCATATTATGTAGAGTATTGCTTATGTGTATGAAAGAACTTTTAAATTGGTACATTTTGGCACATGGTTGCAAAAAGCTCTTTCAATACTTCACCAATAAAGAAATTTTTTACAAGCCCATTAAAATTATCTGCTTTTTTGACCTCCAATGATTTGAGGCTTATATGCCATAAATCTCTATAAAAAGACCATTTGCATAAGTATAGACGAGATGCTATCTCAAATTCCAGATCTCAATCAAATTCGGTGTTTTTGAAGAGTACATAACCTGTCTAGGTTAAGAGAAGAGTGAATTGCTCACTTCAAAAAGTCGTCAATTTCAGCCAGCAAATCCTCAGCACTTGTTTTTTCCAGTGGCACTGTCTTAATCATGGTGTCCATCTTGACTGAAAATAGAAAAAATATAACTTTCATGGTCACTGTCAACAAATACTGAAGGCTTAGTTAGATTGGGGAGCCCCAGTTATCAGTATATAGCTTTCCACATGCCTTTTACATTCCTGCTATGTATTTTTCCATAGCGCTGAATCATGTTAGAATCCCTCTACAAAAACTACCAAATAGCCACTATCAGCCTCCCCTCTTATAGGTCCGCCAGTCAGCCAGTCAGAAGTGACCTACAAGAGTTGGACTAGTTCATATGTTTGCAATATATTTGGCAGTTTTTGTGAGGTGATGTGAATAATGAGTGTGGGCAGGTCATGTAGTTTGGAGAGGATAGCTGATGGTCAAAAAGGATACAAAATTTGATACCAAGGGAACAAAAGCAGAGCAGGGGCAGCAGAAAGTAAGATGGGTCAAGAGGCTGCAGCTAGCACTAAACAGGGTTAATTGGAGGAATATTATAAAAGCATTTTCCCTGCATTGCGTATAATGTGGCTGATGATGATAGGATGTGAGTGGCACATAATTCAGTCCCAGAACTCTTAATGACAGTTACTAGCTCAGTGGTTGTTGGACTGCACTAAAGCATTTCAAGGAATGATCCATTCCAAAGGTGGAATGGTTTATGAAAAATGATAGCAGTCTTTTTTTTTTGAATGCTTGTTTTATGTGCCCTAAACATGCACCTCAAATGAAGATAAAATGGCCCAACCCTGCATTTAGAAAGTGGGCGGTATTGCAAGTGGTGCAAAGGGACAAACTAAGTGGAGAAAAGGATATGGGAAGGATTGCACTAGGAGTTGCCACCAGGATGTGATTTGCATGTGACTGTGTATGAAACATGGCAGCAGGTATGTTTTAAAGAAACAGGGCCATAGTGAACAATGGTACCGTATCTGAGAGGTTTGATAACATCAAATACTGCAGCGCTGGGGAGGCTACTTGCCAACAGCCACAAGCTCAGCTCTTGGTGCTCTCATTTGAAGGGCCTCCCTCTCACCTAGGTTCCCTTTGGCGATAGAATATGAGGCTCCAGTAGCATAGTGCATTTAAGTGGAGAAGCATGAGAGGTCCCTGCAAAGATGCTGGTATGCCATTTGAGAGTTGCTGCGTATAAGGTGTACTTAGCCTAGTGAACTAGTACATCCAATGCTCTGTATAATAGCCAGGCATTTGCAATTGGTAATGGTATTTAGACAAAATGCAAATGCTATTAAAAGGACCTTGGAAACTCTAGGAAATTGGTTATCAAAATTTGCTCAAATTAAGTAGGATACAGATTAGTAAACATTGATGCAATGTATGAAAATGCAAAAATATATTTTTAAAATTTCCCCCGTCATGCTCTGCAGTTACCCAAGGTGCTGAGCTTTTCTAGAATTTCTGCAAATGACATTGTCGTGCCCACATAATTCCAGCAAAGATGCATATCATCATTGGATTCCAAACACCTATCAGCTGCACTGGATTTTTTTACAGTTGGTGAATACCATCTATGTGCCTGAAATGTTGAGAGTGAACATAAAAGAATATGGTGGCAGTGTGTTGGTAGATTGTATTAGATGACGCACCTGTACAGAAGGGTGTGGTAATATGTGGATATTGTATTGAAAGACACAACCGAAGAAAGCAATAGGACTTTTTTGCCCTGGGCATCAAAGCCACAATCCTATATATCTTTCAATTCATGTTGTTTAAAAAGTGTTTCCCAGGCTGACTAAACCTCTTTATGATATAAACCTCTTTACGATATTACATATCCACATTTCAAGAAAAGTTTGAGCTCTAGAAGTAGTTAGATGTAATGAGAATGAGAGTCTGAGGGTGAGGTAAGGTTTCAAGGGTATTGCAACCTACTGAGCATAGGAGACAAGTGCCTCTAGGTGTTGTACAGTCTGCCTTGTTTGCTAAAGGAGTGTGCCAAACCAAGTCACTAGCACCTTATACCCTGTCTGAAGAAAATCATTTCACCAGATAAGCCATGGTGCACCTGGCATTAGCAAAAACTTAATAGCGCTAGGGGAAGTATATAACAGTTGCATCTTACCTGTACGCACCTATGGGGCTGAAACATGGAAGCTAATGAAAAGGGTTCTACTTAAGTCGAGGAAGACACAGAGGGCTATGGGGCACAATGGTGTAACGTTAAGAGATAGAAAGCATGCAGAGTGTATCAGAGCAATAACTCAAGTTAATGGCATTCTAGTTGAAACCAAGAAAAATTGGACATGGGCAGGGTATGTATTGCAAAGAGTGGTACACCGATCTTCAATAAGGATAACAAATTGGATTCAAGGGAAGAAAACCATAGCAGGGGGTGACAGAAAGTTAGGTGGGCAGATGAGGTTAAAAGTCCGCTGGGGTCAAGTGAATGTAGCTAGCATAGGAAATGCCTAATTGTGAATTAGGCGGAGGCCTTCATTCTGTAGTGGGTATAAGCTGTCTGGTGATGATGAATAGCACTAAAAATGCAGCTGGAAAGCAACACATGGAAAAGAATTTGGGAAGGAAGCAGTATGATTCATCACAAAATATTGCTTATTCTATACTCCCTACAAAGGCTTGAAAACAAAACACCAGCATAGAAGCAGCCTACAGTCTATCATGTGGCAAAGGTCGTGAAGAGGACACTTTCCAAGCTGCAGTGAACCTATTTTGAAAAAGTATGAACAGTGCTCTCTCTATGCAACTGTGCTTTCTTGAAACTCAAAATCCATAATAAGGGTAGCATAAAGTCATACACAGGAGTACACAACCATGAGTACCACTCCATGAAACTTGTCATTCCTCAGTGCCTCACTGTTACTGTGCATTGTGGCTGTAGTGTCATCTCTACCAAATGTAACTCGGCTGCCTCAGGGATCGTGGTAGAATTGTAGCAAAACATGCCTATGCCCTGTGGCCTGTGAGAGTAAACATCATTTCATCTTTATTTTGTTTCAGAACCAGTTATTTTTCATCAGGGAAACCTGTGTATATTGTCACAGAAGCCAGTAAAACTGGGTAGGCAGGTTTACTTACACCTACGCAAAAGCACCAGCAAAGAAGGCACGGCTGGCAAACCGACTGGCGAGCAAACACCGCGAGCGAAGATGAGTGCGTGCCAGTCTCCCGAGCTCACCCCATGGCAGTGCCAGTAATAACATTGGGGTATTTGCGGCATAACATTTTCACTCCCGGTGGAAAAGGCATTGTCCCGATGCTGAGTGGCGAGGTCGAGCAGGACCGTAGTCGGCGAGGATGTCACATTCACATAAAGCAGTCACAAGAAGCAAACAAGACACATGCAGCTTGACCTAGCGGGGGTAGAAGGGCTTCATCCTGGCGATGTGTACTTCTGATTGCGCTTGCCACTGAGAGGAGCGAACAGTTAGTTGCGGGATCACTTCGTAGGTGACATCGCTGCGTTTGCGCAGTACTTCGTAGGGGCTGAAATAGCAGCGCAGAAGCTTTTTGGAGCGACCCCACTGGCGAACAGGTGTTCACACCCAAACCTGATCGCCAGGGTTGTAAATTACCTCCCTGTGATGAAGGTTACAACGTTGAGCATCTTTAGCTTGCTGTGTCCAGACTCTCAGTCTAGCTAGCTGGCGAGCGGCCTCAGCATGCTGCATGAATTGGTCAGCACCGGCAATCGATGGGTGGGAAACATCTGGCAGTAGCATTGCGTCCAGCATGATGATGGCTTTGCAACCGTACACCAAATGAAACGGTGTGAAGCTGGTTGTTTCCTGGACTGCAGTGTTATGCACAAATGTTGCATATGGTAGTATCTGGTCCCAGTTCTTATGGTCTTCGTCGACGTACATAAAAGAATATCGGCGATGGTCTTATTGAGTTGCTCAGTAAGGTCATTTGTCTAAGGATGGTAAGCTGTTCTGCAATGACAAGTGCCACTGAGCCGCATCACTTCCTGGGTTAGAGCTGAAGTAAATTCCGTGCCTCTGTCCATTAAAACAATCGCAGGTGCACCATGACGGACTAGTTTAAAGATGAAAAAGTTTGCAATATTAGTACAGGTGCCGCTGGGAAGAGCTTTCGTTTCACAATAGCGGGTAAGATAATCAGGGGACTATAATGTACCGGTTGTCCAATGATGATGTAGGAAATGGCCCGAGCAGGTCCATACCGACTTGGTGAAAAGGTACTCGCAGAGGAACAATCAGCTGCCACAGGCCGGCTGGCTTGACAGGTGGTGTCTTCCGACATTGGCAATCACGGCACGTCTTAACATAGCACTGAACAATAGCGGCAAGCTTGGGACAGTAATATTTTTGTTGCACTCGTGCCAAGGTGCCAGAACACCGAAATGTCTGGCAGAAAGCTCGTCACGGCATGCCTGCAAAACGTCGGTACGAAGCAGCGTTGGGACCACCAGCAGATACTGAATGTCTGTGGAAGCGATTTTTCTTTTAGATGATGCTGTCATGCTAGCAGAACGATGACAGGCCTTGCCTGAAAAGGCGAGGCGGCGATGAGGCAGTTCCGTCGAGGTAATTGATGAGGGGCCGCAGTTCGGTGTTGTCTCGCTGCTGTTGAGCCAGATATGGTGTCGTGAGAGTGCCGCGAAAAATGGAGTCATCTGTTTCAATTGAAGGACAAGGGATACGGTCCCGGGATAGACAGTAAGTGTCACTGTGTGTCTTGGCGGACTTATACACAATCTTCATCATTATCCTCAACCTGACTACAGTCAAACCCGGTTATAACGAACTGCGTAATTCAACGCAATTTGTTTGCTATATAATGTATTTCGCTATAACCAAACCCGTTTATAACGAACTTCAGTACCAAATTCGTTATACACGATGTCCAGACAGCACAGCGAAAACGCACTAACTAAAGAAAAACCGTGCCGCTCACCATGAATCTACAAAAGAAATTTATTGCAGATAAATGCTCACTTATTTGCAGTAGGCAGTGATCTTCGCCTGAACACTGCATTTAACTCCATCAGCGAGAATCGCACTTTCCACACGCGACATCATTTCCACAAACTCCAGTCCGCTTCCCTGTATTCCGGAGCAGTATCGGCGCAGCAGATCGGTAGCAGCGAGGGCTTCGTGCAACGTCGGGCGAGGGCGACCGTCCTCCAGCGGCGGCTCCTCGTTCGCACCAGATGCCAGCATGTCGGCAACAATTTCCGAGTCCAACGGGCTCGCTGTCACGGCTACGTTGTCGTCAACAGTGAGAAAATCCTCCAGGGCAACTTCTTCGGGCACAGCGTCCGGAACATCAGCGAGTTCTTCCCACAGCGTGGCAACATCGCTGTCATCTTGCACAGTGCGCGCTTCACTAGCAGCTTCTGCATCCTCTCGACATAGTCCAGCATGGTGGAAGCAGTTGCGGATTGTGGATTGCGTCACGTCTTGCCAGGCACGGTTAATCATTTCTATTGCGGCCAGCAAATTAATCTTGAGCTCGTCGTTAACCCGCAATTTCACCAACAGCCGCTCAACGACGCGTTTCCTGTAGCCCAGCTTGAAAGCGCGGATGATCCCCTGATCGAGGGGCTGCAAAACCGCTGTTGCGTTCGGTGGCAGGAAACAAAGCTCGATGTTCTTGAGCGTGACGCCGCAGTGGTGCGCAGAACAGTTATCGAGGAGGAGGCAAATCTTTCGCCCGCTCGTTGCAAGTTCCTCGTCCCAGCCACGCAGCCACGCTTCGAACAACGTTCTGGTCATCCAGGCCTTATAATTTGAGTTGTATGTGACTGGGAGTGAAGTGCATCCTCGCAGGCACATAGGAGACTTGAACTTGCCTATGACAAGCGGCCGCAGCTTTGATGAACCGTCCATGTTTGTCGTGAGAAGAACGGTGACTCGGGCCTTATTCAATTTGCCGCCATGACACTTCTCATTCTTTAGCGCCAAGGTTCTGCTCGGCAGCAGTTGCCAAAACAAGGCAGTCTCGTCGGTGTTAAAAATATTGCACGGTTCGTATCTCTCCGTGACAGCACGCCACACGTCTTGCACCCACTTTTCAGCACTCTCAGCGTCCACTGCTTGGCTTTCACCTGCAACCACCTTCCCGGTGATGGAGTAGCGGTCTTTAAATCGTTGGAGCCAACCACTGCCCGCTGTAAACCCCTTGACGTCCAGGACGAAGGCAAAATCTTTTGCCTTCTGTTGTAGCATGGGGCCAGAGACCGGCAGATTTCGCGCGCGAACGTCCAAGAACCATTGGTACAGCGCTTTCTCTACTTGGTCGTAAGCCGGCTTGCGGTGGCGAAAGCCGTCACCATTTGGTCGTTCCTGTGCATTGCCTCTGATGGCCGATTGGTTTTTCAAAATGGTGCTTAACGTGCTCCGCGGAATCTTGAAATGCGCGGCAACGTCAGACTTTTTTTCGCCGCGTTGGCCGCGGCGAATTATCTCCAGCTTGTCGGAAAGCGGTAGGGCACGCCGCTGCTTCGTCGTCATCTTGCAGGATGTAGCGCCGGAATGCAAGCCAGCAGCAACGTAGGCACGTCCGGAATCGTGAGGATAGCAGCAGCACGACTTGCAAACGCGAACAAAGAAAGCTCCGAGGATGCGGGAAAGTTCGCCACTGACGCGTTCGTTGTTCGGAGGCTGCCTTCCCTTCGCCCAAACTTGAAACCAGTTCTGGCCGGTGTTGCTTCTTTCTCGAAGAGCAATAGGTCCGGAGCTGCTCGAACGTCTTTGATCACATGGTAGGCAGCTGCCGAATAGGAGCGCTGCAAAGAGAGGCTGGCCGATGGCGCGGATTTTAAAGGCTACTCACGCTACTCCGGGCGACGGCCGCGCATGCGTACAGGAGGGTCCCTCGTGGAAGCTGCTGTAGAGAGCCCCTCCTGCGTTTTACGGAAGCGTGGCATCGGCGCAGAAGCAGCAGAAGCACCCTAGCGGGCGCGTGATGACGTATGCGCTGTGTGAGACCTTGGGGAACGGAGCCGTCGCCAATCCCCCTCCCATCTGACAACGGCATGCGCTAGAAGTGTTGCGGCCCGGCAGCGTGGGCTGCCCGGAGAGAACTCGGAGCCGGCACAAAGGCCCGCCCGTTGGCGGGCGTTTGGCGACCGATCGCGCGCGCTGAGTTCGCTATATCCGATGTGTAGTTCGTTATAAAAAATACATTTTATATGCATAATGCTAGCGGAAATTCGAGTGTTCGATATAAAACATAATTCGCTTTATCCGAGTTCGTTATATTCGGGTTTGACTGTATACCCACTGCAGGGCGAAGGCCCCTCCGATATTTCTCCAATTAACCCGGTTGTATGCTAGCTGCATCCACTTGACCCCGGCGAACTTCTTAACCTCATCCGCCCACCTAACTTTCTGCTGCCCCCTGCTCTGCTTTCCTTCCCTTGAAATCCAGTTTGTTACCCTAAGCGACCATCAGTTATCCTCTCTTCGCACTACATATGTCCTCCCCATGCCCATTTCTTCTTGATTTCCACTAGGATGTCAGTAACTTGAGTTATTTCTCTGACCCGCTCTGCACGCTTCCTATCTCTTAATGTTACCTCTACCATTTTTCGTTCCAGAGCCCTTTGCGTTGTACTCAAATAGAACCATCTTGGTTAGCCTCCATGTTTCAGCCCCATAGGTGAGTACAGGTAAGATGCAACTGTTGTATACTTTCCTCTTGAGCGATACCGGTAAGCTGCTAGTCATAATTGGCGAGTGCTAGCGAAATGCGCTCCATCCCAATCTTATTCTTCTTGTTATTTCCTTTTCATGGTGTCATCGAACTCCTGTAAGAGGAGACTCCAGTAGGCTAACCAGTTCAAAGGATCTTTAAGGTTCACTAACCAACAGGGAGGGGTGGTCGCTGACCACTCTAATCGGCCGACCATACCAATACAGCCGAAATTTTGTTACCATACATACAACTGCAAGGCACGCCTTTTCAGTAGTAGAATAATTCGTTTCAGAATGAGACAGGGTGCGGATGGCGCAAGCAATCACCCACTCAATGCCATCTTGCCACTGAACGAGAGCTGCAGCGAGGCCAATGTTATTGGCGTCGATATGCAATTCTGTGTCAGCCTCCTCGTCGAAGTGGCCAAGCACGGCCTTGTTTGGAGGCGCTTGCGAAGCTCCCCGAAGGCCCTTTGCTGCTCGTCGGTCCAGATGAAAGGCTGGTCATCTCTTGTTAGACTAGTCAGTGGTTCCACAATCCGGGAGAAGTCATGCACAAATCGTCTGTAATATGAGCAGAGGCCCAAGCACCGATGCACAGAACTTTTATCAGTGAGGGTTGGGAAAGCAGCTACAGCAGCCGTCATCTCTGGATCAGGGCTAATTCCCTCAGCGCTCATGTGACCCAGAAACTTGAGCTGTTGGAATGCAGTGTCATTTTTCTGGTTTTAGTGAGAGCCCGGCCACGCGGATGACATTTAGCACGGCCGTCAAGCATTTGAGATGCTCCTCATAGGTAGCAGAGAAAATGATGTCATCAAGGTAGACGAGGCACGATTGCCATTTCAGGCCAGCTAGGACAGTGTCCATCATTCTTTGAAAGGTTGCGGGAGTGGAACACAAGCCAAAGGGAAGCACCCTAAATTCGTACAGTCCGTCAGATGTAATGAACGTGGTCTTCTCTCAGTCACGTTCATTGGCTGATCTGTCAGTACCCACTTCATAGATCGAGCGATGAAAAGTATCAGGTGTGACGGAGCCGGTCGAACGAGTCGTCGATTCGAGGCAATGGGCACACATCCTTTTTCGTAATTTTGTTGAGCCTCCTATAGTCGACGCATAATCTGAGTTTTCCATACCTTTTAGAGACCAGCACAACTGGCGAAGCCCATGGGCTTGCAGACGGCTGGATCACATCATCGCAGAGCATTTCATCAACACGTGCCAAAATAGCCTCTCGTTCCTTCGCTGACACTCGGTACTGGTGTTGGCAGATAGGGCGTTTGGTGGTATCAACTATAATTCGATGTTTGGCTACTGGCATCTGTTTCACTTTGGAAGTGACACAAAACAGTCACGGTAAGTGTCCAGGATTGCTTGAAGGTGGCGTTTCTGGGTAAGGGACAAAGCAGGATTCAGGTAAGTTTGAACAGTATGTCCAGTGCTATCGGGAGGGTTCTCGTTGACCAGCTAAAGGGTGCAGTTGGCGGAGGGCACACTGACTTCGTCAAAATAGGCGATAGCTGTACTTTGCGGCAAATGGCGGTTTCGGCACTAAAGTTCGTTAAAAGCAGTTCAGTTCATTTGTTACTCAAGGCAAAGACCCCCCGAGCGACACAGACTTGTTAGGCTCAACAATAAATTCACATTCGTTTCCGCTTTGCCTTGAAGGGCGGGAGGGTTGTCGCCCTGCACTGTAAAAAAACAAGCTGGTGCATTGAGGTAGAGGACATGATCATCGCACACTCGAAAAACTGGCCTGCCTGTGTAGTGGTCACTGTGCTGTGCGTAGTCGTTGGAAATTGCACGGTGACTGGAAAAAGGCACCATGGAGTCACGAAGGTCGATGATTGCGCCATTTTCCCTAAGAAAATCAAGGCTGAGAATCAGGTCCTTGGAGCACTCTACTAGCACAACGAAGCCACGCGAGAGTGTTACGTGGCGAATCTCGACGCGAGCGAGGCACACTCCGAGCGGCGTTATCACATGCCCTCTGGCTGTCCTTATCGGGGCTCCATGCCAAGAAGTCAGGACTTTTCACAGGATGATAGCAAGACCACGACTCATAACGTGGAAAATCAGCTTCGGTATCTACAAGGGCAATGTGATGGTAATCAACAACGGTCGATATTGTCACCAACACACGTAGCAAACAGAAGAACAACCGAGCTGCCTTCTTTTTTAATCAAGCCAAACTCGAGACAGACGAGGACGACGCTCAGCCACGCGCCAAAACATTCAGCCACTTGGTGGCAGTAGAAGATGGGCAGCAGTGTGCCATTGCCCCCCCTTCCAAGAGACATCGACCCGATGCCGCAAACGTAAGGGAACAATAGAAAAGCGGGGCAAGTTATACGGGAGTCTCTGGCTCTGGTTCGGACCCTAAAATTGTTTAACGACTGTAATAAGGCTTCTTCCTGGCGACGTGAACTATTTCAGACTTCGGATGCCGAGAGGAGCGGACAGTGCCTTGTGGTAACACCTCGTAGTTCACCACACTGAGGCGACGAAGCACCTCGTAGGGTCCAAAGTAACGGCGCAGAAGCTTTTCAGAGCGCCCTCGCAACCGTACTGGGCTCCAAACCCAGACTTGGTCGCCGGGTGTGTAAGTCACCTCTCGGTGTCGCAGGTTGTAGCACTGGGCGTCGTGTACTTGTTGGTGCCGAATTCGCTGTCGGGCAAGTTGGCGTGCAGCTTCTGCGTCACGAATAAATTGGCCAGCTCCCACGACAATGGAGGGAGCAGAATCCGGAAGAAGCATGGCATCCAGCATAGTCAAAGGTTCGCGTCCATGGACCAAATGAAATGGAGTGAAGCGTGTGGTTTCCTGAAGCGCAGTGTTGTATGCGAACGTGATGTACAGCAGAATTCGGTCCCAGTTCCCATGATCGTCGTCTACATATATAGAAATCATGTCGGCAATTGTCTTAAGCCGCTCAGTTAGTCCGTTAGTTTGAGGATGATAGGCAGTTGTTTTGCGGTGGGTGGTGCCACTGAGTCGAAGGACCTCGCTTGTGAGTGCCGACGTAAACGAGGTTCCCCTGTCAGTTAAGACGACTGTTGGGACGCCGTGACGGAGTGCGATGTTATGAATGAAAAAATGCACAACTTCCTCTGCGGTACCACGGGGAATGGCCTTGGTCTCACAGTAGCGGCTGAGATAGTCAGTGGCAACCGCTATATACCTGTTACCCATTGAGGACTTCGGGAATGGGCCCAGTAAGTCCATGCCTACCTGTTGAAATGGGAATTTCGGGGGATCGATAGGCTGCAGGAGGCCAGCTGGTTTAATGGGCGGTGTCTTCCGCCGCTGGCACTCACGGCAGGTATGGACGTAGCGGTGCACAATGGCAGCTAGCTTGGGCCAGTAGTACTTTCGGCGTATCCGTGCCAATGTGCGAGAAAAACCGAGATGGCCGGAAGAAAGGTCGTCGTGGCACGCATGAAGAACTTCGTCATGAAGCGTGGTGGGTACTACTAGCAGATAAACAGTTTCTGTTGGACCGTAGTTCTTGTAGAGCACACCATCGCGCAAGCAAAATGACAACAGTCCGCGCCTGAAGAGCTGAGGGGGAGATGACACGGTTCCTTCGAGGTATTCGATGAGGGGCAAAAGTTCAGAATCGGCCTGCTGCTTTCGGGCTAACGTGGACGACGTGATGACACCGAGGAAAGCGGTATCGTCATCGCAGCCGTCCGTGTGGCAGGGAGTAGGGGCGCGGACAGTCAGCATCACTGTGTTTCTTGCCGGACTTGTGCACGATAGTAACGTCAAATTCTTGCAACCGAAGGCTCCATCGAGCAAACCAATCCGATGGATCTTTCAGGTTTGCCAGCCAACACAGTGAGTGATGGTCGCTCACAACACGAAACGGACGACCGTACAAGTACGGACGAAATTTCATTACTGCCCACACAACAGCGAGGCACTCCTTTTCCGTAGTTGAATAGTTAACTTCAGAACGGGACAAAGTGCGACTGGCGTAAGCAATGACGCGTTCTGCACCGTCCTGCCACTGAACAAGGACCGCACCGAGGCCAATGTCACTGGCATCCGTGTGCAGTTCCGTGTCAGCCTCTTCGTCGAAGTGGCCAAGTATAGGTGCACATTGGAGACGGGACTTGAGTTCCGCGAAGGCTTGTTCCTGGTTGGGGCCCCAAACGAACGGTTCGGCGTCTTTTGTCAGGCGGGTCAGAGGCTCAGCGATCTTGGAGAAATTGTGAACAAAGCGACGATAGTACGCGCAGAGGCCGAGAAATCGACGCAAGCTTCGTTTATCTTCTGGTTTGGGGAATGAAGCGACAGCGGCCGTCTTTTCTGGGTCTGGGCTAACACCTCGAGCGCTGACAATGTGGCCGAGAAATTTCAGCTCATTAAAAGCGAAGTGGCATTTTTTGGGCTTTAGAGAGAGACCAGCAGATCGGATGGCCTCGAAAACAGCGCGCAAACGTTTCAGGTGCTCGTCGAACGTGTCCGAGAAAATTACAACGTCGTCATACAAACTCATACAAACCATCCGACGTAATAAAAGCGGTCTTCTCACGGTCTCGCTCGTCAACCTCTATTTGCCAATATCCACTGCGGAGGTCAAGTGACGAAAAGTAAGTGGCATGGCGAAGGCGATCGAGGGAGCCGTCTATGCGCGGCAGGGGGTACACATCCTTTTCTGTGACGTTGTTGAGGCGTCTATAATCAACGCAGAACCTCAAGGTTCCATCCTTCTTCGCGACCAGGACAACAGGCGAAACCCACGGGCTCGTCGACGGCTGGATAACGTCGTCCTGGAGCATTTCTGTTACTTGGCGGCGAATGGCGTCAAGTTCTTTTGAAGACACCCGGTAAGGACGCTGGCATAGTGGACGTTGGCCGTCGGCAACTATAATTCGGTGCTTCGTTAGTGGTGTCTGTCGGACCTTGGAGGTTGATGCAAAACAATCGCGGAACGAATTGATAAGATTCTCTATGCAGCGTTTCTGACTGGGCAAGAGGTGTGGGTTCAAATTGGTCTGAATGGCTGTAGACGTCGCATTGTCGAGGTCTGACGTGTTGGATAAAGTGTACTGGCCTGTCCATTCTCCAAGTTCTTCAAAATAAGCGACCGTCGTGTTCGCCGTCAAATGCTGGGATTCACACGTGAAGTTAGTCACTAACACTTCGGCTTGCCCACGGACAAGTTCGACAAGGGCCCGAGCTACACAAACTTGTCGAGTGAGAAGCAGTGACATGTTAGCTTCGGCAATGCCACGCGTGTCGGTGCTATGATCACATTTGAATGTGACGAACTTGCTCACTCTTGGAGGGATTGTTATGTGGTCGTCAGAGACGTGCAACATCATTTTCTGGAAGTCAGTGTTGCTATCAACGGCTCGCTTGGTTGAACACGATACTGTGAGCTGCTCCCGAAGGTCTATAATAGCACCATACTCTTGCAGAAAATCCATGCCTAGAATCAGGTCATTACAGCAGTCTTTTAATACGGCAAAGGTGCCAGTGAAAGTAAGACCGCAGATCTCTATGCGGCAAGTGCACATGCCAATCGGCGTCATGACATGGCCACCGGCAGTACACATCATTGGCCCAGACCAAGGCATCAGAACCTTACGGAGTGTCGTTGCTAGCTGGCTGCTCATGACGGAAAAATCGGCGCTGGTATCCACAAGTGCGGACACATCCCAACTGTCGGCGCTTACAAAAATTTCCCCGGAAACAATGCATTCGCAGCACGTCGATAAGTTCGTCGGAGGCCGTCGCGTCAAATCGTCGGGTGGAGGCTGCTTATTCTGAGCCGTAGCGGCGGCCTCACCCCCGGAGGTCGCCGTGTTTAGTTTTCCCGGTGAGGGGACGTGCCTCTGAATTGCCCAGAGGAGGAGTATCGGCTGGGTGAATGACACACCGCTGCCCATCTTCTAGCGCCACCAAGTGGCCGAATGTTTTGGCGCGTGGCTGAGCGTCGTCCTCATCTGTCTCGAGTTTCGCTTGATTAAAAAAGGCAGCAGCTCGGTTGTTCTTCTGTTTTCTACGTGTGTTGGTGAAATTTGGTGGAGGTGCTGGGTAACCCAGAACGCCTCGGGGATGACGATCGCGGCTGCCGTCGCGGTGACGTCGGGTGCATCTTGTTAGCAGCCAGGTATTCCTCAATCTCCTGTGGTGTTTCTCCATAGCGAGGTCGAGGCGCGTTCGGTGGAAATTCTCTTAAGCCCATTCTCCGGTATGGGCAATTGCGTAGAATGTGGCCAGGCTTGCCGCAGTGATAACAGAGCGGCCGTCTGTTGGGTGTGCGCCACAAGTGCGCCTTGCTGATAGCGGGACGCCTGTCTTGCTGCGGCTCGACGGGGCGCAGATCTTGTTGCTGCTCGACGGGATGCAGGTAGCGAGGCGGTTGTCCGGCAACGGGGCGAAATGAATGTGGCTCGGGGGCAGGTCGACGTAGGACATCACTATACGTAATAATGCATGGCTCTGGTTGTGGTGCTGGTGGTGGCCGCACCGCTCGCCGGATTTCATCACGAATGACGTCTCCGGTAGAATAATTCACTTCAGGTGGTGCATTCAAGTGGAGGTTCTGCAGTTCTTCGCGAACGATGCTCCTCACAAGCTCCCGCAATGCCTCGTCCCTAGCTGCTGGCACGGACGCGCAGTAGGGTGTGGCCGCTACGCTTGCCTGACAGCCGTATTGGGTACAGCGTTCCTGCAGTGAACGTTCCATGCTCATAGCTTCTCTTGCGAAATCTGCGACAGTTCTTGGAGGGTCACGAATGAGGCCAGCGAACAACTGTTCCTTCACCCCGCGCATGAGGTGCCGTACTTTCGTGACCTCGGGCATGGTAGTGTCGGCCCGATTGAAAAGTCACGTCATGTCCTCGACAAACATGGCCACGCTTTCATTTGAGTGTTGAGACCTCGAACGGATTGCTATCTCTTCGTTTTCTTTGCGCTTACTCGAGCTGAACGTTGTGAGCAACTCACGGCGAAAGACGGCCCAGTTCACGAAGGACGTCTCGTGGTTCTCAAACCATGTCTTGGCTGAGTCTTGCAGCGCGAAGTACACATTCATTAGCTTCCGCTCGTTGTCCCATTGGTTGAATGCGGCCACACGGTCAAAAGTGGCCAACCAGTCTTCGACATCCTCGAACCGGCCACCGTGGAATGATGGCGGTGATCGAGGTGCGAGAAGGACGTACGGTGGGGCATTGCTGGAATGCTGACTTGTCTGGCTGCCTGTCGTAGATGTCATGGTTCGCAGCGGTGTGGTCAGTGGTTCGAACTCGGGTTGTAGGCCTCGGAGGCGATGGCTCGCTTTATGGACGGGAGTGGCGTCTGAGCGTCGATGGGCAGCGTCACTGATGTCTTCGGGAGCAACGTATATGGGATCTTATCCTGCACAATCCACCAAATGTCACCAACACACGTAGCAAACAGAAGAACAACCGAGCTGCCTTCTTTTTTAATCAAGCGAAACTCGAGACAGACGAGGACGATGCTCAGCCACGCGCCAAAACGTTCGGCCACTTGGTGGCACTAGAAGATGGGCAGCGGTGTGTCATTATGTCGGTGGAAGGTAGCTCACTGTCGACAAAGTGCGGCATGTCAGGGATCGTTGGGCTGACGGGTCGTTCATTGCATCGAATTGCGGCGTCGAAGGTAAGCTTCTGTGATCGCCGGAAGGTCGTCGGACTCGGTCGTGCGGTACATCGATTGGAGACATTGGAGAAATGCTTCGGCGATCGTCGGAAAGTGGTCGGACTGTTGGTTGGAGCGGAGGGTCGGTGGTCAGTCTGTGTGATTGAATTGGTGAAGCGGAGGATGTTGGTCGTAGTGTTCATCGACGGCGACCCTACTCCAGTGGGTCGCCATCCTCAGTTTTCTCGGCGTGCACTTGGGGACTGTCTGAAGGAAGAATTGCGGCTGGAGGAAAACTGTTGCAGTGATGATGACCTGGACTGGCATCGCTTTAAGGACGCAGGCGGGACGTTGTCGCTGATGTAATACTCGATGTCCCGAGGTCGTTCTTCATAGCACGGCCGAGGGGCATCCGGTGAAAATCCGCGCAAGCCCATCCGACGGTACGGGCAGTGACGCAGTTTGTGACCGGCTTCACCACACTGAAAGTACAAAGGTAAACTGTTCGGCGTGTGCCACGCGTACGCTTTGCGAACGGGTGATTGAGTGTCAGGCACACAAGTCGAAACCAGATATCGGGGTGCAGGATGAGTGGGAGGAGCAGGGTTGCATGGTGCCGATGGTTCTGACACAGAGGTACGCGACGCGTCGCTGTACATCATGATGTAGTGCACAGGTGCGGCTGGGGTGATGGTACTGATATTGTGGAAGAAGGCTAGGTCAAGACGGCGAGGTCGTGGCGGCAAGGACAGCGAAGCCTTGTCTAGCGTTTTAATCCGATCACCAACCCAGGCACGCGCCGGAGCTGGCGCCGCAGGACGATGATGATGGTATGTACAAATGAAAGAAGATGATGATGACATGTACAAATGAAAGAAGGTCCACAGAAGGCTCACACAATCTGCCAGGGGGGTCGGAAGCGGCCAGCCTGGCCGCTCCTAACTAATCGATGTACCGCGGCGCACAAACGGTTTCAAGCGAGAAACATGAACAATTTCAGTTCCACGGTGGCGTCGATCGGCTGGGGGATCAACAGGCGTGACTTTGTAGTTAACTGGAGAAGTTTGGCTGATGATCTTGTAGGGACCAAGGTAGCGGTGGTGGAATTTGTCACTAAGGCCAGGGGTGCGCAGTGGAGTATAAAGCAGTACTTCGTCACCGGGACGATAAGAGACCACTCGATGTGTAGAATCATAGCGACTCTTGCGGTCTTCCTGGCACGCTGCTGTGTTGAGGCGGGCAAGATGACGGCATCTGGCCACACGAGATAAAAAATGGGTAGGTACCGATGTGGAGTAGTCGGGCGTAGAGAAGAAGGAAGCGTCGAGAATTGTAGTGGGAGGACGGCCATAAACGAGGAAAAATGGAGAATAACCGGTAGTCCGCTGTACTGCTGTGTTGTAGGCGAAAGTGACGAATGGTAGAATAGTGTCCCAATTTCGATGATTCGGTGTGATGTACATGGAGATCATATCCGATAAGGTGCGGTGAAATCGCTCAGTCAGTCCGTTAGTCTGGGGATGGTAGCTCGAGGTTGTCTTATGAAGGGTGGATGACGCGTAAAGAACTTCGGCAACGACTGCTGATAAGAAGGCCATCCCGCGGTCACTTAGGAGCACCCGAGGAGCGCCATGACGCAATACAATTGACCGCAAAAAGAAATTTGCTACTTCTTGAGCAGAACCGGTCGGTACAGGTGCTGTCTCAGCGTAGCGTGTAAGGTGGTCGACAGCTGTTATAATCCAATGGTTACCCCCATCGGAGAGAGGTAGGGGACCATATAAATCGATGCCGACTACGTCGAATGGCGTGGCGGGACAGGGAACAGGTTGTAGAAGGTCAGCGGGTGAAGAAGTCGGCCGTTTGCGACGTTGGCTTAGACGGCAGGATGCGACGTATTTGGCAACGCTGGAAGATAGGCCAGGCCAAAAGAATCGTTTTTTCACGCGGTCGTAGGTTTTGTCAACACCAAGGTGACTTGCAGTAGCGTCATCGTGGAGAGCCGCCAGTATACGTGGGCGAAGCACACGCGGCACGACTGGAATCCAGCGAGTTCCATCAGGGCAATACACGAAGCGGAGTAGGATGCCATCTTCGGGCTTGAAATTGCGAAGTTGTCTGCGAAGCCGAGCATTGGGTGGGTCCGAAGCGCCAATAAGGCGGTCGATGATGGGACGGCAGTAGGCATCGGCTAATTGCTGTGAGCGGAGAGCGTGTTTGTTCTCAGAGTCGTCAAATGAAACTGTTGTGATATACGTCGGGGAAAGAGATGGTCGGCTGTGGTCATAGGTGGAAATGCTTTGGGAAGAAAAACAGCAAGCCGATTCCGAAAGTGGACAGCGAGAAGGAGCGTCGGCGTCTTGGTGTTGGCGACCCGATTTATAAGTGACGTCGAAATTGTATTCTTGCAGGCGTAGAATCCAACGGCCAAGTCGGCCTGTCAAATTTTTGAGCGAAGACAACCAGCAAAGAGCATGGTGATCGGTCACAACTGTGAAGTGCCAACCGTATAGGTAAGGGCGAAACTTTTGGACAGCCCAGACGACGGCAAGGCACTCCTGCTAGGTAATAGTGTAGTTTTTCTCAGCTGGAGTCATAGTCCGACTGGCGAAGGCAATCACTTTCTCACGCGAAGTTGCATCGCGCTGCAGAAGTACAGCGCCAAGACCGAGACCACTGGCATCAGTGTGCAGGATGGTTGGAGCGCTGTCACTGAAGTGGCCAAGAACAGGGTCTGATGTGAGGGCGTGCTTCAGGTTATTAAAAGCAGCTTCGCACTGTTCAGTCCACACGAAAGGGCTGCGTGCTTTAAGTAGTTGATGAAGTGGACCAGCAATACTTGCAAAATGCTTTATAAAACGCAGGAAATAAGACGCCAGGCCGAGAAAACTGCGCAATTCTGTAGTCCGTTGTGGACGAGCAAATTTCAAGACCGCGATGACTTTTTCATGGTCTGGACGAATTCCGTCATGGCTGACTAGATGTCCCAATATTTTAATTTTCTTCTGTGCAAAGTGGCACTTCTTGGTGTTGAGCTGAAGGCCCGCTGAAGCGAGACACGTGAGGACCTCATTCAGGCACGTGAGATGGTCGTTAAAAGTCGACGAAAAGATGACAATGTCATCCAAGTAACATAAACAGGTTCTCCATTTTAGGCCACAAAGCACAGTATCGATCATCCTTTCAAATGTCGCTGGTGCATTACAAAGTCCGAAAGGCATAACATTAAATTCGTAAAGGCCATCGGGAGTTGCGAAAGCGGTTTTTTCTTTATCGTCCTCGTGCATAGGTATTTGCCAGTAACCTGAGCGGAGGTCCAAAGTCGAGAAATATTCGGCGCCTTGGAGAGAGTCAAGGGCGTCATCAATTCTTGGCATTGGGTATACATCTTTGCGGGTAATTTTGTTGAGTGCGCGGTAATCAACACAAAAGCGTACCGAGCCGTCCTTTTTTTTAACTAACACTACTGGGGAGGACCATGGACTTGTCGAGGGACGAATAATATTGCGATGGAGCATGTAATTTACATTTTCTTCAATTACTTTTCGTTCTGAGAGGGAAACCCAATAAGGCCGTCGGCGAACGATAGAGTTACCTTCAGTAATGATGCGATGGTGCGCAACACTAGTCCGTCCCAGTGGTGGGGAAGTGGCATCAAAAATGGCTTGGTGTTGTCGAAGCAATGTCAGCAGTTCTTGGCGTTGGTTCGGCGTGAGGTTAGGATTAATAGTCTTTGTGAGAACAGAGAGACGTCTGTCGAAACACGGTGCTGAGGCTGAGGGGCGGTGAGCACCATCAAGGACAAAGGTTGAACATCCACCATGCAGGGGAGAGAAGTTCCTTTTCGGAGCACGAGGGATTCACGTGAAGTGTTAGTGGCCGCTACTGTCGCTGAGCCATTGCAGAACCTCACAAGACTAGACGGGAAGGCGATACCGCGTGCAAGATGACGATAAGATGGTGCGATGAGTATGTCCCCGTCAGCGATGTGGTCAGAAACAACGGTAAGCAGTTTTTCGCACTGAGGAGGCAGAACAGTATCAGCGGCGGCAACGAGGGGATGATGTCGTTCGGAAACTTAGATGAAAAATCGCTGTCTGTCATATGGATAACACGGTCGCCACAAGAAATTAACGTCGAAGCGGTTGACAAAAAATCCCATCCAAAAATCATCAGATGCGCACATGGTGAGAGCACAGCAAACTGCACATGATGGCGGACGCCGTCAATAACAACTCGTACGGTGCACTTTGGTAAAGGGCGCAAAGGGACGTCATTGGCTCCACGGAGTTCAGGCCCATCATATGGTGTCGTAACTTTTCGCAAACAGTAGAACAAATCAGCGTGAATGACAGAAATTGCAGCCCCTGTATCAATCAATGCTTCGACTGGTAAGCCTTCAGCGAAAACAGAAATCACATTATACGGGCGATCTGGAGGACTTTTGGTAAGTTCGCAGAGTGCAGTTTGACCTCCGGAAACTGCAACGCTTAGTTTTCCGGACGGCAGACAAGGAGAGTTGTTGCGGGTCGGAGAGGGGAAACTGAGCGGCGGTATGGGGATAGGGACCGACGGGATGCATGGGTTCCACGACGCTCAGACAAGGATTCTGGAGGTGGGGATGATCTTCGAGGTTGGCTGGAAATAGGTCGTCGCTGATAATATGAGGGTACGTCACTTTCGAAGGCGTCATAACCACGCCGCTCGTTCTGAATACGTCGACGGCAAAAGCGGGATATATGTCCTCGTATTCCGCAGTAGTAGCACACTGGGCGAGAGGGGCGCCAGGGTGCGTAATAGGGTGGCGTAGGCTGAGCCGTCGTCACGGCATTGATGTGATTGTAGGGCGATGCCAGTTGGGGCGGCGGAACAAAAGGAGGGGGTGATGCTGCGACGTGCGCGTAAGTCGATGCTGGGCAGGGTGCAGGAGGGTCGGACACCATAGGTCGCGTGATTGTTGCCAGCTCATCTTTAATGATGTTGCGGAGACCGGCGTCATTAGAAGGTACGGAAGAATGATCGCACCCGTGTCGACAGACAGGCTTGAGGGCTTGGAGCTCCTCCCGGATGATGGCTCGAATCAGTGCCCATAGATCCAGGTCAGCATAGGTCAGGCCAGTAGTAATGCCGGGCTGCAATCGGGAGGACTGCAGCTGGTCGATGCGTTGGCAGGTCGCAATAATGGCGTCAACAGTAGAAGGATTTTGGGCAATCAGGGTATTATAAGCCACAGAATTAATTCCTTTTAAGATGTGGTGTACGCGTTCAGGTTCCGGCATGGTGGGGCTAACACACCGGCAGAGTGCAAGTATGGCCTCTATGTAAGAAGACGCGTACGGCTCATCCGGACTTTGGAGGCGAGAGGCGAGCTTGTTCCTCGCGACCTCAGTCCGAACTGCTGGGTCGGCGAAATATTGGCGGAACTGCTGCTTGAATATTGTCCAGTTAGTGGTGTGAGGTTCGCGGTTAATAAACCAGGTTCTGGCGACCTCAATGAGGTAGAAAGAAACATTCAGAAATTTTAGAGCATCGTCCCACCGGTTGTAGTTACTGCAGCGTTCATAGGTGTCCAGCCAGTCATCGACGTCTTCGTCGCGACGACCAGCGAACAGCGGCAGGTTGCGTTGTCGTGTGGGCACAGTCGGAGGGGGTGGTGCAGCCAAGGTAGAGGGTCCTGCCGATTCGTGGGTGCTCTCGGTAGACATAACGATGGTGGCAGGCGGTAAACAGCGACCGGAACGTAGCTCCAGCGAGAGGCAGGGCACAAAACAGCAAGGGGATCAATTCTCACCTCCACCACTTGTGGAAGAAGGCTAGGTCAAGACGGCGAGGTCGTGGCGGCAAGGACAGCGAAGCCTTGTCTAGCGTTTTAATCCGATCACCAACCCAGGCACGCGCCGGAGCCGGCGCCGCGGGACGATGATGATGGTATGTACAAATGAAAGAAGATGATGATGGCATGTACAAATGAAAGAAGGTCCACAGAAGGCTCACAATATATGCACTGCTTGGCGGAGCTCTTCACGCACAACATCCGAGATGCCTCCAACACACGGGTGTTGCTCAAAAGAGGGCAGCTTTTGCAGCTCTTCGCAAACGATGCTTCGGGCTTCACTGTCATTTTCGGTGATCAGCAAGCAGAAGTCCACTGCAGCGATGTTTGCCGAGCGATCAAAATGCACAAATCACTGATTCAGGGCATGCTCGATGCTTGTCGTTTCCTTTGTAAAATCAGCCACAGTACATGAAGGGTCACACACAAGGCCAACGAACGGCTGCTCCTTGGCGCCTCACATAAGATGGAGCACCTTCTTTGCCTCCGACGTAGATGGATCCGCCGGTTGAAAAGCCGCGTTATTTCTTCTACAAATGCGGTGACGCACTCATTAGGCCGCTGTGCTCGGGACTGTACAGCCAGTTCAGCCATCTCTTTTCTTGCATTGTTGCCAAATGTTCCGAGCAGCTGCCACCTGCCAGGTGGTAATGGTAGTGCCGTGGTTTTCGAACCACATCTTGGCGGCATCTTCTAGTGCAAAATAAATATTTTACAACTTCCGCTCTTCGTCCCACGTAGCTCGTCAACCAGCCCTCAATGTATTTAAATTTGTCGCCATGGAATGGTGTAGACATACAAGGAGCATAGAAAAGCAGCGGCTGGGCACTCACGGGAAGCTGGATGGTCTGGCTTGCTACTGAATTATTATGGTTTTCGGTGCGGAAACAAAGGAACCACAATTGGGAGCTAAGCCTCTCAAGTGATGGCTTGCCTTGTGCACAGGTGCCGTGTCCACAGTGTGTAGATGGGCGTAGGAGGCACCCAGAGACTCTTTGTACATGGAATGCATCCAGCACCTCCACCAAAAATGTCACGGAAGCCAGTAGAACTGAGCAGGCAGCTTTAATTACACCTACTCAAAAGCACATGCAAAATAAGGCAGGGCTGGCAAACCGACTGGCGAGCGAACACCGGGAGCAAAGAAGACGAGCCCATGCTAGTCTCCAGAGCTTGCCACATGGTGGCATCAGTAATAACATTGCGGCAATATCTACTTTCTCTCCTTGTATGGACCATAAACAATAGCCTCTAGCATGTGTCACTGTCAGGACAGAGTAGTTACTTTTGGCAAAGGTGGTATATGGGTAGCAAAAGGTGACTGAGTTAACTAATTCACGCTTCACCAGGCTAAAACAGTAGCAGAATTTAAACATGAACTGCCATGAAATTATTGCACCAGTTGTGATCAGCCGAGCTGCGGAGACTGCTACTGTGATCGGACGAGCTACGGAGCTACAAATCTACAAAAAAAACAAACAAAGTACCATAGCTATACACAGTCCTAAGTGCAGATGAGGACAGACCAGATGAGAGGTCAAATCCTGTTTCTTCAAAATTTCAATTTTATCTCATGTTACTGTGACCAATATAGTTCCAATACATGTATTAGATAATTTAGCAAAGTGAAATGCTTAATTTAGCTCTCGGATAATTTCTACATGATGTGTGATCAATGGTAGTGTTCTTGATTTGCAGCACACATTGCTTTCGCTTGCACGCCTTTTGCAATCCTTGATGTGGTCTACCAAGCTGTAAGTGCACGAAGAACTCGTATTTGTCATGTAGTGTACGTTCAAGTTGCAGATTGACGAGACATGCATGGCTGTAGGTTATCATAATGATGTAAACTGTAATTTTAGAGCATTCAACCTTTCTACTGACATCTTTAACATCACATGCTTTGGTTTGGATTGGTTTGTGGGGTTTTAACGTCCCAAAGTGACTCAGGCTATGAGAGACGCCGTAGTGGACTCCAGAAATTTCGACCACCTGGGGTTCTTTAACGTGCACTGACATCGCACAGCACATGGATGCCTCTTCGTTTCGCCTCCATCGAAACGATAACAAAAGTCATCACTTCAACACTTTCTTGGACAGCTGCATAGATGAAGAAAATGCTCATGAGAGCAAAAACAGACTTCTCCCCTATTTTCATATGCTAAAATGAAGTTCTATGAGCAAGCAAAATTGTCATATTATTATTTCTCTTTTGATAAAGGGCACTAAAGTCAAGTCTGCATTCAACTTTACAGATTAATGGTCTTCTGTGCACTTGTAACAACTTGATGTTTTACTTGTACTTCTTGTTTTTGTACATATACAGTGTAATTCAGCATAAACTTTAAGCAAAATTGAAGCCCAGTAGGCTCAAAGTAGAAACATTTGCAGGAACAAACTCTACTGCAGCAGCCATAGTATGATACAAAATTCCAATAACTGTTTCAATAGCTAAAACTATGAAGTTTGCAGTGGCTGGTCTAAAAAGTGAGAGTGCACTGCTGATTTGACATTTGACTGAAGAGCATTTGGTCAGTCTTTTCAATCAAATTGTATGTTACGGACAACTTATTAAGCATTGTTACTAAATACTGGTTCAGTCACCGTGGCCCTCCAAACGCCTGCAATTATGTGGCACCCAACAGTGATGAAGTGGCATACTTCTTCGACCATTGGTTAGGCCAATGGTGGCCTGAAGGCCTGCAACAAAGTGGCGTCCCTCTGCGGCTCCTGGTTCAACTGCCATAGACTTCCGAAGGTTGCCTCAATTATGGTTGCCAGGACCAATAGGATTTCAGTGGGAATCCTCACACATGCGTGGCCTTAACTACTAATTCTGTGCTCCATATTGTATCGAATCATCTGCACAACTCAAAACCGTCTGAGCCAAACAGGTGGGCCACAATTTTGACAGCAAATGGTATAAATTTGGAACCCATCCAAATGGCATATTTATAGCAGAACAGCTTAGGGGTAAGTTCTGGCCCAGTAGCTGCACATTTGTGAGGGGCGCGTGTGGTGAGGTGACAACATGGCCATCTAGTCTTGTGATATACATAACTTAGCTGAGTGATGTCATAATGCAGCTACCAAGATGACTACCTGATACGTGATATGATATGGCTACTTAGTCATGTCATGTGAAATATGTGATGTCAGAACATGCCTACTCTAGTCATTTGATAATACTCCCAAATTACGTGATGACATCCCAATGCTATATATGAGGTGGCCACGTAGCTACAATGACAGCACTAGACTAAAATGCTATTGCAGTTTTATCAAGTGGTGCATCAGAAGGACGGACAGACATGAAATGTGCAAACAAAAGTAGCAACCGCTTATGCTCTCAAATGAAAACTCACAGCCATGAACATAATTATACCAAATAAATCTTTCCAAATGAAGAAAAACACATTTTCTAAAGCCTGTAGAGCAAGGACATCCAATATTTCTTGTAGAAAACCAAAACTCCAGAATGTACTGCCTCTGATAGATTTGCATGCTTTACAACCTTAACACAAGGTACTGTCCAGCTCATAACCATCCAAATAATACGTAATCAGCCACACTCACTGAAATATAGTTTTGCCTTGCCCGACACACCACTCAATCTGCTTCAGCTGGATTCACAAAAATAGCAAAGCTGTAGACCAATTAGGATGAAGCCCATAGCACCTTGAGTGCAAGCATAGCACAAAGTAACAGCAGTGTGCACCAATGATTAGGTCGAAGCTGGCAACTGTCACTATGGTGGTGATTAGAAATTAGGAAAAGGGAAAATTATGTATTTACTTCCTATTTATGCTTTAAAAGCATGAGGTGGCAATGACTCACTATATGTAAAACTACAGTGGTCTAAATAAGTACACAGAGCATTAAAGCCACACATCGCTTCATTCTCTTTACAGCAAGTAGTAAGTCATTAATTCAAGCTTTAAGCCTTCCTTGTACTCAGAAGCCAAAGAATAGACTTTCTAGTACAATGAACTCGAACAATAAACATTTTAGAATTATTTTTCATCGCAGTAGTGCAGTCAACTACCAAGCAAGCTGTGAAAATATCTGGAATCTGAGCCAAAGAGCTAAAAGCAAACAGCTATAAAGTTGGCACCTTACCAAACATCCTCAGCAAGTGAATGGATCCATATATTTGTGACATGGGTGTTCCTTTTCTCTCCTCCAGGATCTGTGTGTAAAAGTGCCAGAATGTAAGCTACCACACTTTTGAAAAGCAACTATTAGATGTTCAGGTCATAAATTTTAAAGAACAATTAAAACTTTCCCAATAGTGAGATCATGTCATGAGTTGCTCAGCTGAATCAATGTCTACCTATAGCTGAAGATAATGACACTCAATGTTGGCTTCCTTTCTTTATACTCATGTCATCTTTATTTAAGGTCCTTATGTATGAACTCCAGAGCAGCTACTTGCCATATACTATATTGTTTTGTGCAAACAACATAATGACGACAAGAAAGTATGATCGCTATCGCCTTTAGTGGCACAGTGTACAAATGTACACATCAAATTTGGCATCACACTATGCTCCCACCCTTGTTTCAAATAGGCAGAGAAGTAATGTGAGCACTCACAAATGTCTTTTCAATGGCCAATTAGTGCCATCTATTCTATATGGCTCTAAGCAAAAATGCATAGATGGATGCCTCCACCTGCTATGTACCTGCTCATGAGTGCATTGCAAAGCACATCAGCTTTATGTTTAAGTGCTTAAGGTTATGGCTTTTCAGAAGAGAGATTTTGCTTTTTATTTAAATTTGGCTCCCTGTGCTGCAGTCAAAAATGCATGTGTACAATTGAACACATGCCACCTTAAGGCTGTTTTCTCAAATAACACTGTTGTTTTATTTTTTTCATTTAAAAGTGGCAGTCCATAACATATACGTATATTTGACGCATTAATGGTGATAAAGGCACTCAGTAAGCCACCAGACGACCGACAACATCAACCTAAGCATTTTGCTAGAGTAGCCAATGGAGACAAGAGATGATCTCTTTTCAAACAATAACATCGAATACCATGTCAAAGTTAAGGTTCGTAAAACTCTGCATTACTCAAAAGCTATTTAAAAATTAAGCTCTTATTTACATCTTTGTTATTTCCTTACATGCTAGGAGGCTTCACATGAGATCTTTGTAAGTAGTCCAAAACATCAAAGTGCTGATGAAAGGAATGTGTAGCTGCTGCCAACTAAAAGAAGTATAACCTCAGTGAAGTTGATTGGAAAGAAGTTCTAATGCAGGAGACTCTTTGTAAAGCTGCATCAGTAACCAAGAATTATCTACTCTTGATTTGCTTGGTTTGAAGTATTCTTAACAAAAATTTTATATATGACCTAGCAATTTCACCATTTTTATATTACAAAGAAATGGGATCAAGCTAAATGCCAGATAAAAGAAATAAAAATTTTCTTTGGCCTTATAACATGCATGGTACTCTTGAAATTTCTCCTTTCTTAGGTATCTACTGTATTGGCAAGAGAAAATGCCATGTATTTTTGAGGCAATGATATTCAAATGATTTTCAATCTTTGAGCACACATGTCACCGGCATCGATTCTTCATAGAATCCACTCAAGAACAAACTCTGGAATGTGACACTAGCAATACAGGCTGTCATAAGTAGATATTTTGAATTGGAACCCCTCACAAAAACAGTATTAATGATCAGACAGTGCCCTTTGCTAAAGGATCCCAGCCAAGTAATTCATACAAACAATGCAGAACATAAACGAAAATAAATATTTGTCAGCTGCACTAGGTTAACTGGCGACAACTACTGGCACCTACACTTTAATCCCAAATTCCCACAAAGGTGCCATAGCACTCGTGTTCTGAAATCCCGAGGTCCTGTTGCAAATGCAGTTTTTCCCTGCCTAAATGTCACAAAGTTCTGCTGCTACAAATATCACACCAAAATTAGCAGCCATCGAGGCAGCCAAGCTGAGAGGCAATTAAAATGCATGCCTAATTATTTCTGTCAAGTTAGCAATTACAAGAGTTGTTTCATTTTTTAAGTTGTCATCAACAAACTGCAGCTTTGAGGGGCAAGGTTTACAATTGTACACATCATAGAAGTGTTTTTCTGGCTTCATAAGCATGTTATTAGTAATTTAGTTAGGCTATCTGTGTAGAATTATACCTTGTGACACTGCACTCGGTATATACGATAAAAAGCTGCCCAGCTGTGTGCTAGAAATCATGAAAACAAAAGTGGGAGGATGATGAAAGAATAATTTCAATTTGTAATTCTGTCTGCTTCCATGAATTGCACTAAAATTTGTTTGAAGAGTTTGATGAAGGTCCTTCAACATAAGTTACATAGCAAAACAATATCTTTTCATTATGTTTCTCAAGATAATCTGTATTGCCATTGTAGTCACTACAGTTGAAGGCATCTGCTGACAGCCATTAGAAAGTTGTTTCAGCAACTTGTGCCAGTATGATGCTTACACTGCACAATGTTCAAAATATGCAAGAATATGCTGTAATGAATTACATCACTGATTCATTTCTTCTAGCATTCCTAATAGCATAGAGGTTGTGAATAAGTGAAGACTTACATCAGCATACTGTGGTCGCTCAAATGTGTACAAAAGTCGACTTCCTAGCAAACTGTTGAAGTTCATCTTGAGTCCGTTTGCAAATGCAGTAACCCCCGCCCTGCACAACAGTTTGTTAGTATACATGAAAAGGCAAATAGGCTTTACAACCACAAAAAATATAATGGGAACCATGTAATGCTACTCACTGCTGAGAAGTCTCTGTCCCCTTAGTCTTTTTTATCACATAATCATCCAGGATCTGATCAACTGTTGGATTGCAAGGAAGCTGAACGAGCTGTGCACAAACAGAATTACAATGTGAACTTGTATCAATAAAAATAACCATTCAAAACATGACCAGCACCCATTTATAGAATTGGCTTTATTTTGCAAATAAAATTGGCCCAAAGTATAACACGTGTAGTAAGGTGCATTGCAGCATATAATTATAGTGCCCACCGACGCTATAATGCGGAGGCGCTGAGATCAGTGGTAGAGAAAAATAAAGATGGACAGCGAGTGCTCAGAGCGCAGGCAGGGCACGGGCTGTTCAGAATGAGAAGCCTGCCATGCTGGTCATCTTGCTCTGGTGCTCCATCGCAACATAATCATCTTGCTCTGATGCTCCATCGCAACATAATCCAGCAAGAGCGACTTACTTCATGGCAAATTTATCTTTGGCTGTTCTGGTCACGCAAACAAAAATAAGTGGTCTATTTCATAGGCTTTTGGCTGGATCGCCCATCCACGAAAAGGTTTTCCAAAAAAGTCTATTGCCTGAAAGATGTTATCTAAATTTCACGTAATATAGCGGAGTTATGCATAACTGCTGTGAAATACACGTTCAGAGGTGTGTTACCTTTTACGAATTCTGTGTGAAAAAATTTTAATCAATTTTGTTTACTTTTCTGCTTATTCCATTAGCTAATATGTTATAAAAATGAATCCGACATTCAAAAAATGGTTGAACATGAAGCTAAGTAAAATAGGCATAAAGAAATTCAATGCTCTTTACTGCTTTTCTCAGCTGTAACCTTCACTCGAAGCATTATTCTTACCAAATTCATCACTGCTGCATTTATTTCCCGAAACAGTGCAAAAATTGGTGTCTTTATCATTTTCAGATGAAAATCAACAAGAAACATATCCTTCCCTTCTGGGATAACAAGCCAGCAATGCATGCATCGCCTTCATTAAAAGCCCTTTTTCAAGCAACCAGATTTCAAGCAGTGGAACAAAAAGGAAACATCAGAACAGTGGTGCTACCTGTTCAGTGCCTCATGCCTCAAGCCACAGATAAGCACAGTTTACATAAACACTGAAGGTGAGGAGCTATCCCGCAAGTACGAGCAAAAATTAATACCTTTGTGTGGGTCAGTCGGTGAGGCATCGAGAGAAGCAGCCCAATGGAAATATAGACACAAGTCACATGGGAAAACAGGACTAGTACTTACTACCAATTGAATTTTTATTAAAAGATAGACCACGTTTTATACTCCAAATGACACAATACCAGTAATTGGGACACACAAAACACATTAACAATCAGAGCCATAACTGCCATCTTACCAACCCAGGAAGGTCAGAGGCAGTCAACAGGCTTATATTCCTAGCAGAAATAACAATAAAAGGGAAAAGATTAGGGAACTGTCATATCCTAAGTTACTATCATAGCAAGAGCAGTCAAAACTACTAACAAAAAACAAAAACTGCAAATGTTAGGCAAAAACTTAAGGCAGGGGAAATATAAAAATAAAAGGAGAAAGATCAGAGAACTAGTATATACTTAGTTACCATCATAGCAAAAGCAGAGTCAAACTTAAAACAAAAAAATCAATACAAACACGTGGAAATGTTAGGCATATACTTTACACAACAGCTCAAAGACAGTCAGAGATAAAGGAAGTTCTTTCTAAATTGAGCACCAGAGGAAACTGTAGGCATACCCAAGCCCTGTAAAAAAGATAATCCTTCAATTGAGCAATCTAAAAAGGCAATTTCTTTCTGCAACAAGCAAATCGATGCATGCTGATGCACCAGTCTCCACCCCTAGACATAAACCATGCTTCAACTACTTCCCTTTTATGCTGGTCATTTGCACATGCCCTTATCTCGTATTCATCGTACAGTGATTCACATTTAAAATCGCACTCTGGTTTATAATCATAATCAGTCACATATTTTGCATTTGTTAAAGTGGGCGAGAAGATAACCCCCAGTATTGTTATCCACATACTGGCTATGCTCTCTTATTCTCTCATTAACATATAGGTCAGTCTCAACAATATAGGAACTGACACTTAAGAGCAGAATCCAGTACCCCACTCCAATTGCACAAGCTCTGGCTTTCAATACGTCTTTTAGTGCTTTCTTCCAGCTCTTTCTTTGAAAGAATGCAGCATTGCTAGCAATTTTGCATGGTGCAGAGAAAAGCAGGTTCGTTCACCTTATAGTGCTTTGCTACTTGTTAATGCAAAAGCTTGTGGTAGTACGGAAGCCTGCGCACGGGATGTCTTCCTTCGTCGTGCTGGCACAAATTTTTTACTTTTTGTTTTTGTTGCAGCTATCTAGGTAGTGAATGCTATATTAATACCTACCTAATAGTAAGTATATTAATGCTTATTTGTTTCTCAGGGTTACCTATGTAGGTGTTATGTCCAGCATTCACAGAAATCCCAAATTCAATTTACCAGCACCCTTCTAAGCTTGTAAAACGAGGCATTGTTGCTTAGCTGTAACAAAAACTTGCACGCATTGTCAAAACGATAGCATAAATGTGCCGGTTAAGCCACTAGAGGGCGCAGGTAGCAGTTCTGAGAGCCTTCTACAAAAGCTGAAAGCCAGAAAAGTGTGCCGATGCGACAGAGGGACACTAACGTGATCCCGTACTGCCACAACTGTTTTGGACAACCTCATTAAAGTAGCAAAACGTTACAAGGTGAGCGTGCTTTTTTGTGCTGTGCAAAATGTCGAGCATATGCAGCATTCCAACAAAGAAAAAGAAAAAGCAGGAAGAATACATTAAAAATCATGCATTGAAAGCCATAGGTTGTGCAAATAGCTTGGTGTACCAGAACAGGAGTTGGCCACCCTGGTGCAGTAATTGGCCACAACCTCCTATGACAAGCTCCATAAAAACCCCGGCCCTCAGTCACCAGCAGCTGCGGAACAACTGACCACGGCGGCGGTCAGACCTGTGACGCAGCAGGGGGTGCTAAGAAAGCCTGGCTCCGCTGGACAGGCCGCCATTGGAAACTGACCCTGGCAACGTTTAATGGTAGAACCCTAGCTAGTGAAGCTAGTTTAGCAGTGCTGATAGAGGAACTAGAGGGCATGAAATGGGATGTTATAGGGCTTAGTGAGGTTAGGAGGCCGAATGAGGCATATACTGTACTGAAGGATGGGCATGTACTGTGTTATCGAGGTTTACCGGAGAGGCGACAACTAGGAGTAGGTTTCCTTGTCAATAAGTATATAGCGGGTAATATAGATGAATTCTATAGTATTAATGAGAGGGTTGCAGGCATCGTAATTAGGCTTAATAAGTGGTATAAACTGAAGGTTGTACAGGCCTATGCACCTACATGTAGTTATGATGACCAGGCAGTTGAAAGCTTCTATGAAGATGTAGAATCGGCAATGCGCAGTATACTGTACTAATGGGAGACTTCAATGCAAAGTTAGGGAAAAAACAGGCAGGAGACAAGGCAGTAGGTGACTATGGCATTGGTTCTAGGAATAGCAGGGGGGAGTTACTAGTTGAGTTTGCAGAGCGCAATAACTTACGAATCATGAATACCTTCTTCAGCAAACGGAAGAACCGGAAATGGACATGGAAAAGTCCTAACGGAGAGACTAAAAATGAAATCGACTTCATAATGTGTTCAACCCCGCCATTGTGCAGGATGTAGAGGTAATCGGGAAAGTGCGATGCAGTGACCACAGGATGGTGAGGTCCCGAATTAGCCTAAATCTAAAGAAGGAATGCAATAGATTAGTAAGAAAGAAACCCATCAACGAATTAGCGGTGAGGGGGAGGGCAGAAGAGTTCAGGATCTCACTACAGAATAGGTATTCAGCTCTAACTGAGGATGGCGACATTACCCTAGAGGCAAGGAACAATATTTCAGAAATATCATTACTGAGTGCGTGGTAGAAGTAGGTGGTAGGATAGCTAGAGAGGATACCGGTAAGCTGTCTAAGGAGACGAAAGATTTGATTAAGAGACGCCAGAGTATGAAAGCTTCCAATCCAACAGACCAGATCGAATTGGCCGAGATATCAAAGCTAATCAATAAGCGCGAGGTGGCCGATATAAGGAAGTATAACATGGACAAAATTGAGCATGCTGTAAAAAACGGGGGAAGCCTTAAAGCGGTAAAGAAGAAATTGGGCATAGGCAAAAACCAGATGTATGCGATAAGGGACAAGGCGAGCAACGTCATCACTAATATGGACAAGATAGTCAAAGTAGCCGGGGAGTTCTATACAGATCTCTACAGTAGCCAAAGTAGTCAGGACCGTAATGAGATTGGCAGTAGAGAAAAACAGTCAGACGTTCCACCAGTGACGAAGGACGAGGTCAAGAAAGCACTAGAAACTATGAAACGGGGGAAATCAGCTGGAGAGGATCAGATAACTACAGATTTGCTGAAGGACGGGGGGATATCGTGCTAGAAAAGCTGGCCACCCTGTACACGCAGTGCCTGGTGTCATCGAAGGTACCGGAACCATGGAAGAACGCAAACATTATCCTCATTCACAAAAAAGGGGACTCTAAGGACCTTAAAAATTACAGACCAATCAGCTTACTGTCTGTTACGTATAAGGTATTTACTAAGGTAATCACTAATAGAATCAGGACAACCTTAGACTGCAATCAAGCAAAGGATCAAGCAGGGTTTCGGAAACGATACTCTACTATTGATCATATCCATACCATCAATCAGGTGATAGAAAAATGCTCGGAATATAACCAGCCCTTATACATAGCATTCATTGATTACGAAAAAGCATTTGACTCAGTTGAAACCTCGGCGGTGATGCAGGCATTGCGAAATCAGGGCGTAGACGAGCCGTACGTGAAAGTGCTGGAAGATATATATAGTGGCTGCACTGCAACCATAGTTCTGCATAAAGAAAGTAACAAAATTCCCATAAAGAAAGGTGTTAGGCAAGGAGACACAATCTCCCCAGTACTATTCATAGCTTGTTTAGAGGAAGTATTCAGAGACTTGGAATGGGAGCAGTTAGGGATAAGGGTAGATGGAGAATACCTCAGTAATCTGCGATTTGCTGATGACACTGCCTTGCTAAGCAACTCGGGGGATGAACTGCAAATAATGATTGATGACCTAGACAGAAAAAGTAGAAAGGTAGGCTTGAAAATCAATATGCAGAAGACTAAGGTAATGTTCAACAGCCTCGGGAAGGAACAGCAGTTTACATTAGGTAGCGAAATACTGGAAGTAGTAGGCGAATATGTCTACTTAGGACAGGTAGTAACAGCAGGTCCGGACCACGAAAAGGAAATAACAAGAAGAATACGATTGGGATGGAGCGCATTTGGCAAGCACTCGCAGATTATGACTAGCAGCTTACCGGTATCGCTCAAGAGGAAAGTATACAACAGTTGCATCTTGCCTGTACTCACCTATGAGGATGAAACGTGGAGGCTAACCAAGAGAGTTCTACTTAAGTTGAGGACAACCCAGAGGGCTATGGAACGAAAAATGATAGGGGTAACATTAAGAGATAGAAAGCGTGCAGAGTGGGTCAGAGAAATAACTCAAGTTACCGACATTCTAGTGGAAATTAAGACGAAGAAATGGGCATGGGCAGGACATGTAGTGCGAAGAGAGGATAACCGATGGTCGCTGAGGGTAACAAACTGGATTCCAAGGGAAGGAAAGCGTAGCAGGGGGCGGCAGAAAGTTAGGTGGGCGGATGAGATTAAGAAGTTCGCAGGGGTCAAGTGGATGCAGCTAGCACAGAACCGGGTTAAGTGGAGAAATATGGGAGATGCCTTCGCCCTGCAGTGGGTATAATCAGGCTGATGATGATGATGATAACAAAAATTCCGTTCCGAAATGCCACTTCATATATCGGACAGACTGGCCGATATGTTAATGAGACAATAAGAGAGCATAACCGGTGTGTGGTTAACAATGCAGGCGGTCATCTTGCCGACCAATGAAAGAAATGCAAAATATGTGGCTGTGATTATGATTATGGACTAGAGTGCGATCACAAATGTGAACAACTGTACGATGAAGCTGAGATAAGGGCATGTATAGAGGACCACTGTCAAAGGGAAGTAGTTGAAGCATGGCTTGTCTGGTAGTGGATAGGTGCGTTAGCATGCTGGCAATTTGCTTGTTGCAGAAATCGCCTTTTTGGATTGATGAATTAAATGATAAGCTTTCGTTTTAAGGCTTGGGTGTGTCTAGTTTCCTTAAGTGCTCAATTTAGAAGGAACTGCCTTTACTCGACTTTGTTGTTGTAATAACGTTAGCTCTTGGGTTAGTTGGTGCATGATGAACTAACCACAGGGGTGCCAGCAGAAACACAAAGATGCGTGCACAAGAACGAGGAGGTAGACACAGACGGATGCTGCACTATCAGACTACCAACTGTGGTTTATTGAATTAACATTGCCGCATACGTGAAGTTTATGCCTAACATTTCCACACGATCTTACTATCGATTTTTATGTTTTAAGTAGTTTTGACTCTGCTTTTGCTATGTTGTTTCGAGTTTGCTTTTGCTATATGATGGTAACTCAGAATATCTCGATTCTCTAATATTTGCCCTTTATTTTTATTTTGGCAGACAGCAGGACTATAAGCCTTCTGAGTGCCTCGACCTTCCTAAGTTGATAAGATGAATGTCATGCCTGCAATGATTGCGATTGTGCTTCGTCTTTCCATATTACTGGTCTTTTGAGATTTGGAGAATAAAATATAGCCTGTTGTTCAATAAAAATTTAGTTCGTAGTCTGCGCTATTGCTTTTTTATGTGTGTCCTGTGTCTGTGATTTCAATGTGGTGCTCTTCGTCATGAGCGGCTACATTTGTTCAAAATGGTTGGGGAATGATTTACAAGGGGATTAGCCCTTCTCCTCCAAAGCCCTTAAGGAGTGAAGTGTATACCTCCCACAAAAGAACTGACTACATAAGATGACCAAGTTTGTAAAATAGTGCTACTGATGTAAAGCTTAGACCAAAGGTACCAATGAACCTATCGAAAATTTTCACTGCAGATGATGTCAGTGCGCTGCCATTATCTGCCAGCTACTGCCTTCCAGCATCATGCTAAGGATTTTTGGCTCACAATGTCACCACTAACTTAAACACTAGATTTTCAGTGAATGCATGTGCCTTTACTGCTGTTGCCCCACCGTGTTCTGGAATTGTTCAGGGTAATCTACAGATGAACAAAAGGATGAATGATCAAATTCCTGCTGTAGCAGTTGCTTTTCAACAGAGGTAAAAAGCAAAGCACCTACATACTTTGTTATATCAGTTCGCATCAAAGAACCCAAGGTGGTCAAAATTTGCACAGTCTTCTATTATGGTACCTGTCATTGGCTCAGTCACTTTGTGATGTTAAATCCAATAAATCAAATCAAATACACCAAACTTGTATTTAAGACATTATCAGTTTCGGTAGTACAAACAAATGTAAATATACTGTCATGTAGCTCTAAAAGAAGTTGCACAGTCCTTGGAGAGGAATGGATCAATGCCTGGATCCAGGCAAGCACTGTAAGCTAACGCGGCCACAGAACGATAGTACGAGTCCAACGTCATGATCTTTTTTGGAAAGTCTGGCAATGCAAGGTGGCATTATTCCCCCCTCCAAAAACAAAAGACATCGAAGTGGTGCCACCAGCATGGTAGGGACGCTAGGCCTGAAATAAAAAATGAAAGGGAGAAAAACAGGCCCCTCAGAATGGAGGCCGGTGAAGCTGTTACCGCGTATAGTACGGCTTAAGCCACACAACGTGCACAATATAAGAGCTTGGCTTCTGAGGACGTCGTAATTGCGTGACATCGTTAGAAAGCACTTCATAGTTAACAGCACTGATGTGTTGCAGCACTTTGTAGAGGCCAAAGTAACGGCAAACTAGCTTTTCGAACACGCCCTGGTGACGGACAGGTGTCCACACCCAGACTTGATCGCCAGGATTGTAGTCGACCTGTCGGTGGCAAAGTTTGTAGCGGCAGGCATCAGTGCCCTGCTGTTGGCCAATATGCAAGCAGGCCAACTGACGAGCTTCTTCAGCGCATTGGGTGATCGTTTCGGCGTCTGGTGAGAGTTAGTCGTCCTCAGCGGGGCATGGCAGCATGGCAATCAAGCATGGTCTGGACTTCACGTCCATACATGAGGTGAAACGGACTGAAGAGCGTAGTTTCCTGGAGGGCCGTGTTGTACGCAAATGTTACGTACGGTAGCACTTCCCCCCAGGTCTTATGCTGGACATCCACATACAATGAGAGCATGTCTGCAATGGTCTTGTTTAATCGTTCAGTTAGTCTGTTGCTCGGCGGATGATATGCTGTGGTATTGCAGTGGCCAGTGTAGCTTAGCTGAAATATCTGGTCAAGTAACTGAGCTGTAAATGCTGTCCCTCTGTCAGTAATGGCGTACGAAGGGGCGCAGTGTCACAAGATGACATTCTGCATGAAGAACTGAGCAACTTCTGAAGCTGTGCCACGGGGAATCGCTTTGGTCTCGGCGCAGCGATTCAAATAGTCAGTAGCGACTATGATCCACTTGTTGCCAGCCAGCGACAGAGGGAAATGACCGAGGAGGTCGATCCCTATTTCGTCGAATGGAGCACGGGGTACTGGAATGGGCTGGAGAAACTCTGCTGGCTTACACAGTGACATATTCCAGTGCTGGCATTCACGGCAGCTTTTGACATAGTGTTTGACATTGGCAGATAGTCTGGGCCAGTAGTACATGTTTCGTATCCTGGCAAGCGTCTGGAAGAAACCCAAGTGGCCAGAATTGGGCTCATCATGGCATGCTATGAGAATGTCGGCATGAAGATCGTCTGGGATCACCAGAAGATGAGCTCTGTCCTGGCCCCTCAAGTTTTTTTTATAAAGGATACCCTGGCACAAACAGAAAAAGCCACGACGTAGATAGAAGTGTCGAGGCAGAAGTGTGGCACGACCTTCAAGGTGATCAATCAGTGGTCGGATGTTCATGTCAACCAGCTGCCAAGCCATTATGTCCGATGTGTGCAGGGTACTGAGAAAGCCCCTGTCATCATCAAGGTCTGGTCCTGTAGTGTGGAACAGTGTGCGCGATAGCATGTTGGCATCTTCGTGCTGACGACCCGACTTGTACATGACGGTAATGTCCTATTCCTGGAGTCGCAAGCTCCAATGGGCCAAAAATCTATGGGTCTTGTAAATTAGCGAGTCAGCAAATGCAGTGATGATCCATTACAACTTTGAAGGGGCGGCTGTAGAGGTAAGGGCGAAACTTCATGATAACCCACATAACAGCAAGGCATTACTTTTTGGTCGTCGAGTAATTGCACTCCACACGAGAGAGTGTAGCTAGCATAGCCTATAACTCTCTCAATGTCCTCTTGGTGTTGCACAAGGAAAGCACCAAGACCGATGTTGCTAGCGCTGCTGTGGATCTCAGTATCAGCCTGTTTGTCAAAGTGTGCAAGAAAGGGAGAAGTCTGAAGGTGCTGGCGGAGCAATGAGAAAGCTGCCTCTTGTCGTTGAGTCCAAACAAAGGAAGTGTCATTTCTTGTGAGGCGCATCAATGGTTCCACAACATAGGAGAAGTCAGAATTAAACCGTCGATAATAAGCACATAGACCCAGAAAACGCTGGACAGCTTTCTTGTCAGTAGGAGTAGGGTAACTGGCGACGGCTGCGGTCTTGTCGGGGTTGGGACAAACGCCGTCAGTGCTTACAATGTGACCCAGAAACGTCAGCTCTTTGTAATTGAAATGGCATTTATGGGGCTTCAGCGTAAGGTCAGCCGAATGGAACACGCTAAGAACAGCCCGCAGGCGCAGGAGATGTTCAAATGTTTTGGAAAAGACATCATCCAGGTACACAAGGCAGCACTGCCACTTGAGGCCAGTGAGGACAGTGTCCACCATCCGTTGGAACTTTGCCGGTGCTGAGCACAAGCCAAAAGGAAGCACTTTGAATTTATACAGACCATCGGGCGTAACGAAGGTGGTTTTTTTGTGGTCCCGCTCATCCACTTCCCATTTGCTAATAACCGCTCTTCAAGTCAATTGATGAAAACTACTTAGCGTGCTGCAGTCTGTCCAGGGAGTCATCAATTCTGGGTAATGGGTAGAAATTCTTTTTAGTGACATTGTTCAGCTTGCGATAATCAACACAGAATCAAAGTGTGCCGTCTTTCTTGACTAGAAGGACAGGAGAAGACCGCAGGCTTTGGAAAGGTTGAACAACACCATCTTCAAGCATCTCCTGTACTTGCGAATGGATAACTTCCTGTAATTTGGTAGAAACGCGCGGTAAGGCAGCTGCCAGATTGGACGAACGTTGTCATAAGTAATGATCCAGTGTTGCGTTAGGGGCATTTCACGAACTTTCAATGAAGACGCAAAGCAGTGTTTAAACTCCAGTAGCAGTTGCTCTAGAGCCCGGTGCTTGCCTTCGGACAGATTGCAGTTGATGTCTATGCCCGCAAGAGGTTGGTTGTCAGGGACGCTTGATAGAGGGTCGTCAGTGGCAGCTGCCACGGACGCAAAAGAGAGTGGAAAATTGACTACAGTGTCAGCGGAAGCAATGGCAGTTCCAGGGAAAAAAGATGCCACTGTTCCAGAGAAAAATTGGTGACGAGGATTCCAGACTGTCCACCGGGAATTGTAAACAAGCTGCGAGTAATGCAAATGCATTGAGAGAGGAGGAGCTTCGGTTCGGAGCTTCGGTTCGGAGAGGAGGTTCGGCGACTGCGTCGCCGTCGGGATATTCAGCACATGCGACATCAACCAAAACTGCTTCATGGCGGAAGTGTAACACTGTCTGTGGAAATGCGAAGAGCGGCACTGCGGTGGCTATTGAGTTCAGCAGCTGGTTCTGTTAAAAACGTGATGATTTTGTTCCGGAGGTCGATAACTGCACCAAATTCCCGCAAAAAGTCGATGCCGATGATGAGATCCCGAGCTGTCGCACAGCATAATGAACACGAGCAGAGCACATACCCTTAGGCGTAACAAAATGACCACCGGCAGTTCTGAGGTGCACTCCAGGCCAGGGAGGTAATCACTATTTTCAGGACAGTCACTAACCATGCAATTAAAATAGAGTAATTGCCACCTGTGTCCACTAACAAACTAACTCTGCAACCATCGATTACCACAGCAATGTCCAAAGAACCACGGTTATCTAATTTGGGTGAAGGCGTCGTTTCTTGGTCAGATCACAGCTGTCTTCAGCACAGTGCCTCCCAGCGACCTCGCCCTTGAAGGTTGCCTTGTTTCAGTTTTCCCGGCGAGGACTAGGGAATCCACCTTGTGCCTCTGACGAGAAGTCGTTAGGGGTTGGGGAAGAGCGCCTCGGTGACGGTGAGTGCGACTGTCTCTGCGGACGGGAAGAAGTATGTTGGTCTACAAGGAAGTTCTCGATTTCCGGAGGGCGCTGACTGGCACAGGCCCTTGGGCAGTCCACGCGGAAGCCCTGCAGGCTGAGGCATCGATAAAAACAATCCAGATAAAGATGGCCTGGCTCTCTGCAGTGAAAGCAGAGTGGCCACCGGTTAGGTGTGCGCTATATGTCAACCTTCCGAAAAGGCGTCCATTGATCATCATAACACTTCACCGGCTGCACTGATGGGAGCGAGGCTAGAAGCGCGGCATGAATGGGTGGCTGAGAAACGAGAGCGGGTGGCAGCAAAGCGGGAGCAGGACGCCGTGTAACGTCGGCGTTCGTGGGTCGATGGTAGGCATCAGGCAGATGTAGCATGTTGATCGCAGGAGTAGGGCCCTGGAACGTCTGTTGCACCTCCTCACGGACAAGAGCTGATAGGGCGTTGAGCGCAGGCTGCGATGAGGTGCACACGTTTTGCACCTCTCCATGCACAATCGCACGGATCAGTTCACGCAGTTCATTGGAGTGGTGTCCGACAGGAGTAAATGATGTTCTGACGGCAGTAGCATGCACGGGCCTATCGTAGGTGGCGGAATGCTGTTGAAGAATCCTTTCCATTGTTCTGCCCTCGGTGAGGAAGGCAGCCATGGTTGTTAGTGGGTCGTGCGTGAGGGTCGCGAAGAGCTGCTCCTTAACTCCACGCATTAAGTGATGCAGTTTCTTTTAATCGGGCATGGCTGGATCAGCTCATCTGAAGAGGCGCGTCATGTCCTCAGTGTACATCTGTGCGCTTTCATTCGGGAGCTGGGCACGGGAGTGGATGGCACACTCCACTCGTTTGTGGTGATTAACGCTGGTGTAGACCTTCAGCATGCGATGGCAGAACTCTCGCTATGATGTAAAACATCCTCGCAGTTTTAAAACCAGGTGCGCGCTCCATCCTCAAGGCTGAAATACACATTTGGCAGTTTTGCAGCGTCATCCCCCTGGTTGAAGGCAGCCACACAATCAAAGTGAACGAGCCAGTTCTCCACATCCTCGAAAAGGTCCCCATGAAACGACTTGGGAGCCCTTGGGGTCTGCAAGGTATAGTGGGCTGGCGTAGCGCCAACTGCTTGTGTAGGAACAACAGTGGGTGCTGTCATGGCAGCCTCTGATGGTGCAAGCTCTGGAGAGAGTCCTTTGAGCCTCCGGCTGAAGCGGTGTACCGGGTTGTCAATCAGTGAAGGGCTCGTGGAGCGGCTGTCTGGAGGGGATTCTTGCATGGGCTAGGCGTACCCAGCACATGCTCCATCAAACTGTCACGTAGCTCTAAAAGAATGTCACATAGTCCTTGGAGAGGAATCGACCAATACCTGAATCCAGGCAAGCACAGTCAGCAAATGTGGCCGCAGAATTCTAGCACGAGTCGGACGTCATTGTCTTTTTTGGAGAGCCGTACGCCACCTGGCAACGCTAGGTGGCAATACTTTAAATGTTTGTAGCTGATCATAAGAAAGCATTAGAGTGAGAAGGAACATGATGAAAGGGTATACAAAAATGGGTATACAAAAATTAAGCCCAAAGCGATTGTAATGCAAGCTTATTGGCCAATGTATGCACTATCACTGCAGCATACTTTGCAACATTGCTAAAAATAACTGCTTAACATCATGCTGTAGAGTAAACTAGACGCCAGGTAGGCCAGAAAGAGTTTGAGGAAGAATATCAAATCTTTCATATCTAAGAAATCAGTCAAAGAATTAAGACTACAGGCATAATAAAGTTGCCAAATCATGCCATGCATAAAAATTACTACCATTTTTATATCCATAAGCGATAAAAATTGTAAACATTTACTTGACACATCAAGAGCTTTTTTAACAGTTTAGATTTTGTAATATGATGCTAGGGACAGATACACAAGTTTTTTCATGAGCACTGAAATGAACTCTTTTTACATACATGCTTTGACTAATAATTTTATTACTGTTTCCTTTACAAAAATTTCTTCATTATGTTTGACAATTTAATATGCTGTATTCTTTCAATAATACTTCCATCCACCAGTCAGAACTAATTATACCATAAGCTCTTACATTATCAAATCAGTATGGCCCTATATAGTTATAAGCTATATGAGATTCTTGGAGTACTATCAAAGTTGTAAGTCCAGAGGTGACGTGATGTTGGGGAATGCAGTTCCTGCAGACAATACACACAATGGACCCTAGGATGACAGGCTTTAGTCAAAACAAGATCTTCATTCACTTGTGTTAGAGGTGCCTTTTCTCCCATGTTTAGGACCTCAGTTCAGTTCAGTCGTTCAGTCGTGTCCGATTCTTCGTGACCCTATGGACTATGTCACGCCACGCTTTCCGGTCTCTATCTTCCTAACATCACATAAGTGGTTAGTTCGAAACCCAACGCCGGACACCCACCGGTAAAAATGGGTACAAGCGTCCCCTGGCCTGGCGCTCGGCTTTTCCAAGGATGTGCGTTTGGGAGAAGCTCCGTAAACCCCGCTGCGCGCCTCTCCTCCGCAGTGGGCCCAAACCCAGTTTCGAACCTCGAACAGTTTCGAACAGTTTAGGATCTACGAGTCTTCAAAATTCTGAAATAACATTTAACAAGGTAACCTTTCGGGCTAGTTGCTGTGAATCTAACATTCTGAACCAGTGAAAGACACTACCCCAAGCAAACAAGTACACGTGACAGTCAACATGATAATGTCAACATGGAAGCAGGTTTTGAAGTAATGCATCTTACATTGAAGTGAACTCATCAATGTTATTGGGCTTGAATCAGTAGGCTCACTTGTCACAGAAGGTGCATCAGGCTTTTCGTTGGCTTCACCTCCGAAAAATAAAACTCCATAAGTGTATCATATCTGCTTGTGCGCGCATTTATCTTTGCTTCCAAGCACACATGTGCCGACCCTTCCCTTCATGATAACCTTTCCTTTCACTCTACCCTCTCGCCCGACGTGGCTTTATATACGATGCAATAAACTCGTTCAGGCATTCGTTCCCTCGACACGTACTGGTGTTCGTCACTCTGTCAGTCGCGATGTCTGATACATGGTGTCAGAAGTGGGATTGAAGCACCGCACCGCAGTGAGAAGTACGGATAGGCCATGGACAGCGTCAAGCCACCAGAGTCGTTACGCATAACCGGAGATGATGGAAAAAACTGGAAGCTTTTCAGGCAGCGATTTGAACTCTTTTTGAAAGCAACAGAATGCACTGAAAAGCCACGGACAGAGGCGGCAAAGACAGCGATGTTACTGAGCATTGCAGGCCAGGACGCCATCGAAGTTTTCAACAACTTCGTATTCGCTGAAGAAGAGAACAAGGAGGACTTTAGCACCGTGGTCAACAAGTTTGAAGAATATTGCGTCGACCAACAGAATGAGGTGCATGAGAGGTACGTGTTCCGCACCCGAGTACAGGCAGAACCAGAGCCCTTCGAGAGTTTCTTGCGGGACCTAAAAAAGCAAGCTCAGTAGTGTAACTTTGGCAGTCTCACAGAAGACATGGTTCAAGACCAGATTGTGTTTGGCACGAACTCGACAAAGCTGAGGGAAAAGCTGCTGAGGGAGAAGAAGTTAACCCTCGAAATAGCGATTGCAACTTGCAAAGCAGCCGAGACTTCTGCGCGTCAGAGCGTCTTGTGGACAAAAGAAAATGACGCCCAAGTTGAAGCTGTCACTTCAAGCCGAGCAACACTACGCCCACCTCAGCGACGACTCGTGTGTTCCCAGTGTGGTAGGTCACATGCACCTCGGCAGTGCCCAGCGTTCGGCAAAGTTTGTCGTATTTGTAATGGTCCAAACCACTTCGCCATATGCTGCAGATCAGGGAATCGAGTTGCTGAAATACAGCACGAGGACAACTTCAACGTTCTAAACGTCTCGATCGGCACCGTCGGCACAGACCGCAATTGGCTCGTCAAAGCAATGATCGGCAAGAGAGAAGTATCGATGAAGGTAGACACAGGATCTCAAGCGAACCTAATTCCCCTTTCATTATACCGAAAGCTGAATGTCGGTCCCCTGAAATCCAGCACGGCAACTTTACGCTCATACAACGGTGGCATAATTAAGCATTGCGGCTTAGTTTCGGTACCTGTCATCATCGGTGACAGAAAGATCTGCACTGACTTCTTCGTGGTAAGGAAGGATTACCAGGCTATCCTGGGACTTGATGCGAGCGAACGCCTTGGGCTACTTCATCGAGAGGTCGACACCGTGGCGGCAAGCTGTGACATCTTGGAAGAATTCCCTCAGCTCTTTCAAGGAACTGGCCACATCAACCGCGAGTACAAAATAGTGCTACATGAAGACTCTGTCCCAGCTGTACAGCTGGCGCGAAGGGTTCCGTTGGCACTGCAGCAACCACTTCAGGAGGAGCTGACACGTATGGAGCGAGAGCACATCATTCAGAAAGTCAGCGAGCCAACGGACTGGGTAAGCCCTCTCGTTATTGTTCGGAAGAAAAATGGCAAACTACGGGTTTGCATGGACCCGAGAAGGATAAATGTATCTCTAAAGAGAGAGCATTATCAAATGCCCCGCTGAGAAAACATTGAAGCTGAACTAACAGGCGCGAAGTTTTTCTCTCGTCTCGACGCCAATGCCGGCTTCCATCAGATTCCGCTAGATCAGCCTTCATCAAAAATATGCACGTTTGCAACACCCTTCGGTCGCTACCGTTTCCTCCGACTGCCGTTCGGCCTTGCATCGGCTAGCGAAGTATTTCAGAAGGCGTTAAACGAGATCTTTGAAGGCATACCAAGCGTACGCGTGTACGTGGACGACGTGCTTATTTGGGGAACTGATAAGGAGGAGCATGACCAACGGCTTCGTAGCGCGCTGAAAGCAGCGCAATCGGCAGGTTTGACGTTCAATGCACAAAAATGCCAGTTCGGTGTACAAGAGATAGAATTCCTTGGTGATATCATCAGCGACAAAGGAATCGGCCCGAATCCAGCCTTAGTCGCCAGTCTAGTGCAGATGCCAAGGCCCGATAACAAGCTTGCAGTGCAGAGGCTGCTGGGCGTGGTTAATTACTTCAGTAAATACTTGCCATCTCTAGCCCAGAAAACGGCTGCTCTGCGATCTCTTATCAAGCAGGACGCAGTGTTTGACTGGACACATAATCATGACAAAGAATGGAGAGCCATATGCAGATCACTAAGCGAGAAACCACTACTTACAGTTTTTGATCCATGCAGGCAAACAAAAGTGACGTCAGATGCCTCCCAGAGCGGTATTGGATCCACCCTCCTGCAGAGTTGCGAAGATGGCTGGAGGCCAGTGGCTTACGCGTCTAGAGCTCTGACAGATACAGAGCAACGGTATTCTCAGATAGAAAAAGAGGCTCTTGCTCTTGTATTTGGCTGTGAGAAGTTCTCCCATTTCATATATGGGCGGTCGCTGCTACTTGAAAGTGACCACAGGCCTCTCATTGATATTTCCAAGAAAGCTATTGCCGATATGCCGCCCAGGGTGCAACGTTTCTTTTTTGTAAGACTTCTGAAGTATGATTACACACTGCTGTTTGTTCCCGGAAAACAGATGGAGCTGGCGGACATGTTATCGAGAGCACCGGGCACTGGAGACGTTACTGCAGTGGACACTGACGACGTCGAAGTTCATGCCATCAGCGTCGTGGCAGCACTCGTAAGTGAAAGTACGTCAGCTAGATTAGCACAGGAGACCGCTTCTGATCCATACCTTAGGGATGTCCTGCAGCAGATTACGGAAGGAAAACCTATCGCAGGCCAGCTTAAACCCGTGGCTTCTGAACTTTCGGTAATTAACGGTATTTTACTGAAAGGGACAAAGGTTGTGGTTCCGGCAAGCATGCGGCCTGAAATTCTAAAACGTGTGCATGAGGGTCATCTCGGAACAACTAAATGCAAAGCAAGAGTGAGACAACTGGTATACTGGCCAGGCCTCGACTGTGATATCGAAACCCTGATCCAAAAATGTGCCGTTTGTAGACACCATGCTTACAGCCAGCCGTCAGAACCACTACTGATGCGTCCCACCCCGACACGCGCATGGTTCCGCATTGGAGTTGATATATTCCAGTACGCAGGGAAATACTACTTGTGTGCGTACGACGCAACGTCAAACTTTCCAGAAGTAGAGTTGCTGCATGGGACCACGGCTGCTGCGGTAATCGAAAAGCTCGGTGCAATCTTTGCAAGATACGGCATTCCCTTTGAGGTATGCACGGACAATGGGCCTCAGTTTTCCAGTCGTGAATTCGCACAGTTCGCGAAAGCGTACGACTTCCGTCACGTCACGTCGAGCCCACAGTTTCCACGGTCAGAAAAAGGAGTTCAGATTGTCAAACGAATTTTAAAGAAAACTTGTGAGGCTAACGAGGACTTCTGGCTTGGTGTACTGGCTTACAGGGCAAGCCCCTTGGAGGACGGTCGGTCTCCGGGAGAGCTTCTTCAAGGACGCCGCCTGCGGACCCCACTGCCTGACCTTCGGGAAGAGCCAATCGTGTTGGTGAAAAAGCACAAACAGACAAGCATCAATTGCGCATCCCTCCCGCGCCTGAACAAGGAGGACGTGGTACGCATAAAAAAGGGCTCATGGTAATGCAAGGCCAGAGTGCTAGCACCAGCTGGGCCGAGGTCCTATTACGTTAAGACAGCAGACGATAAACTGCTACGGCGAAACCGCCAGCTCTTGCTCAGAACGAAAGAGGACTTCCACCGCGAACCATCGGATGTTGACTCGAGCGACGACTCTGATGATGATGATGATGCAAACACATCGGCTGATCCTCACCTGTCGTCTACAAACGTGCCACCGCTGCGATAGCATCGAGGCCATCATCGGCAATCGTCAGAAGGTCACAGAGGCAAGTTAGACCGCCGGAACGCTTGGGCTACACGAGGAACTTTGAACAAGTCAGCAAGTGACAGCGAAATAAATTTCTTAATGTGAACTATTGATTGAGGAGGGGGATGTATCATGGGTGGGCGAGGTGGCAGCAGTGCAAGCACCATGCTTACTCGCTGCCTGTTTCTTACGCAGATTGCCTTCCTCGTTTGTTGCCACTTCGACTATGCTTCGTTCATGGCTCCTGACGTCACAACTCATGTGCACTCGCCGCCATCGCCGATGTTCTTGGATGAATCAGCTGGCCACTATACGAACTGTCCTATCTCTCTTACGGATCATAGTCTTGATCTGCCTGTCACCACACGTGTATGCAATCCGTGCAAAGTGACCGTCACTCTATGTCATCCATACCTCATCAAGCCCAGTCACGGGACGTTCAAGGACCTGCCTATAAATTGCGTGCTGGACCGTTCCTTCATTAGTGGGCGAGGTGGCAGCAGTGCGAGCACCATGCTTACTCGCTGCCTGTTTCTTACGCAGGTATGTTATCTTCAGAATGCCCCTTGTATTCGCTCTGATGATAGATTTCTACTGCTGTTTCCTTGCCCACACCACTCACGCAAGTGCTTTGCTTATGTTTCACTGTACTCGCAAATTGCGGCTTGTATTAGTAGACTTCTGAGGAGTGGGGATGTTGAAAGTGATCCTGGTCCTCCGCCATCAGCGATGGTTACTCGCTCTCAAAGTAATGTGAGCCCTTCAAATTCAGAAGCCGCCACCGGTCAACCGTCGGTGTCCGAGATGTTTGCTGAGCTTTTGAACGGACAGCGAAAATTAGCTCAGGATATTGCTGAAGTTAAATCTTTTCATGAATCTATTAATGCACATTTTGAGACAATTGAGTCGCGCATGGCTGCTTTGGAGTCCTCGTTACAAAAGCCCGCCGCCGACAGTGGCAGTCTCAACAGTGAAGTTGCACGTCTAAGTTCCGAACTTCACAGTCTTTCAAATAAAAACGATGAGTTGGAAAACCGCGCATGTAGGAACAACTTAATATTGCATGGTCTGCCCGAATCCTCTGATGAAAATAATGAACGTCTCTCCTCTGACATCGCAAAATGGTTTGAGGAAGAACTCAATATGAGCTGCCCTCAAATAGAGAGGTGCCATCGTCTTGGAAGGCCTTCACATGACCGTCCCCGTCCCGTGATCATGAAGCTTCTGGACTTTCGGGAGAAAGCTTCAATGTTAAAAAATGGCCACAAGCTTAAGGAATCCGATCACCGTATATCGGAGGATTTTTCAATACGTGTCCGCAATATCCGGAAAAAGCTTTGGGAAGCGACTGAAAGTTTCAGAAGCAATGGCTGCACGGTCCGAATATGGTTTGATCATATATTTATTGATAAAGTTCGGTATAACTGGAACAGTTCTTCTAATTCACTGGAAAAAGCATCCCGTAATGCGTCACTAAGTAATGCTACTAATGCAGTAGCCACTTCGCCTTGACTACCTGATCACAGCAATAACCTCACCTCCGTGTGTTAAATTTAAACGCTAGAAGCCTGCTTAATAAATTTACCGACCTTAACTCCTTGGTAACTGCTCATTCCCCTCACATTATTGGTGTTACTGAAACTTGGTTACATGGTAGCATATACGACTCTGAAGTTGCGTTAAGTGGATTCACGTTGCTGAGAGCTGACAGACCGAATAGTAGAGGCGGTGGTGTCGCCCTCTATATACAGTCACATTTGGAGTTTTCTGTCCTTGAATCTCCATGTGAAATTGAATTGCTTTTGTGTAAAGTTTATTTGGAAAACACATTCACATTAATTGGAGTGTTTTATCGGTCTCCTGGCTCTGATGATAATCAATTATTTCTTCTAAGTAAACTTTTGCATGATTTGAATCCGACAAATATAATACTTATGGGAGATTTTAATGTGCCAGTTATTCACTGGCCTTCTCTTAGCAACACCGGCCATGATGTCTCTTTGTTAAGAAAATTGTTACACCTTTCCTTATCACTTGGCCTCAAACAAATTGTTCATGCGAACACCAGGCAAGCGGCAGTCCTAGATCTAGTTTTTCTCAGCTCTAATCTATTCGAGAATGGTTTCCAGTGCTGTGTTACTGACGGCATATTGGACCATAAGGCTGTATTATTCTCAATCAGCTGCACTGTTCCCAGAGCCTGGTTCGAGTACAACAGTTTTCGTGACTTAACCAGGCCAATGATGTTGCTATAATTGACACATTACGTGAATCCTTTGAAATGTTTGAAGAATTATCTCTGACCAGTGATGTTGATGCTGTTGTGGGGTTTTTTGAACATATTGTTAAAACATGTATTAATCACTTTGTTCCGCTGAAAACAAAAAAGAAAAATAGAGATTTGCCATGGATAACAAGAAACCTACTGCATTTATCGCGTCGTGTTGCAAGATTGCGTAAGTCGAAAAGAAATGGCAATCCTGTCAAAATTGCAGAGTTCAATGATGCCAATGAGGAGCTACGCGTCAGGTTAAAGTCTGCCAAGGATTTTTACTATTCCGTTACATTGCCAAAATTAATGAAAACGAACCGTCGCAAATTCTGGAAATCGATACTACCCAGTAACAGTACTTGCAACAGTTTTATAGTTAACGGCGTTCCTGTTTCAGATTCACTGACAATTGCTTCTGCTTTCAATTCCTATTTTCATTCTGTATTCACACTGGATAACTCTATCGTTCCTTCTTTTAGCTGTGACTCTTACCCTCCCATCGAAGATGTCGTCGTCTCTGGTACAGGTGTTCTCAATATGATCCTCCAATTAGATACTAAAAATAGCTGTGGCCCAGATGACATACCTAACTCCTTCCTTGTGCGCTACTCCCTTTGGACAAGCCGATATCTTACCACAATCTTCCATAAATCATTATCCACCAGCACTGTTCCCCACTCCTGGAAGCTTGCCAAGGTCATTCCATTGTTCAAATCCGGTAGTACTCAACTACTGCAGAACTACAGACCTATCTCCTTAACAGCCCATTCATGCAAGTTACTCGAACATGTTATTTTCAAACATATCATTGAATTTCTTGAAACCCACAACATTCTAAACATTTACCAGCATGGTTTCTGTCAAGGCCTGAGCACCACTACCCAACTAATTGAATTTGCGCACGACATTTCTCAGTCATTAGATCTAGGTAGACAGGTCGACAGCATTTTTGTTGATTTATCTAAAGCTTTCGACACTGTCCCACACCCTAAACTCCTACACAAACTTAACTCTGTTCTAAAAAACCCTTCCCTGGTTGGTTGGATATCCAGTTTCTTAAATCAGCGTTCACAGTCTGTATACTTTAATTCATCTATTTCCACTCCTGTTAGTGTTTCATCCGGCGTTCCGCAAGGTTCCGTTTTAGGCCCGCTTCTTTTCGTATTATATATTAACGACCTGCCATGTTGTGTATCGTCTTTACACTGATGACTGCGTCATATATCACGAGATTAATACACCACTTGACCATGAAATACTTAACGACTCATTTTCTAATTTTTGTAAATGGTGCAAGGAATGGCAAATGAATATTAATTTCTCTAAAACTGTTTCCATGTCCTTTTCTAGATGCCCATCTCCTTCACATTTCACCTACAGTTTTCACGGTCAGGATTTAGAACGAGTCACCGAGTATAAATACTTCGGCCTTCATTTCTCTCATGACATCTCATGGTCTAAACACATTGACATCATATGTAATAAAGCTTTTAAATGTCTCGGATACCTCCATCGTACACTGCGTAAAGCCCCAAAGGATACCAAACTGCTCACATATAAAACACTTATCCGCCCCATTCTTGATTATGCCTGTATCGTATGGAACCCTTATAAGAAATCCGATATCAAAAAATTAGAATCAGTTCAAAAGAAATCAGTACGCTTTATCTTTCACAACTACGGCCGCGATTTTTCCCCTTCTTCCCATAATACAGATTTAGGTCTCACAGCCCTATCATCTCGCCGTCAAATAGAATGTTTGAAGTTTTTGCACATACTGGTTCACTCTCAGCGCCTTCCATCACTAAATAATTATTTGAACATTAGCAAGCCTTCCATAACTAGAAGTTCCCATAGCCTAAATCTCATCCCTTTCTTTTCCCGCACTGAGACATTCAAACATAGCTTCTTTCCTCTGACCATTGAACTCTGGAATTCACTGCCTGGACACGTCCGCTCGCTACCAATTGAACAATTCTTGGCAGCCATTGCTTCCTAATGCCTTTTTATATATATGTATGTATAGGTGTATGTGTGTATATATGTATGGATGTATGTGTGTATGTATATATATATATACATATATATATATATATATATATATATATATATATTTGCTTGGTACAGTTTGCTTTGTTTGCCCACTCCTGCCATAGCCTCATCGAGGCTGCAGTATGTATAAATAAATAAACATCTGCTTGTGCGCGCATTTATCTTTGCTTCCAAGCACACACGTGTCGACCCTTCCCTTCGTGATAACCTTTCCTTTCACTCTACCCTCTTGCCCAACGTGGCTTTATATACGATGCAATAAACTCCTTCGGGCATTCGTTCCCTCGACACGTACTGGTGTTCGTCACTCTGTCAATAGCGATGTCTGATACAATAAGTAAAATATTAGGTTTTATTTTAGGTGATGATTCCATCTCTGTTTCACCTCAAATCTTTGTTTCACAGGGAAAATGGCTTCAGTCTACAAAACAAATGATGGCTTCAGGTACAAAATGTCACTGTGGCATTATGTGCATATGCTGAACTAAATTTACATGTGTGATAAACAGCTTTACCTAATGCAAAAACTTGCTCTAAAACTTATGAATTATCTTTCAGTTTGATAAAAGCAGCTTTTAGTTATACTTCTTTGCTACTGCACACATGCATATTCTGCGAGGCAAGGTGCAGATGACACAGAACAGAGGAACACAACTGACCCACTCTAATTATTGGCTGTAGCGATCTCTAAGCTTCAGCATTGCTGCAAAAACGGATGAGGTAAACTGTAATAGAAAGCATAGCTTCCTGAACTTTTGCACACTAGGTCACAAAATGATAGCAACTCTATCGTGAAACACTTTTGACTGAAGTGGTGTTGCCATATTTGACATTGCAAAACCTTTAGCCTGGAGTAGGTGTAGGTAAATCTGGCTCATTGAATGTTTCAAGCAAGTAACATCAATATACCAAATATATCCACAAAAACTTAGTTAACCCAAGGACAAGACTGCAATAATTATTCTGAACAATGATATACAGTGCTTTGAAAAGTGTGGCAAAATGCACACATTAAAAATGCATAAGAATAGCATAAACTGAAAGATCGACCAATTCTAGTGCAGAAAAAGCCTATTTCAAATTTCTAGACTGAAAAAAAGCATTCTGAAAGACACCCCCCTTTCCTTCTAAATATGTATTTCTCAAATATGCATTTGTGAGTCCAGGAGTAAAGAATGCACCAATACAAATACATATCCAAAAAATTTAGAACAAAATGCCCCAGTGGTAACTTGCAAAAAATTATGATTCTTAGACAGCAAAATTAACGTGCTTTCTATTCCTGCTTTAGGAGTAGCATCTGCCAGTGAAATCCTCACTGCTGGCAACAGTTGTTATTGGGAGCACGGTGTTCATGGCAACCCTTTATGAACCTTTATTAAATTAAGTAATGAGGATACAATACCACTTCATGGTATCATGTATCCTTATTTCCCGTACTGTTTTATCCCCAGTAAGAGCCACACACAGAACCACACAGATGTGAATGTGAAATGTGAATTCAGAACAAATATTCTTGCTGGGAATGTTAGAAATGAAAGCCCTTCCACACAGAGGTAAAATGGGTTTGGTATGCTTTGTCCCATAAATGATTTTCGATAAACCTTTATGTGCGCCATACAGTCCAATATGAACATGATCATCAAAGTGTCTATTATGCTTCAAAGGTTAACCAGCATGCCACGAAAGGGGCAACAATTGAAGAGCATGAACTGTTGAACCCAACTTCAGTAAAAATGAAATGGACACAAAGGGAGCATATGAGTACCAACCATGGGCAAGCTCTCTATTTTCACTGAAGGTATAAAAAGGCCCCAGTACTTGAGAACAGTGGATGAGTGCTATATACTGAGCAGACTGGTAGTAGAGAAGGCTGCAGCTGTCATGAGTATATGAGAGCCATATTGACACTGTTCATGCTGGTATTTTCAAGCAAGCCAATCTGAGAACAATACGACACATTAAGCAGCTAAATGTTGACTGTCAAGATAAGAGCACCAAAAGATAGGGAGTAGTACCTATCCGCAAAAAAAAGCAAAAGAGCAATTGCTCTTGTAAAAGCATAAGCATCTACATGGAAGTTTTAAATAAAAAACAGGGCTCATTTCATGCCAAGCACAAGCACTAAAGTATTCATCTGCAGAGATAATGCCAACCAAATGAAGGACAAGCATATTACTACCAAAGCCAGAGTGAACAGATTGAATTAGCTTCAAATACATACTGGCCCAGAACTAAAAATGACCAAAAGTGTCCCAGACAAAACCCCAGCCTTATCCACTCAGTAGTATTAGCTGGACAATGCAGCTAGAAATGCCCTACCCCGGCCTTGACGGGTAAGAGTACACTGGCCCAAATGCCAGCTGTAATTTTGGCTTTAAAAAAAAGAAACTTAAGCATGCTGTAGCCTGTAAAATCAAGAAACAAGCCTGCTAGCAAACTCGCGTCAGAGTGCATTGCACAGAGTTAACATGGTTTGTAACTCCGTTTTGTGAAATATAATGATGTGCATCACAAACACAAATGTAGCTCACGCTGAAACTGCAAGGTCACAATGTCAAAGTATGCATGAAGTGAAATTTCCTATCTGCCAAGCCTAAAATATTTGCCAAAATTATTGAACCGTTTAAACAAGAGTGACAGGCTGAATGAAATCCTAGAGAATATTGGGTGCGAGCGCTACCATTAGAGGGAACCGCGCTAGCGTCAACCTAAGGAAGCAAGTGGGATCAAGTGATTCCTCTTACTGCTGCCGGAGCAAATGTTTGATTGAATATGTGCGTTTTAAATATTAATAGTCATGCTTATGTCTGTAGTTGGGCTTGATAATGCATGTCAGCAGTGCACTTTTCCATCTTGTGTTGTCTCTGAAGTTTATTTAAGCTGTTGACACATCCGTTATGACTCTGTACCCAGACGTAAGTAACGGAACCTGGCACAAGCTCCCAAACTGCTACCCAAAAAATAAGCTCAAAGAATCTTTCTTAATCAATATTTGAAGAGGCAGTGAATGAATGGTCATTCTAATGCATGCAGGAGACATTTCAGCGAGCAAAAGTTTGTCTATGGAGATTGTGGTAAACAGTTCTGTGAGCGGCAGAAGGAATGGCATGTGCGTTTTAATTAGTGCTTATCACTTGTGAACCTAAAGAAGCCCGATTGCTGGCAAGAGAGCTTCACAGAGCAGCACCCTCCCAGAACAAGGAAGGATCGTGCAAAAGCAAGGTCTCATAATTTTCTGAATGAAGGCCTCGACACGGAAGTGTCAATGCATTGGTGGTGATGCAACACTGCCTTGTAACAGCCTCTTGGGCCCCGTTCAGCTGCTTATTTAACTTTTAGGCCACGATGCCATCCAGTTTTTTCTGGAACAATTAGGCATGCATGAATGACAGTTTCACTAAGTGAACTAGAAGATTCTGTAGCCACAGACAGCAGTAGCATGATGAGTTTTCTCAGGCAGCATCACCAGTACTGTGGTAATTTAAATGAGAGAGTACGTGAATGAACGAGAGATAGGGCATTACATATGCATGTTGTGATGTGATGAGGCATGCGTCAGCGAAACTACTTTGCGCAGAAAAAACAAATATCCGCCGGAACCAAGAGTGCCAATTGCAGCAGTTGGTGCATGAGAATTTGCTGCACAGAACACCGTTGTTCACACTTGCTATAAAAATTATACCATGCCTTTCCCACACTCAACTTGTCTGATCTACTACATTCAAGAGAGCACGCGAATGACGCTGCTTCTGCCCACGCTATGCGAAGGTGCTCAGCCTCTTTCAGGCTACTAACAGTTCCACTGCTCTTGCAGATGAATGTTATTATGTGTATTCAGTGACCGCTTATGCCTGACGGGTTGTGTGGCAGCTTTGGTCTTTTTCTTCCATAGAGGTAACAGCAGTGCTGCAGCTGGTACGCTTCATAGTCGGAATAGTTAAAACTGGCAAATTTCGATAACTCTCAATCGGTGAAGTGCATTCTTGCCGAATGAGTGGTCAATACCTCAAATTAACCTTGTACGGGCCCAGACCAACGTGTAAATAACTAAATACACGAACGTGTGTCTTATGTGCAGTAAACTGCCTAGGAAAGCATCCTACAGCAGAAGTTTAGCCCACATTATCGCACTTCGTTTGTCATGCGACCGCTTGCCAGAGGTGGCGCCACAATACGTCTCGCGTCTAATATACTGTTAGTGTGCTTTACCGCTTTTCTTCTCTGCAACTATACTCTGTTTAGACAGAGGCAGCTTATCTTGTATTTTACAAATAACTGTTTTTACCTCTAATATAACATTCTAAATATTGATGATTTTCCTTGGAAATTGAAGAGCCACTCACAACATAGGTAATTTATGGTAGCTTTCCAAGGAATGACAATATATTGAAGAAAAATAAGGTAGGGCAGTAGTAGATCTATTATGTCAGCACAAATGAGAGCTCAACAATGATTACTATACTGGGTGCTCCTGCCGCATAACCACCATGACACATAACATTAAAGTACCTCTTGTGCAAAAATGTGGCCCCTCCCATCTCCTTTCTAGGTGCCATTTTATCGACACATTTGTTTTCTTGCGCTGGTATTTAAGAGCATTGCTGCTAAAATAAGCTACACCAGCCAGTCAACTAGTGAAGTGCCTTAGGCTGGCATCTAAGTTTGCCAAACTTCGTGTGAATAATCCCAAGACTGAGAGTTTCAATATGGTCAGAGTTTTAGAAAAGTTTACTAGTGCAGGTGCATCGATATCACAATAAATTTTAACCCAGCATTTCAGTGCAAGGGAACATGGTTCCAACCAAATGCTACTTTTAAGTGCATGCATATGCAGTAAGAGAATGTAGTAATCCAGACACAATACACATAAGCATAACCGACCAGTATAAGCTTTCAGTATTCTAAAAAAATAATGTAGTTGAGAAACAGCAGATACAACCCATGCACTTAACCATGGTAACACTAAAAGATCAAAAATATTTTCAGCTCAAAAGTAAATGCAGACGTCACATGCATGATGCAACAATTAATTTTGTTGCAGATGAAATCAAAGGCTTCATTTATTTTTACATAGTAAACTACATAAAAGTCCAGACCACAGCCTGATTAACTGTCCTCACTATTTGTGCACCACAATATGCTTCTGGATGATTGTGTGCCCAGTACTGCCTTTAAAAGTAAAAAAAATGAAAGACAAAAAAGCAAAAACCCAAACCTAGTATTCACTACCCTTCACTGCTACCCGCATCACCAATAATTCCTGCAGTTTCCTTAATTTACCGATGGCGTTGGATTACGCATGAATGAAAGTAATAAGGTGTTATATAGTCTGAAAAAAATTGGAGAATATATGCTCCTAATCAGCTCTCCTCACATGAATGGCTGCACTTTATTAGCACACAAGAAAAAATAAACAACACAACCACAAATTTGACTAATTCTTATCACAATACTTTTCAGATATTATTTTAGGATCCACTCCAGCTAATTTTAAAATAGATCAGGAGGGAAGTAAACCTAGGCTGGAAACAAAAAAGTTCTTGCATCTATAATATTTTGTGAAGGGTTAAGGGGTGCCAACCACAAAGGTAATTGTCAAAAATAATACATTGAGGCAATAAAAATGTTACAGGACAAACCATTGCACAAAAAAACAGCTTTCCACATTATTGATGGCATGTGCCTATTCTTTCGGCTATCACAGGCACCTATGTATCTTCACCCCTATGCTGTCTTACGCCATGCAAAGGTGAGAACTGGCCTCAGGTTCCATTTTAATATTTAGCGCCCTGAAAATATCTAAGGTAAGTTTCTGTTTCAGTGACTGTAATCACTGAATACTATGCAAATGTCTCATGAAGTTCCAATGCCAAATTTTATCTCCACTTCTGCTTGCCAGTTTTTTCCTTTCCTTCGAATGTTTTTCATTTTCTCTCACATCCTAATTTGTTCTGCTTTCAGCATGACTTAAAACTGCATTAACTTCAAGCATACTGATTTTGCAAATAAGCTCACTAATATCGTACCTCACCACATTATATTCGACTTGCATTTTCTCACAAAACAGAGAAACATCTTGTCAAGCAACATTTTTGCTCTTCTATTCAGACAAGAGTTTCCTAATTTTGTTTGTTTCTTAATTTTTCTTTTAATTTAGCCATCTTTATAATTGAGTAGCTTGCTATGTTGGCATTAAGACTGTTATTTATTCCACCGACAGCGAAAACTGACACCTATGCCCATGAAGAGGGTAAGCAGGAAGGAAATAATGGATAAACCACTTCTTTCTTTTATTGTGAAGATTACTGCCCCATTAAATGCTGTCTTCCTAAAAAATTATGACCATTGCAGGCAGGAAATATAGGCTGTCTCCAATGCAAGAGTTATCAAAGCGGCACCTCATGCCGATTCCTATATATGAATGGTTGCCATAAGATAGAAGAGCAGAGAGCTACATGCGAGGAACAAGCGAACAGATGGATGCAATTAGATGGTATAGAATGCAGTTCTGCCATGCACTCCCCCATGTCAAAATATCATCATGACAGCCCAAAGCACAACAAGAAGGCACAACAAATTTTACAAAAAGTGATAGCTTTGAAACAGTACATGGCTGCCAAACTTACCATTTTCTGTTTAGTAACAAGGTACTGGTCATCCACGAGCCATGGCTTCAGTTCACCTGGTATATTCAGCTTAAACTGAGCTTGGGACAAAATTATTTCCTCCTTTACAAAAAGAAACACATCCAATTAGAGTTAAAAATAAAGCAGTGAGACATGATGTGAGCACAACCTTACACAATGTACTAAAAGCTTCACCTCCTAATCATAATACAAAAACATTTTTCACATGAACACAAAAACTGCAGACTAGTACACAATATGTAAAAGACCTACTCGCGCAGCTGGAGCATCCCGATTCCTTTGTTTCCCTCGAGGTCTCCCCCTGCCAAATCCAGTGGCCTGACTAGTAGATGGCTGGCTGAAATTTATTGAAGGTTGTACAACTGGAGATGCTACTGCAGCACGTTGAGGTCTTCCCCTGCCGAATCCAGTGGCCTGACTAGTAGATGGCTGGTTGAAATTTATTGAAGGTTCTACAACTGGAAATGCAGCTGCAGCACCTGCATTTGCACAAAAGACCACGAAACTTAAGTGGTTCTCAATGCCTGCACTAAACCTTGCTACATCCGTGGAAGTGAACTTTAGCTTGAATACAGTGTAGCTACAAATATAACAAGGGTTTGATCACAAGTGGAAACCTAAACTTTGCATGTTCATTACATTTTTGTCATTTAGGAAGCAACTATTGAGAGATGCATAGGATAGTCAAGCAGAGAGAAACTACACAATGCCATGACTACTTGCCACTTCTGCTGCATGCCTCATGCTGCTGTATTGCAAACTTTTGGTAATTCCTTTCATTTCCTACTGCATTCTGCACTTTTACCCCTTTTTATTGAAAGAACTGCACCACTTCTCTTCATATACATTGCTAGCTTTACTTCTTTCTTATGTGTCACACACTCTGCCTCAGGGTATGAAGGTTCTCGTAAAGCTGGCTTGTCCTCGCAGCTATTCAGCCTGATGGTAAAGCCATCTATAAAAATAAAAAATATGGGTTATTTTTCTGAAAAATTAAAAGCTTGCCTCACAATCTTCGGTTGCACACATACCACAATCTTACTTTGTGAGTACAAGTGGCAAATAGACACATTACACTAAAATTCATTTTATTAGGAGCATCTTTACTGTAAAAAAGAAATGTACAGCCATCTATGGAAGAGGAATTGGGAGTTAAGTTTCATTTCACTAGATCTGGGTTTACTATAGCATGATAGCATGGTTTTATTGAACTGGTACTCTGCCTAATATTCCCATCAACCTAATTTTATTTTATTCTACTCTGCCTAATATTCCCATCAACCTAATTTTATTTTATTCTACTTTTTCTGTTTTTATCTTCTGAGTCTTTGCTATTTGTTTCTGACTGTAATTTATACTCTTTTTTTATCTTGATGCACCCAAGGTGGCCAAGTGGATACTCCTGAACCTTTCTCGTGCTTTGTGCTCTCCCTCTTTTACCTTGCAACTTCCTCCCAAACAAAAAAATAACTCTGATTAATCTCATAAATATGAACTGCAACCTCTCTGAGCCAGTTCAGCTTGCCAACTAGAATGAACTGGAACAGAGAGTTACTAACTGGAAAAGCATTCAAGTTCGGTTATGATCAAGTCAGGGAAGCAACTAATTGAGCTGAACTAAGCATGTTAACTATCTAATGGGAGGTACTTGAAAAGTTTTTAAGTGCACTTTGGCTGATTAAAAGCTTTGTCCTTTTTATGAATGAGAAAAACAATATCAATGACCAACTTTTCTTGGAAGGGTAAGCTAAAGTGTAATTGGATGTGTGCAATATAAATGTGCAGCAAATCTTGTGCCAAAATATTTCTAGCTTTATGCCTAGGTACCCATATTTTGTGGAAAAATATGGGTGATCCTACAGCCTGTGTGGAAACGTACAAGAATTTCATAATGCCTTTCGTCAATGACCGGCACTGTTTACCAACAGATAGAAACTTGTTTATTTCTTGAAGTGTAAATAATCTATTGTATGGTTCCTTCAAATTTATTTATTGAAAATCCTTGTCAAATCTTTTCATCAAGTTTTTGAGTTTATTAAAAGATTTTATGCAGAGTCAGAAGATTGAAATTTTGATAAAATATCCACTTAAAATGCGTTCATAAGGCTCTCTACTTATGTCCCAGGAGCTATGAAAATTAGATAAGAAAGAATTTGCCATTCAACTTAAAGGGTCACTCCACCGTTTTTTTACATGTCATAGAACTGCTTAAGATTGTGAACAGTTCTATTGCATACTATTGTAGACATTACAGACTATAAAACAGAACTATTCATGGGCTCAAACTGTTTGCAAGGAAGCCATATCAACACTGCCATAAACATACCGTGATTCAGCTCTTACCTTTGAAATATATGAGCCCTTTGTTTTTTTAGTAGCTACAAACATTAGCCAGGCTTTAGCTAGTTTTAAAGTATGCTACTGCAATATACAATCTGCAAATGCCTGGTCAGCTCACATATTATGAGGTTATCCAAAAACCATATTCAAGGCTAGTTCTAGATTGAAACAGTGGTCTGTCTCCTAGGCAAAACCTCTATAGCTGTAGTTTAAGTTGACATAACTGACATATGAGCAACAGACATACTTCGAGAATAGGTATGAAAATGTAACATAAAATAGTTGCTTTAGGAAACATAAAAATCGAACAGAAATAAAAGTTATAGAATAAAATTTTGAAACAAATTTTCAAAAAAGCATGCAAAAAAGCTAAAACGGCCTAATATGAATAAACAATTTTTCAGTATGCAATATACTGCTCAATCTGTTAGCTATTACAGTGAAATGTTTTATAGTTCCAGCTGTCTGATTCTGACCCCAAAACTCAACATCAATTTTCATCAGTCAGTCACCATCATGGGAGTCTTTTTTGGTTGTTTGGTCAGCTTTGACACCAGTACCTTATTCCAGCCACTGTGCCATTAACTATGTCTCTGTATACTGCTGATAATCTCAAAAAAGCAAATACACTGATCATAACTGAAATAATAATAGCGTCTAAAAACTAACACCTGTTGAAGGACCTGTTTCTTTTCTGACAACACTGACTGAAGACATCAAAGGTCATCATCATTAGACCTTTTTGCTGCCACTCACATCACACAAAACATTTCTGTTGAGTATAGTGAACTAGAATAATTTCTAGTGGCACGAACGGAAGAGAAATGGGTGCCTCGTGCACTACGAACGCCACTGACCGCCGCTGGTGGCACTGCAGTTACGTTTACTATGACCGCGCGAGCGTCCGCAAAGGGAAGTCAAGGCATTGCGCTCCGTGCAGTCCACACATTTTTGCGATTTTGCCCTCGAACTTTCAGTTCTGCCTTCCATCACAGCAACTAAGACATCTCAGCTCTTCAAAAGCACCATGCGCAGTTCAAAATGGCCAGGAAAAAGACCAACTCGCACTGTTTTGCTCCAAGATGCCGAAGCGCGGCTATCCGGGTGCTCCAGTCACCTTTGTTTGCTGCTCCGAGGGACAACAAACATCGCAGAAAGTGGAAACGAAGCTTGTGAAGGCAGGAGAAGCCTCTCACAGAAACATCGGCAGTGTGTGAGCACCGTTTCGAGCCACATCGCATCCTGCTGCGTGACTACGCGCATATATGATCAACGACAGAAGTGCGGATATACTGCGTGAAAAGCCGCCACTGGCACCTGATGCAGTGCCTATACATTCTTGCCGGGTTGTCCGGCATATATTACCGTGAAACCCGTGAAGCCAAGGCTGGATGTGGGCAATATTGGCATTGCAGAGAGTTGTGCTCAGTGAAGATTCTTGCTATTCAGCCTGTGGCACCAAACGATAGCCGATATATTTTATACCACGCGTCCAAGCTAACTTCAGCCAAGGGTTAAAAATAAACCATTTGAGATAGGCCAGAGAAGCCACTTGCTGCCAGCCATCTGGCCCACCAGGTCTGAACAAAAGGAAGACTTCGAGGAAGAAAGCTTCAACTGTTTGCGTGATACCTACTCTCGAATACTACCACTGGCTCAATAAAGCAGACAGCTGAGATTAAATTAAATTTAATACCACGTGGTCATGGTATGTCTTTGGATCTCTAGCTGGCACATTCATTTAATCATTTACTCATTCTTCATATAATACCCTACTGATGCCCCAAGACAATAAATACCGATAAAAAAATGGTACTGGCAATTTTTCATTTTGCAATTCTAATTTACTAAGTATTGCTTTCAAATAAATGTGATTTGCAAAGTTGAAGAGGGCCTTCTGAAACCCCCCTTCCATTTATTCCCAATAAAGAAAACCTCACGTGCATCGTTTTTCCCATCTGTATAGAAAGCCTGCGAAAAAAATATATATATCACGTAACTGACACATTCATGCGCCACGATATTGTGGTGCTCTCAGTCGTGCATGGTTTAAGAGACCGAAATTAGCTGCGGCCGTGATTCAACAGCCCAGTCTCAGTGGTATACAGACTGGTAATTTTTGTATTTTGCGGGCTTTCTTTAAAGCTTGGAAAAATGATGAGACTTTCTTTATCAGAAATAAATGAAATGGAGGTTTTAGAAGGCACACCTAAATTCTGCAAACCCAGTTGTTGTCTAAATGCAAAAGTTAGTAAATAAGAAAAAATAATTACTAATTAGTTAACTGCAAAATAAAAAATTGATTGGGGTGATCCAGTTGGCTGGCAGCTGTATACAATTGTGGTCTCTATCCTACCTCAAATGCTTTGTATAGGAAATGCATTCTGAAGACTAACTGTGAGAAAGGCTTTAATCTCTTTTTGAAAAGAAAAAGATAAGTCACGTGTACTAAACTTAGCTAATTTTACGCATTTGAAAGACAACGGAGACCTTATGTACCCTTCAAGTGATACCAGTTCGTGGCTGACCTTGAGAATGCATTTACAACCTGCTTCAGCCTAAATTCATGCAGGCAGCTTGTACTCAGAATACTCCTGGCCAAGCAATCCTGCCAACTTGGGTGCTCTAACCACTGTCAAATTGATGCTGCTGAAATCACTGCTTAACTACCCACATGCACTTTTTCACAAAATGCATTAACCAGCGCGTCAAGCTTCAAAGCACCTGAAGATGAGCAGATCGATGATCTTGGGACTGTTTGTGTAGTTATTAATTTCACAAAATAACTCATTGTTGATGGCTTTTGTCCCATGCACTCAAATAAAATAAAACAGCAGTGAAGAAGCCTTGTGAAGTACCTAAACAAAACTGCTCTGCCTGCCCTCTTCATGTATGTATTTTTTGCACATTTTATGCATATGAGATGATGAAAGGATTTTAGCACCTGGCTTACAGGGATGACTTATAGCAGATATTGTTGCTGTGAACAGAGAATAATGGTGACACCACAGAATATTGCCGGATGATTCGTTTCAAAGCATAGGATTTTTTTTTCATGACCACTATGTCAAAAAAAATGTAACAGCCTGAAGCTGCTCCTCACTTTACCAGTTGGCAAATATCCTAATGCTAAGCGGATATCATGCTAAGATGAGTATTCCTGGTTACCAGTGGATACCGAATAGTGCAGTATAATATAATCATCATTATTGGCTAAAGGAAAGTTACGACGTGGCTGAAGAGAGATGCGAGAACCTGTGCGTGTGCACGATGCCTCACCACTCTGCTACCAGTCTGCTGCTGACAGTTGATTGGCTGTGTAATAAAGCGGGCTGTGCAGAGGCGAGAAAAATATCTATCCCATACAAATTAATGTGCCGTAATGATTTACAATGTGCGATAACTCGTGCCGCATGAGCTGTAGCAGACGCCCGCAAAATAAGAGCGCTTTCACCCTAGTGCTAGGGTGAAAACCCAAATAACGTCGATTGAAATGCCTTCTATCATGGGTGGAGGTCCACATATGTCGGCAGAGGGAAAAATGACCACTTTTACTAAATAGGCGCACAAAAGCATCAGTACTATGTCGCACTATTGTAAGAAAGCATTGAAAAGTTGACTAGATGATGTTGCAGTGGTGCCATCTGGTGGCGTGAATGAAAAATGGCATGCCTGAGTGTCGTTGTTCGCGCCACTAGAAAGTATTCTAGTTCACTATACTGTTGAGGCACCAGCATACTCATTCAAATTGCATGCTTTTTGTTTTACAAGTTAGCAGACTAGGGATTCGAATAGAAGTGCATAGAATAAAAATGCAAAAATAATTGTTGAGACAAAAACTTGTTGCTTAGCAACTTGACAGCATAACATATCAATTTCTGGTATCTTCATTGCAGGAACACATGACATTTATGTCAGAGAGCCTATGGGCATGGCAATGGAGAATTAAAATGCACATTGTGTCATGACTCAGTGTCATTTCTACGAGGTATACATGCTATGTTGGCATGACTGTAGCTACAGGATCAGGACAATAAATGAGAGTGGGCGTACTGCATCACAAGAATATTCTGCAAACAGTTAAGAATAAGGTAAACAGCAATAAAAGCAATGAATAGGAAAGAAACTTAGGAGCATCAGGCAACTGAGGATGGTTAATACCCTTCTAGTAAAACTGGCTACCATAAGGATGTCCCATGGACTCTAAAGTGCCAGACTTTTCAAGAAGGCTAATACAATACAAATAAAAATCCTTGATGTTAAATAAATATCAAGGATGTTAGGAGTGCATCCAAAAAGCCTTCAACTGGCTTGACAAAAGGATGCACCCCCTACGTAAAGGAAAAGTGTCAGAAACAGAGAAGGGCTGAAACAAGAAGAGAAACATAACAATAACAAAGGAAATATGCATAGCTAAGCCTTATCAGAAGAAAAACCCTTTGCAAGGAAAATAATAAGCGATATCAGTGAAAAACATTAAGTATAGAGGCACAATAAATAAAGAACAAATCTTTGAAGAAAGTGTAAAGCAAATACAAAAAGCAAAATGTATTTCAAATTTCATTCCATTAATTTATTCTATTGAGAAAAGACACCAATGATTTGAAAAATTATATTGATCAGCATATAAGTCATCATATAATAGGTATTTACTAAGGTAATCATTAGAATTACCAAGAAAATCTCAAACATGAATTAGCTAAAAAACCAGGCAGGCTTTTGTAAAGGCTACTTAGTACAGATTATATCTACATTATCACTCAGGTGACACAGAAATGCTCAAAAACATATTAAACCCAATACATAGCTTTCAAAAATAATAAGAAAACCGCTGACTTAGTCAAAACCTCTGCAACCGTGGAGGATAAGCTATATCAGGGTTGTGTGTGAAAGAATAGAAAGATATCTTAATGGCGGTGTAGTAAAAGTAAGTCCTCCATAAAAGAGCATTAAAATCCCCATGAAAGATGGTGTTTGACATCGACACATGATTACTCCAGTGCTATACTCCATTTCGTAAGATGACGTATTTGGAGAGCTAAATTGGAAACAGTTAGAGATATACATAATAGAGAGTGCCTCAGTAACCTGCGATTTGCTCATGATATTGTCGTGCTAAATAGCTACAGGTACAAGTTGCAATGAATAGTTGACCTAGAGCGGCAAAACTGAGTAGAAAGCATAAAAAGTATATACAGAAAATAAAGTATCATCCAACAGCCTCAACAGGGAACATCAGTTTACTATAGGTGGTTCTGTTTATCCTTATGAAAAAGATTATCCTCCACTGGGAATAAAACTACTGGCCCTTCAATCACCAAACAAGTGCCTTATCCAAATATATCATGCCGGGCACATGAGAAACATATCTTAGTTCTTCATGTCTAGCATTCCTGCTGTCTCCATGACAACATAGGATTGCTTCCAGGAAGGTGCATGGCACACACCAAAACAACGAGCTGTATACGCTTCTGCAGAGATGCCACCAAGACTACGGTGTTGCTTGGCCATTTCTGCTGCGCTCGAGAAGACGGCCACATTTTGTGTTGTTACAGAAGCATCAGGAATGGGCCCACCAGCCCTGCTTGCCAAGCCATTGAGCGCATTATACTAGCATAAAGAGAGGAAGCAATGGTGAAAACCTAGCACTGCAATGAGTGTGCATTATGACCATCGAGTGGAGCTGCTCAACCCGAATATAGCACGGACGAACCACTGTGTGACTGGAGGGGTTCTAACAGAAACAGTACAATGAAATCAGCCCCAAATGCTGTCGGCTTATTGGTCTTCAGGAATCTTAAGTGCTTTAAAAACTTTTCTTTTATGCAGGCTTTTACATTCTTTTTACAGGTGCCAGAGAACTGACTGTCATCATTTTTGCATGGATAATGCCTTGTCAACATCCCCTATGAAATTGGCAACTTGTGTCATCCAGCTAGGCTTTCAGGAAGCATCTGGCCACTCCAAGGACATGTGTGTAAAAAGCACAAAAAGAAGCATTGCAGACTGATGAAAAATATGTATTACTGTTGCATTATAAGTGCTGTGATGACAAACTTTTCTCAAAAAATATACACAAAGAAAGTTTCGAAAAATGTAGTGGAAACTCACTGATGCGCTTGCTTCTTCGGCATCCTTGTCCATCCTGTCCCTTGACTGCAGTGGGCCGGCCTTTAAAAAAAGTTAATCAAGGTAATCAAAATAAGTTAAAAACTACAAGTTTTTTGCTGGTATGCTTTGGCAATGTAAACAGAATACTAGCTATTCAGATGACACTACACAGCACTCGTATGACAAAACAAGAATCTGATGAGTAGGTAGCAGCATATTTGTAGTAAACTCAGAGCATATGAAAGATTTGCTTTACAAAAATGCCCACATCACGATAAAATATTTTCACATACGTAGCACATGAATAGATTTAAATGTGGCAGTTGAGGATTTGGCTCTTGGTCAACTTTTCAGACCAGCAATCAAGCTTCCCACCATGAAAGTGCTCTCCCACAAACTAGCTTATCCGCACTGTTGCATAAAGACAACTGGAGACTATATTGTGGTGTTTTTTTTGCTTAGAAGCCACTTTAAAGAATTCCTTAACAAAGATGCATAAATAACCCATAAGCAGAATGTGAGGATGTCACAAGCTGCCTCACCTATACAGTGGAAGTTGCGGGATCTCCTGCCTCACATATAAAGCGAAACTCACAGGATCTCTCTGCTCCTCAGAGCAGGCCTCTACATGACTTTCGGGGCAGCGACCGCGCATCCTTGACACGGGCACTGCGCAGCCAGCCGAGAGTATAAAAACACATACCGCAGCACGCCCGTGGCAGTGCGCTCATGGAAGATTCAGTCATCTGGGTCTCACTTGCAGCTTCTATGGGAAAGCGTCTTGTGTTTCATTGAGCCCGCGATCAACACATCGTTCTCCTCATCTGTATGGCCACCACTACTGCTCAACTGAGACTTCTACACCTCAACTAACAAGAAAATCCTTAGAATTCTTTTTTGCTACAGGCTGTTGTTTAACCGAACATTGTTTTTGTCTTTATTAACCTTGATCTGACTTATTATTTTACACTGAGTTTTCTATGTAACCCTTGCCCCTACTTATATCTGAAATACTTGCTTAGCTATATTTAGAGTCTTCTTTTCATCGCAGTTTTGTTTTTTGTCAGAGTTTCCGCTTGTCATTTACCGAGTCGTTTTATCACTATCATGTCGTGGCATGTATTTTTTATTGGACTCTATTATTATGCACTGTATTTTGGACTACTATCTATAAATATTTGTTTGCAAAAGAAATTATCTTCTTGAACTTATTCCTCAATCACACACTGACACACGCTCTTTATGGGTTGCCCGGCATAACTTTTAAATGTGTTCTCAAACCTCATAGAGGGATGAAAGGTAACCGTAAAGGGGATCCCGCACCTCTGTTGACCGTAAAGGCTGGAGTTTGTGACAGAGGGGTATGCTGTGCACTGTAGTACTTGGAAAGTTCACCTCAATTTAAGCACATCTACAGGGAACAGTTTTAACCACGTTCTGCTAAAGTAATATAAAGGCAAACAGAAAAGTGGTCTCAGGATGTTAACCTAATATGAGAATTCACCTTAACTGACTTCATCTTAATGGCAATAGTTGTAAGCATATATACATGCATGGTTGCATACACACATACACACAAAGGTCCAATGCCGAAAATCACATGCATACTATATTGGAAAACGCAGTACCACTGGGACTCAGGTATGGCACTGGGCCAGTGCCATACCCGATTATCGGACCAGTGTGGCACTGGGACACTGGACACTGGCAGACACTGTGCACTGGGTGACACTGTGCACTTGCACAGAGGCACACTGGCAGCAGCTTGCCAGCATACTAGACCACATGTGATACTAGCGTGTAGGACAGAGTATACCCTGCACAAAAGAAGCGGGTGATGCCCTATTCCAATGGACTGCAACATAGAGCTTCACATAATTTATGCAATTTTATTTTCACACATTTCCTTCTGATGGCCTATGCGACCAACTTCTGCAAAATATCACCAATGGTCTTTCGGCCCAAAATTCTTTTGGCAGTTGACTCGTCACTTGGGTTTTCTGCGACCACCTTTTGTATTAGATCTAAAAGAAGAGAAGATATGCATAAGTAATGAACGAAAGATGGTGTTTAAGGTCATGGTTCAGAATTACACTGTTGATCTGCCACTACTAATTTTAACATTCATTTCAGCAACAAGCATATAACGAAACTTAGTCATGATTGCCGTCACTTTCTCAGGGGTTGCTGGCATCTTTGAAGCACTGCTTTCAGTCTTTCGGCAATGTTGGCCCATGAGGCTTCTCTCTTCTCAACTCTGCAGCTGTCCAGAAATACCATTACCATTTCCCACTCCACTTCTCCACTTTTATCCAATTTTTTTTGTTTGTGCTAAACTGAAGGTTTCCCTCGTCTATGTACAGGTTCGACCGCACGTGAACCTGCAAACACGAAATTGGCACACATATATTATGTATATACATAAAGGGTGGAAAAAAGGAACAGTTATCCATAATGACAATTTGTAACACTAAGATGCTTTCAAAAAGTACTTGAGTGGTTGCTGATGTGATTAACGTCACAAAGTGACTTAGACTATAAGAGACGCCGCAGTGGAGGGCTCCAGACATTTACACCACCTAGGGTTCTTTCAAATGCAAGGCATCGGACAGCGCTGTGGAACCTTGCTTTTCACCAACTCACCAACTTCGAAAAGTGCCTACTGCAGCCAGAATTCAATCCTGCATACTTTGGTTCAGTACTCGAGCACCCTAACCACTGAGCCACTGAAACAGGGCTACTTGAGCACTCAATCACATTATTCTTCTGAAATGCTTGCTTTAAGCAGTAACCACATGACGTGACATTCGCGGCGACATGCCGTGCGAAAGCATTGCATGGTGGGTTGAGGCCCACCAACCAATGACGCTCATTGCTGTTGCTGAGGTTGTGGGTTTTTAGTAAATTTTGCATGTTGGGCCGAATCATATCGCGAGGCGGCCAATTGCAGAAGGCTTTAGGGGATTCAACTTTCATTCTGGCTTTTCTGTAAGTAAAGTTTGTTCTCCTATAATCTTGTTTGGAAAGAGGAAGGTCCTACAGACGATCACTTCATTTCATTCATGCATATAGACCTCCTTCATGTTTGCAAACAAACAAGACGATCGAGGTGGCGCTGCTCTCGTCAGCGATCCCACGGTAGGCAAAAAGCACGACCGCGGCACTGTGGCCAAGCTTGTCAAGGCTGTGTTATTGTGATTTGTAGGCGCCTTCTTGGCAGACCACATGCTAGTATTTCGTGGGCCTCAGCGGTGAGGACTGAAGCGATAAATTCAGAAACTCTACGTACACGGCGTGCAGCGTACGGACCCGCATGCCGTACCGGTGAAGATTGGGTTCAAAGCGCACAAGAGAAGCGTTGCTGCCAGCCAGAGAAAATGAGCGACGTTGACATCTATTTGCTGTTTTCTCACAAAAAAAATTAAGCGCGGAACGCATCGAGGATTACAAAGCTTCGGACGCTTACAACTACTTTGAGTCGAGTAATCTGACGGTGATTTTTCTCGCTCATAAATAGCACGCACAAACCGCAAATGAAGTAGTCCGCTCGAATCATATCATTGCGTTATCGGATGATTCTTCACACTGGGCGGCAGATGAGCGTTCTTGGTAAGCACGAAACACCTCGCTAGCATCGAGCAGCTGCATGGTTAAGATGATTTAGGTTAGCACGGCAACAGTAGCCTTGACACCACACGGATTTGCGTATCATTTCGTTATTCGTTGAAATCACAATGCTGCGCGTCTGTTATATCTGCTCTGTTCGTGGGCGGCAGTCGTCGTTAATGGTAGCAATTTTATCACGGGTAGTCACGCTGTTAGCTTGCATTACAATTACGAGTAGCAGCGGCCAATGTGGTTACGTGGATTCCGGTAAAAATGTCCCAGGAAAAAATGGTCCCGGAAAAAAGGGCCCCGGATAAAACGTCCCTAAATAGATGCAATCAAACATACTGCTAAGTCAAGCTTTCGCTTTGCCTGGTGCTCGGCTTCTCAGCGATGAATTGCGCTCATTGTAATAAACTTTTAGTGTTTTATCTGACATCTTTTATTGTTTTAGCTTGAACATTATTTATGTTTTGATCCCTGCCGTTTTATTTGATTTTTCACGTTCTGTAGTTCTTTTACTAAAGGCTTAGACTGAGTTTCTTCGTGTCTAGCCGCAGTAATGTATGCTACAGTGCTTCCTTCTACCCGTCCGCTTGAAATTTGCAAAAAATGGTAATGATGCCGTGCATTCGCAAAAAAAAAAAACATTATGGGGCCGAAATTTGTGTGGTTGAGGGCAAGCACGTCTCTCAAATGTGTAATACTAGCCGGGTGATTAGAGCTATAAAAGAGCGATATTTCCTAGCTTGAAAACTGGGAACTATGCACTGCATGCATAATACCCGCTGGATGTTGTATAGTGGTGGGGTTCTTTTTTTTTTTTTTCGCAATGCTTTCTCGCCAAGCCTCCTCCAGTTCCTGTAAACGTGTAAAGCACCCAGAGGACCCAGTGCCCAAACAATAATTACATCTATTCTAAAAAAAAAAAAAAAGCATCCAATAAGATGTTTAATTTTTTGCGAAGTGAGTTCCGGGCAGTTTTTCAGTCAATTTCACGGTGACATTTTTTCCTAGGGACCGCTTCCTGAGGGGACCTTTCTGGGCATTTTTTCCCCGGCCGTATATTCCAGGGACCTTTTCTTCGGGGCTGTATCTTCTGGGGACCTCTTTTCTGGGGCCATTTTTACCTTCACCCGTGGTTCCGTAGTTAGGGTGGCCCAGTTCGGTCTCGGCCACTGTGGCCGCGCTAATGTAGGATAAACCCCACAACTCGCATTCACAATCAGCCACTGTGAATACAAATAAACGCGCTCGGCATAAATAAAAAAATGCAGCTCTATTCCAAAACAGTAGCTACCAACGTGAAGTGGGAATCTTCATCAGGAACTAAATTAAAAAAATTTGACGTGAACGCGGCGAAGGTTAGCCATGCAACATATATATCACGGATTGAGGTGTGCAACACAGATCTCTCGCGTAGCAGCTTATTGCATGCGCATATACATACAATTACCAAAGTGAAACAAAGAACGGGGTTGAGGAATAGTTTACACAGATAAACATCTATGCATGCTCCAACAAAGAAACAGGCCTACGCATTACAACATATATATATGACTGCCTCGTCTACATGTTACCTGCGCACCCACGCCCGCACCGGCATTAAAACAGTACCAAACAGAACCAAACTTGAGTTATTCGCGACCTTTCATCCAGTAGACGACTCTGGCGTAAAGGTGAATAAGCTCCAGTTTAGCCGTGACGAAGTGTTTGCTGCATATTCGATGAGCAGGCGTCAGTATCCAGCCTTGGCGCTTCACCGCGGTGGCCCACAACAGTTTACGGCGACCATTGTCCGCCAGAAACCTGTGCAAGCTTACTAAACTTCCTCTTGTGTGCCTTTCAGCACATGTCATAGCGACGCGATTAGGCGGCATGGTGCTCTGCATTTCCCGGCAACCACCGCACAATCACGGTAGGCAAAGCGACTGAAGCGTTGTTGTGCCTACCACGCGAAAGTCACTAACGACGACAGCGCCACTGCATTTTCATGACGTAGCCGGAGTGAAGCAGGTCTATACGAAGGGCATCGAGTCAGTTGATTAGTTGGGTAATAAAGGAACATGAAGGCTATAGAGTGGCTAGATATTATTAACTTCAGAAAGAACTAGGAGGAAGTCACTGCTTGAAATGCAAGTCTACATCAATGTGTAGGAGAGCACCACACACCAATGTGGTGTTTCCATTAGAAACCTGATGTGTTACATAAATCTTCATCAGCCTTACATTGTACTTCATGCTGTTAAGTGTTAGAAATGGAGTATTAGCCTAACTGTACTTCCCTAGACCAAACAACGAGGGTGCAGCAACAGAGCAACGCTGAAAACTTGCCGCTCTGCTGCCAAGTTCATCATTTGTGACGCGTGCACCAGCAGCAACTACAGGTGTTAGCATAGTCATCGCATGATGCATCGCCAAAGATTTTCACTTCAAGTGGTTATGCCTTAAAGCGCCTAATGTTACCTCATTACATTCCCCATCCAGCTTGACTTCAATGCAATTAAACCAGCTTATTATCTCATTGCATGCAGTGAGGTGGCCGACAGAGAACTGACACAAAACTAGACTGTGGATGTTTGCTGGACACACATATGCATGCACACGACAGCTGAGTAAAAATGGCCAAATATTTTTTTCGCAACTACCAATATTTGGCATTGACTAGTTATTGGTGCTGTTTTGTTTACAAATTCATGCTGGCCGTGTTCCTGCTAGAGGTGTGCACGGGCCGAAATGTTCAGCCTGAGCCCGGCCCGACACTACAAACCCGAGCCTGGCCCGGCCCGTCACGCTATAATTCCAGTTTTAGTAACGAAAAAGAAGACAATAATTTCACAATGATAAGTTTATCCCAACTTTTAAATTAGTTGTCACGTTTGAAATGACAAATTTGCTGAATATATATATGTGGCACAGGACATACGTAGAATTACTCTAGTGCACAAAAAAAAAAATTCATCCATTGAAATAAGGCATTTACGGTGCTCCTGGATATTGAACCCGGTGGTGCAGAAGTTTCTTTCAGTGCTACAACTTGCGGCTGGAAACACTAACACGTTCTTTGATAGGAAAACAAGTTTTCGATAAGCAGCTTATTAGCTTCTTCAAAAGTGCGCTAGCTCTAAATCTAAAAAACTGGTTGAATATGTGGCCAAGTATCCGGTAAGCTCACCTGACTATGTGCCTTTCAAGTGAACGTTTCGCAGCAACAGAAACAAGAGGAAACAGTTGCACCGCAAATGCTTTGAGCTACGTGCTAATTCAAATGAGGCAATGTCGAGATGAGAGTATGTCATAATAGTGGTGCGTGATAGGCGACAGCGTGGCACGAATTTTGAAATGATTACCTAAACATCAGCAATGGTGTTACCAAAGCTGAGTTGCAAACTCCAAACTAAACAGCCCACAAGCAGCCCCTCTGCTCGGTCACTGACTGCTACCAAAGATTTGTTCATGGTGAGGAGGCGGAGAGGAAAGGCAGGTCGACGGCGAGAAAGAACTCTGAAGCTCTCACGTGGGAACGGTGTGGAAAAATGCTGTGCATTCTAGACACTTATGGCACTATGGCTATTCGCATTTTCGCAGATGTTGCATGTGTTCGTGATGAGTGTCCTGCTCGGCCCACCCGAGATAAATATACCTTGGCCCGGACCCGGCCCGAACGAAGGGCTTCCGGGCAGCCCGAGCTCGTGCACAGCTCTAGTTCCTGCCATAAATATAAAGATAGCTTGGGGTTGCGGGTGATCTGTGAATTTTTTCCAGGGAGGGGGGTGGAGGGCAGTGGTCGTTACACAGCAATGCGCAGTCTCCCCATGTAGTCTGCCATTCTCATCGTCATCGACGTTTGTCAAGCAGATGAGGAGCCAACAGAAGGCATAGGAAAATCCAGGTCCATAGCATAGTCTTTATTCTCCATGCCATTGGTCACTTTGTTCAGCCAGCGGTTGTTAGGCCTTTTGTCAGGAGCTGTTTCAACCTCCAATTAACACAGTTTGCACTGAAGGCCTTTGTTTTGGTGCAATGAGCACGACTCGGTGGCAGTTTTTCACAGCGAAAAGAAGCTAAAGGTTACAGACCACATTTTTTGTTACCCTCACGCGCAGGCTGCTAGTGCGCTCCTGCTCTCGACACCAGGTAATATCTGTCAGGTGCGCGTGGACAGGGGACTGCAGGACGTTGAATATGTGTTTGTGAGCGATCGTTCTTCACTGGTGTCGTTAACGCGCTGTACCACTTATGCATGTAGGTGTATGCTGTACTTCGCTACTGATATTTGTCCCTGTTTCGGAGAGTACTACAGCATTTTAAAGTGCACTGTTCTTTCGTTGATGCAATATACGAAGGAAGTCCACCATGCAGGTTTGAACTGTAAATTGCTGTTTATGCGTAGTGTTGCCATTTTTTTCTGGGACTGCCCTTCGCATGTAATAAATGTGCACACTTCATTTTTTATTTTGATTTTGCACATCAGAATGTAGAATGCTGGATCGGAATCCATGATATAAGATGTAACCGGATCGGCGAGCTTCGCGCTGATGGTTGCTTAGGCAAAACGCGTGTTATCGGCCACCAGTGGTTCGTGTTCAGCTTTCGTTTGCCATTTCTTAAGAGGAGTGTGTCCGACTATAACAGATGATTCGGTAAGTTGGTAATCCATGAGTGCAGACAGCACAAAAAAAGACTGGTGCCTAAGTCGCCGCTTTTCTGGCACTGTCTGCAATCCGACAATAAGGAATACTAGTTGTTATTTCCTTGTTTCTTTATTTCAGAAAGAAGTCGGCATGCAAAATGGTTGAGCGTAATACACAACACAATTTCATTACATGCTATGACCCCTCCCCCCTTCTAAAGACTCGGCTTGCCATAATTATTGAGGAGCAAAAGAGTAGTGGCCACGTTTCAACACAGACCGCTCAAATGGAAGCCCTGAAGCTGGCCCGGGAAATGAACATTGCGCATGAGTTTCGTGCAAGCCGTGGATGGCTTCAGCCCTTTATGACGACATGGGTTTATGATGCAATGGCAAACAACAATGTGCCAGCTGCTTCCTGATGCTTACGAGAAAAAATTGCTGAGCTTTCAACAATATGTCAACGGACTTCAGAAGGAGCATAGCTATTTGTTGTTTCAGGTAGGAAATACTCACCAGACCCCAGTGTACTTTGGTATGCCTTTGGACATGACTATGGGAAAAGAAGGTTCGAAATCCATCAGCGTGCTGACCGGTAAAAATGCCAAGTATCACTGTACAGTGATGGGATTTTTTTTGGCTGACGGGACGAAACTGTGCCCATTGTAATATTCAAGTGCAAGATGCTACCTATCTCACCACTGCCCCCAGGAATTGTGCATGCAGAAGAAAATTCCTGGACGAGCAGTGGCCTAGAGGATGACTGTATTCAAGTAATCTGGGAACAAAACCAGGTTCCTTACTGGCACACTACCGATTATCGTGCTGAATTCCTTCCGAAGCCACAGCACTGATGCGGTGAAGTCTCACCTCGCTGAGACCAGCAATGATCTCGTTATACTACCAGGTGGCATGTCGTCCATGCTAAAGCCACTGAACGTATACCCGAACAAGCCGTTCAAGACACACGTGAAGAGGCTATCTCTCCAGTGGATGGCCGACCACCTTCAAGCGCTCACACTGACATGATGCGTACTAAAGCCCATTATTTGACTGTTCTACCATTGGATCGTGGACGCGTGGAAAGCGATACCGGCCGACTTGCTGCGTAAGAGCTTCATAAAATGTGCCATCAGTAAGTAACAGCTTAGATGTTTCCGAGGATGACTACATCTTTGAGAGTGGCAATGATGCCTTAGATGGTAACAGTGAGAGCGGCAACGATTGAGAATCGGATAATAAGTGACATTGTGGCAGTCGTTTGAACAAATCTTCTGAAAACAAAGTGATCATTGAGAGCGCAGCTATACCTTTCTAGTGATTTTTTTTTTCACATAAAAATGTAATTTATACATGAGGATTTTTTTCGTGCAGTTTGAAGTTAGGGCTGTGGGTTATATGCAGGTGCAAGTTATACATGAGTAAATGCGGCACTTCCAACTATATAGCATCTCTTGGATTTGACTACTTTATTCACTATATACTGAATTCTACCTTTTTGGGGGAAATTAACTCAAAATGATATTGTTGTTAGAATAGAGTACAGAAGTGCAGGGATGCAATAGCTAAAATAGGATTTGTAGCAATTTTAAGAGTGGCAAAATTTTAATTTTTAGAATAGTAATATCAATATTTGTAGAGCTCAACTGATAAAAAACTGTACTTTGCAGCAGTATGAATTCAAGTTTTGAAGCCAGTACACAAGAAGGAAACCTTACTCTGAAATTATGAAATCTCACTAAGAAAAAAGAATGTGAGCCATATACCTGAGGAGGTTAATTTGAACTGAATAAAAATAAAAAATCTAGAGACTATGCATTCTTGCTTTTTTTCTGCATCTAGTGCAGTTTGATAATCTTAATCATAGGATTTTATCTTGCTCACAAGACTCATAAAACAATGTTTTACTGTCTATGAAATGTACAGCTTGTTTTATGCAAGGGCAGCTCTGCAAGAGCTCAAGTGGAATCCCGTGCTCAAAAAGTGACCACAGTACACAAAACAAAAAGCAATGCTGGTTCAAAAGCAAACAAAAAATACCAAAAAAAGTGACCAAAAGGCAAAAGGGCTATACCGAAAGCAGATAAGAAAGTGCGTCATAAACTAAGAAAACCAATGAGCGAGCGAGTCTTTGGCCTGTGACTGACTCTAGAGGCTGGCATTGACTGAGGTTTTGACTGAACATTTTGATTAAGGGGAGCAAGGCGATGAGTCGGGATATTAAGTTATATATTTCATGCACAAAGCAGACTGCAGAAAGGGTTAACGTAGAGAGTTCGAAGCCAATCGAGATTCTTAATTATGAACTTCATGACAAAATGTGGACTTCACTTTGAAGGCGAATAGCCACCTGTCAGAAGGGCATTGCAGCCTTTGACATCATTTACATCACTGCCAGTGTTGAGCGATTGCAATAAAGCTGGTTGTTTCAAGTGAGCAGATTTATGTTTTCATCCAAGTACACTCAAATCTCATTACTACAAACACTATGTTAACATATACGTCAGCAAATAGCGTTGGTGCAATGAAGTATGCGCTCAATGAAGCGTTGTACAAAGCGGAAGGTATAGAGGTGTTTTTAATCAGTCGCATGCTGCACGCATGCGACTGAATTCTTCAAACGAAGCCACTTTGAAGTTCATGAAACATTTTCATTTAAGATTTGGCTTTCCTGCATGTGTGTACTGCCGAGGTACATAATTTTCATGCCAAGATTAGAGCACTCACAACCACCAATTTTTATTACCATTTAAATAGTGAACCATTTAGTAGCCCAGCATGATTTATAATATTGAGATTTGGCCATAAAAATACAGTGCCCAATAAAATTGAAGGCATTCCACTTTTTTCTCACTGTGACACATGGATGCATATTACAAATGAGTGCACAGGATACTTCTAGATAGTTTCGTTTTACAAATTCACTGAAGCCATGTACCTGTCAAAATATATGGAGTCTGTGCTACCACCACACCATATTAAATGCAGTTTTAGTTTTCCAGGCCATATGTAACTGCATTAAATAGGATAAGCAGAACATGTCACATCATACAACATGCACATGTTAAATATACTTATGAATGATTAAATGTCAAAGCCTTGTAGCTTTGTACAGGGGCTTACGTTTCTTCCGGTGACTTAAAAGAGCTGAACACGAGGTGTGGGGGGGGGGGGGGGGAGGACAGCCGTCCTCATGAACTATGTTGACTGAAAGGGAAGGTGAGAAAAACAGATAAAATATGAGATACAGTGGAACCTCGATTGTACGTCCCCCGGTTATGTGACGATCCACATTTTACAACGAATCGGTTTGGTCCAGGCAAATCTCCCATAAAGAGAATGTATTAAAATCGTCGATTAGACGCAATTTTATGCCAACCCCGCTTAATGCGACGGTTCTCTGGCACAACGTAGAAAAAAAGCTCTATGCAGATGCAGGCTGTCCCGTGGCACACTTTAGCCGGCTGATAATGAATGCGAATAATCTTTCCCAAATGAAGGCAAAAGCGCTCGGAAAGGCAGCTCCCGTCAACCACAGCAGTATCCGCGGCGCCGCGACAGGCCGCGCCGGCCAGCCGACTGTGCACTGTGCCCACTTTTTTCTTTTTTCAACGGCAAGCCCTCTGGTGGCAGAAGGGTTGTACTACTGCATTTCAGCCAGGAAATAAAAAAGCAGGGTCAAATCTGTGATGTCAAAGAAGTATTCTGTAAGGACATTCACCACCTTAAGAAGTTATACTACAAATATTAAAAATTAAATGGGAAACAGATAAGTATTATTTTGAGATACAAAACTGACACGTGCACTGGAATGTGCCGCCACTTGCTCTATTTAGCGTGGGCCACTGCTTTTCTTTGTGCTGAACAGTGTTCCGATCACGTCCTACAGTTTCAATAACGTGCTTTACTACTTGGTCTGCGTGGAGTGTGGCGTATTGTCGGCTGCATCCAATGCGGCTAACAATGTCGCAGAGTCGAAAGCCACTGACTCTGGGAGAAAAGCTTCGAATCATTGAAGAGGTCGAGAAGCGGAAGGAAGCTGCAAAAGCCAGCATTGCCTGCGGCCTCAATATTCCCGAGCCGTCTGAGAAGACCATCCTTGCCAAGAAAGATGCCATTCTGCTCAATGCAAGCAAGTTCGGCCTGAAGAGAGAGGCTGCGAAGGACAGAGAGGTTCCCGCCACGGAGAACACCCTCGTGGAGTGGTTGTGCCAGGCACGCAGTTTAGGGATTGCCATGAATGGTGCAATCTTAAAAAAAATGACGGACGTACTTGTGCTGCCTTTGATGATTTCAGGGAGTCGAATGGCTGGCTAGAATGTTTTAAGAAGCATACTGGGATTGTCTACAGCCACTGTTGTGGAAAAAGCTCTTCTGTCAACCCCTCCCCTGTTGCAGTGAACTGCATCATTGCCGGAAATGATACGGAGGTACAAGTCGTCCGACGTATTTAACGCGGACGAAACAGGCTTTTTTGATTACCTACAGCCAGAGCAGACATTGATATTCAAAGGAGAGAGCTGCCACGGCGGTAAGCGGAGCAATGAGCGCCTCACCATGCTGTTCTGTGCCAACGAAGACGGCTCAGAAAAACTGCCTCCCTTTGCAATTTGTAAGTTTAAGAAGCCCCGGTGCTTCAAGAATTTGAACAGGCTGCCGTGCCGATACAAATTCAACAGGAGGTACGGATGACTTCTGCTATATTCTCTCCATTTCTGCAGCAGCTCGATTTTAGGATGGGCGCCAGGAATAGGAAGATTCTTCTTGTGCTGGACAATGCACTGTGCCATCCATCGGACACTTCGCAGTTCAGGAATGTGGAGGTTATGTTCTTGTCGCCAAATTGCACCAGCCAGCTGCAGCCACTAGATGCCGGAATCATTAAGTGTGTGAAGCAAAAGTACCGCACGTTTTTGGTGCAGCAAGCATGGAATGCAGTCAGGCAGACAAGATATCTGTCCTTGATGTTATTGAATTAAATTGAAAAAATATTTATTTCCAGTAATATACAGGAAATGAGTCTCAGGCAAAAAGCTAAAATGATAGCTTGAGAGATGGCCGAGGCCCAGTACAGGTAGAGGCACAAAACGTGTGAAATTAAGGCGAACATATATATATATAACATGAAAGTTATGAAGCACATAAAGAGCACAAATATACAAATGAAACAACCAATTAAAAACTAGCACAGTAAATTAACGGCCAACAATAACCTAACAGTATGCAGGTAAGATGGTAAAACGTCATGAAAATAAAGTGACTATTCTTATGATAATGTTCAAGGCAATGAACGGAAGGTACAGAAAGACAGTGCAGAATTGATGAAATACAGCTTGAGATCCTTAATCGAGGCGGTAAAGATGTTTGGGTTATGTATGCTATAATGATTTAGTATGCATGGTAAAGTAAAACCAAGGCTGTGGTTATCGTATAACGTCCTCAATCAAGGAACGTCCCATATTTGTTTACTTCTGGTGTGAAAGGGTTTTACGCAAGGCTTAAGTCCAGCAATGTTCTTCAAGAAGTCGGTTAAGCATTAAGGTGACAATTTAAGGCAATGAAGTAAACGATACTCAAACATGGTATGCACACAATGAATCCTATAATGCAGAAATAATGTTTCCAAGTGAGCAGTGTAACATGCACCAGCGATCAGTCTAATAGCCTTCTTTTGAAGACCGAGTATGATGTTCAGATTTGTTTTCGATGTTGTACCCCAAACGAGGTAACAGTAGTTTATGTGTTATTTAATTAACACGTGGTAAATAAGGAGCTTATGCTAGTGCACGGTATGCGATCTCATCATGCACGATGGCAAATTTCTTCGGGCACTGCGGATTCAAGAGATGCGATGCCTCCTCTACCTCTGAGACTGCAGTCTCGGCTGACGAAGAACCCAAGTTTGGCACTCTACAGCTGCCAGTGGCATTTGCAGATTACGTTGGTGCCGACAACGATGTCGCAGTGTGTAGCGCAGTGTCACTGAATGAAATCGTCGACAGTGTGTGCTGATGCTGCAGACACCTCAGACGAGGAGGACACGAACGACATTACGGAAGCTAACGTGCCTATTCCCACCTACGCATATGTATTGCGCAGCGTCGACAACATTCAGCGGTTTGTGCTCACGATCAAGAGGGTGACCTGCTGTCAGATGTTGCAACTTTCAAGAGCAAACTAATGCGTCGCAGCTGTGCAAATGTCCAGAAAAAATCAGATTTTCTTTGAAGGTGAGAATAATAAGTTGGTCTCACTTCCTCCGAAAAAAAAACGCATTGGTGCTGACATTTCTTCAATATTTTGATCTACCTTTCTTAGAGTGGTGCCGATTCTTGCCAAGTGCTTATTTAAGTGGTTGCTACTGTTTTTTGGGGAAAGACTGAATGCTCCTGTTGATATTCTTCCTTTTTCAATTATACGATGCCCAGACTATACGACGGCTTTGCGTGGTCCCCTCAAAGGCATATATCTGACATTAGGAAGTGGTGCTTCAGATACCTTTTGCAATAACAATAATCTGTTCGGCACCTGCTTATAATAGCATAGCCAAGTATGTACAAGAGAACAAAGCACAGGCAACAAGCAATATTTATAGCGCAAAAACATTATGAGGAGTAAGTCATGGACAGTAAAACACAAGTAGCAGGTCTGGAAAAGTTATATCAGCTGAGATATACCCAATGCAGGTCAAAGGCCCCTTCCGTATTCTTCCAATTAACCCGGTCCTCTGCAGGTTGCATCCACTTGACCCCCGTGAGCTTCTTAAACTCAACCGCCCACCTAACTCTGCTGCCCCCTGCTATGCGTTCCTTTCCTTGAAATCAAATTTGTTACCCTAAGTGACCATCGACTATCCTCTTCTGAAGAGAGAGAAAAATTACAACCATCAGTTAATGACCATGCCAAATAGTCCAGTAAATGAACCAATTTAACAAACCTTGCATTCAGGAGGCAACACGTTCGATCCTCGGTGCTGCCAGGTATCCACCAGTTTCCAATGCATACAAGATTTCCCCCAGCTTCATGCTCGGCTCTTCTGGGGTGAAATGCTTGGGAAAAGGAGCCGTGGACCAAAAATGTTTGTTCAAAAAGAAAAAGCCATATAATGGGTTTTTGCTGCGTGAGGCGGACTTATTGTCCGATGGAAGAATGAATCACTGTCCCATTGGCATTAACTATTTGGGACCTAGGACCCCTTTCCCAAGCAACTCACCCCAAAACAATAGTACTCCAAAACTCATTTGCTGATTTGCAGCCCAAAGCAACAAATGGGCCATTAGGCACTGGAGTGGAAAACTCTGGTTTAAGACAATCAAAAAGAAATAGTGATAATTCTTGTGAAAAGTGTCCCTATCCTTGCAAAATTCAGCTACCATTCTGAAGCAAAATGATGTTTTCAATACAGGCTGTCCTTCGTAATTCGAGCCACGGCTTTAACTGGCAGGCACTTCATTCGAGAATGGAAGATGAATAATTTTGGCACAAACTTCAGTTACTCATGCTATTTTTTGTTTCCCCTTGATAAGCACCCACTATTCACTTTCCGCCAGTCAAACAGCATGCATAATCAGTTCATGTTTGCACATCCTCTGCAGCAGTGCAATCCATCACATCCAGAACTTGAACTCCCTAAATTTCAAAGCTTCAAACTTCTGCTCTGTGGTTTATAATGGCAACTACTTTAGCTTAGCAATGAAATACATAATAAATAAGATTGTGATGATGTTACTGTTAATGTGATCATTATTCAGGCGATGCGTCCCAACTCTATTTGTTCCTCACATTTTTGTTACATTTTCACTGTCAGAACTGCTTGGAGAAGGTGCAATACACCAGTCAAGCCTGTAATCTGGCTTTTAGCTATCTCCCTTCAATACTGTACTGCTGTTAAAAAAATGGTGAAGGAATGAAATCATGAGACTGCGAAGTGAATATCAGGCAGGTTGAGCAAGGACCATTCTTGCAGCTAGATTTGCTCAAGTCCGTTATAATCTATGATTAGCTATCAATATGTAGTACAATATGCTCCAATTGTGCCGACTACCAAGAACAAATCATCATTTGGTGCTTTTCAGCATGAGTGTAAAGCAATGCAGTAAACTGCTGAAGTGGTCTACATCACTGAGTACTGCATATTTTTTACAGTAAATAGAACATGAATCAGTTTGTCCCCACAAGAAAAACAAATGATAACATGGCCTCACAACTGTAACAAGAAATCGCGACTTTATTTATGCACTTACACTTTCCAGCCTGTCCTCATGGCCACTTTTTACATCGCCTAGTTTTACAATCCAGAGGTCTCCAGAAAGTTGGTTTCTTTTTTCAAATCATGAGCCAGGTGATAGAGCTTTCATGACAAAGCAGAGAAGAAAATTTTGCATTCGATATTAAATATACGGTAGTCCCAGATATATTGAACCAGAATAATTCGAAATTTGGTTCTATCGAACTCATGAAATATCCCCTTGAAAATTCCATGCAAAAGTATAGAAATGCTGCGTCCTGTATCGAACTCAATTTCACCAGTAGTTTGATATATCGAACTCCACACCACGCGTTGGACAGTGCGCTTTCCACAAAGACGATCGCATCACCCTCGGCCATTTGCCGTGTGACGTTTTCAAACCACGTGCAGAAGAAATGAGAGGGCACAGTTCGACGACGGCTGGTCTAGGGAATCTGCAGTGATCGTCTGCCGTCATGGAGGTAAAAAACTTTTCTTATTCTATATTAGCTGCGCGCCGGCACACGACGTTTGCAAACCATATGCGTGAAGGAACAAAAGAGAACCAATGCAGCTGTGGTGCTCTGGAGAGGGGAAAAACGCGATGGAGTGAAGTGAAAGAGTGTGCCCACTCTTCTGCTAAGCTTTATCTCTCCTCTTCCTCTCTTGTTCCCCGTCTTTGTTCACAGCAGCACACATTACATATGCGTGACAGTCCACGACAGGCGCTTCTTCAGTGTGTGTTGTGAGCAAAGAGGTTACAACCTCCTTGGTTGTGAACAGTCTGCGCGTGATGGATGACGTGCGATGCGTATCTGTCATCGTGCTGAATGTGTGTAAGCTACGGCAGCTGCGGACGCTAAGAAGTGGCAGATCTCTTTTTTTCAAGAGTTGTTCATCCTTGTTGTTGTGCTGATTGTGCGATGTAGTGTATGCTATGGCGGCTGCAGACGTTACGAAGCAGCAATATTTTTTCTTTCGCGAGAGTCATCCTTACATGTCGTGTTGAACGTGTGGCACAACGTAAGCTATGGCAGCTGCGGACGTTAAGAAGTGGACGTTAAGAAGCGGCAGTCCTTCATTCTTGCATCTATGAATCAACGAAAGCATGCGGTCACTTGCGATTATGACACCAGCTTTTAGCATTGTTCGCTTCAAATGGCATTTGCAGCTGTCACGCTTTCCAATAATTTTCTGGCAGTGGACTACGCCTGCCCCAAGCGAGGTGCAATAAATTGAACTGGGCTTGCGCAGTCAAACCATCACGGGCACTTCGCCAAGTTTGCTCCCTGCCACCATTGGAGCTAAAATCTATAGTATAGTGAAAAGATAAATACGCTGTGACGTTATCGCTGTGCAGCATCTTGGCACACTGCCAATAAATGAGCTGTGGATGCGGCAGTCGAAATGGAGATGCGTCAACGAATGGGGCAAAAGTGGGGAGAGGCCGGGTTCCTTATGCGAGTGGGTTGATTGCGTGACAATTACAGTACCATTTTTTGTGATCGCAAGTGGCATCTCTAACAGATTTCTGTATATCGAATTATCTGTATATCGAACTCTTTCATGATCCCCTTCGAGTTCGATATACCTGGGTTCGACTGTAACCCTAATAGTGTTCTCAATGCGATTCCAAATTTAAAAAAAAATGCAAACTGCAGCTGCCAGGTTTAAACCCTGCTCTCCCTGTCTCTGCGGCCTAGTACCTTAACCACCAAGACACACAATAGAGTAATATGCAGAGCGATCTTGGACAACGCCAGCCACTTACTTGAGGCTTTTTTTGTTGATATGTTCTCTGAATCGCAAGTATGTGGCAGTTTTGTTAAACATTATTTACGTAGCATCTAAAAACATGAAACAAGAATATTTAGGGTGCTTACATATGGACACAGTGATGAGGTTCAGCCGTGTGAAAGTAAACCATATGTGCATATTTTCATTTCTGAGGGCTTAATCCGTGGCTATGTTAGCTGCTGTAAAATGTCTACATATAAAAAACCTCCACAATAAAAAAGTTAAAACAAAAATAAACTCAATAAGAATAAATATATATCATTCCAAGACCACATCCTCCCATTCCTTGAAAAAATAAGCAGTGCATTCTCGATTCTGCCAAAATGGTAGGTGGATGCCACTCTAGGATGGCTCGAAGAGAGCTGCTGAATGATTACAATAATTATTAACAATGCAATCACTTATACTTGAAAGAATACAGTATATTTCGAGATGAAAGTGAATATAGGCTGTCTGGTGTCTTGTTCCTGAAGGCAGCTGATGTCAGACCAATGCCTGTTCCCAGAGAACTGTCAGGGAAAGGCCTTTTGATTTTAATTAGAAAATGAAGCTGGTTTGTGAGCCTGGCAATCCTTTCAGAACAAAGGCTTTAAATTTTGGAGCCAGCAGACCACACTAAGCAGCTACACAGGCCACGTGCAGCCTACACGCCTTGTGTTTAGGAGCTCTGACATATAAAATGAATGACTTTGTGACTGCTATTTAAAGGCACAAAGTGTTCTTTGTACAAAGGCTGCCCTTTACTACCCAGAACTGTGGCGCAACAAAGACAAACATGTAGAAAGAAACACAAAACAGGTGCCCACTACCAACTGTAATACAAAACTGAACCTGAACTTCCTCTTTCACACTCGGCCACAACTTCCCCCTCTACTCCGAAGTACAACACACTCGCGCACCTCTTCTATCCAAAGGAGATATGAGTATGTCTGGCAAACAATATCTGTTAGCAAGGTAGCGTCCAAGCAACAATTACAAGACCAACACCATCACTCACATCATCCAAACATGACAGTTACAACTCCAGCCACAGACACAAATTAAAAAGAAAAAAAACCCATCCCACATATGCAGCTGCCACGAATTAGGTTCACATTCCCTTCCAATACATTGGTATGAGTGCATTTATAAGTTTTAATGGAAAAACACATCAAGGCAACCCTGCTTTCAATCACTGATCCCCTTGGCCAATCTGGTCAGCTGCAGTTCATTGCAAAACGTGATGGCTTTCCCACTAGCTTTCTTCATCACAAGCATAAAATTCTTAATTGCCTGGGTCACCTTATCCTTGTATAAGCTAGTCGACAGTATGAAGCCCCCTTGTTTGTCCGTTTAAAGAAGATGAAGGTTATTCCTCTAAACAAATCAAGACTTGTAAATACATTCTACCTGTACCAGACTCATCTTCCGAGACGTGCTCAGAAATCCTTCAAGCCCATCCAAAAAGCACCTCTCATGCACCACACATACCTCGCAACAATTCATACAGCCTTTAGGAACTGAAATTTCATTTCTGCGTAAGGACAAATTGGTATCAATGACACATGTGCTGTCTTTTGTATCCATAACACTTCAAAAATTTCTTGGGCAATCCTATCCCGACTCTTGCTAATGAAGGTGACCTTAGGCAATTAAAGAGTTTTGTGCTTGTATAGAAGAAAGCTAGTAGAGCAAAAGCCATCGTGTTATGTAATGACCTGCAGCTGACCAGACTGGCCCAGGCGATCTGCGATTGAAGTAAGGGTTCCCAGACTTGTTATGAAAGTGAACCTGATTCTGGCAGCTGCAGATGTGTGTTTCTTTGTTTAGTTTGTGTCTTCTGCGATTGAAGTAAGGGTTCCCAGACTTGTTATGAAAGTGAACCTGATTCTGGCAGCTGCAGATGTGTTTCTTTGTTTAGTTTGTGTCTATGTGGAGGGAGTTGTAACTCTTGTTGGACGATGTGAGTGATGGTCTTGGTCTTGTATTTGTTGCTTGGACGCTACCTAGCTAACATTTATTGTTGGCCATACATATCTGCTTGGGATAGAAGGTGTGTGCGAGTGTGCTGTACTTGGGAGTAGAGGAGGAAGTTGTGGCTGAGTGTGAAAGAAGAAGTTCGGGTTCCGCTTTGTATTACAGTTTGTACTGTGAGCCCGTACTGTGTTTCTTTCTAGGTGTTTGTCTATGCTGCGCTGCAGTTCTGAGTATTATGCACCAACTCCCCCCACAATCTGCTATACTGCTCTTTGCTGACTATCAAGGAGGTGACACAAATTATAAACATAACATACTGCTGTGAAACCTTCAAAATTGCATTTGTTGTTTTTTTAACAGCCGCCAGCATGCGGCCTTCTTACTGTGATTCTGGCACATGTATCGATTTTGTATTCTTTGTTTGTTAATGCGTGAGGTCGCGAGATGCATCTTTATCAGTTTCTTTGTCATGCAAGATGCGCTGAGATCTGTCTCAAAGATTCCGACAAGTCGCGTATGTTTCTACAATGTTCTAGGTTGTGCTAGTAACAGTTTGTGCCATTATCTAGATGGTTCAGAGCCGCTTTTAAATTGAGCGTTGATGTGTGCGAAAGGCATTCTTAGTTTGACGATCGATGAGCACGTTTGTTGCTATCGCCGCCGCCGAGCTGCTTAGTTCTTTTACGGGCGTAAGTAAGCCCAATAAAGAGTTCCTTCCCTGCACTCCAAGACTCATTTGTGTCATCGACCTTGCCTCCAAATGACAATACCTTATTGAGGGTTTCGAAAGACTTGAATGCCTTGAGGATGTTCCCCATTTCAATGCGACTCGCCTGGCACTTCCATTTCTTTTTCACTTTTTCAGTTGGAGATTATGAGGTCTTGGAAGACAAATCACTCACATATTAGTGTGCAGTTGAATAGATGATCTTTCAGTTTATCAGCTTCAGCATTTTGCTGCCACCCTTATAGTTGTCAGCCGACCCGTGTGTCTTCCTTTCAATAAATCTTGCTTTGTAGAAATACATGAACCCCAAGTGATATTGCTCATGCACTTACACTTACTCTTTAGAGGGCCACAATGTACCATATTTACCCAATTCTAACAAGCACCTTTTTGCGGTGAATATAAGTCTTAAAATCGCATGCGTGTTAGATTCGGGTACCGAAACTGCCCCATAGCTGCCCGTCGTCATCGCCATTATATGACGTGGGAGCTTACATGTTTCTGGCAACCATGGGAGCATGTTTGCTCGTCGGTTTCTGCATCACAGAAGCCATTTGCAACTGGTGTGGTGCTTGTCACTTGTCACCTTCTCAGTGAGCGTGGCAGAAAAGAATTCACGGGACAAACCCCCTCACCTCGCTTTTGCTATGTTTACGGCATGAGTTCGTCATCCGTAGCATGATGATGGTATTCTCCGGCAGCCTCTACCTATGATATCGTTTTTGAGAATGGATGCTGCGGGCATGAAGACACGTGTCCGCCACGAGAATAGCTTTAAGCGTAGAGTTATTCTGCACGCAAAAAAGAGTGGTGATAGGTATGCAGCCCGTCATTTTGGGGTGCCAGAGACCTGTGTTTGTGACTGGCAAAGACTGAAAACTTCAATCTTTGAGTGTAAAACATCAAGCAAAGGCTGCCATGGTCTGCGAGCGGGGAGGTTTCCCGACCTTGCAGAATTTCTAATGCCATGGATGGCATTGAAGACAAGATGTTATGGTTGGAGAGTGAGAAGATGTCTGAGAGTGACAGTGAATAAGTTTGGGTGAATAAATTGCCTGTTCCCACCTGAAAATATAGAAATGGCTATACAATCTTTTCGTTCGCAGAAATCACATTCTCGTTAGAAGTGAAGCTTGTAGTTCTTTTTACCTCTTTGAAATTGGGCGCGCATTAAGATCGAAGTTTGCAAATTTTTTTTTTCGTAAATGAGGTGCACATTAAAATCAGGGCGTGTTGGAATTGGGTAAACATGGTATATAATACTGCACACGTCTGGCTCCTCTTGCAGAACACTTTAAACCGGTCCCATGTCCTGATGGTAAGTGTTGCATGCACAGGCTGCTGGTTTAAGAAATAGACTCCAATTTGCCCGCATCACAAATAAAACTGCAATCAGCGAATATGAAAACTGTTATGTACAGCTCTTCTGAGCGCAGCTGGTCATGACGTGCTGAAAGAAAATTTCTTACCTTAGCAGATCTTATGACTTGGTCAAGAATCAGCCTTGGCACTGGGGTCCAAGATATCCTAAAAGAAGCCATAAGCTCTCTGAGACATTCTGCATGACAATGCACAAGCGACATGAAAAGTGCTCGCAAAGATTTTTGTTAAATGCCTAGCAAGCAAGAAAATCTCATTTAACAATATAAGTGGGTGGAAACTGATATTACGATATACAAAACAAACACAAGTGCATGATGTATAGAGTTGTGTAACTGCTCAAACACATTGCCCAATTTTTTTTAGCTGTTCGTAATGGCAAAGTTATGAATTCAGGCTGTTATATTAGGTCAATTGTGCAATGTGAAGCTACATGACATTAGCTCGTGTCTTGTCTTGAAATTGCTTCCCTTCCACGTGATTGCCAATAAGCATACAGGCAAGAGTGAGGTAAACGTCCTTCCTAAAAGGCCCTCTTGTTTGAGTACAGGCAGGTGGACTGAGCTCTTCCGATATATAAAGCTAATAAGGGTCGTTCTGCACCAAACTTCCCGAGGTTGCACTCAACTACCTCTGATTTGTTCAAAAAGATTCCCGATGACTCACACCAAGGTATGTTTTAAAGCATAAAATGGCTCCAAAACATTTTTGTGAGTTGAGCAAAATTCAAACATTTCGAAAAAGCGAGAAACCAAGTATCACATTAAATAAATATTGCAGAACTGAAATTTTATAAATCTGCTCGTGCAGAGGGTGCCTCGTTCACAAACACCCGTTCGACTACTCAGAATTCCAATGCTTGCTTGAAATGCTGACCTTGCTTAAGAACAATAATGTTTGGTAGCAGTGGTAACTGTGTCGACGGCACCTTGCAATGCGGTGAAGAGACGTTAAGAGACAAAGCAACTTGCGGCAATAGAGCTCCAAATTTAAAAATTATTTTCTCACTTTAAACAAGCAGTATCTCAATGAGCATTTTGGAAATGAAAACAATATACTGTTCTGCTTAACCTCCTAGTGCTCCTAAGCACTGCTTGAGAGCATACAGAAAACGAGAAAGGCTTACCACTCGACGTACTCTCCGCTGCCTTCGACTGCATACCGAGACGACACAAACACTTGAGATGACAAAGTAAACGACGCACGCTGTGGTCAGGGAGCAGCTGATGCCAACAAGACACGCATTCAGAAGTAAAATACGGCAGATAACATAATGTGCAAATAAGCCCACCATCACCTCTAACAAAACAGCGGCACACATACTCAGCTTTACTACTGCCATAGCTATCCACACTTATGCAAACTACGCAGCAGTTACTTGTGAGAAGTACTTGTGTATATATATACAAAAATGCAGCAATAATTAAATGAAATTTTATAGATATTATAAAAAGTGAACCTGTTTTTGAAAGCCAAAATGGAGCTTAAGTTTTCTTTTACTTTCAACCAATGGGAACCAGGAGAACCATTGGCTGCTACATATAAGGTGTTTATTAACGTAATTGCAAAATTGCTAGCAGAATTATAACAATCTTAGACTTCAATCAAGCAAAATATATCAAGCAGGTTTTCTTTAATTATGCAAGCTTCTCATAAGGCATATCAAAAACCCCATGTAAATTATTTTCTGTAAGGAACAGGAGAAAGCTCCTGCTCTTATCATTGTCGGTGAGCTATTTGGAAAATTTCTCTTCCCTTGTTGCAGCTAGTCCCACTTCCTGCAGAATCTGTGTCCTGATGCCCTTGCACAAGTCCACAGCAGGTGGCAAACATCCACTTCTGATGCTGGTGTGGAGCACTTCAGGCATGTGGTGGGTCTAATATTTTGTTGGGCCGCCTCAGCTCTTATCCTGCTAAGGGAAACCTCCTCCAATCTCGTTAAGTTATGCAGAAGGGGAAAGTACACAGGGGAATGAAGACGCGTGCACTTTTCCTTAAAGAGGATGCTAAGATGGGAACAGTGGAGTGGGCATCAAAAGGGAGTCTGATGGGGGGTGCATTAGTGTTTAAAACTTCGTGTGTGAGGTGGTCAACTTTTTCTGCTCAGCATTCTAAACATCATCTTGTGTTCAATGTATCTGGATGCATCTTTTTTTTTTATCAAGTACATGGATTTCCTGGGTTACACATAGTGTCTTTGTCACTTTCTTCAGATTGTTTTATAGCAGCTAAGGAGTTAGATGTGGGCTTCTGTTATGGAATCTACTTTATTTATAACCTCCATACATTGCAGAATGCATAAAGTTCCATCACACGCAGGTCCGGGTATTCTCATACATATTCATTATGTACTTTTAGTAAAGTTTGTTGGGGCGAGTAGTGGCTATTCTACCACCATTTTCTATAATCGATGCATCCGTATATGCAATACAGGTACCTGGAAGTACACCAACCAGAGGTCGAGATGCCAGCTTTTCTCTACAATGGAGCCGAGTAGCCTTGTTTGGCATAATAGTCGTGAATTCCCACGGAGGAGGGTCAGCCATTTCTGGTGTTTGCACTGTCATTTCGTCATACAAGGATACTACGGGCATAACATACTTTCTCTTCATATTCCTTGTTGTCTCTCTTTGTTCAATTAATTCTGTCAACGTATTCAGCTGTGCAAATTCTTGGAGAATAGGGATAGAGTAAGTTTTGGTAAGGCCATGATTGTGCGCATTGTGTTTCTATTTATTGCTTTCAATTCTGCCCATTGCCCCCTCATGAGTCTTTGGAATTGGGCCTAGTATAGTATCCTCGGCTGTAACACCAATTGTACAAGACGTCTTGCCTTGTGTGCTCGAGTTCCTCCTCCCCTAGATGAAATGCATTTTATCAAGTTTAAGGAAGTCGTAGCTACTTGTTTCACATTACAGGGCCATTGTATTCTTTTACCGGATTTGTGAATTTCTAAGCCAAGAACTCTCAACTCGTCCACCTCTTGCAATGCCAGATTTACAGTCTTTAGTATGACTTTTTGCGTTGCCAATTGTTTTCTTCCATTCTTGTTTGGAACATGAATGTAGCTGGACGTTTGAGGGGACAATTCCAGACCTGCATCTTAGACTTACTGATCTATGATATTTAAAGCCTCTTGCAGATAAAGATTCTCTCAAGTTGTTTATGAGCAGACCAAATTGGGACGTCAGCGTATACCATGAACTGCACTTCTGGTATTTCAGCTAATTTTTACGCCAATGGATCAGTGCCATATTAAATAGCAAAGGTGCTAACACTACTCTTGTGGCATGCCTGTGTTCAAGTGAAATTGCCAATTTGTTTTCCGTTTATTCTAACAGAAAATGTTCTGTCCTTAAGCAGATTATGTACTGCTTTTATAAATTGCAAGGAAATGCCCTTACATTCCATGTTGCTAAGAATCTTGGCATGCAACACATTGTCATATGCCTTCGCCACGTCGGTAGCCATACAGCGTGCACAAGGTGGCTATAAGGCGACACGTCTATGACCTCTTCAGCCAAGCTATACCAATGAATACTATGTATAAGGCCTGGTTATATTCCTAACCTCTTCAGCCAAGCTATATCAATAAATACCCTGTATAAAGGCTGGTTATATTCCTAGCATTTTTCTATGACATGATTGTATAGATATTACATTTTAGAAAGCAGGTTTTTTAGAATATCATACCCTTACCATCAATGAGGTGAAAGAAAAATGCTAGGAATATAACCAGCCCTTATACATAGCATTCATTGATTATGAAAAAGCATTTTACTTGGAAAAGCCTCAGCAATCATGCAGGCATTGTGAAATCAGCAAGCACACGAGCCGTGTGTGAAAGTGTTGGAAGATATCTACAGCGGCTGCACAGTAACCATAGTTCTGCATAAAGAAAGTACTAACAAAATTCCCATAAAGGTGCTATGCAAGGAGAGACGACCTGCCTAGTACTGTTCATAGCTTACTTAGAGGAAGTATTCAGACACTGAATGGGAGCAGTTGATAAGGATGAATGGAGAATACGTCAGTAATTTGCAATTCTTGGATCGCAGTAATTTGCGAAGTAACTCACGGGATGAACTGCAAAGAAGGATTGATGACGTGGACAGGAATAGCAGAAAGGTAGGCTTGAAAATCAATATGCAGAAGACTAAGGTAATATTCAACAGCCTCAGGAAGGAACAGAAATTCACAATAGGTAGCGAAACACTGGAAGTTGTAGGCAAATATGTCTTCTTAAGACAGGTAGTAACTGCAGATCCAGATCATGAAAGGGAAATAACTAGGAGAATAAGATTGGGATGGAGTGCATTTGACAAGTGTTCGCAGATTATGACTAGCAGCTTACCGGTATCACTCAAGAGGGAAGTATACAACAGTTGCATTTTACCTGTACTAACCAATGAGGCTGAAACATGGAGGCTAACAAAAAGGGCTCTTTAAGAGAGGTAACTGCTGAGCTAGTTGGCTGTCAGGCATCATTACAGGGTATTCAGTGCAATACAAACACACACAAGAGGACACCATTGGCACCTATGGTGTTCTCTTTCTTGTGTGTGTTTGTGTTGTACTGAATACCCTGTAAAAGGGTTCTGCTTAAGTTGAGGAAACGAAACGGGCTATGGAACGAAATTTGGTAGGTGTAACGTTAAGAGAGAGGAAGCACATAGAGCAGGTCGGAGAAATAAACCGGGTTAATGACCCCCTAGACGAAATCAATAAGGAGAGGGCATGGGCAGGGCAGGTAGTGTGAAAAGAGGATAACCGATGGTCATTAATGGCAACAGACTGGCATCCATCCAAGGGAAGTAAAGTGTAGCAGGTGGCAGCAGAATGTTTGGTGCGTGGAAGAGGTTAAGAAGTTCGCAGGGGTTAATTGGATGCAGCTAGCACAGAAATGGGTAAATTGGAGGAATATGGGAGAGGCCTTTGTCCTCTCCCATATTCAGCGGGTATAGTCCAGCTGATTATGATGAACGGTGTCCGATCTCAGGAACAATGGAGAATGCAAAGGTTGCATTATCCTGGGCACACAGCGGTAAATAGGCTCTGAAGATATATTGACCGTGTCAAACAGCGCACCTTATACTACACGTGCAGTAGTGTGCACAAACTAGGTGCGAAAATTTCTGGTTAGTTTTTGTGGAGTGCACCCAGCTTGGCATCCTTTAGCCGTATTTGCCGTTTTGATACTAAGTTGCAGAAACTTGGTACACAGGATGACTTTTTGTAATACAGCAAGCCAATTTAAGAGATCATATGGACACATGTGTTGCTGTTTTTTTCATGTTGAAACAGAGCAATATGAAATGATATGGGCGAACACGGCATGTTGCACTTATCTCTAACTTGCATGCAGGTTATGTGATGCTGTTTTTGTTTGATTTGAAATACTGTAATCCATCTCGGGGTTTTTTTAGTATGTGTTACTAGCATTTTGCAGCACATAAAAGCTGCTTCTTTTGAAATATAAAGTCTGTAGGCAAGATTTGTTATGGAGCTTTTGAAGCTACTGAATGTCATTAAAATGAAACAGTATAATGTTTCTAATTGAAATCAATAAATAGACAATTTTATTTGTATACCCTGAAATTATTAAGGGGTAATTCCTTTTTGTGCCAGAATGCAAATCCAAAACCATGTTGATTACGGTGTGTGCCACATTTGTGTGCATTCTGACTTTAGTTCGTTGGTTGGTTTGTGGGGTGTAATGTCCCAAAGCAACTCAAGCTGTGCATGATGCTATAGTGAAGGAACCAGGAAATTTAGACCATTTGAGGTTGTTTAGCGTGCAGTGACATCGCACAGCACATAGGCGCCTTGCTTTTTGGCTGTGTAGAAAGGAGCTACCGTGGCTGTAATTTGATCCCGCATCCTTGGGCACAGAATGTCGAGCACCCTAACCACTGTAAATTAGGTCCTGGAAGCAAGCATTTTTTCAGGGATCGTACAGCATGTTTTGTAAGATTTTCTTTGTTTTGAAACAAAGAAGCTGTTTATGCTGCAGAACAAACTTAATTGGTGCACTTATTCTCTATGTATAGTGCATTCGATTTATGCCCAAAAAGTTTTGGTTTGAAACAGCTGCGGTCTATATTTCTTAATTGTGAAATTATCAAGTTATAGGCCTTTATGCAGTATGTAGCCAATTCAAGCTAAAGCTACAATTGGGAGCAGTTTTATTTTTTGTCTCGCTAATGGCTGTTTCATTGCTGTTCTAATGCTTCTACTTTATCCATGTGGTGCATTGCTAAGGGAGAAAGCATATTTGTATTGTATTATATTTCCATAGGTCAGCATGGGTGCACTGCTACAAATCAAACCATCTTGAATAACAAAGTCGACATGTAATTCAGTTTGGGTGTTCTGAAAAGCTTTCTTTTTTCTTTGCCTTGAGAAGTGAAATGGGTGAATGGTCCTGAATGCTTGCTTTCTTACAAATTGCTGCTGGATAATTACACACTGGAGATGCTGCCTGACAAAGTAATGGTGATCTTGAATACTGCGTGCAGCATTTATCTACATCTGAAAGCAGTGATTCTTTGATGTTTTCAATGAAATCTGTGTATGGTTTTCTGGCTCAAACTTCTTTTTTTTTTGAATGAGAACCTAGCAGAGCCCTCGTAAGTATCTCATGCATATTTGTGAAATTCAGTGTGCGGGCATGGAATAATAATTTGCTGTTTAGTTATCAGGACCTGCACATTGGAAGCAGCAGTGCCAGTGCATATGGTTGTGCCTTAATTGGAGCCAAACAAAAATTCTACCAAACAAAGCCCTGTTTGCGATGATACAGAAGTATCTGGTACTGTAGTAGATTTATGGTAACACTTGAAAAAATAAGTATGATTCCATTATGCACACATCATAAACCATGCATACCATACTGTGAAATGACAGAATTTGTTCAGGTTCCTTTCTGGTTCGCATCTGTTTGCACGCGGTGACTGCTTAGAAGTGCCTGCTCTCTTGGTACTAATCTAGAACTCACGAAAGTACTCTCGTAAGAAGAAATTCGGGCTGGGTGGTTATCTAGTCGTCCTCAAACATCCCTGTTGCAGCGGAGCACTCGATCAGACCTCAAACAGATTCAACATACATTTGCTGTAGCTGTGCCTCGAGCATGCGGGGGTTAAAACTCCATGTACGTAAAATTCAATAACGAGAGAAAGATGAGGCAGATCACTTGTCCAGCCTTCCCCTAAAACCCAAAGGACATGCTGTTCGCAGGGAAGTGGATCAGTCACGCTTCCGGCTTTCCGGTAGTGCAATCCTGTATTGAGGTGCAGCGGATCTTCGCCTCGACATGCAGCTTGCCACTGTAGCAGCGTAGGCCTCTAGTACATTCGGCAAGCCTTTCGTCACGGCTATGAGGTAGAATCTGAAGAAAGGATTGAACTAGAAACATCCTATTTTCTCAGTCTGCATGTGAGAAACGAGCATAGCAATTAAAGTGTATTACATACTTTTGACAACGGAGTGTTCTACCCGGCAAGGTGAGTGTTGTGCCGGCGCTCGATCTTTGGAAGTCAATGTAGGATCTAAGACAGCATAAATGCTAGGAATAGGTCGCTTACATTATGGGCAGATCGATGAAATAGTTTAGTGCGGAGCGAAAGCTACTTGTGAATGTGTGTATCTCGATGCCAGCTGGTGCAGTACGTCGCGTCACCTTTGGCTGTGCGTGCTATGTGCTCGCCGCACAAAATCCTGAGGGAAGACTGTGATCTGCAACTATGTTAGAATGGGCGAACCCTTCGTAGCATCTCATCCAGAGTTGCCAACGCTAGCTGAGATGATGGATCATTCACGTGTAGCAAGCGGAATGCGAACATATGTATTATGTTCGACGTGCATTTAGCCATGAGGTTACATCAACAACCACTGCATCTTTACGAGAATTGAATTGGTACGTTGGACGTATCTTTAGACACTTCGATATGAAAATAAAAAAAGTGAACCCCCTTTATGCACTGTTTGCACTTAAAAGAAATGCTGCACTTTAAGATGAGTGTTTTCAATGCCTGCAGCACTCAATAGATTCGGGGCGATGTACGTAAGTACTTGAGAAAGCACTGAAGGCGCCGGCAGTCCATATGCTCTTGGTATCTTGCAAAGTATGAGCAAATTGAGGTACGGCAGATTTCGAGACTGTTTACTAAGTGCGAAAGATGTGTCAAAATATTGTGGTGTACGCCGCAACGCTTGCCTGCGATGTGGTGCGAGTGGCAGTGCTGATCGCTGCATGCAAACAGGCATGAAAACGCCGATCAGCATCATGTGAGTGTGCGGAGACGTGAAAACAGTTAAACCTTACTTTGAAGGTCCTGAATTGAGTATGATTCCTTAAAAGCTCATAGCAAATTTATATATACATGCATGACGGAGACATGGTGGCTGCGCCAGATGCATAAACACCCGTTTTAAAAACCGCTACACCTACAATAAGATGCACAGTATCAATTCTCCAGCAATCAAGCGTTAGTAAGCGCTCCCAATTTTCCCAGGGAATGTGAGACGGGCACTGTCCCAGTGGGCAAACTGCGTGCTGCAAAGCACTGGGACCAGTGAGTTTGCAGTGAACGTCCATAAGGTGCAGCGTGACTCACTGCGACAAAGCGTGAAAGGTGCAGCTTTGCGCTGTAAAAATGCTGGGACCAGTGAGCTTACAGTGAATGCCCAGAAGGTGCCAGTGCAACCCAGTGCTAAACTGTGAGCATCAATATACTCCAAGTGCGGCCCAGCGGCTCCAAGTGCGATACCGGTTTGGTACAGTATTGCCAGTGTAAAAAATATACTGCTTTACACTGGAAAACACTGCCCAGTGTCCCAGTGGCACTGCATTTTTCGATAGGGTACCCTGTTCAAAAGATGTAGAAAAATAATTTCACCATATGAAGAGAGGGTCGCACCATTACCCTCTTGTTTTTGAACAATACCACTTCTAGTTCTCTGCAGAGCTTGAAACAAAATAAAATGGCAGAATGGCACTTGCAGGAGCAGTAATAGAGATCCAGTAGGCCTACTCCAGAGGGCATTGGCAATTCCAGAAGTTGCATGTTTTTTATCTAGATATTTGGCTGATGTATGCATTCCCACACAAGGTAGTCTCATACACGACTCAACTTCAACAAGTCAGCAATTTATTGCTAATCTTGTTTGCACAATGCCATACTTTACTCTCATCCATCTTGCATTGAAATGTTGACCATATATGGGACACGTTTTTTTCCACAAAATGTATGTGAGCACAAAACACAAAATGGGACACACCATATGAAGCTCATGAAGTACCCCTTGAATATAAATGAGTAAGCGAAAGCTAAGGGGAAAGTGCAAATGAAAAATTAAGAATTAACTATTAGCATTACATCTTTGCATTCAGAATGATATATCTCACTGAGAAAACATTTGAAATTTCAAACAGAGTGAAGATGGCAACATTTTTGTATTCTCTTTAAAACGTGAATTGAGAATTTCTTATCATTTTGCATTGCCTGGTGCCGATTCTACTAAATGGCGGTAGTACTAGTACCACTGATATTAGAAAGTGGTAATATAAGCAGTATTATTCCCAGAAACATTATGGAATGTCCACATGGCTAAAAAATTTAATTTTATGAAATAGTAGTGGCTTTTAAAGCTGGTTTAGTTTTGCCAAGCTAGTAAGCCATATCTTGTTAATTATGTAAATGTTACCCTAAGATAAGATGCTGTACAACTTACATTGGGGAATACCACTACAGTGGAAATGAAGTAAATCCCACTTTAAAAGAAAACATTGCTAGCAAATTCAAACAGTTCTCTGAAAATGCATTCACAAATCTGTTCTCTATGTAAGAAATGCCAAAAACTAATCAACTGCATTACTTTAGTCACATTTCGGCCCAGCTAATAGATAGCAGTAAACTACATCGCTAATGTAATGGCCATCACCTTTACAAAGAAAAACGATTTGTACCCGAAGCTGCAGTGCCACGAGATGCTTCTATTCATGGCTGCAATATAATATGTGTCAATGGTTGTATACCTTGGAAATTTTGTGTGGTTTACAACATTCCCTTCTCACATGGGTATCTGTATAGTTCAAATCAGATGACCCATTGCCAGTCATAAGGAGCACATTGTTTTTTAACTGCTAATGCAGCCTCCCACTTGACACAGCAGTGCCAAGGAAGCAGGTGGCCCTACGTTTATAAAAAGAGGCTATAAGTTATTGATACACATGTTCCTCCCTCCTGACAGAAATAGTATAAGCCTGCACAAAATGCAGCATAAGCTCTCTGGCAGTTATCTATCCAGCGCCTTATACAGCAGAGAAAGTTCACATTTTCATCAGTCAGGCAGCTATATATATATATGGTAGTTTCTTTCTCACCTTTTCCTTACAAATCTTTTCATTTTTTTGATGCAGTTCCGACATTTTACAATTGTTTTCAAAAAGTGTAGTTCAATATCTGTGGTATCTACTTCTCATCTCATATATGAAGCGCTTCATTGACTTTGCAGCCACGTCTAAACAAAAGTGTTAGATAGCTAGGGAAGAAGAGGAAAGACAGGGACGTTCACCAGAAATGCCTTCGATTGGCTACCCTACACAGTGGAAAAGGGATAACGGGATTAGAGGGAAAGAGAAAGGGGGCATGAAGCACAGTCAGTTTGTCAGTCAAACAAGTGGCTTTTAGTGCTGCATATAGCTGGTTGCATTAAAAGAAAAATTTTTGCAGGCGTGCATATTTCTCAAAGATACATCACTAGGCCACTTGGTTTGTACACTGCAGAACAAAAATAAGCGCACAAAAAAGAGAGTGCAGCACTGAATATGTGCAGTTCTACTATGCAAACACAGAGGAAACAATTTTCATAGCCAGGGGTCTGTAGCTAGCCAGTGCTCAGAATATGTTGGAATGGGGCAATGGAGTGAGGAGCACATCATTTCTGCATTTATCAACACTATTATGAAAGGAATTTCCAACAATCAGAATTATCTGCACAGATAATTGACTTTAACCAAAGAAAATGATTTTGTTCTCCCCTCACAAGAGCTCATTTTGTTCTGGTTCTGTATCTATGTGAGGAATGAAAGTTACTGATAAAAGAATGGCAATGCTTACATATAATGTTTAAAGGTATCGAATAAATTTAGTATACTTTATCTTTTTGAATAAATGGAAGATATTTAGGTCTATGGGGCTCAGCATGCAAAAGTGGCTCAGGCTACGAGATGCCGAAGTCGAGGGCCCCTGAAATTTCAACCACTTGGTGTTCACTACCATAGCACAGGACATGCACCCCTAGCCTTTTGCCTCAGTCAAAATGTGGCTTCTGCAGCTAGGATTTGATCCTGCATATTTGGGCCCAGCAGTCAAGTGCCATAATCACTGTGCCACCATTGGGGGGCAAAACTAAATTATCTGAAAATGAAAGTATATGTAACACTGTGGGTTCTTAAACATAAAGTGGGAATCTCTATAAAGTCAGTTTGTGTAATCATGCCATCTGGACCAACTTGTTTTTCTACAGGTATCAATAGTCTGTTGGTTAAGCCAGGTCAAAAAATTCTGTTCAAATGCTTCAACCAAAACACACAAATTTGTGTCCAGATACTAGGTTGCACACGAGTTGGAATGTTATTTCAATGGAAGTTTATTGTCTAGACACACTTTACCATAACTGATTTTAAATAAAACAGCACTGCTGTTGAAAAATAAAATGTAGTCTGCTATTCAAGATGAACTGGGGACAGCAGTTCCACTTTACTGTCTGAGCTTTAACTAAATGCAAGTTTATTATAGATTGGCTCTACTGCATAAACACTCTAGAAATAATATAGCCAGCCGTCATTTCCAGCTACACACCTTTTATCTAGTATGCATTCATACAACATACAGGGCATTATCGATTCGGGTGGAAGATCTTGTAGGCAGCGGGTTGTTCGAATGCCTGTGGGCACGCTAATGTCGTTACTATGCTGATCACTCCTACTGGGGACAAAGAGCATAGATCTACCCAGAACCTGCACCAAATGTTACGGGTAAAAATAGCAGAACAGCAACAGTCCATTCGATAGCCTCTGAATTCCAAAATACATGTGGAAATGTTACAACACTTCCATAATTCCTTATATTAGATGCTTTATTCTATCATCCAGGTATCTTTTCCTACAGATTCATTTACGACATAAATAAATTTTTAAATGAAAATAAATCAAGTATTTAAGAAAACAGTGAGGAAAGTCGAACATTTTTGAGAAGTATATATTGCTGTGAAAAGCAAAGAAAAAATAATGACTACAAATACAACTTTTTTCACAAACATTTACATCAAAAACACACTGGTAATAAATTTGGCAATAAAACTTTATCAAAGCTACTTTACACTTCACAGATTTGACACCACAGTGCACAAGATGCTCCCAAGAGGCAACACTATCAGAAGTGCTATGCAGGACGTGGGTAGTATGAGGATGACCCCTAAAATCTCTGATCAATTTATAAATTGATAGAAACGTATATTTGTGACAAGAGATTCACTATTTTAAGCAATATTTATTCTTATATAATTGCTGCTTAATTGAATTTTGGTGTATGTACTATTATTGCATGCACTGGGGCTCTTTTTGTGCCCCTGTCGTGCCATCTCACTGGCATGTTGATCATGAGGTGTAGGACCCTGACTTTCACTTGATCATCATCACTGAAGCACCTTCAATTAAGTTATTTTAAATTTGGAGAAAAATTGTAGTTACTTTGTACCCAGTCTGGGATATATGTTGGGTGGGATATTATTTTCCCCTTGAACTGCTGATAGACAGCAATGGTTTGAACAGTACTGTGAAGGCTACTGTTCTGCAGGAGTCTCATAACTTTGCTCAGAATTCCTCTAAAAGCCCTTGTTTGCTGCAGCAGAGCAGATAGGAGCTTGCTCTAGAGACACAATTTCGTCTGCCGAATTCAAGTTGCCGCAGATATTCTTCTTCAGTAGGTATGTACAAGCTTGTAGCTTGTGTCAACAGAATACCTGTAGTGTGAGCCTAGTAGTGCCATATGCTTGAAGAGCAAGCTGTCAGGAGAACTTTCTCCTCAACAATAAAAAATCATGCTTAAAACTGTTTTATACAGAGACCTTGTATTTATCAGTCAAATGCAGCTGCAATACAAGAGCTGTCAAGCCGTGAAAACATAACTGTATCAACAAGGCTTTCAGCAGTATTCCAGTAAGAAATGGTACAAATGCATTGACTTTAACATATGAATGAATCTCTTGCAGATGTCATTCCATTTGGTCATATAGTGGAGCCCACTTATATTGGCTGCAGGTATAGTGAATACTTGGTTATTAATGAGATTGGAGCTACAATGAAAATATATAGAAGGACTGTGGCACTGTGTCTCAGAGAGAATGAGCAGCCATGGCCAGATTCCTTAAACATAAAGATGTTGAGACCCACAGCCTTGCTGCCACAGTGAAATGATATGTGCTTCTCATCAATGCGGGTAGCAAAATGCCTCAGGTCCCATACTCCCTGCACGAAAGTGTCAACCCTTCCGCAAAACAATGCAAAATGAAGAATTGAAAGAGATATTAAATACTGCTGAATGCACTTCAACAGGCTAGGTCAATAGGTGCACGTGTGTACCATGGTTGGGAATAGCAGATCATGTGAAAGTGAAAGAAAGGTTAGTGTGAGAAAGTGATGGCATTAGAGCTGAAAATCTACCCACAGCCAGTGAAAAGTCACAATTATGATGTTTTTAGCAAACTTTATGTGGTATGCTTTGGCAGCACACTTTATCTGTTGAGGGCATCCCCAGCCCATTTGAATCTCTGCCTTGTGCACCAAAACAAATGCCATCTTTAATATTTGGCTCAAACAACTCAAATCTACTTACAACAATGTGTGGATAAAAATTACTGAATCTCTGTTACAGTCAAGTTGATTATAAGTGTGTCCAACTCCACAGCTGGTTACATATTAAAAAACAAAACAATTCCCCAATGGAGATCACATACAGAAACTGAGCAGCAGGTTAGCCTTGACCGCCTAGTAAAGAGCAGAGACATTTGTCTGCCAACCAAGATCCGTATAACTCATACTATGGTCTTTCCAGTTGTGATGTATGGATGCGAGAGTTGGACTGTGAAAAAGGCTGACCGCCGATGAATTGACACGTTTGAATTGTGGTGCTGGCGAAGACTTGAGAGTTCCTTGGACTGCAAGAAGATCAAATCAGTCGATATTGTCGACCATAAACCCTGACTGCTCATTGGAGGGTCAAATTCTAAAGTTAAAGCTCAGCTACTTTGGTCATCTGATGAGAAGAGAGGAGTCGCTGGAGAAAGATTTGATGTTGGGAAAGGTAGAGGGTTGCCGGAGAAGGGGTAGGCAGCGAACTCAATGGTTAGATGGCATCCTCGAGGCACTGCAGATGAAGTTATGTGATGTCAGGAAGATAGTGAGAGACCGGAAAACGTGGCGTGACATGGTCCATAGGGTCACGAAGAGTCGGACACGACTGAACGACTGAACTGAACTGATTGTGCCCTTGAGTTCAGCATGGCATGAAGCCTTAAGTTTGCCATGATCTGACAATTCAATGTACATGAATTTGCAGATGCTTGATAAGTAGTGAATATGACCTTGCCAGAGCATGGTGCCTTGCATTTCCAATGTATGATCTCTGGCACTGGTTGACTCAAAGCTTCACTGACTTCAATGCTCTTTAGAATAACAAAAGGAACTCTTCATTGTGGAGACTATCAACCTGCAGGGTTTCATAATACAGTTAATTACAACGAATGGCATTTTTCAGAATGTGTGCAGACTACAGGGAGCAGCAGATATTGAACGTCAAGGAAAATTAAAACAACCTGACTTATCTGCTACAATTCCCTTTGAAACAAACTTCCATGAGTATGTGTCATCCTGAAGTTGCTGAGTACATGGCTTCATGAACATTAGTCATGAAGAATTTAAACAAACCAATGCATCATATTCATGCATCATGGCAACACCTGTTGAATCTCTTATTAGATCTCAATGAAATTCCAAGATAGAAGCTGCAAACAGTAATTATTGGCAAAGAACATCGTTTGCAAAGTGAATTACTGCCATCTATCATAACCATATGTTTTCTTTCGTGAAAGTTAACGATTTATCATGGTAATGTTCATAGTAAAACAACATATATGCTACCTCAGGACAGCAACCTAAATAGGCTCTGTACTACCATTAGTGATCTCGTAAAACTGTCCTTTCCTTTTCAACATTTCCTACATAAGCAAAGACAAGACAAAAAGCACGCACCTCTGCGCACACGCCTCCGCTTTCCGGGCCTTTCTTCAGAAGATGACCAGCCCTCAGTGTCAGACTCTTCCTCTTCCTCCTCCACTGCTTCATCTTCAGATTTTATTTCAACTTTCGGTTGGTTTTTGCTTGCTTCACTGAAAGTTCATACAGCGCACTGATGAAGAAACTTTAATCCTCTTACTTCCTTCCACAATGAAACTTTCATAGCAAAAACACTTATATAGAGGCTGCACCAATACTAACCAATGTGAACTATATTGTAGCCAGCTGCTGCCTCTTTATAAAAGATAAAAGCGAAGTAGTTAAAACACACAAATATGCAAAGTACACATCACACTGACAGGGTCAAAATCTTCCACATTTAAATTATAAAAGCTCATTGAAGGAGAAAACGTTTCTGCTGATTTTGCACTATCCAAGGTTGCTTAAAATATAAAAGTGCACTTTACACCACCCACACAAAACTTGAGAAAGTGACAATATTTTTAGACAACTGATATCTGCCCAGATATTATGAACTCTACATTCACATCATGCAAAGGTACCCATTATAGTGACCAATATACTTATCTTTTTAATGCAATAAAAGACCATTAGTGCCAGAAGGTAAGAGCAGCGAGGTCCTGATTTCACCAAGAAAGTCAAACTTGCTTTGGGCTCAGAAAAACTCGCTAGTTTGTGCGCCTTACAAAATTAAAATGCTGTCTATTTCCACTACAACAAATTCAGATGCAGTGGACATCTGGATGTAACGAAAGGTGTCACTAATATTTCAAGTCCAGAATGTTTTAATAGAATGCATGGTGTTACAACACATTGGACTGCAAGAAACCAAGTTCATGCTAAAATTTCGGCACATGTACTTTCTACAGTGCACTTTTGATAATTGTTATAAATAACCCTCAAGTAAGCCATCACAGTGCAGTCAGGTTTCCTGTCACACGTAGAGATCAATCCTATAAGTTTTTCTTCAGAATTTATACCAAAATTGCCTGATTTTAAGTGCAGAATTGTTCTTTCTGCAAAGCATACAGAATATTATAAAATATGTTTTCCCACAAAACAGTGCACAGCAATCCCCATCAATGGCATTGAAGTCATTGACATCACTGCTCTCATGCTCGGTCAGGTGAACAGTGAAACATTTCATGATTCAGATCAAACAAAAACTATCAGTTCTTCAGCACACATTCTTCCTTATTATAGCAAGCCAAAAATTCTGCAGATAAGCCCTCATCCTAAAATGGACACACAGAGCCAGAAAACACAAAAGTTGGGCTTGTCATAAGCCAGAAAAAACTGTCAACTGATGACCAGCCTTGGTCATCTGTCTGCTAGGAGGTTAAAGAGAAGCATGACCTCCGTCCACAACAAAGATGAAGACAGTACTGCATGGAGCACACCTAAGATGAAAATAGCTTGTAAAACAATATTCATCCTATTGAAGGTGCTGAGGAACAACGCCTAAAGTAACAGAATGACTGTTCTGATAAACTTTGACAACTTGTAGAAACGCCAGTTCAAGTTAAAGGTTGAATGAATGACAGTAGTAGCACCTTATCCCTAAAGTTCTATAGAAAACCTTTTTAGCGAATGGGGGCTACCACATGATTCAGTATTACGAAAAATAATTTCTAGAGAACCATAACAGCTGTATTGAAGTTTTGAAATAGCAAGCCAGAACTACAGCAAATTTATTACAGGTTCTTTTAAATAACAAGATCTTTCACTGCTCAGTTCACTTGTTAAATATTTTTATAAAGGCACATGTTATGGTGAGCTACAAAAAAAATATAAAATAATATGCCTCTGCCCATGCCACAGTATAATAGTTCTCAATCAATCTTCATGCCCCTCACCTTGCTGTGCATAAGGCACACTCTGAAGAAATGAATTATATTTTTCACAGCAAGCACTGTATACAAAGTTAATGCCAGCAGCCCGGGGCCACAGGCTACTCCTTTTACCCACTGAATATAAGGCCACTGATCAGGCCCCTGCAAACAGGGGACCAATGAGTGAATAAGCAACCTGTGAGACACCAGTCCTAGAACTACAGCATGGCGGACAAAGACGAGGTCACTTCCAAGGTCATTTATACAAAAGAGAACTACTGGTGTTCTTTTAGTTTTCAAGCCAAGCACCAAAAATGCAGCCTAAATCTGACAATAATGTTCTGGCTTCAGGAGTTGAAGTATCATCTCAACAAAACACTCTGAGGCACTGACTTAACAAGCATAATAGAATTTTGAAATTCATCAAGTATTTTATAAAAATAAAACAATGGCAAAATTTTGAATTTCATCAAATGTGCTGAAAATACAAAAATTATAGTAAAGGTATGCAGTTATCCTTGAAATAACCCCATCTAACCAGCAACATATTACTGCAGTCTCGAGGTATAATGAGAGGTCAGGGCGCTGTTCTGGATCTCTCCACAGAAATGTGTCTGCAGATCAAGGCATAAACAATGAATATATCTTAGGGATACATTCTATGTACATAAACAGTGTCCAACACCCAGAGACTGAGCTGAGGGTGCCCTAAAGAGAAGCTGCCACGCTCACACAGATATTGAAGGAAACACAGGATAAAATGCTCAAAGGTACATAAAATGTATTTACTGTGAGTGCAGTGCGTGAACTTTCATTGTGAGCACAGTGCGTGAACTTTCACCTCTTTCATCTGTACAGATCCATCATCATCATCATCATCGCTCGCTGCTGCTCGGAGCGTTGTGCACTGTGTGCCAGCTGGTCCTGAAAGAACAGACGTTCCTTCAAGTGCTACCTTACAAGTGGCGAAGGTACAATTCGTATTCCCCACCTCTCACTTTAGGCCTACTTATTGTTCTCCCTGGAGCTCCGTTCAGGCCTTCGCTTGTGTCAACGGCCCTGTGCTATGGATGAGGGAAATGGTGCTCACTCAGCCCTGGCGTCTCCTGCTTCTACTACAGCTGCCCCTGTTCAGACAGTCACCAGCTGCCTGCGCGATCCCCAGATCTTTGCCGGCCTTCACGGTGAAAATGCCGACGACTGGCTCGACAACTACAACAGGGTCAGTGCATTTAACTGCTGGGATGACGCTCAAAAACTGCTGAACATCATCTTTTACTTGGCCGCCATCGCTAAAAGCTGGTTCCTCAATCATGAGGACCACATCGGTGACTGGCCTACATTCACAGACCAAGATACTTTGTTGGGCGAGTTGGTAAACATCCATTTAAATTAATAATGAATTCATGGACCAGCTAAAGAAAATTTTTGGAACTCTGGCTGGTCACTCAAAACAGGCCAAGAAAAAACTCAAATCTTGTCTCCAGCAGCCCAGCGAGTCCTATACGTCGTATATTGAGGATGTTCTGGCCCTTTGCTGCCGTGTCAAAGCTGCTATGCCTGAATCTGAGCATGTTCACTACATAATTAGGGGCATCAAGACTGCCGCTTTCAATGCCTTCGTGGTTCAGAATCCATCGTCCGTATCTGACATCACATCTAGCTGTCAACGTCTGGACCAGGTACAGTTGTGCCACCACATACAAGACCCCAGTGATGGTAGCTCCCTCATAGGTGGAAATTTGCATTCCCTAATGTGCACCATGACCCCAGAGGAGCTCTATAGCCTCACCAACCCAACTGCTGTATCTCCAACTCTTCCGCCAGCAACCGTGAACTTGCGTAGCATTATCGAAGATGAACTGACCAATTTCAACTGCACTGTGGCACCTGCTTCGCCTTCCATCGCCTTCCAACCTCCCTCGCCAACCTATGGCGAGATTACTTTACGCTCACTCGCCCTGCCATCTCCGAATTGTTTGGCCCCTGTGTGCGGTCACGTCGCAGCCATAGCACCATATCCTACAGTGCTCCGTCCTATTCCAGCCTGGCACCCCTCCCGCCCTCTGCGCTACTATTGTGGGATACGTGGCCATATTGCCCATGTCTGTCGCCACCGCCGGCAAGACTAGCAACGGGGTTATGCTCCCTTTATGTGCCTGTGTGTGCCAGAGTAGTAATGATTCTACTCTGCTCTACTCCAGCTTTTCTCGGCGTTCTTACTCTCCTACAGATTCCACTGATGTTTCCCAGCCCTCGCATCCTTCTCGACGCCGATCCTCTTCGCCTCTTCGCCAGACGTCACAGTTTCGTCCTGCCTCGGAACCCTTCACACCTAGAGTGAAAAACTAATCGAAGCAGTTTCTTGGGGGAAAGTTGCTTTGATTTCGAACTCTACAATTCGTCCCAGGCGACCATGGAATATGTTAACAGCAATTGTGGAAGGACTGTACACTGAGGCCCTCATCAGACACCGGCGCAGCTTTTTCCATCATGCAGTTTTCTGTTCTCACCAGCGCACAGTTCTAATGCCATACATTTGTCCGCCACTTCGTGGAGCTAATGGCACTCTTATCAAACCCACCGGCCAATGCCCAGCATGTGTCCTCATCGATAACCAGCATCATGTCGAATTTATTCTGCTGCACACGTGCGTTCATCTCATGATCTTGGGGTGGGATTTCTTGTCGTCGACATTCGCCCTCATCTCTTGCTGTGAGCGCCTCATTCATCTTGCGGGCCATGATATATTAATGACTTCCGATTACTCACCACCACACGTGTTCGCAGTTGATTTCATTCTGCCCCCAGGACGAGAGCAGCTCATCATAGTGGCATTGGACTATGCTCTCGATGACGAGGCCTTCATTATGTCCGCTCCTCGGTGGACCTTCGATGGCCTAGCTCTTGCCTCGTGCCTCACCTCCTTCACCCGCGGTTGCACGGTGGTTGCGGCCCTGAATAGAACTTTCCAGCCATTCTGACTGGCTAGAGGTGCCACTGTTGGGTTTATTTTTGATGGCGATCCTGCCCCCCTCAACACACTTTCCTGCACACCACCACCTGCTGCCATGCCTCCATTTCAGATATCCTCTGTGCTCGCAGCCGCCATCAGCCCTGACCTCACATCCGAGCAGCTCTGCTAGACGTCCTCTTGCAGCACCAAGAATCTTTTGATTTGTGCACCTCAGCATTAGGGAAGACCTCCGTCACCTCTCATCGCATACAGATGGATGGCTCTGCTATTATTTGACGACAGCCGTATTGCGTCTCAGCAGCAGAACGCAAAGTCATTGAGGAGCAAGTTGCCGACATGCTTGCTCGAAATGTCATCCGGCCATCCACGAGCTCTTGGTCTTCGCCTGTGGTTCTCATTCGAAAAAGATGGCTCAGTTCATTTCTGCGTGGATTACCGGGCACTTAACAAGATCACACACAAGGATGTTTACCCTTTGCCTCGTACTGATGACGCATTAGACTGTCTTCAAGGTGCTGAGTATTTCTGCAGTCTCGACCTTCAGTCGGGATACTGGCAAATTTCTATGCACGATGCAGACAAGGACAAGACTGCCTTTTCTTCCCCCGATGGTTTCTACGAATTTAATGTGATGCCTTTCGGACTTTACAATGCGACGGCCATTTTGAGCACATGATTGATACCGTGCTTCGCGGCATGAAATGGAAAACATGCCTATGTTATCTCGACGACATCATTGTCTTCTCGTCGAACTTCGTTCAGCACTTACAGCGTCTTACTGAAGTCCTCACATTCCTTGCTCAGGCGGAGCTTCAACTGAATACCAAGGAATTCCATTTTGCATTTTGGCAGCAAGACCATCAAAGTACTCGGCCATGGTAATCTAGCCTGATCCCGAAGAAATTGTGGCTTTAATTAATTTTCCTCGGCCCCAGCGTCAAAAAGATCTTTCCAGCTTCCTTGGCTTAGCGTCCTACTTCCGCTGTTTTATTCGGAACTTTGCCACCATTATGGCCCCGTTACACAAGCTCGTGTCTTCCCAAGTGCTTTACACCTTGTCCACTGAATGTGAAGAGGCCTTCAAAGCTCTCAAGCAGGCACTTCCGCTCCTGTGCTTTGCCATTTTGATGCGGACATGCCCACCATACTTCACACAGACACCAGTGGCCATGGTATTGGCGTGGTTCTTTTGCAATGCAACGCAGTGTCTGAAGAGCAGTTCGTCGCATACGCTAGTCATACGCTTACTGCAGCTGAGCATAACTATACTATTATGGAGCAAGAGTGCTTCACCGTTGTTTGGTCGATTAAAAAATTTCGACCTTATTTGTATGGCTGCCACTGCACCATTGTAACAGACCATCACGCACTCTGTTGGCTGTTATCACTGAAGAACTTATCGGGTTGACTGGGTCACTGGGTGCTATGTCTTTGAGAGTACACCTTCACCATCACCTATAAATTTGGGTGAAAACACCTCGACGCTGACGCCCTCTCTCACTGCCCATTGCTTCCTACTGATGCGACTCCACCTACGGCCTCCTCTCTCTTCTGCCGAGTCAGCCTTCTGCTGACCACCTGCATGTTGCACCCATCGCTAAGCTCCACTCGAGATCAACACCGATTTCGCGTCCCTGCAGCTGACTGACTCTTACTGCCACACAATCATCGCTCGCCTCCATGGAGAATCAGTTTTCCCAAACAGTCGCTTGCGCCGTCAGCTTTGTCCGTTCGGATTTCACCATGAAACACTTTACCGCGAAATTTATCGACCTACGGGATCAACGTTGGGTACCTGTTGTACCTCGCTCCCTTTGTTTTAAAATTATGGAGCCTTATGATTGCCCCACCGCTGGACATTTAGGCCACTTTAAAACTCGCAACCGTATCAAGAGCTGCTACTTCTGGCTTGGACTTTCTGCCAGCATCACCAAATACCTTTCATTCAACATCTCTTCCTGCTGGCCTACTGCAACCTCTACTTTGCCCATCTGTGCCTTTTGACATGGTCGCCATTGACTTGTTTGGCCCTCTTCCTTTAACGTCAGACGGCAACCGTTCGGTTGTCACTGCCATCGACTATCTGACGCTGTATGCTGAAACCGCCCTTCGCTCTGGTGCCGCCTCTGAAGTCGCAGTTTTTCCTGTGTGCGATAGTTTTGCATCATGGAGCTCACCGTATTCTCATTAGTGACTGTGGAAAGACATTTCTTTCTCAAGTCCTTTAGGAAGTACTGCACAGTCAACACCGTCCATAAGACTTCTAGCTGCCACCCTCAGGCCAATGGACTCATTGGTCTGAGGGTGGACCACACTTTGTCCGACATGATATCCATGTACAGTCTTTGTCAAAAGTGTAGAGCCCAAGGGTCTGCTTCTGAGCCACTTCGTGCAGCCTGTAATATAGTTCAAGGGTTCAGGTACCTCTTGATGGTAAGATCTTTTGTTCTACCCTCTCTAATGGGAAGGACCTCTATTAATCCTAAATGAGCGCCACTACATGACCTATTCCTACAATTTCGCTGTTCAGCACACTACTTGTTAAAGCCCTTTTTTTTAATTTATGACCGCCAACTATCAACAGTATTCGACACTACTTTCTTTGCTCCCTCCTCTACGTTTAAATCTCTGGGCGAAGAGTTTGCCACTCGTACGGTCCAATGTCGCCAACTTGCCCGTTTGAACACAGAAGACGCCCAACAAGAGCACGAAGCTCTGTATGATCAACGCCATTGAACTCCCTCATTTTACTTCGGTGATGAAGTTCTCCTGTGGACACCAGTCCGCATTCCTGGCCTGTGTAAGAAGTTTCTCCATTGTTACATTGGTCCTTACACAGTACTCCAACAAACGTCTCTGGTGAACTATCACATTATTCCCTTGCACATCGTCGCAGATCGACGTCACCACTATGAAGAGATCGTCCACATCTCACGCATGAAGCCTTATACCCGTCATCCCTCATCCCTGTAATTAGCGACCAGGTTGGCCGGTTTCTTGCCGGGGGATTTAGGTGAGTGCAGTGCACGAACTTTCACCTCTTTCATCTGTATAGATCCATCATTATCATCATTATCGCCCACTGCTGCTCGGAGCATCGCATGCTATGTGCCAGCTGGTCCTGAAAGAGCAGACATTCGTTCAAGTGCTACCTACTAAAGGTAAAAATTTCACACGAATGTCAATGCTCTTCAACCCAATGCTCAATTTTTTAGCTAGCTACAAAAACACTGAAGGAATTGATGATCACAAATGATGTCCTATACTCTCTTCAATCAACACAGTGCACAGTGGCATGCAAATAGAAAGAAACGATGACTCCCCACTGGGCCCCGTCAACCTGTGCCAATTTAAGAGTTTAAGAAAATGCAGCACCTAAAAAGCCAATTTGACATCAATAGGAAGAGCAGCTAATATAGTGCTGTGATGTACATCATCATCACCATCATCAGCCGGAATATATCCACTGCAGGGAGAAGGCCTCTCCCATAATCCTCCAATGAACCCGATCCTGTGATAGCTGCATCCACTTCACCCCTGCGAAATTCTTCACGTCATCTAAACACCTAACCTTCTGCCCCCCCCCCCCCCTGCTACGTTTTCTTTCTCTTGTAATCCAATTTGTTACCCTAGGTGACTTTCCTTTCTACGCACTACATGTCCTGCCCATGCCCATTACTTATTGATCTCCACAAAATATCATTCACTCGAGTTATTTCTGTGACCTACACTGCGCACTTCCGATCTCTTAACGTTACACCTACCATTATTCGTTGCATGGCCGTCTGCACTGCCGTCAACTTAGGTCAAACACTTTTCGTTAGCCTCCACGTTTCAGACCCACAGACCATAGATGAGCGCAGGTATGATGCAACTGTTGTATACTTTCTCTAGAGAGATACTGGTAAGCTGCTATTCATAATCTGCCAGTACTTGGCAAATGCGCTCCATCCTAATCCTATTCTATTATTTCCATTTCATGATCTGCATCTGTGGTTACGACCTGTCCTAAGTAGACATATTCGCCTACCACTTCCTGTGCTTCGCTACCTATTGTTAACTGCTGTTCCTTCGCGACGCTGATGAACATTACCTTAATCTTCTGCATTATGATTTTCAAGCCTACCTTTCTGCTGCTCCTGTCTAGGTCATCAATCATTATTTGCAGGTCATCCACTGTGTTACTCAGCAAGCCAATACCATCAGCGAATCGCAGGTTACTGAGGTATTTCCCAATCAGCAGCACCCTCTACCTCGGCTGCACCACCCCCTCTGACTGTGCCCACACGACAACGCGACCCGCCGCTGTTCGCTGGTCGTCGCGATGAAGACGTCGATGACTGGCTGAACACCTACGAACGCTGCAGTAACTACAACCGGTGGGACGATGCTCTAAAATTTCTGAATGTTTCTTGCTACCTCATTGAGGTCGCCAGAACCTGGTTTATTAACTGCGAACCAATCGATGTACAATGAGGTGCATGAAATTCTCGCAGCATTAAAACGTCGCCAACACACAAAGCGAACCATTCAGATATTTTCTCAACTTCAAAACATCTGTCCCCGTACTGCCTCACCACGATGCTTTGGTGACTAGGGTGCTCAGCTCCAGGGGTGGGAGTCCCGGATTCGATCCCTGCCGGGGAGACCGCAATCCGCCTGTTCTGCATCTGTGGTTATGACCTGTCCAAAGTAGACATATTCGCCTACCCCTTCCTGTGCTTCGCTACCTATTGTTAACTGCTGTTCCTTCGCGACGCTGATGAACATTACCTTAATCTTCTGCATTATGATTTTCAAGCCTACCTTTCTGCTGCTCCTGTCTAGGTCATCAATCATTATTTGCAGGTCATCCACTGTGTTACTCAGCAAGCCAATACCATCAGCGAATCGCAGGTTACTGAGGTATTTCCCATTAACCCTTATCGCTAACTGCTCCCATTTGAAGTCTCTAAATACTGTGAATAGTATTGGGGAGATCACGTCTGTTTGCCTAGCATCTTTCTTTATTGATATTTTGTTCCTTTTATGCATAAGTATGGTTGCTGGGAAATCAATATATTTATCTTCCAACACATTTACATATGACTAGTCTGTATCCTGATTTGTAATGCCTGTATGACTGCCGAGGTTTCTACTGAACCGAATGCTTTCTCGTAATGAATGAATACTATATACAAGGACTGGGTATATTTCGAGCATACTTCTATCTCTTCATTGATAGTATAGATATGATCGATAGTAGAGGACCCTTTCTGAAAACCTGCTTGATCTCTTGCTTGTTTGAAGCCTAAGATTGTCCTGATTCTATTAGTGATTATCTTAGTAATTACCTTACATCTAACTGATAGTAAGCTGATTGGCCTATAATTTTTCAAGCCCTTAGCCTCCTCTTTTTTTATGAATTAAGATAATGTTTGCGATCTTCCATGACTTCGGTACCATTGATGACACCAGGCTTGAGATACAGGGTAGCCAGTTTTTCTAGAGATCACCCCCGTCCTTCAACAAATCTGTATTTACCTGATCTTCTCCACCTGCTTCCTCCTTTTCATAGTTTCTAAAGCTTTCTTAACCTCGTCGTTAATCACTGGCGGAACGTCTGACTGTTTTTCACTACTGACTATCTCATTATTGTCCTAGCTGATTCGGCTCCTATATATTGTTATGGCGCGCACCGAGGAGCGCTGGTGCCAGAAAAAGAAGAGGCGCGGTGCCAGCGCGAGGGTTAGAGAAAAAAAGAAGAGCGCCGGGGCAAGTGGTGTTTGCCTGGTGTCCTCCGTTCTTCTGTGTCTATCTCTAGGCAGGTACAGCATCCCACAACATTTTGGTGTCAGAAGTGGGATCATGCCGCTCACTCGCTCCCAAAGTCAAGGACCCTATGTGCCAGACAGGACTCTGCCACCAGGTGATGGCGCCGACGATGCAGCGGCTGGTGCAGCTAGACCTAGATGCTCGGAGCGGCTTGGTCCTTCGCAGCAGCTGGATGGCGGTATTGAGCGCCTCCTGGATATAGTTACTCAGCGGATGGACGCATGGGAGGCCCGTCTGACTGCGCAGAGATGGAAACTCTCCGGCGCGACTTCCGTCACCTTGTGCCAGCCGAGCCGAACACAGGTCATGAGTCTTTAGGCGTCACCACCACCGCTGCCTCCAGCCCTGCCTCGCTGGGCCTGCTGTCGTAGCCGCCAATAACGTGCTCAGCGCGGGTACATCATTGGACGTAGTGGAATTACTCACGTTTGACGGCACTATGTCGTGGGATGCTTACTGCATCCAACTGGAAGTTATTGCGACGGCGAGAGGCTGGGACAAGCAAGTGAAGGCATGGATGCTCGTCTCCAAACTGAGAGGCCGTGCAACTGAGCTGCTGTAGAATGTGCCGCCTGACCAGCTGGGCTCTTACACCGTTCTGGTGGGCCTCCTGTCTGACCAGTACAGTGCTTCAGGTCAACCCCGTGCGCAGTACCACTGCCTGCGAGCCCGCCCTCAAGAGCCCAGGGAGACATACCAGGACCTCGCCGCCGCCATTGAGCGCCTGGTTCTGCAGTCGCTGCCAGGGGCACCTCAGAACGTCGTGGCCCTGATCGGCACCGAGGCGTTTGTCGACGGCATCCGACTCCCTGAGGTGCAGCGCTTGGTCTGGTTTGGGCGTCCCGAGTCCGTCCGCGCCGCCATGGAGCTCGCCATCGAGGCGGAATTGACTTTGTTGGCCACGCGGGGATCGCCACCATCTGCCGCGCGCACCGTCTCGGTGCAGACTCCTCGATTGGCAGTCCCTACAATGGCCTCTAACCGACGCGGGCATAACGACACCCGCACGACCTGCTTCTGCTGCGGCCTGAGGGGGCACTACGCGAGGAACTGTACTAGCCTTCCGACGTCGGAAAACTATTTGGCGGAACTCAGGGGGCACCACTCCGCTGAAAAGTCCATCCCTACACTCCTTCGTTCTCCTTGTCCGCTTCGATAACAACTGAAGCTCCCTACGTACTCGTCGACGTCGCTCTGCTTGACCGGCACGTAGAGGCCTTGGTCGACACCGGAGCGGCTGTCAATGTGCTGGACAAATCGTTTATTGTTAACGAGCCCCACCGGCTTCTTCCAGCCGCCAAAACCCGGCTCTTAGCTTTTAACGGCGCCCCGGTGGAGCAAGTCGGATGTGTCATCATCAATCTGACAGTGCTTGGAAAGACCCTCTCCACCGAGTTTGTTGTAGCAGACAGCCCAATTTGGCCAGTGGTCCTCAGGTGCGGGTGGTGCCAGCAAGCCGGAGTCGTCCTTAATTTTACCACAACAGAACCACGAGTGAGCCAAACTCTGCGTGGGTCGGGTTGGCTTAGCCGGATTTCCAGTCTCGGTTTCACCCTGTGGCAGTCCCTGGTGTCGGCGACCAAGCGTGCCTCAGAATCTGCGTTACCTCGCAATGAAGTGGTCACGTCGAGTCAAGCCATTCGACGTGGACTATAAAGTGGACTATGGTGTTGGTCTACCTGGACGACGTAATTGTCTACGCGGCTACGTTTGAAGAACACCAAACGCGACTCAAACTCGTCCTCGAAGCCCTTACCTCTGCTAGGCTTCGCTTAAAACGAAAGAAATGTTTCTTCGGTTTTGCAGAGGTGACGTACTTGGGTCACGTTGTGAGCCGGCATGGCATGCGTCCCGACCCTGAAAAACTAAAAGTGCTTACGGCTTACGAAGCTCCCACCACCGCCAAGGAGCTCTAACATTTCCTTGGATTTGCTTCGTATTTCCGTCGTTTCATTCCGGACTTTGCCAAGCGAAGCGCTCCGTTGACCGCCCTGCTGAAGAATGCAGCGTGGAGTTGGACGCCGGTCCAACAGCTCGCGTTCCTTGACATCAAGCACGCCCTCCTCAAGCCTCCCACATTGACCCACTACGACGAATCGCCCCCCATTGTCCTCCACATAGATGCCAGCCAAATGGGCTCGGCGCTGTCCTTCTGCAGGAAGACGAGTCTGGTGACACAAAGTTCTAGCTTATGCCAGCCGCCAGCTTTCCGATGTAGAGCGCCGCTGCCACTCTTCGGAACTCGAGTGCCTCGCCGTTGTCTGCGCCATCGAGAAGTACCATCCCTACCTGTACGCCATCATTTTACCATAGTCACTGACAATAGCGCTCTCACTTGGCTGCAGTCTGCCAAACGCTTAAATGCCAAGATTGCACGCTGATCCCTGCAACTTCAAGAGTACGATTTCACCATAGTGCATCGGCGCGGTTCTGCCCATCAAGATGCCGATTTCCTTTCTCGCCGTCCTTGTCCCGTGACGGCTTTGACGGATTTCAGGACTGCACAAACGCAAGATCCCGACATTGCGGCCATAGTCCAATCCCTTGCCACCGCCGCCGGCACAGGTTTCCATACACTGCGCCAGGTCTATTGAATTAAAGATAATCTCTTGTGTCATGTGAGGCAGCTCTGTGGTCGACCACCCGTGTGGTTGCCAGTGGTGCGAGCAACACTGCGGTTGCAAGTATTGCGTGGCCTACTTGACGCTCCCACAGCTGGTCACCTTGGTCGCGGCAAGACCTACGCACGAGTGTTGGAGTGCTTTTGGTGGCCTAATAAGTCCAGAGACGTCAAGGAACATGTTGCATCCTGCCAGACGTGCCAATACTGGAAATCATCCACACGAATAACCAAGCCACCCCTGAGGGCTTTTTCGCCGCCGAGTTCACCTTTTGAACTGGTTGGACTGGACCATTTGGGCCCATTCACGAAGACGCCCGCCGAAAACAGGTATATTCTGGTTGCAATCAACTACTTTTGCAAGTAGGTCGAAGCACTGCCCGTTCCAGACACCTCTTCCGCTCATGCCATTTTGTTTGTGGAACAGCATCTCTCTCGTTCTTTGGCATGGTGTGCCCGACGCCTCATCACGGATCGTGGGGGCTGCTTTATGTCCCATGTATTTGAGCGAGCCCTCCACTCCTTCGGCATTGCGCATTCCACTACATCTGTCAATCATCCCCAGTGCAATGGCCTCGTGTAGCGTGTTAACTACACCCTCACGGATATACTCGCCTCCTATGTGGCTCCGTCCCACAGAAACTGGGATCGTTTTCTTCCTGCGGCAGCTTTTGCACTAAACACTGTGAGGCAAGAAACAACGCATGTCACGCCGTTCTCAGTCGTCTATGGCAGAACACCCTCCATCCCTCTAGACGTGCAGTTGGGCCTTCCCCATCAGACTGCGTCACCAACTGACTCCGCCCAACGACTTCGTTATGCCCGCCTCGACGCTCAGCGCAACCTTCTCACGGCTCATGCGCGTGTGCAAGTGGCCAATGCGGCAGCAACACCCCTTCCCTCCTTCCGTTCCAGTGACTTGGTCCTCGTTCGCCGCACCATGCGTGCAACTGGCCGTGCCACGAAGCTCATGCCCTGATACCGCGGCCCTTACCGTGTCGTTAAACGGCTCGGCCCCGTGACATACCACCTCGAAGACCTCCCCGAGCATTGACCATGCGGTGGCACATTTTCCCGGAGCATGTGTCAAACATGAAGCGATATGTCAACGGTGCCAGCATTGACTCCGATTTAGATACCGGGTCATCACCACTACTGTCGTCACCTGCTGCCTCATTGCCTTCTCCACGAAATGCCGCCGCATAAGTGGAGCGCCTAAAGCAGCTCACCAACACTTTTCCCCCCCCCCCACTGGTGGAAAAATGTTACGGTGCACGCCGAGGAGCGCGCGCCGCCAGCGCGAGGGTTAGAGAAAAAAAGAAGAGCGCCGGGGCAAGTGGTGTTTGCCTGGTGTCCTCCATTCTTCTGTGTCTATCTCTAGGCGGGCACAGCATCCCACAACAATATATCGGCACAGAACTCCTCAGCTACATTGACTATCCTGTCCATATTCCCGATGATATTGGGAATATTAAGCTTAATTACGCTTATTAGGCTTAATTACAATGCCTGCCACCCTCTCGTTAATACTAGCGAAATCTTGTATATTGCCAGGCATATCATTATTGACAAGGAACCCTACGCCTAGTTCTCGTCAATGCGGTAAACCTCAATAACACAATACATGTGGGTTCTTCAGTGTAGTATATTTCTCATTTCGCCTCCTAACCTCTCTAAGCCCTATCACATCCCATTTCATACCCTCTAATTCCTTTAACAGTACTGCTAAACTACCTTCACTAGCTAGGGTTCGAGTGTTGAACGTATCCAAGGTCAGTTTTAGTTCAGGGTCAGGGTCAGTTGTGATGTGTTGCCCTAGCCACTTGAGAATGGTTGCTAAAAACAGTCTTTAAATACTTTTGTAAATTTTGGCTCTCACGTTTTAAATTTGACCTACTCATGAACAGCACCTCAAAAAGCTTATCACAATATGATATTACCATAAATACTGTAATCTTTGTTGCCACTGAGGCCATACACTTCTGTATTTTGAAAGATGAAATTGTTAAAAAGCAGTGCGAGAACACTTTGTTAACTTATTGATCCTTAATAGCATTTTAAATCTGCATAGTTCTCATAAAATTAAATCTGAAATCAGCATAATATATTATCATGGTCTTGAAGTTTCATGCGTATCACGTCCCCTTCTATAAATTTCTCATTCAAGACCACCATTCTCTTCAACAGTGCACTCTGCACAGATCATAAATTCAAAAGCCATAACATCAAACATATATACATACTGCCAACCAACAGGGCTTCTTCCAAAGGACAAAATCACATGAACCTCAAATTCAAATAGTAAAACGAGGAAAATAACCTCTCTTCAGGGTCCAATCAATAGGCTAATATATCTACTTACTGCAAAGCCACAGGATAGGACAGTAACAATTTTTGAGTAACGATGGAAACTGCCTCCAAGCTTCTAACAAGGTACACAAATCTAACCACAAAATATGATGTCCCTGGTTTAAAAGCAAACTCAACATGTCACATACAAAACATTAGACAGCTTCCTCCATGCCACTTGCATTTTCTCAGCAAGTAGGGCAATTGCGGGAAAAAACAGGAATATCACCAAGTAGCATATGCCTGTTGCATATTGCCGGCCCCAAACAGCTATCATCTCTGTTAATAGTACAAAATATCCTCCTTGATGCTTAGGAGTTACTACCAAAGCTACTGCTTGTGACATTAGCCTTAGCAGTAAAGTTTTGCAAATAATAAAACTGCTCGCTCAAAAATGCAACAAAAGAATATACTGTACCACTGCTGCTGCTGCAATAATTAAACTAATAAAGCTACATTAACCATGAATGATGCTGAAAATTAGGTCGATTTCAGCATGGCCTGCAGAACCAACAAGATAGCCAAGTTCAGCAGTTCTGTTTTATTCCGGGGTCTGTAAGAACTGACCTAGTTTGTAAGTTGGACTCTGCTTGCTTGTTGAAGCACTGATCTCACACACAGATCATCAATCAGAACCAGCATCAATATGTCATCCGTCCAGATTGCATCAGCCTCTTAGTAAGGAATGGCAACAGTCACAACAGACAATGCACTTCCTAAGAAAAGGATGCTCATCAGCCATGGCACATGAAACACCTCTGGCCCTTGTAATATGTACAATGAAAAACTTTAGTTTTGTTAATCTCAACCAAAATAGTGTAATTGATGCAACTAAAAGGACTTCAGTCATCCATAGCAGGGAACTATGATTTGATTAGGTGCAAGCATAGTGATTTTTGGTAGAGCAGAAAAGTACAATAGCAAAAAACTCCAGCAGTCATATATCATTAAAATGGATCAGCACAATAAATAAAATTCTTAGAGCCTGAGGAATGACCAAACATGCAAGAGAGCGAAAAATTTCAAACTTGGAACTGCGTCTCTCTCGCCGCTAGAGCCACCGCGGCAGCTCAAAAAAAGGTTTCTGTGTTGCCGCGTCAGAAATCGCGAGCGTTTTCACTTGCATGTCGATGGCGCGCGTCACTCCGTTTTGGTCGTCTCATTCGCAGCTCATTTCTTGGCAGCGTGCCAAGATGCTGCGCAGCGATAACGTCACGGCCTGTTCATCTTTTGGTAGCTCCTGGGGTGGCAGGGAGCGAACTTGGCAGAGTGCCCATGATGGCTTGATTGCACAAGCCTGGCTCGATTTATCACGCCGTGCTTGGGGCGGGCGTCAGGATCGCAGCAGCTGACCGCGTGCTTTTGTTGATTCATACATGCAAGGGTAAACGACTCCCGCAAAAAATTAAAAAAAAACTTGCTACTTCTTAACGTCCTCAGCCGCCATATTTTACTCTACGCCATGCGTACAGAACGATAAGAATGAATGACTAGCAAAAAAAAAAAGATCTGCCGCTTCTTAACGTCTGCAGGCGCCATAGCCACGTCAGCCGCCACGCGCAGAGGGCTCGCAACACACGCTGGAGAAAGCGTCCGACGCCTGTCTGAAAACGGGCTGAGCTGGCTTGGCGCATGCGTAGCACGTGCTGAAGGAGAGATAGCTCAGCAAAAGAATGGGAATACCCAGGCACATGGCTTGCAAACGTCATGTGCTGGCGCGCGGGAAACGATAACTGTAGATGCGCGCGCCTCCGGGGAATGGGCGCGGTGCTGCCCAGACCAGCTGTCCCCGAAATGTCCCCCGTCATTTCTTCTGCGCATGGCTTGAAAACGTCATGTGGCAAATGGCCAAGGGTGATGCAATCGTCTTTGGGGAAGGCACACTTTACAGTGTGTGGTGCAGTTCGATATATCGAACGACCGGCGAAATTGAGTTCGATATATGACGCGGCTTTCCTATACTTTTACATGGGATTTTCAAGGGGATATTCCGTGAGTTCGATATAACCAAAATTCGATATATCCGGATTCGACTGTACAGTGCGACACCAGATGCCACTGAAGGGTGAGTAAAGAAACCTTAATTGGCAAAGAATTGCGCTGTTCATTGCCATGCTGCTGATCGAACGATGTCTCACGAAACTCATGGTTGCACTGCTAATAGATGACGCATAAGTTGCACTTTTGCGTGCTCGTGCCTCTAGCTGCAGAACATAAAAAGTGCCAAATATCCAAATGCGAGGGCACTGGGTATATCATTTCTCCCCTCCTTTTCTCTTTTATCTTGTGGTTTCCAGCTGGGGCACCATCATGGTGTCCACCCAAAAAGAAGGGACTGGACATCAGGTCAACATCATGAGCAGCAGATCCGGCGACCTGAATTTGATGGGACAGTCCGGGCAATCCTCCCCTGACGCCCTAGAGGCCGGGCATCAGGGGTCGAGGCCAATGTTGTTGTACTTCAATTGTGCTTGGTACGCGCTGTTTTTAGTGTCTGGAGAACAGCCATCCTCCGGAGAGGAGAAAAGCAGAGCGAAGTGATCTTAATGTTCCGCGTTCTTTTGTAGCACCTTCCTCAGTTGTCTCAATAGACAAACCGCAACTGCGATCACAACCGCAGGCAGAAACTGATGCTAAATGACACCGCTTGCTGTGTCACAAGGGCCAAAATTGATTTTACTTTTTAGTACTAATAATATTATAGTATATATATATATAAAAGATCCGGCCCCTCCTGAGTGACCCACTCGCCTCTACCAATGTAGGTGAGCCGTTTAAGTGAGCTGACTCACTTTAGTGAGCGGAGCCGCTCTGATCCGCCCACTCACTAAAGTGAGCAGTCTTGCCAATCTCTTATTCCAGCATGCTGCAAGGGGAGGAAGATGCTAGTTATTAAGACTTGAATGCCCTTTGATTCCTTGATTTGTGCAAATAGTTATTCCATCTATGCAAAAAATTGCTCTCAAATGATTGTGAAAAAAGCAGAGGTGGCACAACACACTGCAAGTCATCAAAAATATCATACTTATATATCGATATCTGGCATTCAAGGTGGTGCTGGAAGTTCATTTACACACCCAAGAAAAATACACAAGTAGTCTATTGCAAAGACAGGGTGAGCTCACAGCCTGCACAGCAGCAATAGCGTTGTCAGTGAAAAAATAAAGAAGGTATGCTTTCAATTGCTGCCTTTTACCCGATGCTAGAAGGGCCACACAACAGTGAGGTCATAGAGGTTATTAGCAAGAAGGGACCACTACCACCATAAAGTGAGAAGGGACAACCTGCAAAATTTCATGACACAGCTTCTATTACTTCCCAATTCTAGGAATGTTAACTGGGCAATTATCACAGTGGTATGCACACAAAACAAAGGAGTACGAGAAGACAGGTGATCTTCATTACAATTTTTTAGAAGATTGTATAGCAAGAATAGAATTTTCCTTTATTACAGATAAGCTACAGGCCGGTACAAGAGGAAGATACTAATAGGCCATTTGAACAAACGTGCTCTCTGCATTATCTCCATAACCAGCGGCATCCACCCAGAGTGCAGGTTCATAGAGATTATGCAACATACACAGCCTCTTTTCCTTCGAAAAAAAAAAGAATTCTATCGAAGTGTTCTGGGGCACCTCTTCTAGTATTAAATCCTTTTGCGGGCAGAGCAGGGGGTGCAAAGAAGTTTATGATTGAAAATGGATGCTCTCGTCAAGTGTTTTAACCAAGCTACAGGATACTTTAGTGAGTTTTACTTAGGGCACTAGATATATGAAGCTTTCATGCTGGCAATGAATTTTTATGATGCGGGCAGCTTCAGGCGAAACAACACAATGGAACAAGGTATTTTTGTCTGCACAAGGTGCATTAAAAGCCCCCTTTATTTCCCAAGCATTTTATGTCAGACAGGTTGAATAATAGACTAGGGAGATTATATATATAGTATCATTGGTATCGTGCAGCACTGGGCATGAAACTCGGCACCTCCTTTATGTGAAGCAGATGCTCAGAACCCCAGGCAGTGGCTGGAGTATTGAGGTAGGTGTCAGCTATTTAGGAAAAGCCCAAGCCATTACTGAAGCACCCAAGCCTAAAATATTGGCAGCCTCAGATGCTACAATGGACTTCACTCTTTTGGTGCAAAATTCCAGTGACCTCATTTACGACTCTGGCATATTTGTGTGCACTGCTACACGAAAAATGCTACTCGAGGTGAACATGCAAACAAGAAGTCCACCACAAAAGTAAAGAAGCCATGATCACTAAAACAAAAATTACGAGAATCACTGCTATATGGCCTGGGGTCCTCATTTTCAGAATGACATAAAGGTAGCACACAACCACACAAGGAATCTTGTGTGTGTTTTTTTTTTCAAAGTTGTGTTATATTTCTATGTTATGTTACTAAATAACCCAAACTACTAACACTTCATACAGAGAAGACATGCATTGTTCTCATCACCATTTGCATCTCAAACCATCTAAATATCTAGGCGTACCTGGAAAATGAATCATAAGCCACTTTTCTTGCCATATGCTTCAAGGAATACCTTCTGTACTTCTGATTTGTCCTTATCACTGCCTGTAAGTCCCCAATCTGCACTTTTATTATCATGGATGCATTCTACTTTTAGTCTTGAGGATGTGTGCTTGGAACATTTATGTAGAACAAGAGGCCAAAATATGAATGTATGCTTTAGTTCATGGCGTCTAATATCCAAGGACTCAGGCTATAAGGGATTTCATCATGGGGAGCTCCGATAGGTTTCTGCCACTTGAGGTTGTTAAGTGATAACTGAAATTGCCCACATGGCTGCCTTGCAGATGCCATGAGTAAGCTGCCAGTAACACTGCTACACACTGATCACCAAAAGTAACCAGAGCTTTACTCTCAACCTGAATCTTGAAACAGCTTAAAGTGCCTGCCAAGCAAATGCAACAGTACAATAGCTGTCAAAGATCAGCAAAGTGCTGCTTCGGGCCTAAGAAAGATGGCTGCAAATGACCTCTAGGTAAGCAACTGCTGGCATCCTGAGAAAAGTATGTCATGATCATAGCACGTGCTGCAATTTCACACACTGGAGAAGCAAAAGTCAGCTTTCATCCCACCTTTTCCCCAAACTTCACCTTGATTCTGCTTATAAAAAGCATTAATGGATGGTTGTCAAGATTTCTGGGATGGGGGCCTGGTATGAATGCAGATACAGAAAACAGTGGCAATGTGCACTCTCCCTGGAAAACTCTCCAATGCCAGCAGTATCAACCCTATCTAAGCAAACCGAGGCCAGGATTCCGATCATGGCTCTTTAGTTCTAGAAACGAACACCCCTTGGCTGACCATCTTGAAGCCCTCCTCACTCTCCTCTTCTCTAGGGACGGAGCTTCCTCCTCTCATGGCCGAGAATATTGCGCAGCAGGAGTGCTGGTTGGGATGGGGGAGTTTTTTGCGGCCCAGCTTGGCACTTGCATTGCCTATCCTTCAACAGTGCGAGTGCTGGCCGTGGGGCAACCGGGGTACGGCATGTTTGGGTGTCAAGTCCCCTTCCCATCTGAGAATGGTAGCCCGTGAGGAGGAGGGGGGTATGTAGTCTGTTCTGACGCTGCACACCCAACCTTCTCGGTTGCTTATCAACAAGCGTGTTTATGTTTTCTTTTTGCAATAAGTTTCATGCCGCAACCACGGCGTAGTGCAATCTGACAGGTTCTTTTTTGCCTTCCTATCTCCACTGCCAAGTATCCCAACCAACTAGCCCAGACCGCCGTTTTCGCCACCAATATATCGCATCGCAGTCATTCTACAGCACAACCGCTAAGCTGACTCGCAAGTTAAAAGAACAAAAAAGACGCAGCAGTTACAGATTTGGGTCCCATGTTTGAACTATCGTTATTCTTCTATCTAATATTTCATGTGTATGAAAAACACTAGTAATGCACATTTTACCTGTAAGGTCAGTATTTTAGCCGAAACACAATCTTCTTCGTGAGCATGATTATGGATCGGATGCTGGTTCGATTACAGAAGTATTATTAGAAAAGATCGTGGATTGCCTACATCTGAGTTTGCATACAAATGAAGTGAAGTTGGTATTAAAAAAGGCTTTTCTTACAGTGCATAAAAATACTGGGTGTGGAAAACTGTCTCTTTGCATTGACAATCAGTGACGTGCGAATCAGAAAGTGCAGCCCGGCAAAGGCGAATGGGTGCATAAACAAAATACACGCAAGGAAAGCCTCCCCACTCTTCTCTTCACATACAACGAGCGGCTGAGATCCCACAAAACCAACGAGTGGTTGTTAGAAGCCCTAGTAGGGCAGAAGAATTTACGATGGTTTGGAGAGGGAATGAAAGAATCTCTGCGTTCCTGCAGTAGCAACACTCCTGAGGGGTGAAGGGAGCGGTTGGAGAGTGGAAAGCGCAGAGGATAATTTAAACAGAGACGCGTGAAATTAGGTGACGCTCGGCGCCATCAAGGATGATCTCTAGGCGCCTCGATACCCTGCCCTAGTCTCCAGCAGCGCTGGCCATCGATCCACCCTAGAACGATCAGTAACAAAGCGCCTTACCTCAGCTGCTTTTTAGGCGAAAACTTTTCTTGGCTCATGAGCTCGCAAATGCATGCAGGAAATATTCACTCACTTATACTAAAGAAAAAAAATTGTCGCCACCTGGAATCGAACCATTATCCCGCTGATCTCTAGCCGAGCGCACAAAACGACGCGCAAAAGTACTTCGAGCATTTTAACCAGGTCGCATTCCGCAACCTGCTGGTATGCAGTTACACCAGCATCGAGCCCTCACTTTGGCCACACATCAAAATTCCGGAAGACATATACATGCATCTAGTAAAGGTAACTAGGCAGGAGGTCGATCTTGCATAGCATATACTCCCTGCACCGGTTTCTCACAATAAGCCCGGTGAGGCACAATGTGCCATGCCGGGATTGTTGTGAGAAACAGGTCGTAACTCTCCTTATCAAGCGCAAGATTATAGTACCGATGACAGCTACAATAATGATGAGAGTAAGATGATAATTACAGTGCAGTGAGTGATGACGCTGATGGTAGTAGCAATGAAAATTACTATTCATTTAGTTCATAATGATGATAGCAGCAATAGCTATGATGATTATAGTAGGGATGACAATGACGATACACTTCAGTTAGTGAGAACAGGCAAGTTGTGGCCTTCGCCAATTGCGCTCTTCAGTAGACTTAAGCGCAGTTCTGCATTATTCCTTTTTTTTTCCACTGATCCGTGCGCGGGAAGAATGATGTAATGTGTCATGTGTCATGAATGAAAGGTTATCACGCGTCCATCAACTAAGAACAGAAACAGCACCATGGCTCAGAATCCTCAGCCGTGGTATAAGGCAGGTAACAGCTCCCCTCACTTTTATAGCTCCTTGCAGCGTTCACCCCTTTTTTAGCGAGGCTTTTCTTCTTTTTTGTTCTCTATCGCGCTTCAGCAAACAAGCATTGATGGTATTAATATTTGCATACCTGCCAACCTAAGATTTCAAAATTCGTAAAACCTCCGTGACCAGGGTGGGGGGGCTGTTTTTTTTTTACTTTTCACGAATTTACCTTTAGAGACACCCTTGCTCACTCACCCATTAGCAAAATCCGTGTCCCATAGAGTAATGAGTGAAAACTCCATTGTGTCACGATTTATTTTTGCAACGCATTTGCAGTTGCTGACTTTGCCTGCTTCAAAAACTTCTCTGTGTATGCTTGCTCAAAGCAGGTGCCACTCTGGTGTCCTTTCACCATCAGCAGACTTTCTAGAGTTTTCTCGGAAACAGATGAGCGAAACTCCATTCGAGTTTTGTTGACAGAGCTGAATATTCTCTCAAATTTAGCGTTACTGTCGACGTCGAGCAATCTTTGAAAGTCTTTCAGTCGATCTTTCCGCTTTGAGCTTTTCTCTAAGTAAAAAAAAAATGTCAACCAAGGCCTCATCAACCTTTACAAGAAGACATGCAGCTCCTTTTTGGGTGGCCAAGTTGATGAGGTGGCATGGGTAACCAACCCCGATTAAAGCTGGTTGGGCCTCCCTCAATACAGTCGAAACGCAGTTTTTTTTGCCAATCATGACGTGGGCATTGTCAGAAGACAATGCCAATAGGTTTTCAACAGGCAAACTTCAGGACTTCATTTCGTCCAGAATCAGATTTCCAATTTTCTGACCCGTCGCTTCTTCTTGGATTGTACCAAGGCAAAGGAGGTGGCTTTCAACTCTACTGGTCTCTTTAACGAAGTATGTCTCAATAATAGGGTAAAGCTGCGTATCCCTATTGTTACTTCTGTCCACAGCAATCGAAAATACCTGCTTTTTTAGGGCATCCAGCAAAGGAGTCTCTGCGTTCGCGGCCATTTCACGAACAATTGCCGTCGTCTTCGTCCGTCCACAGGCATAGCGTTTGGCTTCCTCGCACTTGGGGAACGTTTTCCGGAAAAGTGGTCCAGTGTGATCACTGACACTGAGCAGTATGTCTTGTTCAACTAAAAAACGCTGTGAAATGGCATTCTGCACGAATCACACCGAGGTCGCTGTCACTGCGAACAAAACTTGTAAGGCTCAGCTGGCTGTCCGCAGCTCGCACGTATCCTTGGTGCTTTTTCGAAGAGATGTGGATCTTTATGTCGGACTTGCCACCATGTGAAATGTTAACATCACAGGCACAAGTGGTGCAAAATCCAAACTTCTCTCCTTTCTTAGACGGCACGAAGCACGGAAATTCTGCCGCGTACGACTTCAAAAATACTTGGAAGTACTGTCGCGGCTTTGAGCCCGCCATTGCACTGCGAAACCACTACTACTAAAACTTCAGAGTTACACTGAGTCGGACGCGGCCGCAGATCACGCAAAAACAAAGACCAACACCAAAGTTGCCCAAACACGTGAACAAAGGAACAGCCACTAGCCTGGCGGAGGCGGTACTGAGTTTTGGATATGGATTCGTGTTCCCTCGAGTAGACGATAGAAGTCACTACAATGTTTGCAGCTGCTGATATCACAAATATGTGTTGCCCTCTCGTGGCTGCCAAAGGTACCATAATAGTCTTAACACGGCCTCAGAGATTACCCTTCCGCACGTGTGGTGTTATCTCGGAGGCCATAATGTTATAGATGTCCGCACTTTTTTTTTTTCCGAAAATAACACATTTTCCTTAAAATTTCCTGCAAGATTCGTAAAATCGTAAGACTGGTCAAAATTCGTACATTTTACGGAAAGTTCGGAAGAGTCGGCAGGTATGTATTTGGGAGTGCGCGCTCCAGAGCTGCACCAGTGTTGCGTGCAGCATAAGGGTGTGGCGCATGCATTATTCACTCGCTATCTTACACCATGCACGGTGAGGCAGAGCCCAACACCACCTTTGCCAGATCATCTCAAGCGAGCATGGTTTTTTGTTCGAGAACAGCAACTCGCCACAATGCCACGTGGCCGAAATAAACTTATCTTAAAACTGCTAGAGAAAGACATGGCGCTATGTTCGTCGCTGGGACGAACAGCCAATGTTTCTTTGATGGGCTGTACAGGAATCATGCGGGATACAGTCTTCATCGAAATGCGGCTGCCGGAGCACACGTTGCAGGTGAAATGTCACAGTTCTGCTGCAGCCTTCCGCCGCTGCCTTTGCCGCCGAAAAAGGCACGAAATTACAGGTGAAAACCAGGAACCGCTTCAAATATAGAAGCCTATATACGCTATTTCTCTGTGCTCAACTTACCGCTGTCTCACAAAAATCTCTCCTCTTCTGCCATTGCCTAGAACCCTTCCCGGCAACATTTTCTTGTCTTTTCTTTTTGATAAACCATTTGTCTTATATTTCTTCGTTGGTTCTCCTGGTCTTTTATTGCCTCGCTTTTCTATCTTTTTGTACTTTTCTTTTTCCCTTCCTGTTTTAGGAAAGCAGCACGGACATGCGCTATTTTCCGACTGCACAAATCTCATAGATTAGGAACAAGGTCCTATCAGATGAATGAAAAACCATCTTGATAGCGATGCTGAGCGTGCACACATTTGTCAGTTCGGTTTTCCCCTACCCAGTAGATTGGATCCGCAGCAAGCTCAAGGCACGCAGTCAGCGTTCACCACGTGTCTATGCTATCATTGAAAAGGACAATATCCGCATCTTCTATTTCATAAATGCTCCGTGAGTCGGAAAACTCTTGAGAAAGTTACTTTGACTTACAGCTAATATTTACAAGACATTAGGCAACCAGCGCTTCAAACAATACACCACTGTCACAATCACAGCATGTCAGGATAATTGAACACTGTACTCTGAAAGTGAACATTAAACATTCAAACTCGTAAGTGCAAAGCTGAAGTGAAGCCTGCACGCTTTCGGACTGACGCAGAAACAGAAGCTCATTAAGGGGAAACACGGGTCTTGAAGGCGGAAAAATCGCCCAAAAATCAATTTTTAGAAAACTGAAGTATTAGAATCTACAACTATTATTCTCTGATTCCACCAAGTTTCTCACCTCTCGTGTCAATATTTGAGGCGTAATATCAATTTATAACAAGTCGGCTGGCTCATTTCAAGCTGATATTTTCACTAAAATAGAGCATTTTTCAAAAAGTATAGCTTCCGTTCCATGGCCGCGCTCACGGCGATCTTGGTCTCTTTCGAAAGAGTGGCTTTTCGCCTTCAAATTTCGCGCTTCTGCACGTCGTTTCGCTCATTGGTTCGATACAAACAAAGAAAAGAAAAAAAGCCACAGCACACGTTCCTATTCGTTGCTTCGGTGCATGTGACAAAAAGGGACCCTGTGATTGGCCGTTCGCGTCTCGCGTCGTCTGCTGCGTGCGTCAGGGCAGTCGGAGCCGTGCCCTTAGACGCCCTAGTGCTGTCAGCCTCGAACGCCTCGGAGATCTCGCAGCGATGTCTACGCCAACGAGAAAGTTTGCGATGCATCATAAATACGGCAAAAAAAGGAAAAAGTCGTCGATCGGCAATGCTAAGAAAGGTGCTTTGGTGTTGCGAGACGCCGAAAAGGAGCAGATTCCTGCGTCCAGTGACCGTGTCGACGAACCTACGGATCAGCTAGGCCTAGCGGGCCCGTCAAGCGAGCACACTTCAGACGTCGTCAGCCGCGTTCGTCACGATACAACGCTTCTGACGCCTTCCGATCTGGCAAGTGAAAAGAGAAAAGCCGACGCCAAACTGCGGGAGTTGGATTCAACGCCAGCAACGAAACGTAAGACAGACTTTGCCGCCAGCGATGCCGCGATCTGCCCGCTTGATGAGACGAGCTTCGCCATGATTTGCATCGAGTCGATCAACAGCCTTCTTGACGGTGCAAAGTTTAAAACGTGTGGAGGGAGTGTTAAAATCGGCCGAGGTGATCGTGAATACGGCCTCGCTGTCAAGCTTTTCTTGACATGTGTCAACTGCGGCGACAAGGCATCGGCGTGGAGTTCGCCGCGTGTGGACGGAAAGCAAAGTGTAAATCCTTTCGCTGTGAACATTCTGGCTGCGCGCGCGATGCAAAGTACCGGCAACCGGCGGACTGCATTCAACGACATCTTTGCCGCGATGAATATTTCCCATCGTGGACTGCACACGAAAACGTGGCAGAGCTATGTAAAAGAAAAGCTGACGCCTGCCGCGACGCGTGCAGCCGAGAAAGTGACCATTGAATGCGCGGAGTCAGTCCGGAAGCTGTACGATGAACTGAACGTTGACAATCCTGGCAACGTAGCCGTGTCCTACGATGGGACTTGGATGATTCGTGGGCATTCTTCCTACATCGGAGTCGGCACTGTCATCAAGCTTTTTACGGGGCTTGTCCTAGACTACGTTGTCCTGAGCAATTTTTGCGCAGAATGGAGAGCAAGCCACGTCTGCCAGAAAAATACTGATAAAAAGGCTGGTGAGATGGAAGTAGAAGCAGCCCTAATCCTATTTAGAAGATCGCTCCAGAAGCACAACCTCAGATATACAATGGTGCTGTCAGACGGCGACAGCCGGTCCTTCCTCGCCCTGAAAGATGACCAAGTGTATGGCTAAGTTGAGGTCACCAAAGAAGATTGCATTAACCATGTTCAAAAGCGGATGGGGACAGCTCTCCGCAATCTGCTGTCAAAACAAAAAGGGTCAGGCTCGGAACCACTTGGTGGTAAAGGCAGACTAACTGGTGATCTAGTCAACAAGCTAAGTTCTTACTATGGCTGGGCACTCAAGTCCCACAGTGGCAACATAGAAGAAATGGCAAAAGCGGTGATGGTTACCTATTATCATGTGACATCAAATGATCAGGAGTCGGATCACAGCCTTTGCCCAACAGGTTCAAGTTCGTGGTGCCGGCAAAATGCTGCCAGTGCCAAAGGAGAGCCAGCCCCAAGGCACCGCTACAGCCTTCCTAGTCATGTATGCAAGGCATTGCGACCAATTTATGAGCGCCTCTCTGACAAGAAGCTCCTTGAGCGATGTGCAAGGGGAAAAACCCAAAATAATAATGAGAGCCTGCACTCTCTCATATGGGCACTGGCACCAAAAGAAAGGCACGCATCCCTCTTCAGTGTTGAAGCCGCAGTTGCAGAAGCAGTCTTGAAGTTTAATATAGGGTACCAAAGGACCTCGGTAGGAATTTTGAACGAGCTGTGTTTGAATCCTGGCCAGAGAAGTGTGCGGCGTATGGTAGAAAAGGACAAGCTTCGGTCCGTTGCATCTACAAGCAAGCGTGCATCGGCAGAAAATTTGCAGCGTGCTCTGAAAAAGCGCCACAAAGGTGGTAGTGCTCAAAATGACTATGCCCCTGGGGCATATTAACAATGTCTGGTAGTTGACATGTACATATTTTTTACTTTTAGTGATTAAAAATGACTTCCGTTTGTTTTTCTCATTTTCTCAAGATGTGAATTTTGGTCTCCTGTCAAGTTGGTGAATGCGATATCTCAACACCCATTGCAGATACAGCAATGATTTTTGTTTCAGCATTAAGCCAAATATGTGGAGCACACAATGTTGCAAGCAGATTTCTTAATTATTGCTTTAAAATTTTTTAAAATGGCACTTTTTGTGACCACTGTGTTTCCATGTTACGACTACTAAACTTCAATGTGCAATAAAATGAAAAATAATCATGAAATCAAAAATCTGCTTGCAACATTGTGTTCCTTATTCATTCTAGTATATAGCTATATGCTAATAAGAAGTTTTTGTGAAGTGGTTTTTTTTCCTATTGTTTTCACAGCAAGTGCACCATTGTTCTTAATTATCTCAACACCTAATTGGTTCAGAGAAAAACTAATTATATTTTTGGAATCAGCACCAGGAACTGCACATGTGTGCCAAGTTTCATCACTTTAGTTCAAAAATTAAAGAAAATGGCTTTAAGACCAGTGTCCCCCCTTAAAGGAGACCAGTCAAAGTTCAGGAAAACTCCGACGTGGCTGCGATATCTGACATAACCGTTCTCGGCCACGCAATCAAGCCATTGCACCAAAGTCGTCCAACACTACTGCCCACCACGGAGCTCGCACGGAAATCATAGGCAAGGCACTGAGACCAGCGAGAGCCTTCACAAATGAAATTCGAACAAGATTTTAAAATATCGCAAATAGCAGCCAACTGACCGCCCACTGTGAACCTGCTGAAAAGCAAGAATGCACTTTAAAAAGGAACAAAAATTTAAAAAATACTGGTCCTCACTCCACCGGTCTGAGGGCGGACACAGACTTGCATGTGCCAGCGAAAATACATTCCGAAACTATACCTCCCGCACCTAATACTGCGCTGAAAAATAAAGTGATCCTCCCTCTCTCTCTCGCAGCTATTCTTTCTCTTTTCTTTTCGCCCCGGGCTTCGACGAATGCCTCCATGGTCCTCACTAGCCTCCCTTCTCGATTTCCCATTCCTTTCCTGCCGGGCATAGCTCGAGTGCTGAAGATATTAGATAGCAGTAGCCGTGGCCGGGAACTTTCTTTTCCTTACAGTTTATTTTTTTGATGCACAACTACTACCACCACAAGGCCTGAACACCTGCAAACAATCTCGATAGGTGGCATGAACCGTAAGCAAGCACAGAGAAGGGAAGGAAAGAGTTTTCCGCCTTGACCCCAGTAGGTCCGCCAACTTGTCCCAGAAAAGAAGCATCCGTGGACGACGCTTGGAACAACATTTGTCAAAGTACTTCTAGCACCGTGCATCAGAAGAAATCTCATAAATGGATGGAGAAAAAGGTTCGCACAATTTTCCAACTGACACGACGACACGACAGTGTACGAAAAGGGCTCAAAAAGCAAGCTCCGCTCTCAATCGAACATGCCTGATGTTAACGTGGGTTAACGCGGCAGTGGATGTTATGTGGGGATGTACTGACAGGGCAACCAAAGCGGTCGCTTGCTGTCGTCACGCGTGCTCGTCAAGATGTGAAATTGATGGAAGTCTTCAACTGTCACGCCCACAAAAGCGATCAAACTGGCAGCGCAGTTTAGAATTTTGCATACTCCCTCGGGTATGCAAAGATACCCTACTGAAAATATTGCGGGAGACTGCGTGGTTATCGACCTGCACAGCGCGAGGATCTGCGTCGCGAGGACGTGCGACATGAGGACGTGTGCATGATGCGAGGATGTGCAATGTGCGCACGGCACGAAGGTGTGCACACTGCGAGGACTTCTGTACCCGTGTACTGTGTGTGCGGCAAAATCTGTGCAAAGCTATCAACATTCAGAATGCATGAATGTGTGCACTTAGTGCAAGGAATGAGTGCACTCTGAAGGTGCAAGACAGCAGTCTGATCTCAGACGAGACACATTCGACATGGGAATGCTACCATTCTATGGTGATACTCTGCATGGTTGCAAGGCTCCTACTTCACTCGTTTGTGTGGCGCATAATACTAATATGCCAGCTTTAGGCCTTATGCAAGGCCTCAATCAGTGTCTACTTGAGTTGTGACACAAAATATTTTGTAGAAATGATGCTCTCCATGAGATGAGCCTCAAGTGTAAAAAATGCAAGCTTTCAAAAGACATACATGTGGTCCCCTGGATTGGTTTTATTGGCTGATACACCGTGGCCCCAAAACATCTGCTTTCGGTCCACCAGGTTTCTTCAACTGCTCTTGGTCTGTTGGATTCGAGCTTGGATACAGGTTTTCACTGTGCGACGTCTGCAAAATGCAAAAAAAATAGGCAGGACTATATTCCATAATCTGAAAATTCAGCTGTCTTTTCAAAACATTGAGAAAGGGATAAGTAGGTGCTCTACTATTAATTGATAACAATTCAAAATGTTTCGATTCTGAACTACAAAAATCTGAGCAACTGACACAAGCATACGGGCTGTTCAGCATCAGTCCACCACAAAATCTAATACCTTAGTTGAACAGATATTTCAAGTCTTTGAACTATATCCTATCAATGACATTTGAGCACTGCTTCATAGAAAGCTACAATAACTACAGAGTCAACAGAGCAGTGCAAAACTGGATATTTAAATGGCCTTTGAGAAACAGAAGTGTGCACTCTAGGATATGGCTCAGTACACAGGGCCAAGGAATAAAACCAAACCTGAAATGAAAGATTATGCAATCCTACATATACGATCTTGGAAGGAAAACAAAATTGCACACAGAACAGTGCGGAAAGTATATCATTGCAACTTGTACAAAAACAGCTGACAACACATCTCCAAAAGTGCACGAGTATTACTTGAGCCTAGAAGCGAATTACTGATTGCAATAGCGGGGGTACAAGAGCTTAAAGTGAGATGATGGAATCTTTCAATGGTGATCGAGAATGCCATGAAAGAGTGGCATAACTCAGAGTTTACTCAAGGCTTGATTAGGATTCAGGACGGCCCCCGCCTCAGCCTTCCTTCCAATAAGGTTTTCTTGAGAAATGCCCTAACCACCCCAGGCAGTGGAAACAGTGCATGGAGATCAGGTTAACTGATATTCACAAACATGCCTTGACTGAAACCTTTACTCCAAGCAGTCCTCGAGGCCTTTTTTTTTTTCTAGAAATGAAGCTCTACTTGAATTGCTCCTCGAGTGCAGGATAAAACTGAGAATCTAAAAGTGGCAATGACACTACTATGGGGACACCTCGACCTCCACTTGCCAACATGGGGCATCGCAGCCTTCACACACTGTGCGGACTTCGTTCTACTGCATACCAAGCCTTTCATGAAAGTGCATACAATAAGAATTCATAGACCCATTCTCTGAAGCATTGCTCTGAGGACTTCAATCTGACTCGAAAATACTGAAACATTGTTTCAGGTACGACCAAGACAAGCCTTCTGAAGTTCCTGCAGCTGACGTTGACCATGGATAACTATCGTCAGTTGCAGATTTCAATGCTGTGGTTGATCATCGCATTACGTTACTGTGGTGTAGGCACATTTCAAGTCGTCACCGGATACCTCAGCAATATTTCAGAGCATGCCGAGTGCTAACTTGCAGAAAGCATTTGATGGTTAACAGCAAATGAAGTATGTGCAGTTGTTTCTGTGAACCACTGTGGACAGTGGTGCAATTGTGGGGAATGGCATATTGTAGATAGGAAGACAGCGAGGCACCGGAGGTGCAGCTGTGCCACGGAATACCTGTGCTGCACACATCAATGGCTCCCTGATTGCCTCAAATATACCTATATGTCTAGATGCACAGTGCTGAAAGGGAGGGGGTCAATTCTGTCTTTTTAGCTGCGGAGGAATATTTGCAGTTGGTGAAAGACATGGCTTTTCAAGTACGCTTACAATTATAGCTCCTAGCTTGCTTGGAAACAGAAGCAGCATTTGCTTCTGAAAGTTGCTGGCTCGGGTGCATGCGCTACAACATGCGCTGCTGAACACTCTGAGGGCAAATATGCAACTATGTCACTAGAGTTCACAGCAGTTCTCAAAGCCTAAATCTTGTTTTACATGAGCCATATGTCACCGACAGCGAATGTTGGTAGACATGAACTGTTTTCAGCTATTTTTCACAGCTGCCTTGTTCATGCAGTCTGCAAAACATGTTTTTCTAGGCTGTGACTTTTTTTGAACGTCCAAAAGCGACTCAGGCTATGAGAGATGATGTAATGGAGGAGTTCGGAAATTTCGACCGCCTGGAGTTCTTTAATGTGCACTGATGTCGCACCGCACACGGGCGCCTTACTTTTCGACTCTATCGAAAAGCGGCCGCCACAGCCTACTAGCCTGCGACTCTTGAGGCAGCTTGTGGATGCTGTTCACAAGGACTTAACATTAGAAAATGAGCATGTTACACGTAGTGGCATGCATTTTCCGGGCCAAATTTTGGCCTTAGTCTTGTCCCCGTATAACATTTGTGCTGCCTGGAGTGGAGGAATATATCTAGAGTATACAACGTCGGAGGAAATGCTGAAAAGCAATCAAGAATCTGAACTGAACCTTAAGTAGAGTAAAGACTGTTTCCTTCACTTTATGGAGCTGAGGTAGTGTCGCGTGGAGACATGTTTGTGAATTCAGCCACAAGGGTAAAATTTGAATTAAAAACTATTTCACACGCATAACACTCATGTCATAATGTCAAGTCCTCTGAATATTCAGAAGCAACCTCGATATTCACAGGCTAGCAGAGCATGTTTCCCAGCCTGCAGATAAAGGCAGCTGTAAAAAACAGCTGGAAATGCCTAATGTAAGCAATGTCACTACTGTTGTTATACAGTTCATGTAGAACATGACATACATATTGAGAAATGCTGTGAATTTTAGTGACCAAATGTGTTTATTAAGGTTTGGTTTGAAGTTGCTGCTACACTTGCTCTATGACCTTGCAGGGCTCAGGGGTGAGGGAAAAAAACATGCGAGCTGCTTCTCTACATATACAGTCGAACCCGGTTATATTGAACCCGGATATATCGAATTTTGGTTATATCAAACTCACGAAATATCTCCTTGAAAATCCCATGTAAAAGTATAGGAAAGCCGCGTCATATATCGAACTCAATTTCACCAGTCGTTCGATATATCGAACTCTGCACCACGCACTGGAGAGTGTGCCTTCCCCAAAGACGATCGCATCACCCTTGGCCGTTTACCGTGTGATGTTTTCAAGCCACTCGCGGAAGGAATGAGAGGGGACAGTTCGGCGACGGCTGGTCTGGGCAGCGCCGCGCCCATTCCCCAAAGGCACGCGCATCTGCAGTTGTCGTTTTCCGCGCGCCAACACATGATGTTTGCAAGCCATGTGTGTGGGTGTGCCCATTCTTTTGCCTATCTCTCTCCTTCAGCACGCGCAATGCATGCACCAAGCCAGCTCAGCCCATCTTTCTCCAGCGTGTGTTGCGAACCCTTTGCGTGCGGCGGCGGACGTTGCTATGGAGCCTGCGGATGTTAAGAAGCAGCAGCTCTGTTTTTTTTTTGTTTTTTTTTTGCAAGAGTCATCTTTTCTTATCGTTGTACTGTACGCATGGCGTAGCGTAAGATATGGTGACTGCGGACGTTAAGAAGCAGCAGTTTTTTTTTTTTTTTTTTTGCGGGGATGTTTATTTTAATTTTTTTTTATCGTTTATCCTTGCATGTATGAATTAGCGAAAGCACGCGGTCAACTGCTGCGATCATCACGCCCGCCCCAAGCGCGGCGTGATAAATCGAACCAGGCTTGTGCAATCAAGCCATCACGGACTTCGCCAAGTTCGCTCCCCACCCCCGCAGGAGCTATCAAAAGATAAAAGCGCCCTGACGTTATCGCTGCGCAGCATCTTGGCACGCTGCCAATGAGCTCTGGATGAAACGACCGAAACGGACTGACGCGCGCCACCGACATGCAAGTGAAAATGCTTGCGATTTCTGCCGCCGCGGTGCCGCAGAAACCTTGTTTTGAGCTGCCGCGGTGGCTCGAGTGGCGAGAGGGGCAGTTCCAACAAATTTGAAAATTTTCGCTCCGTCGCTGCCGCCCGTTGCTAAGATCGCTCAGTCGCTTGCATGTGAACGAGCTGGCCTTAACGCATTATTTTTTTTTCAAATTCTCGGGTGAAAAAGTGGAGGGTGGGTTGATTACGCGACAAATACGGTATCGTTTTTTCACATCGTAAGTGCCGTCACAAGCCGATTTCTGTATATCGAATTATCGATATATCGAACTCTTTCGCGATCCCCTTCGATATAGCCGGGTTCGACTGTACACCCAAACCAAAAAATTCAACCCACTTTGTTTCCAAACAAAGCTGGGAGCCACAATGGTCACTGAACTTGAAAAGCCATGCCTTCTGCCTACCGTGAATATCTCTCCAGAGAACAAGTGAACCAATCGCTTTGACAGCACCATGAGTGCGAAGACGTGTAATACCCTGATGTGACAAGGAAGCCATTGATGCCTGTAGCATAGATGTTGGCATTGTTCACAAGGCTCAATCGCACTTCTAGTGGCCCCCAGCTTCCTTTATACGCACTTGCTAAGACCAAAAATGGGAAGACTGCACAAATTGGGGGGGAGGGGGGTGAGGCTGCGTTTGAATCCAAAAGGGGAGAGGGGGCTGCTATTTTCAGGCAGTGTCTGATGAGTCCTAATCTAAACATCCTAAGCATAAACACATGCAGCAGCAAGCATGCAAAGCATGTCTAAAGGTGTGCGTCAAGATATCTGCAGGCTGCCGCCGAGTGTTCTCGCTACGTCTCTATAGCCAATGCAAAACTGATCTGCATGCCCACCACCAGTTTCCTCTCAGCACCACCAGAGCGCTGTTTAAGTTTTTTAATACAAAACCATAACTAGCCCTTTTACACGTAATTTCGTCCGCGACCGTTGCTGGCTGCGATGGTTCTGAAAGAAGAGCAATCATGCCATTGTTGAGCATAGAGCAGCTTGGTAACATGACGCATGCAACTGAGCTCAATACAGGAGGGTCAGATAGCATGATATTTGGGCAAAGCCTTTAACCTCAAGTGCATCGAGTGGCTGCCCTTAGCAGAGAGATGGAAAGCGAAGCGCCAGCAGAGCATCTATATCTACTGTGCCTGCATTAGCTGTGCACCGCTGCCTACAAGAAACGCAGTACACAAACTGTTTTTGAGGCCAGCCACACCTACTCTCGCTCGGCTAGTCTGCTTTGATTGATTTCCTGCTTAGACAATGATGCCGATGGTGCTAATGTGGCCACTGATGGAGATGCTGGAAATTATGATGTGGCTGCTGATTCCTTGGCGCTGGTTCCGCAAAAGCCATTCTTTGCAGGCAGAAGCTCCTTATCGGAAGATTTAGGGCAGTGATCGTGCAATCAGAAAGTTTGGTCAAAAATCTTAGGTCTCCTGGAAAATCAGAAGGGTTGGCTGCAGGTATGTATGCAGCATGCCTTCCCCACAAGTGTGTCCTTGTCTGTGGAAGCCACCATGCAGGGCTAACTTGCTATTAGTCCTCAAATGTGTAAAAATAGGTTTTGAAACATTGCTCATATACAGTGACAACTTGAAATGTGCAACTCCACAGAAGTATGTGATGATAAATTACGTCACAGGAGTTAGTGATAGACCATGGTTATGCATACTTGCAGGGATGTCAGGAGGATAGCCAAAGCTATGCCCACGAAAAAATAATGTGCCAGAAGTTCTGAGTTGACCAGGGTTGACCTGGGCCGTCACTCAGCCAATGCTTCAGAGAACAGATCTGTCCATGCTCACTGTATCCCGCAAACCCGCAGAACAAAGCCCACGTAGCGAGCAATTGATACGATGTCAAGTGTTGAGTGGCAGTCGATGAGCCCTCAAGGTCACATAACTGCCAACAAATGAAAAGCAGGCATTGAGGGCTGCGTAGAGTTGAAATGAAGGTGTTCTTGTGAAGTGCCGATTTCCTGTCACTATACTCAATCTCACAAGCTATCTACTGCACTGGAAAAGGCACAAGAGCCCTGGCCCGTTTGGGATCATATAGATTGTACAGTAAAAGCTTGTTAATTCGACTCCTGTTAATTTGGAAAATCGGATAATTCGACCTTCGCGCCTGGTCCCCAGAATTATGTATGGAGTCTATGGGATGAAACTCTCGTTAATTCGGACGGATTTGACCGCACAACGGATAATTCGGACAACTTCGGGCAGCTACCGAGGCTCGAAAACGAAAATAAGACGAACGCGGCGCAATAGCGATACCCAAAAGCAGCATCGCCATAGACATCAATTAATCAACTTGGCTCGACTTGTGGCTTGATGGGCGCTTTTTCTTGTTTTTTCACGAGTCGACGTTACTGGCAGTGCCATTTTGTCGTTTTGCTGCTGTCGGTGCGCTACGCTGTTGTATTGAAGACTGCTCGCTTTAGTGCGGCTCATTGCTTCTCTGTTGTGTGCTGGTATCACCGCACTAGTCCCCGATGGCAACACCGGCGAAACGGCCGAAGAGCTACGAGGCCAAGGACTTGGCTACCAAAGTGGAAATTTTGCGGGCCTTTAAGAACGGGCTCTCCCGACAAGAAGCAATGAAAAAATGACGTTAAAAGGAGTACTTTAAGCACATATGTAAAAAATGAAGAACAGATTCTTCAGGCGTTCGAAAGCGAGAAGTTCCAAGCATCAAGAAAGCGTCTGCGAACAGCAGCTCATCCGGAGTTGGATGAAGCCTTGCTTCGGTGGGTGGTCAACTCGCGTGATGCACACCTCCCGCTGAGTGGACCCCTCATCATGGCGCAGGCCAAGAGGTTTACACTGATGATGCATATCGACGGATGCAAAGCGTCAGAAGGGTGGTGTGCACGCTTTAGAGACAGACATGGTCTCGTTTTCAAGACTGTGTGCGGCGAAAGAGGTGCCGTCAACGAAGATGTTGCCAACAACTGGAAGAACGCTCAGCTGCTGGAACATATCGCAGCATATGATCCAAATGACATTTTTAATGCTGATGAAACAGCACTTTTCTTTAAGGCATTGCCTGACAAGACTGTGACAATGAAAGGAGATCCCTGCATCGGAGGAAAAAGGAGTAAAGAACGAGTCACCGTTCTTTTAGCCGCAAACATGACAGGGACAGAGCACTTGCCGCTTGTCGTCATTGGAAAGGCACAAAAGCCACGGTGCTTTAAGAACGTGCCTGCTCTTCCAATGGAGTACCGGGCTAATAAGAAGACCTGGATGACATCGGAATTTTTCGCGGCTGGATACAAAAGTTAGACAGACAGTTTTCCGCGAAGAACCGCAAGGTGTTAATTGTCCTTGACATCTGTAGTGCACATAACAGTGCCACCGGACTGAACAACATTGAAGTTGTATTTTTGCCGCCCAACACTACAACGGCCCTCCAACCAATGGACCAAGGTATAATTCAGTATGTGAAGACTAAATACCGCAGGCGCGTGCTGGAACGCATGCTACTGTGCAATGAAGTCGGTAAGCAGTACGACGTGAATCTTCTGAGCGCGGTCAACATTCTTGCCTTATTTGGAAGAACACGCCTGCGCACGTCATTGCTAACTGTTTTCGACACAGTGGCTTTGTTTTGCCTGAGCCCTGCAATGACACAGTGGCAGAAGTATCGCCAGACGACAATGTAGATGACTACCCGGATTTCGGAGGTGTGCTGCCGGATGCGGTGACACTCGCCGATCACATCAGCATTGATGACGGCGTTGCTACAGCCGGCTCTCTAACTGAGGAAGAAATTATCCGGGACGTACTGCACGGCGAAGATTCGGAGGAGGAAGAGGCGCTACGAGGAGCAGCCTCGGCCCCCTCGCACTGTGAAGGAAGCAGCAGAGGCCCTCGTTGTGTTAGAGGAATTTTGTTGGGGCAATGCAGATGGCATGCGTGCTGCTGAGCACCTGGAAGGACTGAGGAAAATAGTATCCACGCGGGTTTCTGCGGGAATGCAGACAAGCATCCATGATTACTTTAAGTAATAAAGGTATGTTGAGATAAAATCGTGCATGTTTTTTTTTTGTTCTCTCGATAATTCGGACATTCGGTTAATTCGGACACATCTTACGGTCCCTAGAAGTCCAAATTAACGAGCTTTTACTGTAGTAGGTAATTGCGCTAAGTGCCTCTCGCCCCTTGAATTGGCCAAGGTGAAAGTAGGAGCACAATGACCTACTTGGACTCTGCAAAAGCTCAGTGCACCACCTATCCTATATATCGAAATTCCTGTAGGAGAATATTTTTGCAGGTCCTTGGTGCACAGTCACGTGACACATGGGTGACGTAGCCTATATGTCACATACACATATCTCATAGATTTTTTTTTACAGAGGCGCACTGCTCAGTCAAGACGCGATGCGCGGGAATATAGTGAGCACCAATTCTGTGCATTTGCAATTTTTTGCTTTCATTCTGTTTCGTCTGATAGTTTGGTGGGGCGGCTGGTATGCAATGTGACGCGGGGATTCTGGAGTCATGAGTCTGCTTTTTCGCAGCATGCCGCAGGGATGGTGCGTTTGCTTCCTGCAGTCTAATAAAAATGTGCAAGAATACTTGCTGTGTGCGGGACTGCATAGATATCGAGTACCAGAGTGCAAGTTATTTGCACACACGCACACCCATACACATGCAGTTTTGTAGTGGCGCAAAAAGTAGTTCTGTCAAGACAGAGCCTCTTCTAAAGGGCATGTAAATATTGATGTTTGGATTAAGCAATAGAATTATATCAGACATTTCACGTAAGGTTTGCTTTATGGGGTTTAACGTCCCAGAGCAATTCAGGCTTGTATCACATGAGGGGGTTTAACTCAAGGAATAAAACTGGTCCCAGTGCGTGGGCACAGAAGCAGTCAAAACTTGGGTGCTCCCTCCACTGCCACTCAGGCCATCGCAACGCATACCTCACTGCTACAAAAAAAAAGAGAAGAGCAAGCGTGCATACTGCTCTGTGCTTTGCTACTCACTTGAAACCGAAACCTTGCCGCCTGCGTTGGCCAGCCTGGCCCCCGATTCTTTCATCCTGTCTGCACAGCTAAGTAAAAAAAAAAAAAAAGAAAGGAAGAAGAAAGCACGCATGCTGCTGTGCGCTTAGCTCGCAAGACAGCTAGACCCCCCTCCCATTACCCCACTCCCCCTTCCTACTCACACGCAAATTATCGAGTGCCCAGGGCAGCTCGAAGCAGTCACTTGCTTTAAAGTGCTTCGTCGCCCAACTTCCCAGTACCCTTTCGTCCTGCCTGCGCAGACTTGAGAAAGACCGTGCAGCCCTTTTCTCACTCCCTCCCAGTAGAATGAAAACAAAAAACATGCAGGACATGCAGGAGTGACAGACACGTCACTTTTGTGTCAAAAAGATATGGGGGTTACTTTGCCCTGAGCAGCAGCATAGGGAGCGCTAAAGATTTGATTGCTTCTGTGCGCAGCACGTTAGAGCACAGGGCACAATCGACCGCCTTTGTACCTTAAGTTAAATCCGTTATGTGAAACAACTCTAGTGCCGGAAAATTGTTGGTTCATAAGCTGAGCCACGTCATTTATAAATTCCCAGCTTAATTTCAAACATCAAAGTTTATGTGCCCTTAGAAGATGCTCTCAGTCTTGACAGTTATTTCTTTTCCACCACTACAAAACTGCATGTGTGTGGCATGCGTGTGTGCAAATAACTCATGCACTAGCACTAAATAAATTTGCGGCCCCACATAGGGCAGTGCCCTTGCATGTTTTCATTACAATGAGGAAAGCAAATGCACAATCCCTGCAGTGCACTGAGGAAGCAGACTCTTGACTCTGTGTCCTTGCATTGCTCGAATACCAGTAACCCTGCTAAACCAACAGAAGAAAAAGAACGAAAGCTAAGGAAAGGATTGCGAACACACAGAATCGGCGCTCACTTTACATTCCCCAGTATCCTGCCTTTTGACTGAGCAGCGCTTCTCTCTCAAGGAAAAAAAAAATGAGTATGTGACATATAGGCTATTCACGTGATTGTGCACTGAGGACCTGCAAAAATATTCTCCCAATTCCCTTTGGGGCAGAAGTTGGGTGCAATGCTGAATATTTCTGTATCAAGCCTCATGCTATGCACAAATCTGATGAGAATGCCTTCACTATTGAAAACCAGGAGGAGAGGGGAGGGGGGGGGGGGGCTATGAATTGTACTTGTGAGGTTAAGGGGAAACAAACACTGGTCTTACAACAACTTTTTATTATTAGGGATATCACAATAAATTAGATGTGTATATGTATTTCTTCCTGCTGTTTTCAAAAATATAATTTGTTTCACCATATCTCAATTAGTTCTCACACTATGGAAACATAACTGATGGCTAATTAGGTAATCTTTTATGGGTGATTAAGACACTTTCCCTCAATATTATTTGGTTCTGATTGAAATGTAGCTGTAGCCAAAGACCTGCCATGTAAAGCTATTCTAGTTATATTGTCCCTGAGGTGTGTTATCATATAAAAATTTCCAATTATGCTGATGCCCCATAATTTTTAAATTATTAGCTGACCTTACTCTCCCCCAAATTTGATATGTTCAACCTAGCCAAATAAATATAGCATAGCTCCACAGTTCAATTCTGCCTGAATGCAATGGTGTAAGACTTATTACAATTGTACCACAAGAACATAATGAAAAGTTCAATAAAGTTAGTCATGGTAGCAAAAAATATGAAGTTGAGAAAATTGCATTTGAAGTTTTGACTCTGATTGCAGAAAATTTTGGGAGGAATCTTCAACTACAGATTTTATTTCAGTGTTCCCTATCTATCCCCCTGCAAAACAAAACAAAAAGTGTTTATTCCATCGAAGGAAATATTTCCTAAAAATTTTGAAGATGTGTACATAACAAAATTGTAAAAAATATTTGATGATTTATTTATTTATTTATTTATTATAAGATACTGCAGGCAAAAGGCCCAGGCAGGAGGGGCATACAAGACGTCGAGTGCGGTGAAATACAGGCACAAGATACATAAACTGAAGCAATGGTACGTGATCAGGGCACAAAAAAAAAAATTGATGAATTGATGCGGTGCTACAAAAACAAAAGACATAAGGATAACATCAATCATTTGATTGCAGCACACTGTCAATGGAGTCAAGCAAGTGAAGGCAATAGTCAGGTAAATCATTCGTCATAAACAGTCCGGGGAAAGAGCGAAAATCTGAATAAGTTTGTTCTAGCAAAATAGGTGTAAGAGAAAGGCGATGGGTATGGCGGGTTATGCGCATTGCAAGAGGGGATAGATACGGGTTAGGATCAAGAGCAAGTTTGAGGTTTATTAATAAAAATTAAAATTTCAGATGCACAAACTTGCATCTGGACTGCAGAGTTCTGATACCATCATCATGCATAAGTTTTGAAACAGAGTCAGTGCGACTGTACTTTGAGAAGATAAAACAAACAGATCTTCGCTGAATTTTTTCAAGTGCATCTATGCTTAACTTTGTATGTCGGCCCCAGATGACGCATGCTTACTCGAGTTTGGATCTTATTAAGGCTGTATAAGCTAGTTTTTTAATCTGTGAAGGGGCATCTTTAAGCTTGTGTCGCAGTAAACAAAGCCTGCGAAACGCGGATGAGCAGATGTCGCTAATATGGGAATTCCACTTCCAGTTGTTTGTTAGGGTCACACCCAGATACTTAAAATTATTGACCTCAGTTAACAGCATGCCTTCTATAGAATAAGAAAATATAAACGGTTTTTTCTTGTTGGTAACGCGGACAGATTTTTCGGTGTTAATTTTCATTCCCCACTCATTACACCAGGCTAAAATATTGGTAAGATTAGAGATTAGGGCATGTTGGTCAGAGATAATCTGTACCTTGTTGGAAAGGATGCAATCGTCTGCAAATAAGTAAATTTTAGTAGGTTCGTTAATGGCATTTACAATATCATTACAAAAAATCAGGAAAAGTAAGGGGCCAAGCACACTACTTTGGGGTATAATGGAACTGGTAAGAGGTTAGAAGTGTGGCTTTTTATCTCAATATATTGATTACGGCCAGTCACATATTCAGATACCAAAGCAATTATGAAACTAGGAAGATCAATGATTTGTAATTTATAGATTAATTTGTCATGTGGAACGCGGTCAAATGCCTTACTAAAATCTAGAAAAGCCATTTCAACTTGACCACCTTTATCGAGAATCGAAGCAATATGATTAGTTATTGTAGCTAATTGAGTAACGGTAGAATACCCTTTCCGGAAGCCATGCTGGAATGGGGATAAAATACGGTGTCTTTCCAGAAAGTCAATAATGTAGTTGGTCACTATGTGCTCCAGGAGCTTGCAGGAAGATGAAACAATCGAAATTGGTCGATAGTTGAGAACAGAAAGGCGGTCCCTGTTTTAAATACTGGTACGACTCTAGCCAATTTCCAGTCGGGGCAATGTTGCTGATGTTATTGATGCTTGAAAGATGACGAGGAATCTGGCTATGGGCTCAGCATAACGATGGCGGAAGGCATTCGGAATATTATCAGGCCCTGGCAAAGATTTAACCTTTAGTCGCAGAATCATATTTAGAACGCCCTGATATGAGATATGAAGATTAGGAACATGTGATGAACTCTCATGTTGAAGATCGGATGAATCAGAAAAGATGCTACTAAAGTGAGTATTAAAATGATGTGCGATAAGCTTGGGGTCGTCAATCATAGTACCATTGTCTAAAATCTGCTCAACCTGTTTCTTTTCGTCGCTTAATAAGTTCCAAAACTTTTGGGGGTCATTTTGGATAAAACTAGGCAGAGTTTTATTGAAGTAAAAACTTTTCGCCTGGTGAATAGCCTGCGATAAGGTACGTCGAATGTCACTCAGACCGTCACATGATGACCCTTTCTTTCTTAGGCGTTTAGATTTTCGTATGAGGTGTATTATTTCTCTTGTCATCCATGGCGTGTACTTTGCAGCCTTTTTATTTTGTTTGGTACAAAGTTATCTAAACAAAAAAAGCATTATCTTTGAACTTATCCCAAAGAGCATGAACATCGAAGTTACCGAACTCGGTATTAAGGTAATCTAATACTGCAATATCATCAGCACGCGTGTAATCAGTGTAGATGTATCCGAAGAATTTTTGACATTCAGAGGAAATAGGACCTGCAGACACTTCATAATCAGCAATGCAATGAGAGATAAAAACAAGGTCTAAGAGTGACGATGAGGAATCAGTGACACGCGTTGGTTCATGCACAACTTGTACATGATCATGATAAAACAAAACAATGAAGTTATGGATTGACTTCTTTTTTTTCTTTCTTTCTTTAGCCGACGAGATTGAGGGATTAAGATTCCAGCTCCAAGGACAGTATTTTGAGCCCCGAAAATGATTTCTTGAGAGAATTAGCGGTCCGGTGCCAAGGAGGCCGGTGGCGAACAGTTGGGTGGCCCCGAAAAGCTCTGTTGTGACGCTCGTGCGGTTGACCGCTCGCATCTGCGTGATCTCACCGCAGGTTACACACTTCGTGTGTGCAATAAAGTTGTTAACGCTTTCATGTCCACGATCGCGAACTCGGCACTGGTATTGCATTCCGTGCTGAGGCCGCGGTGAAACTCTCGTTGGGTCGCCGACTCTCCCGACAGAAAGGACTTTGCGCTGACCGCTCAACACAGTGCAAGAGTAGTGCGCCACGGCAGCATGAACACGAGGTGTATCGTGATCCGGGATGCAGTTCACACCGTAATTTGAACTCACGGTGTCATAACACAAGTCCCTACGGCACGCTTGCGGCCCGCGACCGGCGCCTTCTGGCTTTTGTTCCACGCCTGTTTCTTACGGCTTCCAAGGCTCGTTGAGAAATGAGAGCGCAAACGCAGACGCACACGAAGAGGCAGCCATGGTGGCAAATGCAAAACAGAAAGAAAAAAAAAAATGATGTGCTGGTCACACCAGCAAGTGACAGCCAATCAGGGACCATAAACGGCCTTCAGAAAACTGCCGCTTGCAGCTATTCCGCTTGAGCAACCCATTTTGAGATAGCGCTAATTGCGCACAAAGGAAGCAGCTTCAAACCAAGCCCAAAATGGCGGCGATCGGCCGGCGCGCGTAAGAATTTCAACAAATTTTCTCTTCTTGGGGAGTATTTCGCGGCTGCCGTGATGTTTTGAAAACTGGTTTGGTTTGGTTTGGTTTTGGAGTTTAACGTCCCAAAGCAACTCAGGCTATAAGAGACGCCGTAGTGGAGGACTCCGGAAATTTCGACTACCTGGGGTTCTTTAACGTGCACTGACATCGCACAGCACACGGGCGCCTAGCTTTTCGCCTCCATCGAAAAGCGGCCGCCGAGGCCGGGATTCGATCCCGCGTTCTTGGGCACAGTAGTCGACCGCCCTAACCACTGCGCCACCCCGGCGGGGCGAGTGTTTTGAAAACTGAATTTATCGTAATTTCTGACCGAATTCAGCATTAATAACTTGAGTGCAGGTGCTCGAAAGGTTAAACCTTCGGAAAATGGGCTTTTCTCAAAATCGATTTTTTGACCATTTTCGACTGTTTCCCGCGTCTCCCCTTAAGGTGTTCTTAATCACTTAATCCCCTTAAGGTGGCCCACTTTTTCACAGTTCCCACTTCTCTTGTCCCTTTTTTTTTTCTTTTTTCAGCATGTCTTTCTTTGTTTTCCTAAATTGCACACGTTTACGTAAACTGCTGTGAATAATTTTTTCTCAAACTGGAACTCCTTGAACACATTTCTGGAGGGTTATTTTTCTGGTCCTCCTGTCTTCTACTAGACCTGTTGAGGGCTGCTTTCTTATAAATCAGTTCAAATTTCCTTTCTAAAAGGACCCCCTACACCTTTTTGGTAGCTAAACTGAGTCCCAATACATTTTGTATAGACCCTGAAAAGAGAAGAGAGAGGAGTGTTATTGATAATACTTACTATGCCATATGTAATCATGGACCATGAATGTGTCAGGGAATGAGCAGTCATATGTTAAAAGGGTTTAGGCTGCAGTTTTCACTGTTACCTGTTTCAGTGTAGGGTAGGAAAATCTGAGGCCTACTATTTAATGGACGTGACAAGATGACGGTGCGATTCAATATCTGTTTTCTTTCCTTCAGTATAGTAAAATCAGTAGTATTCAGTTTGGGTATGTAGGTGTGGTAAGCTGCACTGTCACAATAAACAGGGATTCCTCTAGTTGTTATGTTGATTTGGGGCCGAGGGTGGCAGGAGCTTGGCTTCTGAAAAATGTCTGCAGACTGCTTTATCATGCAAATTTTCTTTTATCTAGGGGCCACACAAAGGCCTCTCCTTGCTGATTATGCTGGCCAGGTAAGCGTACACTCGTTTACGTGTGTTTTTATGGCAGTGAATTTGCTGTCAAGCATAACAAATTTTAAAGGTTACTAAAATGTAGTAGTATGTAGCAAAATGTTATGAATGCCACTAAACTGTAGTGTTGCAATCAAGGTTGTTCTGACCGAGGCATGTGTTGATAGCTGCACTAAAAAAAAAGCTCCTGTGTGTATTCTACTTATGCCATTTTTTGATTTTTGCTGTTGTAGTGTGGTAATCTTCATCTTCATAGCCACTGCCATGCATCGCGTGCTGGCGCGCTCGAGGACGAAGAAGTTGGTCGCTGCCTTGCTGATTCGCCACGCCTGACGCTTAGCTGCGAGTTCCTCCTGAGCAGCTATATCCATCTGAATAAACACACCCCTACAATTGGTGCAGGTGCTGCTGGGTACGTTCCCATCCACCTTGGAACTCAGAAGTCGCACATTGCCCTCTGCTTCCACCATGCCGGACGAGACCACCTCGACATCGCCGCCCATACCAACCACGGTACTGTGTTCTGGCGCTCTACGGCAGCGTGATCCATGCCTCTTCAGTGGCACGGCTGACCAAGACGTCGATGACTGGTTGTCGGCATATGAACATGTCAGCAGTTACAACAGATGGGACACTATCAAGCTAAGTAACGTAATCTTTTACCTGACCGACGTGGCAAACCTCTGGTTTCGCAACCATAAGGCAGACCTGCCACTTGGTCTGCATTTAAGAAGAATTTTGCGGAAGTATTCGGCCGTCGTGCAGTTCGCAAGCTCCGAGCAGAATAATGCTTGCGTGAGCGCACTCAACATGCCGAAGAGTCATTCATAAGTTACATAGAGGACATCGTTGACCTGTGCAAACATATCGGCCCACAAACGTCCGAAGCGGCTAAGATCGGACACATCTTGAAAGGTATCTCCGAGGACGCGTGTCAGATGCTCTGGGTGAAAAATCCTGCCTCCGTCAGTGACGTGATTAAACTTTGCCAGAGCTACGACGAGCTTCGAAAGCAGCGCGCTTCTACCCGGTGGTCCGGTGTTAGACACCATCTCTACACTAGCACTGGGCGGTTCTACTTCATCAAAGGACAGCCCTTTGATTCAACAGATCAAAGCCTTCATTCGTGAAGAGGTCGCCCGCCAGCTATCCCTGGTCCCTCAATTACAAGACATTGGTCGCCTTGTTCCTGACATGGCTCCATCCTTGGCCCCTACCATACGGCGTGTCGTGCAAGACCATATCGCTGATATCCTTCTGCCCAGCCCCACGCTCCCGCCCAGCCCCGTGCTGCCGCCCAGCCCTGTGCAGGCGCCAGTAATGGCACCATTGACGTACGCCCAAGTTACAGCCAGGCCGCTAATGCCAACCGCACCTGTTTTCTCCCAGGCCGCCCCTTCCAACCATCCTTTGCCTTTGCCTGGGTCGGCGTTCCATGTCCCTATTCCAAGGGTACGCCAACGCCCTACGAACCCTTGGCGCACCGCAGACAACCGGCCAATCTGCTACTTTTGCGGGCTGCCGGGCCATGTAGCCCGTCTTTGCCACCAACGCCTTCCACCTTCTCGCCCTGACCGCTGGAACTACTCGTACGACGCCGACTAGCCCTCGCCGAGAACTCAACCCAGTTCCGACTTTGTTGCTCGGGACAATCAAACGTATGCCTCTCACCAATCATCTTCCCCTCGTCGCCGTTTACCATCCCTGCTTCCCCGATGTTCTACCGGCGCTGTTGAGGGAAACTAACAGTCGCAGTTCCCGGGGCAAGAACTGCGCTTGGTTCGAACTCTTCAAGTCCTCCGTCTTCTCCCGCTAACGTAATAGAAGTGTTCGTCGACGGTGTCGCAACACTCGCTCTTGTTGACACGGGCGCTGCCACATCCGTCATCAGTGAATCTCTTTGCCGTCGTCTTCGCAAGGTGACCACCGCACTACCAAACTTTTCCCTTCGCACCGCTTCATCACAGCGCATTCATCCCTCAGCAGCGTGCATGGCCCGTGTTCTCATCGAAGACGTCTTATACACCATCGAGTTTATTGTACTGGCTCACTGCTCACACATCATCCTGGGCTACGATTTCCTTTCCACTCATCGTGCTGTTATTGACTGCGCCCGCGCGGAAGTTGCCTTTTTTCCTGTGTGTGATACTGTCTTGTGTGACGTCCCTACCCGGTCTGCAAAACTCCTTGTCGCCAATGACACAGACATTCCTCCATTTTTTGCTGCCCTCGTTCCACTCTCCTGTGAAAGTGTTACTACTTCGACTGTCTTCTTCACACTTCCGATGCCGCTTCATGCCACCCGTGCCTCCTGCTTCCATTTGCTGTTCTCAAGTTCGAAGAGGTCTTAGTGCAATGTATGTATCGAATCCATTTTAGTGCCCATCCGTCCTGCTACGCGGCGAGTGTCTCGGTCGTATTGAAGAACTTGATCCCGCGCGTGTAAATACTCTTCCTGCCATGCCTACTTCATTAGACGTTAATGTTCTCAGCTCTTGCGATATAGCGACCGCTTCAACACTACCCCATGTTCTTCAACAAGCTATTGACGCAGATCTTCCACCCGCACAATGCGATCAGCTCTCTGCCTTTCTACGGAGCTTCACTTCTGCCTTCAACCTTCCTCACACTGCTCTGAGTTGCACGTCTGTCGTTACGCACACAATCGACACTGGTACAAACACACCTTTACGACAGCGTTCTTATCGCATGTCGGCCTCTGAGCGCCAAGTCCGGGGCGTCATACAGCCATCAAACAGTCCATGGGCTTTTCCGGTTGTTTTGGTCACCAAGAAAGATGGTTCCATCCGGTTTTGTGTCGATTACCGTCGGCTAAACAAGATCGCGCGCAAAGACGTTTATCCTCTGCTACGAATCGACGACGCCTTGGACTGTTTACAGGGAGCCGAGTATTTCTCCTCTTTGGATTTGTGCTCTGGCTACTGGCAGGTGCCGATGGCTGACGATGACCGCTCGAAAACTGCCTTTATAACACTTGATGGCTTATACGAGCTCAACGTTATGCCCTTTGGCCTTTGCAATGCCCCGGCTACTTTCGAGCGCCTGATGGACAATGCTCTTCGTGGACTCAAGTGGTAGACCTGTCTTTGCTATCTGGATGACATCGTAGTTTTTTCTACTGACTTTTCTTCTCCCCTTCTCCGCCTAAAGCATGTCCTCACGTGTCTCGCCGACGCTGGGCTTCAGTTGAATTTGAAGAAGTGCCACTTTGCCGCTCGAAAACTCACAATTTTAAGCCACGTAGTTTCTAAGGACAGCATTCTTCCCGACCCCACCAAACTTCGTGCAGTTGCAGAGTTTCCGAAGCCAACCTCCCGGAAGCAGCTCCGGAGCTTTATCGGCCTCTGCTCCTACTTTCGACGTTTCATCTTGAACTTCGCCTCTATCATCGCTCCTCTGACCAAGCTCCTTGCCGGCAGCTCCGACCTTTCAGCCTGGGCTCCGGCCTGCGATAAAGCCTTCGACACTTTACGCCACCTTTTGATTTCACCTCCAATTCTACGCCACTTTGATCCGACTGTGCCTACGGAGATTCACACTGACGCCAGCGGTATTGGGCTTGGTGCCGTCCTTACCCAACGTAAGCCTGGTTACAGCAAAAATATTGTGGCATACGCCAGCCGAACATTGACCAAAGCAGAGTCCAATTATTCAGTCACAGAAAGCGAATGTTTGGTCATTATTTGGGCCATCGGAAAATTTCGTCCCTATGTGTATGGCCGACCGTTTTATGTTGTGACCGATCACCGCGCTTTGTGCTGGCTGGCCTCTCTGAAAGACCCATCCGGACGCCTTGCTCGCTCTCAGGTCTGAAGCATACGGACGTGGATGCTCTTTCCCGCTCGCCATTGCCTAGTGATACCTCGTCTGAGCACATCTGTGTTTGCGATTTGTCGACTCTTTCCACTGTCGACATGGTTACCGAGCAGCGAAATGACCCGTGGATCAGTGCACTTCTGCATTTTCTTTCAAGTCCTACTCCCGGTCATTCATCCAAAGCGCTCGTCCAGCAAGCCCACCACTTCTCCATTCGTGACGGTCTTCTCTATCGCCGCAATTATTTGCTTGATGGACGGAAGTGGCTTCTAGTCATCCCGCGTCATCTCCGCATTGATATTTGCGGTGCATACCATGGTGACCCACAGTGTGCCCACGGTGGCGTATTGAAAACCTACACGTGCCTACATCCGAGATTTTATTGGCGTGGAATGTACCGCTTTGTACGACATTGTGCGTGCTTGCGAATCTTGTCAACGCCGAAAAACTCCAAAGTCCCCTGTTTCGTTGCAGCCGTTACCCTGCCCTGCTCGTCCGTTTGACCGCTTTGGCATAGATCTCTATGGCCCTCTTCCTACTACTTCCGCTGAAAACCGGTGGATTATCGTGGCAGTAGACCATCTTACTCACTACACTGAAACATCACCGTTACCTTCTGCCTCCGCAAGAGACGCTGCTTTGTTCCTTCTCAACTTGATTCTTCGCCACGGGACTCCGAAGGAACTGCTCAGTGACCGCGGACGCGTTTTCTTGTCTTGTCTTACGGACGCGAGCCAACCTGTACAATGGAGGCGCTCTTTCCCTACCGCCCTGATGTCTCTGAATCGACGCCACTCTCGGACGCCGCCCAGTACGCAGAAGAATGCCGTCAGCTCGCCCGTTCGCTTACAACGGAAAACCAGTGGCAACAAAAACACCACCACGACACCGGCGAGCCTTCTACATATGCACCTAACTGCCTGGTATGGCTCTGGGTCCCTGCCACAACCACCGGCTTTTCAAAAAAGCTTCTTGCTCGATATCATGGTCCATACCGAGTCCTCCAACAAACATCTCCTGTCAACTACGTAGTTGAGCCTGTTACGCCCCCTGCGGACTTGCGTCGCCGTGGACGCGAAACAGTTCATGTCAACCGAATTAAGCCATACTACAATCAGTCTGGTCTGTCGGCTCCATAAGTCGCCAGGATGGCTCCTTCTCTACCCAGGGGGAAAATGTAGTGTGGTAATCTTCGTCTTCATAGCCACTGCCATGCATCGCGTGCTGGCGCGCTCGAGGACGAAGAAGTTGGTCGCTGCCTTGCTGATTTGCCATGCCTGACGCTCTGCTGCGAGTTCCTCCCGAGTGCCTATATCCATCTGAATAAACACACCCCTTCACTACATAAAAATGGCTAATTGGGTAAGTTGATAAGGAGTAGTGGGCCTATATTTTGGTAAGAGGCGGGCAACAGAAGTGCCGACTGAATGTATTATAGCGAATAGAAATATGTATACCCTCGGCTAAAGAAAAGTGAGCGCGCAGTCAAAACCAGAAGAAAAAAAATGACAGGACCTTACATGGAATGTTTCCATTTGCTGGGACTCTAGGAATGTTGATGCTTGGCTAACATACATATTCTCTAGGTATGCATGTATCCCCTTCATGGATCACTGCCTTGTCGTGGCGGAGGGGCTTGCGAAACTCGATGAAGTCGTGAGCTCTGCTGTGTAGGGCCACCCAAGATAGACAGGTCACGGCAGAGAGTTCTGACAAAATGTGATTCACTGGAGAAGGTAATGGCAACCCACTCCAGTATTTCCTGCCAAGAAAACCCTATGGCCAGTCACAATACCATTAATGATATGGCGCCGGAAGATGAGCCCCCAGGTTGGAAGGCGTCCCACATGTTACTGGGGATGAACAAAGGGCGATTCCTAGTAGCTCCAGGACGAATGAAGCGGCTGGGCTAAAGCCAAAAGGACGCTCAGTTGTGGATGTGTCAGGAAGTGACCGGAAAGTCCGATGTTGCAAGGAGATATATCACATAGCAACATGGAATGTGAGATCTATGACGCAAGGTAAACTGGATGTCGTCAAGTGAGAAATGGACAGATTGAACATTGATATCTTGGGTCTCAGCGAGCTCAAGTGGACCGGAATGGGAGAATTTAACTCCGGCGACCATTATGTCTTTTTTTGTGGGCACGAATCCAAGAGAAGGAATGGGGTCGCTCTCATAGTAAACAGAAGAATGGGCAAAGCAGTGCTAGGGTACAACCCCAAAAATGACCGAATGATTTTACTTCGGATCCAAGGTCAGCCTTTCAACATAACAGTTATCCAAGTCTATGCACCGACCACTGCTGCTGAAGAAGCTGACGTTGAGAGATTTTATGCGGACCTACAATGCCTTTTAGACCGCACCCCATCATCAGACGTCGTTTTTCTCATAGGAGGCTGGAATGCTAAGGTCGGGAGTGAAGAAATATCCGGAATTATAGGCAAGTTCGGTCTTGGCGAGCCAAATGAAGCTGGGCAGAGGCTAGTAGAGTTTTGTCAAGAAAACAACCTGACCATAGCGAATACTCATTTTCAACAGCCCAAGAGGCGCCTGTACACATGGACTTCACCGGACGGTCTGTACAGGAATCAGATCGATTATATTCTTTGTCGGCAGAGATGGAGAAGCGCTATACAAGCAGTAAAAACAAGGCCTGGGGCCGATTGTGGCACCGATCATCAGCTTCTTGTTGCCAAAATTAAGCTTCGATTGAGGAAAACGCAGAAAACTAGAAGGACTTTCAGGTATGATCTGGATCAAATTCCATTAGAATACGCTGTGGAAGTGAGGAATCGATTTCAAGAATTAGATCTAGAAGACAGAGAGCCCGAAGAGATGTGGACTGATGTTCGTGATATAATACAAGAAGTTGCTACTAAGGTAGTTCCAAAGCAAAAGAAATGCAAGAAAGCAAACTGGTTATCTGAAGAGGCTTTGCAAATAGCTGAGGAAAGGAGGATGGCAAAAGTTATGGGGGAAAGAGAAAGATACAAGGTTCTCAATGCGGATTTTCAGAAAATAGCAAGGAGAGATAAGAATGTCTTCCTGAACATACAGTGCCAAGCAGTTGAGGACAACAGCCAATTAAGGAACACTGGAGCTCTGTATAAGACAATCAAAGATATCAAAGGAAGCTTCTGTGCTAAGCTGGGCGTGATAAAGGACAAACAAGGCAAGGACCTCACTGAAGCCTCAGAGATAAAGAAGAGGTGGCAGGAATACACAGAAGAACTGCACAAGATGGACCCGAATGTGCAAACCCAACATAAGACGGTTGTGATTACTGATCTCGAGCCGGGCATCCTGAAGAGTGAAGTTGAATGGGCCTTAGCCAGCCTTGCTAAGAACAAAGCTAGCGGAATTGATGGCATTCCAGCTGAGTTGCTTCAAAACCTCAACCATGACGCTGTTAACATTCTGCATACATTATGTCAGAAGATTTGGACAACCCTGCAGTGGCCACAGGAATGGAGGAGGTCAGTTTATATCCCCATTCCAAAGAAAGGCAGTACCAAAGATTGTGCCAACTACCGCACGATCGCGCTTATTTCGCATGCTAGCAAGGTGATGTTGCAAATCCTCCAAGGTAGGCTGCAGCAGTATGTGGATCGGGAGCTTCCGGACGTGCAAGCTGGGTTTCGCAAGGGCAGAGGAACTAGAGACCAAATTGCTAACCTTCGCTGGATCATGGAAAAAGCAAGAGGGTTCCAGAAACCCATCTACTTCTGCTTTATTGATTATGCGAAAGCGTTTGACTGCGTAGATCACAGCAGATTGTGGCAAGCTCTCCAAGAGATGGGAGTTCCAATTCACCTCATCTGTCTCCTCAGGAACCTGTATGAAGGGCAAGAGGCCACAGTCAGAACTGGGCATGGTCTTACTGATTGGTTTCCGATCGAGAAAGGAGTGAGGCAAGGCTGCATACTGTCGCCCTGCCTATTTAACCTATATGCAGAGTGCATCATGAGGAAGGCCGGTCTGGACGAGTCTTCAGCTGGAGTGAAGATTGCTGGAAAACGTATCAACAACCTTAGATATGCGGATGATACCACTTTAATGGCAGAAAGTGAAGTGGAACTCAAGAGACTTCTGATCCGCGTACAAGAAGAGAGTGAGAAGTTTGGGCTTAAACTGAACATTAAAAAGACAAAGATGATGGCGTCTTGCCCTATCAAGTCCTGGAGCATCAATGGACAAGAAGTGGAAGCTGTGACAGATTTCTGTTCTTGGGCTCCAAGATTACCTCGGAAGGAGACTGCAGCCATGAAATTAGGAGACGCCTGCTTCTGGGAAAGAGAGCAATGGTTAGCCTTGACCGCCTAGTAAAGAGCAGAGACATTAGTCTGCCAACCAAGATCCGTATAACTCGTTCTATGGTCTTTCCAGTTGTAATGTATGGATGCGAGAGTTGGACTGTGAAAAAGGCTGATCGCCGAAGAATTGACACGTTTGAATTGTGGTGCTGGCGAATACTCTTGAGAGTTCCTTGGACTGCCAGAAGATCAAATCAGTCGATATTGTCGACCATAAACCCTGACTGCTCATTGGAGGGTCAAATTTTAAAGTTAAAGCTCAGCTACTTTGGTCATCTGATGAGAAGAGAGGAGTCGCTGGAGAAAGATTTGATGTTGGGAAAGGTTGAGGGTCGCCGGAGAAGGGGTAGGCAGCGAACGCGATGGTTAGATGGCATTCTCGAGGCACTGCAGATGAAGCTATGTGATGTTAAGAAGATAGTGAGAGACCGGAAAGTGTGGCGTGACATGGTCCATAGGGTCACGAAGAGTCGGACCCGACTGAACGACTAAACTGAACTGAACTGATGCATGTATCTCAGAAACTTCTTGCATCATCACTCAGGATGCTAGAAAATGGTCGTAGTGTTAGAAAAGCGCATAGAGGCATGTGTTAAGATAACCTGTAAGATGCGAGAATAGTATGCCTTGAAGTGAAGGCTCACACACCTTCACTCTGGTTGCTGCAGTTGTTGGGCTAGTTATATTCCTCTGACTGAAAGTTAAATTAGCGGAACAAAGCAGTGAGAGTGCAGTTGATATAGGTTTCAGTTTGCTGGACATTGCACTGCTTTTAAGTACTGCCATCTTTCGTTTTGATCAGTGACAGCATTCTAAGTGGTAGCAGGCCGACTGCATATGATCAGAGTTCTTGAGTGCTTACTGGTTGCAGAATTTTGCCATACCACCATGGCTGGGATGCCACATACTGGGATGCCAGCAGCACTGCGGCAACTGAGAAGTGGTTGAGAGGTTAATTGGATTGGAAGGTTGTGTTATCTGTACTTGTAAGCGTTAAGCTGATGTAATTTGTGCTTGTGGGATCATATCGAGCAGTTTTTACTTGTCGGCATGCTAGTCAAACCTCGATATAACTAACACGCATATTACAAATTATTGAATATATCGAATTCTTCCGAAATTATTTTGTCAAACACATGTATTTTTAACTTCCCATAGCGAACGCGGTTCGGCATAAAACGGATATTACGAACTTCGCGACGCCAAGCACTACCTCACTTTATTAGCAGGAGGCAGGCTTCATTGCACTACACGTGTTGTGCAGCGGAGCAAATGTTCAGGACTACTTCGCAGGCGCTGACAGCGCCACAGATGCCACGATGGCATTGGAAGTTGACAGCCAAAGAAATATATGGGCTCCGAGATCACCTCCGCGTGCCTGTTTGTGCGCATGGAGGTGATCTCAGAGGCCATAAAAAATCGTTCAAATCTCACAATCGCTGACAGCGCCACTTCAGCAGCGGCTGCAGCGGCACGATCGAATGTTGCTTTTACTTTTTTTGGTTTTTGCATCTTTCGCGTTTTTGTTAGCGGCGTCGCGGCGTGGCTGTCGTAGCGTTCAGTGGAAGCTGCGTCGGTCGTCGTGTCGAGTGTGGTGCGCGGGTGTGCATAGTGCTGTGATGGCGGTGAACGTGAAAAAAAAGAGCAGCACTGACATTAAAGACCAAGCTCAAGATAAAATCAGGGCCTTCAAGACAGTTTACAAGAGAAGACTGATTGACACTCTTCTCGTGAAGCTTCTCATGAAGCAGGACTTGAAGATCGACTTGCTGGGAGCATTGAAGCGGCATCGGACAGCGTGAAAGGTGAAACGATTGCCAACTGCCTTCGGCACGCAGGTTTTGTTCTAGCAGAGGCTCGTGCATCAAGTGACAATGCGGACGATCCCGACGAAGCAGAAGCAGAGCTCCGCGAGCTCGATAAGCTTGGAATGATTTTTCGCGTTTTGTTGGTGACATGCTCAAAACAATGACTGTACAGGACTTTGTAGGCGGCGACGACATCGCGGCGACCACGGCTGTACTGACGGACGCCGAAATCGCTTTCAAGTTTCTGAACATCCCGTAGACTAAGCTCAGGCTGACCCTGCAGACGATAACATTCCGACTTCACAAGAAGCGCTTGCTGCATTGGATTTACTGCGCCGCCACTGCAGTGCTATTGAGAGCAGTGGGTTTGCCCTTGTTGAGTGTTTGCAAACTGTGGAACAGGGCGTGATACGGAACGCGATCAACACAAAAAAGCAGGCCGTAATAACGCAGTTCTTTGCGCATAAATAAATGGACGTGACCCAAGTAGGCACCCTCCAAGTTGCTATGCCTTCCGATTGAATTTTGCTGCTCTTGCGTGTATTTTCTACGAAATTTCATATTACGAATTATGGATAGAGCGAACTATTTTCCGATTCTTTACCTGTTCGTTATAATGAGGTTTCACTGTATATTGGCTATGGAGGAACTACAAACTACTGAGGAAAGTGTTGGTGGCTTCTGTCCTCATTGAAATGGAACTGCTGAGGGTAACAAATGTGGCAAGAAATAGGGAGCCTAGCTTCCATCTTGAAATATGTGCGTGTTTGTGAAAAGCATTCATTGTTTTGAGGCTTAAAGGTAACTGATACCATACCCCTTCCATAGAGAGTAGACCAAAGCACTATCCTCAGGATTTGAGTGTGTGGAGGGAGGACTCAAGCTTTAGCAAATGTAAATGGCAGTATGGGGTTATTCTGGCATAATACTTCTGCAATGCTTCAGTCCTCAGCGAAAACCCCTTCACTGTGGCGGCCAAACCTGTTTTGGGGGCAGAAATAGGGTGCTACCACGAGACATCTCTTGTGACAATGACCCCATCCATTACCTGCTCCACTCCGCCTTGTTTTGCTCTTGTTTGTTTTGACACCCCTCTTAAAACTTTTTTTCTTATTTATGGGTGGATCTGATGCAAACTTGCACTATTAATGTACTTTTGCATGCTGATTTCAAATATTGGGTTAGTTTTCTTGTAGATGAAATAGTTTTCAAAATATTACCTAAATCATGTTCTTCGTTTGGAGGTGAGTTAATTACTAAACACTTTATGGCATGATGAGAATAGCCCTGCAAGAGTGATCTAGAAGGAGCATAGGATGCCGCTAGTCATGAATTAACGTGCTAGAAGAATTAGAACCAGTTACAATAAGTAACTTTATGACTAAAAGCCCAAGTTGGCAGCTAAGATTGATAATTCTGAAAATGTTGCCGCATAATAACTGTACATATTTTAGTCCTACAGCACTGTCCAAGGTTTTTTCTTTCTAACAAGACAAGAATGAGAGCTATAGCAGAAATGGTTTAAGAGATAGTATCTTTCCTCCAAAACTGCAGCACCCTCAAAATTGCAGTTTGGAGAAAACGAGGAAAAATGCTTCACAGTATGTAGGTGTAAATTATGTCAATGTCAGATATGTCAACAAGATCAGAAACAGGTGGAAAGTGATCTGAAGCGAAAATTAATGGCCTATGCCAATTTCAGCCAAAGTTATACAATAGGAAACGTTTGAAAGGAAAAGTTAATTTGGGTGCCAAAGACAACATAACCTTCTCAGTAAATTTTTCTATATGGTCACTGCATTTACCTTGGTCTCATGAGACTCACAGGATTCCCTCTCTAGAAAAAGAAAATTTATAGCAACAACAAGAACAGGACCAGAAATATTGATCTTTCAAAAATGCAACACTACCAAAATTGTGGGATTGTCAGAAGCACACAAGCCTCGCAGCATTTAATCAGAAAGGATAACCCCAAAGACTTCATGCTTTCAAAATACACCAGGAAGGAGCATAGTCAGGGTGCATGCTGTCGCAGTGTTTTCTTTTTCCTGTTTTAGCAACGCCAAGCGAAGCCGCCCGCTTCTTTGCAGAATGTGCGCCACGGCGCAAGTCCTTTTCTTCAGCTTGCCTGGAGCCAGTTGCTGTCACGTTTGTATTGCATTTTTGCAGAATTGCTGCTGCTGTATGCTTGCAGCTGGCATTGAAGTGCAGCACAGCTTCTGCTGTGGCTGCTTCCACAGCAAACAGTGATGAGTGCCGCTCTTTGTGAATCAAGGTCCAGATGACCGAGTGGAAGCTTTCATTCAAGTTCTGGGTCTTCCCCGAATGCACCTCTGCAGCAGGCACTTTTCTGATAACCGACCATAAACAGGCAAAAGAGCATCAGCCACATCGCTTGGCAGACTAATTGTACTTGGGTGCAGGCTCCTCTTGCTTTTGCAGCTTTGTGGCAGCACCATGACTTCTCACCGGTAGGACACAAATTAAATGGTGATTGGGGCAGTCATCAGTAGATGTGATGTGGTAATATGTCACCATCACAGCTCGCTGCATGGCATCCACATCACCTACATTTGATCTCAGCGCTCGGCCATAATATACTGCCAGCTTGTCAACTAGATCAGCTGTGAGCCTTCTTCTGCCGCCAAGACTTTGCTTCCGTGCAACCTTGTGCCTCTGCAAGAGGTTGCGCAAAGCTGCTCCCATACACTTGTGCACATTATTCATGCAGTCCTCTGACTATTTCAATGTAGCCATAGATTGCCGCATCTTGAAGAGCATTGAACGTGCGACTGTCCCCATCGCATAACATGGCTGTGTAGCGCACGTTGTGGCACTGTAGAGACCTTTCAAATAGAATTTTGCCTGCCTCTACCTCCATTGGACCAGCCTTGCAATTGGTGTTTTTTTGGCACTGGCGGCACAATTTCCAAAGTTCGTAGCCGTCAGTGTTTGGCTTGGGACCAGTTTCACAGCCCAGACAAAAGTTAGATAACACCACATAATCAAGCACATAACCAGTGAAGAGTTCCACCACGGCACCGACGCCTATATGTGATGAGTACCTGCGTGTCATCCATGTGCCGTCGTAGCACACGGCAAAGTTCCCCCTGCCTGCACGGCTTGAGCCATGGCGGCCTTGCCGGCTCAGGTAGCAGCAGGTCGCAGTGTGTTCTTCAGATGCCGTTGAAACATCTTGTGCATCCCGTGCCGCGACAACCCCATCGCCGAAAAGATATCATTCATTGCTGTCTGGCCGTTACCGGTCGACAGCATTGCTCAACTAGCCAGAATATTCAGCTTGAAAGAATTGCATCTTTTCTCGCCGTCAACCCTCCGCGAGTTCCACTCGGCCGCAATCTCACCGCAGTTGTCACACAGCCTGATCAGTTTTAGGGCGAGGCCATAGCTCTGGTCGCTGGTAATTAACCGTAAACATCCCAACATGCTTTGCACCGCACGGCATCCAGAAGGATATTCACAATGCTGGTCAATTACCGCATAGGAGGTTGTTCCGTCTGCATGTGATTCTGCGAACGCACCACTTGCATCGGCGAACAGTGCGGTCTTTCGTGCCGGCGCCGATACCAGTCGATCAAGCGTAGCCTGCTCACTGGCACTCAATTGAGTTATGTCACTGTTAGTGACAGGCGCGGTGTCAATTCGTACACGACTGCAGTCGGCACGAAGAACAGCGCCGTTATCCAGTGGAATCGGAGAAGCGTAGCCGCCCACAACGTGATCGTCACTCAATCCCGCAGCACTGGCACTTACTTCTTGCATAGTATGCAACCATGTCGCATTTTTAAAGCGTTTCTTTGGTTGCTTTTGCTCGAACTTGTGCAAAGAGCAGTACTTCGCGTCTCCTGGCATGGTTCTCGCGTTGCACTAGTGTTTTCGGCAGAAAGACAAAATCGCGTTGCCGGGAGTCCGCATTTCAGGGCTAGCTTGCCGGAACCAACCAAACGACACTATTTTGATCACGTGCCTTAAGGGGAGATGCGGGTCGAAAAACGCGGGTTTTTTCAAAAATGACTGCTTTTTTGTTTTTACTTGTTTTGTCAAGTTTAGTATCTGTACTTTCATGAAAATAAAAATCAAAGCTGAATTTAATCAGGAAATGGGCTGAAATTGCGTTTAAAGAGCGCACAGTGGCAGTTGAATGACCGAAACTACGCTAATTTCGAGCGTCCCCTGGCTAACATGGCACAGTTCCTCGCCGCTGCGGATCACGTGAGATCAGCCAAGCCACATTCTCCCAATCACTACAGTTGCCCGGCGCCTACAGCGCAAGAAATAATAAAAAAGAGCATGCTTTCGTCGTGTGTTTCGAGCGCTGCGACTGGTTTTTAAATCACGTGGTATGAATTAGGCATTGCCATTGGCCGCCGTGCGCACGCATGTGGCGAAGCCCACTTGCTGGCTCCATGCTACGTCGAGGTGCATTTCCAAGTGACGATCGTTCGGCAACTTTATCTTCGTCATGGATGAAGCACAATCGAACCAGTGCAGTCATCGAGGTGTGAAATACCGTTCTGTTCACAAATATCGAGGGCGTTGGCGAAAATCGAAAGCGAAGGCTCGTCCAGTGGCAACTCGACACGTGGAGTTAGGCCTAGTGGAACCGACGTTGATCCCTCCAGCGTTTCAGATGCCTCCGGGGAATTTGAAGCGGCGTTAGATTGTGTGAGTGCCTCAGAAAAAAAGATTGGGCATTTCTAAGGTGAGGAAATAGCCTGCGATGAGGCGTCATCTGTCGTTACTGACTTGGCAGCGCTGAACGTTCTTGTGGGCGGCGCGATTTGCACAAGCCAGCGTTCAGGACTTTCCGTGTCCGGGAACCAGCCGCGAAGCGTATAGACTCGCTTCGTTTCTTGAACTACTCTATGAGAACTCTGCCTGCCCGCAATGTGTCCTTTCTACAACATACTGATTGCGGCGAGTTGCGGCGTGCAGGGATGCGAGCAAGAATGCGAGCCGAGACTGACAGCGGGAGCTCGGCTGAAAGCTTTGCCGTCAACGTCAAAGCTGCTGTGACGGCCTGTTTTATAGGAATTGGATATGTGCGATTTTCCTCAATTATTGGACTCCACAAGCCGATGCATCATAGCTTGGCACATCCTGAGAAATAATGCAGAAACAAATGTCCTTGAAGCTGACTGCGGATGCGAACGCAAATCGCCGCACACTGAAGAAAAAAAGCACATGTTGGAGTCCACTCGCAAGGGTTGTGAGGGAGCGACATACGAAGCAGGAAGTTTCTTGTGCCAGTGGCTGCTTTATGGACAATTTTTTTAATTTGTTTCAAAGTTTGATAGAAATTGAAGCCCTCTTTTTTAAATAAACATGCAATTTTAACTTCAAATGAGTTTTTCTCAGAATGCAATTTTCAACATTTGCCATTCTTGTTTTTGGTACTTCTGATGTCCATATCTGAATGAAATTTTGCACACATTTTCTGACGTATGAAGAGTGCCTTTATCTTTTTGAAGAATAAATACTGATCAAATATTTACAAAAAAAAATAATTACCACATGGTGGTGTCTTGAAAATGTAGACTTGCCAGGTTCAAATTTTTCACGTCATTAGCATACTTTATATGTACTTTATTATTAGTTTTTGGCACTCTGCAGTTTATATGGATCAGAATGAGCCATCAATGATGTGTGTTTATGGAAGTTTAGAATGAAAAAGGAGGGGGGCGGGGGGCAAAAGGGTGCATATTTTACACACTGTCACTGAACAGAACAAAACCTAGCAATATAACAAATTGCAAATTTGAAATCAGCATAAAAAACTGAATTATTAACCAGAATTTTCTAGCTCTAAGTCAAATATTAAAGAAAAAATGTCTTCGAGTAGCATCTCCCCTTAAGGGGGGACGCGGGTCTTAAACTGGTTAAAAATGGGCGAAAAATTGATTTTGAGAAAAACGCATTTTCGGAATGTTTGTACCTTTGAGCACTAGCCTTCAAAATACCAACACAGAATTCGGTCGGGAAATACGGTAAAACGCCACTGGAGCCTCGAAATGGCCAAAAAGGGGTGAAAATTGTTTGAACTTCCCGCGCGCGCCGCGGATGAAGAAGCTGGCTGGCCGCCGCCATCTTGGACTTGTTTTGAAGCTTGTTTCTTTGTGTGCATTTTGCGGCATCTCCAAATGACGTCGCTCAAACAGAACGACCACCGTCGCGGGTTTTCCAAAAGCAGTTTCCAGTCCGCTGATTGGCTGGAGCGCACGCTCACAAAGCAAGCCCCTTTTCTCGCGCTTCCCATTGGCCAGCGCGACTGACTTGCCATTTTTTTTTTAACGTTCTTCGTCGCAGTTGGTCATGCGGCTGCTGCTTCGCTCATTTATGATGCGCTTTCGCGATCGTGTCAGTCATTCCCGCAGCCAGTGCTGGTCTTTAGACATAGCTCGGTGGACGTAGCCGCATCAGGAGTGTATTGAAAACGGAAGCGCTTAGCGAGTGCGTGTCGAAGAATGAGTATGGCGGCGCGCTGCCAGGGTCACGCGGCGTGTTCTCGACCTAGCTGCAGCACGTCCGGCGGCATATAATCGTTTGCGAGCGGTTCAGAGGCATCAAAGATAGCATCGGCAGATTTAACTGTTCAGCTGATACTCATGGTCCCCACCAACACTACCACTTCGTTGCTTTTTTATCGCGCCGCTTCAGGCTACAGGCGAGCCTGACATCGCACCGTTGCCCGCATTCCTCTTCCGCGGACAGTTTCGTTTTTTTTTTTTTGCAGATTGCCTAAGTAATCACGTCGCTGCGCTCAAGGGGTGTGAAAAGTTTGAGCTTTATCTATAGCAAGGGACCCCCAGTGCTGCCCTGCATGCGTTGTACAGCAAAGTAGCAAAGTTTCATTCTAGAACATTAGCCAATTTATTAGGTCATTCTAGTATGCCGCTGTGTTTTAGCCTTAAACTTTGTGCAAGTGTATAATTATTGCAAAACCGTTTTATCGTAATTTTGAGTATTTGTTTACCTTGAAGGGCACTGCCTCAGGCATATGAAGTGGTAAATGAAGCTTCTCACGCTGGTTCTAGTGGCGGTATATTTAGACTTTGTGGCAAGCTTTTACCAGTATTTGGGGAGGGTACTATTATATGTTTAGGATATAGCCTTTCTCATAAAGAACAAAGCCTCCCAACTATTCCATTATTATTACCATAGCTGCAGTGTAGCAAAAGGTAAAGGTTGTCTCAAAATGCAAATACGTTTTTCTCAGTGCTGTTTCTGGACACTGCACTCAGCCTTACTGTGCATTTTCTCTACATTGTCGCCGAGTGACAATGACAAATTTAGCATCACTGCAGTCATACTAAACGATCAGAGGGTGATCCAACACTTACATCACTCTATCGAGATTTTTGCAAATTGCCATTAAAATAATACTGCACGTCAAAAAATTTGCTCATTTCCTTATGGCATACACTACCTTAGCCATGGGTAATGGTGATAGCTTCAGTTTTAGTTGACATATTCAAAATCCAAAGACAGTTTTGGAAATGGGAAGAGCATGACATTTTTGGTGAGAGATATCACAGTGTGGCTACTGATTGTTCAAGTTATAATATGTGGTCAAACTTCAAATGTCGTTTTCTCAGTTTCATACTTTTGGTCGATCTCTACAGTCGTACGCAGGGTTTTGATAACTTCTTTTTAGTTCACACAAATAACTCTGGTACCATTTTCTTCAAAGAGAAATGAAGTACCCGATGACATTTTTAATTTTCTAGTTTAGGCAATGGATAAATATCAATTTGAGATTAGCTTAATGAGTTCGTGTCAAATAATGCAGCCTTTTACTCTCCACATAATATGTGAGGATGACGTGCCTTTTTGAGGAAAACGAAGGATGTCATCGGATATGAGGAGACTTTGGCTATCAATCTATGTAATTAAAAGCAACGAAATGCAATAAGAAAGTTCATTAAAGCTGCGTAAGAAATTCACTAATTATGCTCTGGACTTTGTTGGATAACTTTTGATCTAAGACCACCAGCTCAATTATAATTACATTTTTGAAATCAGGAGAGAGAACCACATCTGTGTGCAAAGTTTCGTGAGATTCTAGCTATAACTAAAAACGTTAGTTTTAAGACCCTCGTCCCCCCTTCCTGGTCTTAAAACTATTTTTATTTGCTGATAGATTTTGATGAAGGTTGCACCATTTATGCCGCTTTTTGTGCAGATTTCAAATATGCACATAAATTTTCTGTAAACCATTTAGTTTTGAAGATATTGAGCACTTTATGTTCCTTGTTTGCAGGTGAGCTATCAGTAAAACTACAGGAGTTACAATGAAAACTGGCATATCAAATCAATTTAGAACACACAGGGAATGCAAAAGTCAAGATTGAATGTCCTAGTCCCATTTTAACCAAAGTTACAACTTTATCAAAGTTCAAAGAACAAAAAGCCACCTGGACACTCCAGAAAACATGCAATTTTTAAAAACTTTGCTCATTAAATACCACAAATTCATTTATATGTTCGCACTGTACATGAGTTTACCTTTCTGGTGCAAATGGAGTTATAGCAATATCATAAGTAGAACCAGAGATATCGCACCTCCAGACATGTACCTTTCTTAACATTTTGATTTTGAGAAATTGAAGAAAAACTGGTTGACAAATTTTTGAAGCACCAAAGCTAACAGTTACTCATTAAAGGGGGTTCTGACTAGCTTCTGATGTCAATGCATCATTTACCATCAATATAATTTGCCCTCAAAGAATGAAATTCCTGGCGAACGGAACGCAAGGTCTGGAGGCCGCCACCAAGACGGGTGCGTTTGCATCGTGACCTCCGCAAAAGTTGGTGCCAAGTTCTGGTGCGCGATCGCCATTCTCTCATTTATGCTGTAAACGCAGTCGGCCTGCAACTCGTGATAACCGACCATTGCTCATCTTGCACGCGTAGCATTCAGAAGCCAGTTTATTTGGACAGGATTTCGGATTCCACGCAATCTTTTTCTCTATGTTCCACGTGTCGCGGGATGCTGCTTCGCGACTGCTGCTGTAGCTGGTCGTGGCGGCACTGCCTCACAGGGCGATCTCTCCCGGCGTTGAAAGCTGCACTTGCTCATCTGCACCATCACGATTCCATACGCGGCAGGTCGTGCCGCTCCTCGCTATCACACGACCAGCTTTGCTACGCCGTTATCAGGCCATCGCAGACTCGACGCATAGCATCAACGCTTCGTCATTGATTGCGGATAACCAGATGCTGCGATGCAGCGTCCCCGGCGCTTCTTTCTCCTCTCGCTACTTTTTTTAGGCTAATAATGAAGCGTGAATGTTAATATTGTGCATTTCGCGTTATGGTTACAATGAGGGAACGGCGCTAGGCCAACTAGGCCTAAAGGAGAGAGCTTCTCAAAATGGTGCCGGACCGCGAACAGTCGACGCCGCCAGCCAACCAAAGCTAGCCATTTCGCTCATGTGCGATGGGAGACAATAGCAGGGCGTGTTTCACACGATTTTGTTCCTTTGTTTTCCGCTTCGATGGGCTCGCTCATGGCCGCCAATCGAGATATAGGAATGGCCTGAATCGCGATCTTTCGAACGACACCAAGGTTATACCCGCGGATAGCGTATTTCTCAAACTGCGGTGCGAGAGATCGAAATTCGGCATGATTTGACCTCAGTTTGAAGGGCCACACACGCAGATTCTCGTCTTTGGAACGCTGTAATGCGCAAATTAGACGATATTTTTCAACGAAACTTGAGAGGCAGCTGGTGAAAGATCTCAGAATCACAAAAACGAGAAGATTGAAAATCCGATTTTCTGGCCGATTTTCGGCTGCAAAGACCCAGATCCCCCCTTAGCCCTGGTCTGGCCGCGTGCCAGACTGTCACTTTGGGTTTATATTATATAGCCTCATGCTTTCTTCGATTATTCGCTCTGAAGTGCACTTTCAGGTTGCATGTAGGCTTGCTTTTTAGAGAAAAATCATGTAATTTTCACGAGAATTTTAAGAAGCAAATAATTTCAGGAGTTCCAAAGCTCCTTGAAATAGTTCCTGAAAACCAAGGGTACTCAATGATATCATAGGTCTGTGTAAACCCCACTCCATGATCACCATATTGAAGTGAATGGCTTACCAGCCCAGCCTCTGGGGCCTGTGCCCCATAAAGTATGGATGCATCATGTAGAACTTATGAAATCTGCTGGTAATGACATTTGTTTCAAAACTTCTGGCTTTTCCCATCTTAAATAAAGCTCGCATTTTCAGTAAGTAGCACATAAGTGGATAAAATGCAGTAATTTATAATAAAACCCAGATTCAGCTTGTCCTCAATGTCCTTTTATTACCCTAAAGCTGAACATGAGCTATGAGAGACATCATGAAGGAGGGCTCTGGGTTAATTTCCAGAGCCCTCTTCCACAAAAAGTTGTTTAAGCTATGCACTGGCACTGCCCAAAATGTGGGCAAAGTTGCATTTTGCCTCAATCAACAGGCCACAGGCACCATTCTATTCCACATTCTCAAGCTCAGCAGCCAAATGTCAGCCAGTAAGCAATGGCAGCAAGCAAAGAAAACACTGAAGCCTAAATGTCAAAATAAACATGAGGGGTCACAAATGCAGTAGTAGGTTAGGCAAATAAAAAACTACACATGCTGAAAGATGTCTTAAACGCTTACATCAATGTCCTGCTTCGTGGCCATCAGAACACTGTGCAATTCCGGCAAAGGGTATGGAGCTCGAAGCAGCCATTGCTTATGAAGCCACATGGAGCTTGCTGTAAGGTAAAAAGTACCATGAACCAACAAATTAGAGTAATATAGTGCAACACGTACATGCAGAGGCTTTGTGAGCAAGAAATAAAGGCACAGAGTAGAAACACCACAATACTGTTTTTTTTTTTCTTGAAATGATGCACGACATGCTGGTGTAGGTCACTGCATGAAATTTGGCTTGCCTGCTAAATAATTATCTTAGATTTTTTTTATTTCAAAATTTCATTTTGGGATTGAATTAGTTCAAGGGCGATTGCCTATAACGCCAGAGAAGAAACAATGTTGACATCACCCGAGACATACCAACACTGATATAAAATAACTCCTTTCACTCCATCTCGTCGCCAGAATGGCAAAAGAGGTCAGGCATCACAGTGCCCCTAGTTACAAATAAAAAAGCATCTACTTTATTTTAACTGCAAGTGCAGTTTAACATAACCTATCCATCATCCACTAGTGCCCACTAGGTTCGAGATCAGACAAGCCCTCCCTTTCTTTATGCTTTACATCGAGTGAGCATCTTAATTGGTACTGCAGGGTCTTATACATGCCTGCAACTACAATACTACTTTTCTAAGAGATGTGGAATTTCATTACAATTCATTTTATGACCGAAGTAGCAGAGATTGTATTTTATCTTGAAAGAAGCAGCTCGAAAAAACAAGGGTATGATAGGAGACAAGATGAGCGCTAACTTGCAACTAATTTTTATTGAAGCAAACATGAAATATATAAAAAAGTTGAGCAACAATGCAAACCACTCAATCAATGATAAGCAGAAAGCATGACTCACTAAAATTTAAGAACATTTCCCTGATCTAGATAACCCAACTCACTGCATGTTAACATGATAGATGGCTCACTAACACAATCATTACCTAGTCGTAAAATGTCTACAGCTTCAATGATTTCCTGGCTGATTTGTAATGAATGACAGCCAGAATGTGAGTAGCTGAAAGAAACAGAAAGCAACCAGTGCCTTCTTTACAATGCACAGCAAAGTTAACCTCTATCTATATCTACTCAAATGGAACCGTTTGGAAATTTTAGAGATTCATGTTTTGCTGTCTGCTTATCGGTGATTGAGTGGTTTGCGGTGTTGCTTGGCATTATATATTTCTTGTTTGCATCAATAAACTTTAGTTTCGAATCAGCACCTGAATGCCTCCCTGAACATAAAGTGCCAAGCAGTTGAGGACAACAGTCAATTGAGGAACACAAGAGCTCTGTATAAGACAATCAAAGACATCAAAGGAAGCTTCTGTGCTAAGCTGGGCGTGATAAAGGACAAACGAGGCAGGGGCCTCACTGAAGCCTCAGAGATAAAGAAGAGGTGGCAGGAATACACAGAACTGAACAAGAAGGACCCGGATGTGCAAACCCAACATAAGACGGTTGTGATTACTGATCTCGAACCGGGCATCCTGATGAGTGAAGTTGAATGGGCCCTAGCCAGCCTTGCTAAGAACAAAACTAGCGGAACTGATGGCATTCCAGCTGAGTTGCTTCAAAACCTCAACCATGACGCTTTTAACGTTCTGTATACATTATGTCAGCAAATTTGAACCCTGCAGTGGCCACAGGATTGGAGGAGGTCAGCTTACATCCCCATTCCAAAGAAAGGCAGTGCCAAAGATTGTTCCAACTACCGCACGATCGCGCTTATTTCGCATGCTAGCAAAGTGATGTTGAAAATCCTCCAAGGTAGGCTGCAGCAGTATGTGGATCGGGAGCTTCCGGATGTGCAAGCTGGGTTTCGCAAGGGCAGAGGAACTATGTATCGGTAGCTAAGTCATCGTCCCGGAAGCCACGGGACATGCGCACACAGTCTGCTTCTGGGGGAGAGGAGGTCACCCTTCTTTGCAGTGGTGGCTATAAAACCAGCGCGCAATAAAGCACGAAGGCTCCTTTTCCCTGCAACCGTGTTGTCATGTTCTATCGACTGTGACAGCCGATACATGGTGTCAGAAGTGGGATGCCACCGACCAACAAGATGGAATTCCTAAAGCCACCGGAGCCGCTGCGTGTGACAGGGGACATCAGCAAGCACTGGGAGCTCTTTAAACAGAAGTTTGAGCTCTTCTTGACTGCATCGGAGCCAACCGAAAAACCTCGACCAGAGTCTGCGAAGGCCGCGCTGCTCTTGAGCATCGCAGGTGAGGAAGGCATCGCAATCTACAACACGTTTACCTTTGCGGATGGCGAGAACAAGCTCGACTATGCGACGGTGGTGAAAAAGTTTGAAGAATACTGTGCTGCCCAACGGAACGAAGTCCACGAGCGGTATATCTTCAGGAAACGGATGCAAGATTCCGGTGAGCCCTTTGAACATTTTTTGCGTGATTTGAAGACGCAAGCCCATTCATGCAATTTCGGCTCATTGACGGAGTCAATGATTAGAGACCAAATAGTTTTTGGCACCAGTGATAGCAAAGTACAAGAGAAGTTGCTCGCAGACAGCCAGCTCACCCTCAAAAAAGCAGAAGGAATCTGCAAGGCCGCTGAGAGCGCAGCTGAACACCAAAAGAGATGGAATGAGCGCCAGCAGCAAACGGTGGACTTGGTGCGAAAGGAAAGCCCGTTTTTGGGTAAAGCGCAATCCAAGCAATTCAAGTGCAGAAAATGCGGCCGAACTCATGCGCCGCGAAGCTGCCCAGTGTTCGGACGTACATGCAGAAAGTGTCAAGCAAGGAACCATTTCGCGGTCTGCTGCAAGGCAAATAATCAGGTGGACGCACTGCAAGAATCCGAAGAAGACTTTAACGTACTCGACGTGTCGGTTAGCAGCGTCAGCAGTCGACGTGAATGGACCGTTGAAATATGCATGAACAGTTTGCTGGTGAAGTTGAAAGTGGACACGGGATCCCAAGCTAACCTGTTGCCCTTCGGTCTTTACAGGAAGATGAATCCCAAGCCATCATTAATGCCGAGTAGTGTGATCCTGAGATCGTATGGCGGCGGCATTATCAAACATATGGGTGTCCTCAGAACTCAAGTGGAGCTGAATAACCGAAAGAGCATTTGCAACTTTTTCGTAGTGCACAAAGGAAATCAAGCAATCCTTGGTCTTGAAGCTAGCGAAGAACTGGGTCTTCTGCCGCGGGAAGTTCACAACGTAACAGTGAACAGTTCTGATAAAATCATTCATGATTACCAACACCTGTTCAGCGGCACAGGCTGTGTTCGACGCCAATACCGCATGGCCCTGAGCGAAGGCGCCACACCTGTTGTCCAAACAGCGAGACGGGTACCTCTGGCTCTTTGAGAACCGCTTCGGCTAGAAATTGAACGCATGGAAAAGGCTGGGATCATCACAAAAGTCACAGAAGCCACAGACTGGGTGAGTCCTCTCGTTATCGTTCGCAAAAAAGACGGCAATATCCGAGTGTGCATGGACCCTAGAAAGATAAACGAATGCATTAAGCGAGAACACTACGAAATGCCAAGGCGAGAAGATATAGAATCCGAGCTAGCGGGCGCAACAGTGTTCTCCAGACTTGACGCAAACTCGAGGTTCCATCAGATCCCATTGCACGAAGAAACCTCTAGGATTTGTACTTTTGCAACACCGTTCGGTCGATATCGTTTTTTACGGATGCCTTTCGGTATTTCGTCGGCATCTGAAGTGTTTCAGAAAACACTAAATGAAATTTTTGAATCTCTTCCCGGCGTGAAAGTGTACGTCGACGACATACTAGTCTGGGGCACTTCCCGGCAGGAGCACGACGTACGCCTTCGGTCAGCTCTGCAAGCAGCTGAGCAGGCCGGTCTCACATTTAATCGTGAGAAGTGCACAGTGGGCGTTCAAGAAATTGAGTTCTTGGGCGACGTTATCGGTGCAGAAGGTATAAAACCGAGCCCTTCACTAGTGAAAAGTATGTTGGAAATGCCCGCCCCCTCTGACAAATCGGGAGTTCTGCGAATGCTGGGGGTCGCAAACTACTTTGCAAAATTTTCACCCACGCTGGCGGAAAGAATGACTCTTCTCAGGAGCCTAATCAGACAAGATGCAGTTTTTGAATGGACAGATAACCATGCGAGTGAATGGAAACTGCTATGCCATAGTATGAGCCAACAACCGCTCCTGTCAATGTTTGACCCCAAAAAACCAACAAAAGTGTCCTGTGATGCATCACAGAATGGGATTGCTGCAGCTTTAATGCAGTGTCATAGCGATTCCTGGAAACCCGTGGCTTATGCTTCCAAAGTGCTCACTGACGCGCAGCAGCGGTACTCTCAAATAGAGAAGGAAGCACTGGCTATCGTATATGGGTGCGAAAAGTTTCACCATTTCGTCTACGGCCGGCAGGTTATTGTGGAAACAGACCACCGCCCATTAGTTGCCATCCACAAAAAAGCAGTTGGCGATATGCCGCCAAAGCTGCAGTGGTTTTTTCTTAGGCTGATGCGTTATGACATCACAATATTCTTCGTTCCAGGAAAAAAACTTCTGCTCGCCGACATGCTATCAAGGGCCCCCGCCGAGGACGATAAGAGCATCCAGAGCGATGACGTGGAAGTTCATGCCGTAAGTGTGGTTTGCTCACTTGTCAGCGAGGACACGTGGAAGCGACTGGCCGTAGAGACGAGGAACGATCCTTATCTGAGCTCCGTTCTAAAATGCCTAAGTAATGGTATTCCTATCGAAGGGCCGCTGAAGTCAAGCGAGGGCGAACTGTCCGAAGTTAGAGGCGTCCTGCTAAAAGGCTGCAAGGTTATAATACCAACTACCTTACAACGGGAAATGTTAGAAAAAATACATCATGGTCATATGGGCATTAATAAGAACAAACTCCGGGCACGGCGTCTAGTCTTCTGGCCTGGAATGACCTCGGACATTGAGGCGTTTGTCAAGAAGTGTAGCGTATGTATGCAGTACGCCTACAGCCAACCAAGAGAGCCATTGAAAATGCGTCCTGTGCCTGAAAAGCCCTGGTACCGAGTGGGCATCGACATCTTCCAGTATGGTAGGAAATCCTACTTGTGTTTATACGATGCGTTGTCAAACTTCCCCGAAGTAGAACTGCTTAACGACTTGTCAGCGAGGAGCGTCATAGAGTCAACTAGCTCCATTTTTGCACGATACGGCATACCAATGGAGGTATGCACAGACAATGGCCCGCAGTTCGCATGTAACGACTTCGCTGCCTTTGCAAAGCGATATGATTTCAAACACACCACCTCGAGTCCACGATTCCCTCAATCAAATGGCCTCGCGGAGAAGGGTGTGCAAATTGTAAAGCGCATCCTAAAGAAAACCACTGAACTGAAACCACTGAAAGAGACCGAAAGCCTCAGGCGGCCGTTGGCTCCACTGCAGAAAGGTGACGTCGTTCGGGTGAGGCAGAACACGTGGTCACCGAAAGCTCGGATCTTGCGTCAGTCCAGGTTTCCCAGGTCGTACGACGTACTCACCGAAGGTGGAAGAGTTCTGCGACGCAACCGGCGGCACCTGCTACCGACCAGTGAACTCTTTGAGAGGGAGCTGCCGGACTTCGTCGACGACGAAAACAGCTCGGACAATTCGGCAACCTCGGCCCGCACTGATCCACCGCAGTCGCGTACTATCAAACCTCGGCCCGCACTGATCCACCGCAGTCGCGTACTATCATGCCACAGCTCGGCACAGCGCCTCCAACGCAGGATCCCCCGCGCACTGCCTCGCCAGCACCAGCACTAAGGAGATCAACAAGACAAATAGCACCACCTCGGCGGCTCACGTACAACAAGGACTTTGTACAGCTGCCTTAAATTTCCAATGCAAGTGAAGTCAACAAGGCGTCTGTGCGAGGGCCATACACCATTCAGATTTGTTTGTAACAGAGTTTTCTTCTCTTTTCTCTTTTCCTCTTCTTTCTTTTTTCCAAAAGAAGGAGGATGTATCGGTAGCTAAGTCATCGTCCCGGAAGCCACGGGACATGCGCACACAGTCTGCTTCTGGGGGAGAGGAGGTTACCCTTCTTTCCAGTGGTGGCTATAAAACCAGCGCGCAATAAAGCACGAAGGCTCCTTTTCCCTGCAACCGTGTTGTCATGTTCTATCGACTGTGACAGCCGATACACTAGAGACCAGATTGCCAACTTTTGCTGGATCATGGAAAAAGCAAGAGAGTTCCAGAAACCCATCCACTTCTGCTTTATTGATTAAGTGAAAGCGTTTGACTGCATAGATCACAGCAAGCTGTGGCAAGCTCTTCAAGAGATGGCCATTCCAATTCACCTCATCTGTCTCCTCAGGAACCTGTATGAAGGGCAAGAGGCCACAGTCAGAACTGGGCATGGTCTTACTGATTGGTTTCCGATTGAGAAAGGAATGAGACAAGGCTGCATACTGTCACCCTGCCTATTTAACCTATATGCTGAGTGCATCATGAGGAAAGCCAGTCTGGACTAGTCTTCAGCTGGAGTGAAGATTGCTGGAAAACATATTAACAACCTTAGAAATGCGGATGATACCACTTTAATGGCAGAAAGTGAAGTGCAACTAAAGAGACTTCTGATGCGCGCACAAGAAGAGTGAGAAGTTTGGGCTTAAACTGAACATTAAAAAGACGAAAATCATGGCGTCTTGCCCTATCAAGTCCTGGAACATCAAGGGACAAGAAGTGGAAGCTGTGACAGATTTTTTCTTCTTGAGCTCCAAGATTACCCCGGAAGGAGACTGCAGCCATGAAATTAGGAGATGCCTCTGGGGAAGAGAGCTATGGCTAGCCTTGACCGCCTAGTAAAGAACAGATATTACACTGCCAACCAAGATCTGTATAACTCGTGCTATGGTCTTTCCAATTGTGATGTATGGATGCGAGAGTTGGACTGTGAAGAAGGCTGACCGCCGAAGAATTGACGCGTTTGAATTGTGGTGCTGGCAGAAACTTGAGAGTTCCTTGGACTGCCAGATGATCAAATCAGTCGGTACTGTCGGCAATAAACCCTGACTGCTCATTGGAGGGTCAAATTATAAAGTTAAAGCTCAGCTACTTTGGTCATCTGATGAGAAGAGAGGAGTCGCTGGAGAAAGATTTGATGTTGGGAAAGGTTAAGGGCCAACGGAGAAGGGGTAGGCAGCGAACGCGATGGTTACATGGCATCCTCGAGGTGCTGCAGATGAAGTTATGTGATGTTAGGAAGATAGTGATAGACCGAAAAGCATGGCGTGATATGGTCCATAGGGTCACGAAGAGCTGGACACGACTGAACTGAACTGCCTCTTTTCACGTCCTTGTTTTTTTATGCTGCTAATTTAAAGATGACACCTTACCAACTTGCCCAAATTGCCACCCTTCTGATTGTATTTTAGTCAGTGAAATTTCACTTCATATGGCACTAATCAACACACATGACTTGCTCTGATGAAATTTAAAGCCAATCAATTAGAGCTTCATAATAAAGCAGGAAAGTTGGTTTAGAAATGATGCTCTCCATGTCAAAACAGCTTGCACAGACATGATTTTCTGTGGTAAACAAAACACTGGGCTGCTGCAAGGGTGGTACAGAGCAAGCAGAGGGTGCTCTGACACTCAGAAGAAATGTGGCATTGAATCTTGCTGTACACTTGGACAAAGTTGTGGGGCTATGCAACCGAGTCTATGTACGAAAGGAAAGGAGACAAGTTTCTGTCCCCTTGCCGTGGAGAATGGTTTGCTCACTATTTGGGATAGGACTATACAGGGTTGAAGTGAAGCGAGGAAGTCAGAGTTATTGCAAGGTCACTAGGGCTGAAGTAACCCTGTACATGGCAAAGAGAGGTATATTGTCTCTTCCTTCCTGCCTAGCTTCAGCTGCATAGCCACAGTTGTCCCCGAGTATAAGCAACCTGCAGTGGCCAGGCGGCGCTAGTGGAGTGCAGCGTTCAGCGCCACCAACGGCGGCGCTGAACGTTCCATACAACGTGCCGTTGTATGGCAGGAAGCATCTCGGCTCTCATTTTCTGCGGTTTTACGGCAATCGAATGCCTTCAGACCTACTTCCGAAAGCCCCTACTGGCAAAAGGACATCGCCTGTTCGAGAATGGTCATGTTTAGAATGTGAACTGTGTCGACATCGTCATGAAGTGTGCGCCGCTCGCGACGGAACACCCGCGCGCACAACTTTGAATTTCGCTTGAGTAAACGGAGATTTTTTTTTTGTAAAATTCATTTTAAGGCACCAGTCGGATATATGAAGATGAATTAAGGAATGAATAAATGAATGAAAACCTTAAAAGTGCAGAGAGAACCTGAGAAGAGATTGATCGCCGTTTTTTTTTTTTTGTTCTTGCTGTTTGCAGCATAACAATTTTCTCGTGGTTGCGCATTACAGTTTAATACCATGACGAACATGTTTGTTCGTGGTGCACCTTTAGACAGCGCCGCGGAGGTTACAGGAGGCATGGTGCTGTACTCGCTACGGATGTCGTGGCGATTGCAAGCACTGTGCGGTTGTAGCATGGGTCAACGAAAACTGGCATCTGATCACGGAGGCCCCGGCCTTCATCCCATAAGCCTGAGTGTCGGGGGCGGGGAGTAGGGGGCCTCTTACTTCAGTGGAAAAATAAAGTTCTTAACAACTACAACTGGCATGCATTTTATACCTCCGTACCACAAGCTTGGGGAAAGCCGGCGGGAAATGCTGGTACTCAACGGAAAAGTTTCCGTAAATGAGGTCGTTAGAGTTAGGATTTTTTACTGTTGCTACTAACGATGGAACGGTCTATCGTCTGGGACAAGAAACTCTTCAGCAGCTTGAGCAGTCGGTGCAAGAAATGTTTGGTGCGGAACGATAGAATGAGGTTCCATGCTCCGCGTACACAGTATCACGGGCCTTCACACTTCGCCTTTTTCAGCACCTTAAGAACTATTTTACAGATAAATATGCTTATCCAAATCTGTAATTGGAAGTTTTGAACATATTTTGGCTTTGAGGTTCATAATAGACACAGCCTTAAAAATCCGGTTCACAGATCCACGAGCATTTTTTTTTTTAAATTCCGCCTCCGATGAAACGCGGCTGAAATTTGATGCTGCGGCTGCGTGACTTTGTTGCTTTTCTGGATGTTACGTCCTTTAAAATGGCAATGCCACTCGATCCTGCACAGCATATACTAGTACACGACAGATTTTACAGCGCGGAGCGCGTACTGAGGAGAGTGCCCCAACCAGCGTGCGACTCCCGAGTCAGAAGTTTATACCGTTTCTTTCGCTCAACGGGCAATCGTCTTAGTTTAGCTCCTTGGCGTATGTACGCCATTGGCCCCATAACAAAACGAATTTCAGTTACATTACTCTCTCACAGCCACTATCCCCTTCTCTCCAGGTTCTCCCAGCAAGTGGTACGCTTGGGTTTCCTTCCCGATTGTGGCAGTCTTTCTCGCCGCCCCTGCGCTTATTTTTATTGTTGTTCACATCCGTAGTAGTCGAAGTCTCACACGAGACCCCCGAAGTCGCTGAATGAGTAAATCACACTCACTGGGATAACAAAACGCGAACGCAGAAGGAACACAGCGGCCGCAACATATACGGCGTCAGCTTCTGCGCCGCCTTAGTATTAGCTCCCGTCGGCCGCCAGGTGTCACCATGTCTCAGCAAACTCCATTGAAGGTTGCCTATAGTGATGTGCTACCGTGATGAAGACTTATAGAATTGAAAACTGAAAGTAACGCAGGAGTACGGCACGATTATTCATGGCGTAAAGGTGAATAGCACGTTGCACTTCAGGGTTGCTGACGGCGTATTTACTTATTTTATATTAAAAAATACAGTAGTTAGTAACCCATAACCTGCTGGGCATTACGCCTTCAGGAGTTCAACTTTACAGTGTCTTACAAAAGTGGCCGCCAACACGCTGCCGCTGACTGCCTCTCGCGACTGCCGCTCGCAACTACCCTCTGCGATGACAACTTTGACGACTATCTTGCCGCCGTTTCCGTACAATTTCCGGATCTTGCCACTTTCCAGCGAGAACAACGAAAAGATCAAGACTTGGTATCACTTTTTGAAAAAGCTCGTGATCCGGCATCTGCGAACCCTTTCTGCATTCGCGATGGCTTGCTGTATCGAAAAAATTACTCGTCTGGCGGTGCACGCTTTCTGCTAGTCGTTCCGGCTAGCCTCTACTCCTCTGTTCTACACTCTATGCACGATGACGTTACAGCTGGGCACTTGGGGTTTGCCAGGACTCTTACGCGCATTAAGGAACGTTTCTACTGGCCAAATATGCGTCGAACGATTCAGCGTTACGTGAACTCCTGTGTGCAGTGCCAGCGGTTCAAGCTCCCCACCACTTCTCCGCCGGGCCACTTACATCCGGTGACACCACCGACCACACCATATGAGCAAGTGGGTGTTGACCTCATAGGCCCGTTTCCCCGCTCGTCCAAAGGCAATCGCTGGGTCATCGTGTGCGTTGACCATCTCACGCGTTACTGTGAAACTACCGCCATCCCTTCCGCCACCGCCGCTGACGTCTCGTTCTTTCTTCTTCACGCTGTCGTCCTCCGTCATGGGCCTCCTCGTGTAATTATCAGTGACCGAGGCCGCCAATTTACGGCAGATGTTGTGGAACAGCTTCTGCGCTATTGTACTTGCCAGTTGCGTCACTCTACGTCGTACCATCCCCAGACAAATGGCCTCGTCGAACGTACAAACCAGACACTGACGAACATGGTAGCGATGTATGTTGACTCGCGGCACAAGAACTGGGATGACGTGCTTCCTTTCATTACTTACGCCTATAACACCTCGAAGCATGAGACAACATCCTATAGTCCATTTTTCCTCCTCTACGCCCATCCGCCTCGACGTTCTCTTGACACCATTTTGCCGTTCTCGCTCGACACCGAGCCGTCTGTTTCGAGCACCCTCTGCCGCGTTGAAGAGGCTCGTCGGGTCGCCCGATTACGCACTCTGGCCTCGCAGGACCGCTCTAAGCAGCGCTACGATCGTCGGCATCAGGATGTCTCCTATCTTTCCGGCGACTTAGTGTGGCTCTGGACACCTCTCCGCAAGCGTGGTTTGTCCCAGAAGCTGTTGTCGCACTACACAGGCCCATTTATTGTGCTCAAACGCATCAATGAGTTGAACTACGTCGTGTGTCGCCAATGTTCCCAAGGCCGCCCCTCTCGGAAAACACAGGTAGTTCATGTCGCAAGAATGAAGCGCTGCCACTCTCGCTCGGGACTCTGACTGACAGCCCAGGGGCTTCGTCTGCGAAGGGGGAAATGTTAGGCATGCGAACAGAAGAGAACAAAGTGCAAAAAGAGGCTCTCCGGGATAGAAGTGGAAGAAGAGGAAGCTCACCATCTGTTGGTTAGCACATCAGGCTAAGGCGCAGAGCCATTCTGTAAATAAACCTTAACAATATAATACTTCTGCTATTATGAGGATTCCGCAGCTATGTAAATAGCATGAAGGAAAAGAAACTATGGATAGCTTGCACTGACAACTCACCAGGTACCCACTGGTGAACCAAATTGGAGCAAAACTGTCTAATCTGCATTCACCACATTCATCTGAAGGTATTGCAGACACTAAGCATAGTTCATCATCATAGCACTTCTGATATCATATCCAAGTCATCTATAAAGCTACCCAGCTTGTCACATGAACATTTCAGCAGATGACTTTTCAAGGGTCATATTCTGACACCGACCAAATTCTCATGAAAAAAAAAGAATGTTTATGACCAAATCAGCACTTTTCTCGGAGTTCACTGCATGGGAGTGAGGCATGCTTTTAAACTTCTTTTTATCAACTGCTACTGTTTCAGGAAAAGGGGTCATCAAGCTGTAAGTAACCTTCTTCATTATTAATTTAAACAGCACAAACACTCAGATAAAGGACAAGATAAAAGCAAGCCACAGTACAAGCGCTGGCTCACAACTATGCCTAAGCCGGTTACTCCAAGGCCCAGAAAAAACACACATGAAGACAACGAAACAATCACGTGATTCAACCCCTGGGTTCACTTGCTGCTTTCTTTTATCTTGTTCTTTGTCTTCGTGTTCGCGCTGTTTAAATTAATAATGAATAAGTACCAACTCGCCCAACAAAGTATCTTGGTAAGTAACCTGAAATGTAGTTAGCTAGAATACAGCTTGGGCATGTTGGTTATGCATCTTGAGGTAACAGCGCAGAACGTGGACGGGAGCACAAGATTAGAAGACGAGCGCTGTACAAGAAATGTAGTTTGCTAGAATAGCAGCTCCCGTCCACGTTCCGCGCTGTTACCTCAAGATGCATAACCAACATGCCCAAGCTGCTATTCTAGCTAACTACATTTCTTGTACAGCGCTCGTTGTGTCGTCTTCCAATCTTGTGCTCCCGTCCACGTTCCGCACTGTTACCTCAAGAAGTAACCTGAGTTGAGTTGCAAACAACGAAATTTCGAAGAGTGGTGATGGGCAGACTTTGTGGCATTGCGAAGGTCATCTACTAACGCTAACAGTAGGCAGCATTGATTTGATCATAGTGTTTAACATGCCAAAGAAACTTCGACTATGAGGGTCAGCCATTGTAGGTAGCTCCGGATAACTTCGACCATTTACCCTTCTTTAATGTGCACTGACACCGTACAGCACCATCGAAATATAACTACCCCGGCTCGGACCGAGTCCGCATCACCCAGCTTACTAGTCAAATGCCCTAAACACTGAAGCAGTCACTGTAGGGTGTAAGCAGTCTTAAGGCAGGGTTACATTTGCAGGCATGTACCACCCCGTTTTGGACCGAGCCCACATCACCCAGCTTACTAGTCAAATGCCCTAAACACTGAAGCAGTCACTGTAGGGTGTAGGCAGTCTTGAGGCAGGGTTACATTTGCAGGCATGTTTTGTACAAGCCGAGCTTATATAAGCTAGGTATGGCCAAGCTGCGGCTCATGAGTAGCATGAGGCTCCTTGCAAAGTCCAGGTGCAGCTCACGACTGCTTGGCACCTGTCCACCTCTCACCATTCACAGTATTTCTGCCTCTACAGCCAGCTTCTCTGTTCTTTCCCCTTCAAGTTCCAAACCACCTATTGTTTAGAATTCTTTTGAACAATAAAACAATGTGCCACCCTTACGGACACACATCAGAGCTGCTCCCGACTGTAACCATGCTCATTCAAGAACTTCAATCTGGTTGCTTTGCAAATGGGGCAGTAGAGGCATATTAACAGTCGTGGCATGAGTTCTTCACTGTGACCACCAGCTTTGGTAAATGAAAAAAAAAAAATTGTCATTCTCATCATTTACTGTGCTCTTTGTAAAATGTTGCCTTTTTAGTCAAGAGTTCTCATTAAAGGTATGGCAGCAGTTGCTGCAGGCCCATAGCTAAAGAGCTGAATGACATATGCACGCATTGTACTAGCTTGCTCGTACATAGAGCTGAGCCTTAGCAACCTTCGTGGTGATGCAAAGAGGTGTTTGCCCATGCTAACATCTCGGCATTTCCATAATGGCACAGATCAGTGTCTTCACTCCTACTTGTGTTATGAGCATTCCTGTCACTAGCACATATTGAAAGTAATAGGGATGACAGCAGGCGATGCGACATATGCCAGCAGAGACACGTTCACCAGCTTTTCCTCCGCACATACAGTGAATTACAATCCCAAAAGCGAAGCGGTCTGCCTGCTTCGCGAGAGAGCACCTGCATTCAGTAGATTGTGTCCCGACTCTGCGTTTGGAACTCATGCCAACGAAAGTAGCTGGTGCCCATGGACTAACAGAAGAATTGCCTGTTATTCTGTGTGCTAGCCTGTGCTTAATCTACACGTGCCATCTGTTTTTAAACCTGTAATAGGTCTGCATTTCTCCCGCTGCTTCTTGGGATGGTGTTGACATCAACAGTTTATGCCATTCTTTCGTATAGCCAAGTGCGGGCAAGCAGGGCAAACTTCCTTTGGCACTATTCTCAAATAAAACAAAGTCGCAGTTCACCATTTTCGCTGTTTCAGAGTTCAGGAATGGCTGAGTTCATGAATAGCCCATAAAAATGGTTTCTGCGCGTAGTCTTCCAGTCACACTCCGAGCTGAGGTCTTTAAAAAAGATTATTGCATATAATGCTGCTCTTAGACTTGCTGTGCTCAAAAGTAAGCACTAATTCAGGACAGCAATTTGCATTCATAGCAGCGGCAAGTACTGATCATGTATTATGGAGCACAGAGGGCCCAGCCAGTGCAGCAGAGCATGCGAATGAAAATGGAAGGTGCAGCTGAACAAATACTCAAGCAAACTCCAGCCAGGTCTGTTGATTTCGGCAGAGCAATCCAGACTGCTCTTTCGACCGCTCTTGGCTCAGCAATCACTCCCCATCTGCAATGGGAAGATGGGACCTGTGTTCCGGATCTGCACTTGGAATACAGTTGCTCCAAAAAGAGCAAAAAACAATGTTCTGTAAGTCATCAAACTCTGCGATTGGAATTCACCATTAGCAGTCTATCACCTCGATCTGCTCATAATTTAAGTAGCATTATAAAAGTCTGATTTTGCAGGGATCACCGATCTCACACCAAGGATTCAGTGCCCATAGCAGGCACAACAAGCATCTAGAGGTGCCAGATAATGTAACTTGTAAGAAATGTTATGTATGTATAACTTTATTAAGTAGCCGGCAAACGATGGGTTAAAGTGGCACACCGCTGGCCAAGCGTCGACCCGGGGTTATGCCCTCCTCTGCACTACCTCATTCGACCCGTTTGTGGTGGGTTGTGAGGCTTGTGCTTTTCGAGCGCACCCCGGGCCTGTTGGATGGCCCATAGCACTTTGCTAACACTTCTTTATCTCCTAACAGAGCGAACAGTATGTCTGTCATCAAGCCTTCTTTTAAACACTATCTCATGGCAATGGCAAAAGGCATTTCGAGTCAACTGGAGGTCTAACCAAGTACAGTGGCGATGAACAAGCCCTGAGCCTGCCATGTGCCAAGGCGTAAATGTGCTTCACTGCAATGCACGAGTGAACAACCGGAAGATTGGAAGCTTGAACAATCTGTTTCCAGTGAACGGTGATGTTGTTTGGGTGGTTAGATTGGAATACCCAGCAAGCCCTCTGCCCGTAGCTTCTACGGGATTTCCTCTCAAAGATATAACCAGCAAACAATGTCTGAAACTTAAGCCAAGGGTACAATCACAGCATGTTCTGAAGAATTCAATCATCACATTGCCTTTTTAATTATGCCAGTCACCTCAATATCAAATCAAAGCAATATACGTGGCAGCTTATGGAACCCTCGCACATACAAAACACACCGAGAAATGCAGGTCAGTCTAAAAGCAGCCTATCATCTGCATACTGTTCATGGCCTTCACGGTGACACCAAGTTTGCTCCCCCACTACCCTGTGAACATGCAGTGTTTGCACCCGACTCGAGTTACACACAATGTGGCGGCTATTTGAACAAAACAAGAGCAGTGCACCAAGAAAGGCAAAAGCTTGTCCCTAGCTCCCATTATGTCAACTCTGAAGAATGTACAGAGTCAGACCAGAAATATGTATTTTCACAACAAAATTGAGTCAAGTGCCACGTTTCTGCCTTTCAACTTTACTTGCTCTTTAGCTGATCTAGCTGGGATTCATTTTGCATTTACTCAAGTTATGCTTGAACAGCTTCAACATCTTTATCAAAACTGCAGTGCAACAGCCTCTACTATCCAAACACGTTTTTTTCTTTTTTTTGCTGAAGCTGACATGGTGAGTGAGTGGTCTGGTTATACAATAATCTTTGCCAGCAGCAAGGACCAACTAGAGTAATCATTTCTGTGAGATTTCCTTTTTAAAGCTGCTTTGCTGACAAGCTTCCTGCAAGCCAGTGAAGAAAATATGGGATTATAGCTATCAGTACACATTCCATTCAATGATCACAACACTGAAATAGTGATCGAGTGATATCTATGAATCTAGGAAGTTAGTGGCACCAGTGCAGTAAGCAGTCTGCCCCTTGTGCATCATGAAGGGCAATTGTTCCCGAACTTCCAAACCTTTTATTATGCCAAAACATGCTCACCCGATCAATTATGAATTGTGAAAGGCTACGCACTCTAAAGTGGAAACACTTCCATGCAAAAAAGCAAAAAGTAACCAAATGCAGAATGTAATGTGACTATTCAAAGCATGTCTGGAAGTGCATGTGGCAACCAAGCAATTCATAAATGTGGTAGCCATTCATAAGCTTGATCCTGAAACAACACTAATTCTATGTCAACATCTACAGTTGCTTCTACAAAACATGCGTAAATTTAAACAAAAACACCACAACTGAATGATACTTTAAGAAGCAAAGGCTTGTTTTGCTTGGAATTCTGCATGCACTCCTCAATTTGAAACCTGCATGAATTTCATATTCCCACATCTGTGATGAATCAGTGGTATACTGAGTACGGAAAAAACGCGCCCATTTTGATTCACATTTCACATCAGGGAAGATGCCAATGGGGCATCTCAGTCCAATTAAGTCAGATTTTTTTCGCTTCATTTGTAAATAATTAGACAAGAAAATCAATACGATTGGTGCTGTTGAATTAAATTACCTTTACACCTTACTGACATTTCCGGACTGAAGGTCTGAGTTTGGTGTCTGTCATTTGTACGCGCTTTGTAGTTTTTAGGGATTACTTCAGTCAAGACAGAAGGCATGAAAAAGAAAATGTCGAGCCAATACAGGTGAAAAAAAATTCAAAATAGCTCAAAACCTTTTTTTTTTTTTTTTTTTTTTTTTTTCCCCTTCTACTACTCAAGGCTCGACAATGAAGTTTCAAATACGGTTGCTGCTAATCATACTACCGTCGCGTGTTCACCGGCTCCATATCTCATAATCCGCAATATTTATGGAACATAAGAACTAGCCCTGTCGTAATGCAGGTAGGTTTTACCGCTTATTCAGTCCGTGTAGTTTCAACTGAACGAGCGCCGGAACTTCAACTGCAGCGCAACATGACGCCCGGGTCGAGGCACTACGAACTGGCCCATTATAAATTCTTGCCGAAGGCTGAATCGCAGTACGGCGCCGGCATCGTGCATCCCGCAATGAGCTTACGAGTGATGATTTATACGGCATATTTTACTGCGACCGTGCAGCCCCTGGCACTGGCTGTCTGTTTTCCAAGACACTGCAAACGCATTCACCCTTCCCTCGTCAAAAGCAAACAACCGTATGCTATAATGGCATGCGCGTCTTGGTGTTTACGAACTAGCGCTGTGTTGGCATGCATCATCAAATCTGCGCAAAGTTTTAAGGAGAATGTACAGGAAAGATGGAAATTAACTTACCTCCGAGATGTCAAATGTATGCCGGGTAGTGGCCGCCCTCCAATAGTCCCGCTGTCAGCGTAGTGCTTGCAGTGAAAGCGCACAAAGGAAACGCACTACCTGTCGGGCACGCCAGCACAGTTTTTGCACAGGTATACACAGAACCTGACCACGCTTCTGCACCTCGCACGAGCTATTTTGTTGCGCTCTGTGCCTCGTATATCTCGAGAGAATGAAGTCGCCAGCAGCAAGGCCCCCATCAGCACGCAAGAGAAAAAGGCGCGACACCATGAACTCATAATGGCTATGGCTAGCACTTCGATCCGCTTCGGCTGCTTCGTCTGGTAACTTGTTTCGGTTTCGGAAGTCGCTGACGTAACGGCTTTGCTACTCGGCGAATAGCGGCAAGTACGATGTCGGGCGTCTATGCGGTAACGCTGCGTGTTTGTCGTGTATGCGCGCCTGCAGTTTGCGCATTCAGAAATGTAGCAGTGCTAGCGAAAGACCACCTTGAGTTTCGCTTCTTTTCTCGCGATGCTGGACAAACTAACTGCGCGCTTGTCATAGACGTCAGGTTGACCGCGGTTAACGCCAGAAATGCGGTGCTGTGTTTAGCGAATCGGAGCTTTGGCCCAAATTCATTGCCAAGTTCCTTGCCAAACTTCCTGATCATTAACAGCGACAGTGGCAATTTTTTATGTTTGTTAATATTGGAAGACTACGGCCTTTTACAGATCATAAGTGATTTGTTTGGAAACAGAAGACGCCGCATTGTGGTCTCCCATAAAGAACATCGGCTGAGCACAATTCGGCTCGCTCACTGTTCCTTTATGTGCGCAACATCTATGGCTGTCAGCTCAAACGGATCACCTGAGAGCGATAATTTCTTGTGTGATATGTGCCTCACTACTTTCAGTGTTTAACTCGAATGGTGACGAAATTTTTAATGCCTGTAGCTTATAGCAAAAGCAAGGACAGTTGTGTGAAAGCCTGACCTCTCAGTCAGGAAAGATGTGCGATATGAAAATACAGCTTACTGGTCAAGCTTCAAGTGAAGGCAGTGGAGGGTGTTTGCATGCATTTTCTTTCAATTAAGCACTAATATGAAACTGACCATACAAATATTTCAACTTGTCTCTGTGGCCTACAGCATACAGTAAAGAAGCTGATGCAACCAAGATGCTGTTTTCATGCAGCATAATAATTATGCACTGCTGGCGGAAACTGCACAGCATATATTTGTGGAGTTGCACGTGCAACTTCCTCAATGCATCTCACGTGACGCAGTCTACAGCGACACTGAAAAATATGCAATCTAAAAAACATTTCCTTGCAATATGATGCTGCAGCATATATGTGTATAGTATGCAAAGCTTCAAGATGCAACACATGCTGTTGCTATCACCGCTCATAAAGTACTAGGATTTGTGTATCTTTTCATCAGTCTAAGATCACCGATTCAATCCTTTCTTTTTTTCTTTTTATTTCACAATGAGACGGACAACATTTGCAAGTGTGATTACGCAGCAGAAAGCTTCAATTCAGAGTAGTGCAGTTCAGCAAAGGTTTGTTATAGCCTCAGGAAACTTAAAAATGGTGTATATAGATATAGATGTGCAAGTCAAAACTCAAAAGGCTGTAGCAGCTGTTTTGCTCAGCCTATCCTTGTGCTGAAAAAGAGAGTCAGGCCGGTTCGCTATTAATGAGTCAATTGAGTGAGCAGTGCTCTAAGATAGTAAGAGAGAGAAAGAAGCAGAATTGTTGTCATCTTCTCTCCCATCCCATCTGTTAGTGCTGTTGAGTCATTTGAGAATTGTCTTTCTGTGGTCTTTACAAGTGAATATGAGCTCGTGAAGTTCAATACTGGAGTTGGCTTTCACATTTCTGCTATCACATTACTTTCCCTTCTACAGATGAAACTCCAAGCCAGTTTTTCATACAAACTTGTGATGTCTGATGGTGGTGATAGTGTGCAGTTAGAGTGTGTCGCCTCCATTCATATGCAAAACACAATGTAAGGGTGATTTTGATCGCCAGTTTGACTGTCATCTACTTGGCAAGCAACACATCAACGTTGTGCACAAAGCCTTTGTTGTGCATCTATGGCATGCGTGCAACTTTCAGAAACGAATGGTTTAAAGAGAAGCAAATGATGCTATTAGATCTAGTTGCAGTATCTTGCTTTTGACATTGTTTTACAGTGAGCGTGTATGTTGTCATATAAAAATTTCTGCGTAATGCAAGGAAGCAAGTACTTTTCTACTAATGTTGAAAATATGCTGCATGCCAAGAAAAAAATTGCGAAATATGAAAAAGTGTGCCTGTCGCAAATAATCATGAAGTAATCATTAGATGAAAGCTCTTTGATCTTTTTCATATTGGAAAGACCTACACAGTCTCAATGACAAATTTTTTAGCATGAAGGCATGTATATGGCCGCGTAGTTTGCATGCTCTCGCAAAGCATGTGTAGCCTCTGCACACACTGGCTCCATGTGCTCCTACAAGCTTGCACAAATGCGTGACCAGCCTCACAAAGGCTCACTCATTCTCATGCAATCTTTCACAGTGGCTCTGCATGCTTCTGTGAGCTCGCTCATGTGCACATTTTAACTCACAAGAACTCTTACAATCTCATGTTTTCCTGCACAGTGGCTCTATGTGCTCTCATAATTCCACATGTACTCTCATAAGAACTCACATATTCTTATAGCTTCTGATTCACTCTCACACTTTCTTGTACAGCTCACATGCAGTTTTTTCTGTCGGAATATACTGTATATACACATATAATCGAAGAGTAGTAATTCGCCAGATGAAAGGAAGGACATTTTGTGCCTTCTCGACCCTGCAGTGAGCGTGCAACAAATGTTAGATCGAACTAACCGAACAGGGAAGAAGCCTATACATCATCCCTCGGCACCTTTTAGGCCGGTCATGCTAACCTTTATCCAGTCTTGGGTGCTGAAAGTAAAGGGAAAACTAAAATATGACGCTGCCATACAGTTGAATAGTTGCTGCAACTGTAATTACACACCAGGGTAAGCCCAGAGGTTGCCAGCTACGTTAGCTAATTATATCTAGTATAATTCACGGCTAGATTTCCGCCCTCACACAGCACAATGCAACAGAAGGCAACGTTTGCACCTTCGGCACTTAACGCAAGAACATCATTAATGTAATGGGTGGTTCACTGTACAGATAATCAATTTTCATTTAAGAATAAAGTTCTAAAATAAGAGAAAAGTATTTTCCTGTCCTACGATGAACCTAGGCCCCTTCTGTTCACACCCATCGATTAAATCTACAAACTCGCAGTGGTGTTGATGAACTGGTGGGTCTTGCCCTACAGAGGCTGCAGTAATTACTCCGCCTGTAGCCGGTAATGATATGTAAAAAGCGTCCACACATGCCAAGTAGCCGAGTGTCCTGTAAAAACCACCCAAAGTATTATGTCATTTCTCGTCGCTCATTTTGCGAGCCTTTGGGGAACACCACACTAGAGGTGTTGCCCCTATGAAACTAATTTTACTGAGATTGTGCACATCTGACGTTTGCTCACCAAAAAAGGAAGACACATGCACTATGTGAGCAGGCCAGAATGTGCTAGCAATGTTCAACAGTGCTTATGAATGTACTTATAATTGCCGACTGTTGTGTCGGCTCTTCTGTCTGCTGTACTGATAGATGTGATGACCTCTAACTTGGTCCTCTTGGCATATCACTTCGCAGACCGTCATGACACTCGTGGTGCAGTGCTGCACCACTTGAATCATGCACCCCTGCCCAGACAGGTGGGTATTTGAAATACAACTATGAGAGGGGATTGTGACACCTAGGTTGCTCATACCGAGCCCACTCTCGCGACCAATCAATAATTTAACTGCCCTTTGTCCCAGTGGCCAGTTTTCTCATAATCCCAAAGTCAGGCTCACAGATTATGATGGGTCCTCATGCCACTCCTGGCTAGGGATGCAGCAGTTAAGTGAAGCACCACTGTACAGTCAGGTGGCCTTCTGATACCCAAGCTTGACATGCTCAACTGATGCCACACACAAATAGCCCGGCTCACACTCTCACAGTAGCCTTGTAATGCTAGTGCATTAAAAAACAAGGGCAGACCAAGGTGTAATGACCCACAGACGACGGATCCTATAGCTGCCCCAAGGAAGATTAGAAAGGAGTATTATGCGCCTTACAATTCACAACAGCACTGAAAGAGCAGAAACTGGCCTGCATTTTTTGCCAACTTATGCGCGTTACACCAGTCAAATGTTGATGACTGTCGCCCACATGAGTATAAAGCCACTTTAGCCACATAGCGTGCATTTGGTCCAAATTGCTTGAAAGCTAAACACTCATCCTTCATAGTGCACATACGCTCTCCTTCCAAAAGAGAATCCTTTCAAGTGGTTGCAGCGCACGTTCCTGTAGCTAGGGCTCAGACTCGGATCTACATAAACGGTAACTGGCGCCATCCTCGTCAGGATTTTCGCATGTCTACAAGTTTACTTTAGTCGCCCACATCTTCCGTATAGAAAGTTCTTAATTTTTAAGAGCCTTCTAAAATTTAAATGTTTGTCCGCTCAGTTGATTAGCTCCATTTTCTCCACTTTCTCTACTTCTTTTAGTCAGGGAAATGAAGTTTGATTGACTCATTGACTGACTGATTGATTGACTCACTGAGTGAAATCAAACACTGCCTTCACTCTTATCGTTCATGTCGTCAAGAAACACCTGCTTATTCCAGCAAGCTCGTCCTGTGAAGGGGGGGCTCACCTATAATCAAATGCAAAACTTGATGAAAACATATCTAACATTAAAAAAAACTGCATTTGAGGTCAGTATATTTATAACTCGCCCGTCATACCATGTCAGCCTTTCACTGCTCTTATTTTTACTCCTGCATTTTATTACATTCCAATCTGTTCAATGTCAGGCAGTCTGGAAAATTATGGGAAACAGTCAATCTGCGCCTTGAAGGGTATGACGCGATAGCCTAGGCTACCAGCCCATGTGTCAAGTGCGTGGTTGCATCGCCCTGGCCGCGGGCAGCATGAGCAGGGAAAAGGACTGCCATATGGGGACATGTGCGTGTGTTTCTGCATGTTAGTGAATGCGCGTGAACAGAACGACCATGACAGATGCAACCTTGCGCTGAAAGGCTCAAACTGTTGAGGTCTGCGGGCTGGCACCTCTCAAACGACCAGCGGAAAAAGAACGATACTGGCAGCAGCAAAGCATCGCCTTCGAATCGAGACCCGGGCAGCGGGAGTCTTCCGAGAGTTTTGCTTGCGGCCAACTGCAGTAGTGGCGACGACGAAAGAATGGCTAGGAAAGAAGGAATCGGTGGAGCTCAGGAGGCGGTATACAAAAATGAAAGGAAAGCAGGGAACGAGGACTTGGAGGGTAGCGGTGGCTCTGAACAAGGCGACAATGTAAGGCTCCCTACGGCAATGTGGAAGAACTGAACTCATTAGTCGAGACGAGACGCCGCACTCCTAGTGAAAAGTGCAGTCGCGGGCTTTGCCGGCAAATGTTAAAAGGACGGAGTAAGGGACCTGCCTGACTGTGCCTGCGTGGGTAACGTGAATGCAACGGTTCGGGCAGGTTGATTCTGATGCCATCTTCCCATATGAAAGGAGAGACAAAAGTTTGCAACTCCTGCCAAGCGTACAATAGTGCTCAGCCATGTCAACTGCCAGCTACCGCCTGCCAGCTCCGTGATCGTGACTGTTCACTTCCAACACCGGCGCCGGGGACGGCCGCCGACGCCGGGGTTCCGTTGAATGGGGCCTTTAACAATATCATGTTAAAATACTGATCTTGAACCATTTTAACCAAGTGTTATTATTCTGGCTAACAATTTTCGTCGGTAAAAGCCAAGAAATTTTTTATTTAATCATAGCAGCAGGACTTCACACTACAGTACAGAACAGTCGTATCTACTGAAGACCATTATCACTGTGTTTTCGCCACATGTTATTTACACCACCTACTAATTACGCTAAGCCAATTCCTGAAATTTTGTCCACATCCTTACACAATGACTTGCCACCAAGCCTGAGAACGTTACTCGCATTCGTAATTTCTCTACAGGAAATTGTGACCGTGGTAGCGTCGGCTTAGAATATCACGTTTTCATTTTTCTTCTGAGCTGGCACTTTATATATCTAACTAGACGTCCAGTGCCTTTGCTAGAAACAACAGTTATTTTGCTGCTTCACCTTTTGCCACATAGCCATTAATGTGCATGCATCGAATGGTATGTTCTTCACAACACGCAAAAAGACTGGGCAGCCCTCCAAAAGCAATAGTTGTAGCGAGTTACACTTCTCTGCTGCTGCTGTTGCAATGTCGGATCCTCGGTGGAGATGTGATTCATTGGGTGCAACATGTTGCAGAAGGATGCCACTGTTGGACATTTCTTCCCGGTATAGAAATATACAAATGAATTTATTTAAACTATATAGACACTTTTCACACTACGACCAGTGCAATCGCTAGTATCTGAAAAGATCGGGAACGCCAGGCCAATGTTCGCTCGCAACGAGACCTTGTGCTGCTGAGCGACGACATAACTTGCGCCATGCAACTGGTAACGATTCCTCATTCCTCGCAGCGCGGTCAGTCCAAACCTTGACCTGGACTGAAAACTCACTCCTCCGACCCTCTCAAAGTAAGTCTCCCTTTTGGTGACAAAACACTTCTTTGCATATGTTCACCCAAAATTCTGAGGAAGAGCGTAGCTTTACTGAGCAGCGCGTATTTCTACGGATGGCTTATACAGATAACAGTAAGAAAGGGCACATCAGCTGTTGCGTATCTGTTGCATGTTTGAAGCTGCATTGCGCATGCTCCCTCATGCATACAATATATCTTCCGTCTTTTGGAAAATACTAACACGGACATCTTCGAATGACAATTGCGTCGACTGGCATTCGAGATATCGAATCCCGTGGTGCTACGCGATAGACCCTTTGCAAAACTCTGGAAGTCAGCTTCTCTGCACAGCAAAAACTCCTGTTTTGAGAGCTGAAGTTGGGTGCAGTCAAGGAGGATATTAAAAAAACTGCTGGTGTGGAAGTACCCTAAACCAGCCAATGGGCTGGGGTGAAGCCTGCGGCGGCCATCTTGTGGTGGGCAAGAATTGGCCTGCCAAGTGCTTGGAAGTGCTGCTTGCGGGTGTGGCCAGTGGGTTTCAAGTACTTAAAGGATTTTTAAGTCCAATGCAATGTTGTGGCCTACCAGCTGAACAAGTCTTAATTGCAAGTCTTAAACATGGTTAATTAAGTAACTGCTAATTAACTTTAGATTTTATACATCATCGAGTCATTTGTCGTTAGATAGCATATGTCGAGTATAAGTGCACTGGCTTGACTTAATTCCTAATTATGCTAATTAGATAATTGTCCATAAATGTTAAAATGCATGCATTGGCTACAAGTCATATATTGTTCGATAGCTTATGTCGAGTGCAAGTGCTCTAGACTAACTGCACGTCTTAATTAATTACTGCTAATTAGTCAATTGTGATTAAACCTGAATTGAATGTTATCCTTTCAAGTCATATATCGTGGTGTAGCTTATATTGAGTACAGTTGTACTAAACAGATATCACTGCAATTAGCAGTAATTACTTAGCACAATTAGCGGTAAATAATTAAAACATGCAGCTAGTCTAGTGCTGTTGGACTTGGCATAAGCTATCCAATGGTATAGGACTTGTAGCTATAGCATGTATTTTAATATTTATTCACAATTATGCATTTAGCAGTAATTATTTGCGCAATTAGCAGTAAATAATTAAAACATGCAGCTGGTCCAGTGCTGCTGGACTTGGCATAAGCTATACAACGATATACTACTTGTAGCTATAGCATGTATTAAAATATTTATTCACAATTATGCAATTAGCAGTAATTAATAAGCGCAATTAGCAGTAAATACTTAAAACGTGCAGCTAGTCCAGTGCTGTTGGACTTGGTATAAGCTATCCAGTGATGTACGACTTATAGCTATAGCATGTATTTTATTATTCACAATTATGCAAATAAAAGTAATTATTTAGCGCAATTAGCGGTGAATAATTAAAACGTGCAGCTAGAAAGCAAGTGCTGTTGGACGTGGCATAAGCTATCCAATGATATAAAACTTGTAGCTATAGCATGTATTTTAAAATTTATTCACAATTTTTCAATTAGCTGTAATTAATTAGCACAAAACGCTACTAATATGCTCAGGAACCATTCATGATGCCATACACCAACTTTAATCCAAGCGGCGTTGCCATGCAGTAAAGAAATATCCGTAAACGGGCTGCGCGCTTGACTGCGGCTGCAGCCGTGAATGTGGCCGCCTGTATGTTTCGCCCCCCCTCCCCCAATATGGCGGCACGGCGTCACTTTTTGGACATCACCTCCACTCCAGAAGTTTTTGTATATCATCCTTGGGTGCACCGCAGGAGACATCTGTTCTGAAAATAATGGCCGCATTCATTTCCTGCACCCCTCTGCCTGTTGTTGCTGCCGCAACTATGGCAATAAAGGCCATCGGGGAAGCGCCAGTTCCTCGCAAGTTCCATCGCAGTGGCAGTGGCTTCACAAAAGCTTTCGGTTGGCGAAGCGAGGGCGTGACGACAGCGCTTGTATCTACGTTATACATATTAAATATAAGCGAAACGAGAGGTTATATTTCACACTTGAACACTCAACAATGCGATAAACTCATGTAAAATGATTGCATTTCATTTGACGGCAACTCTCTTCCAAGTGACTAGCTTACGATATCGAGTAAGCAGTATTAGAGCTTTTGGTGATTCTCCAGAGTCAAAGAAGTTTTGCTGAATGCAAACGGCCATCGAGTGTAGGTTTGGTAATAGTGCTCTGAAATAGATTGTTGTTTACATGGCAGGACGCGCACACAATAAACAAAAAGCATCGATGCGAACCTGATTGCCGAGCAGGCGGCCAGCAAAAGTCAGAAACGTCACTTGCGGATAACAAATAAGGATGTTTTAGTGAGTGCGAACGGTCACTGCACATACTTCTGGCTAAAGCGATATATATAAAGTATTGGTCATGTTGGAGAAAGCAGCAAGAAGCCCCGGTCGTTCGCGACGTTAGTGCTTTCAAGGTAGGCGATCGCATCAGCGCTACCTACAGAGTTGTCATTTGGGCAGGAAAGAAGCAATGGTACGAATGGTTCGAAAGAGAAGATATTACTTTGTAACAGTACAGCTCAACCTGCAGTTCATGTCAGGTAAACGAGCTGCTTTTATGTACACATCGATGTAAACAAGATAATCGTCGTCATCGGCACACTCATGTGCAACTTTCGCACTCACCAGTAAAAAATATCAATGGGTCCAATTGGGAAGACCACTCAGATTGAATTGGTTCTGCCAATCCCAAATGGTTCATCCAATGGGTACTGTCCAACCCAACTGGTTTCTTCACTCCCAATTGGGACGCCTAGTTGGTTTCATGAGTCTCAATTGGGAATGAAGAAACCAATAGGGTGTCCCAATTGGGACTGAAGAAACAGACGGGGTATCCCAAATGGGATTGAATAAACCCATTGGGCTAATGGGAAGCCCAATGGGTTACTTCAATCCCAATTGGGATTCCTTTGCTCCCAATTGGGACACCCATTTGAAACGAATTGGGCTTCTCATTGGTTCTAATTGGTCCTAAGCAAACATTCCCAATTGGGAAAGTCAAGTCAGTGATATCCTTGACTAAGATGTGCACAGATATACATACCTCTATAAAGAAACAACAGTGAAAAATTTAAGTTTAAAAAAATGTATATGCCGCTTAATCTTATTGAGTATATCGTGTTCACTGTAAGTGCAGTGTAATTAAATAAGTTAACTCTGAATAACAAAGATATATCACTGGTCCCAGCAGCACTGTTCAAAGAATGGAGTATATAAGTCTGCAACCTGTGTGATATATACATTGAATCTGTGTTAGTTCCATGTGTGTAATGCTTGCTTGTCTCATGAGTTCTGTAAAAAATTGTAATTTCATTCCACTTGTATAAAAGTTGCTCCCCTATAACTTCTGGACAGAAAACGTTGAAATTGCATCTCCATTCTTTTTTTTCAGCTATGTGCGTTCAAACTATTTGGGCTCCATGGGTATGCCATTTGAGTTCAATTGGTGAACCATTTGGTCTTCATGGGCGATCAATTATTTTCAATTGGGAGCACCAATTCATATCAAATGGTCAGGCCCAATTGGTGGCGAAAATACAATCAGTTTTTAACCAATTCATTTCAATTAGGAAATTCCCAATTGGACCCACTGAATCTTTATTTGACTGGGTCACGCGGTAAAGGCCAAGCTGTGTAAGATTATATTCAAGCACTCATTTAGCCAATACATGAGCTATTCCAGAAACAGGCAGCAGAAGAAAGCAAGCAGCAGATATCAAAATCAACAACCGCAGAAGCGAAGCGGTCGCGATACCTCACCGCCATAGACAGTGGGCGGTGGAAAGTGATGGCGACCTGCTATTGGTCGGCGCTTGCTGTGTTCGCGTTTTGAAGGCATTCCAAAATCTCGAATGTCTTCGCGTAGCTCATTCTACTCAAATGATATTTCTCTCGAACACCTTCGAAACATGCCGTGTAGCAGCGCACGTTCGTCATTCGAGTCGAATGACATTCAGTTCGAAGGCATTCGAAACGCCCGTGTAGCAGGGGTATAGAAACAACGAAAAGTTAATTGTAAGCACAACATGGGCTCAATGCACAAAAGAATAATTTACATTTGTTCAGAGTTTATCTCATCTTCGAAACGTCTTGGGGGTGCACGTTGCCTCTACGATCGTCTTAACCCAAGAGCACTTGACGCTGCATCACCATCAGATGCCACTGGTAGCGGTTGCTGGTGCTGCGGCATCATGGAGGAACGAAAAACTTAGGAGAGGCCCTAACGTCACTTTATTGAAGTCGGTGCAGCCGCGGCGCGACCGGGTGCTGCAACATCTCTCCTCCTCCTTTACCCTCTGCATTTTCTTTCTCCGTGACGCTCACGTACCTTGGGTGCCTTGGGCCTCTAGCAATGCTGTTGCTAGTGGCCCGAGTTTTCATAGCAACAGCGATGCCGTTGCTAACGGCCCGACTTGGTTAACCCCACATTTTAACGTCACTTCCGCCACACTTTCTCCAATGCATTGGAATAGCAAGGGCCTCTCCTAAGTTGTTTCCTTCCTCCATGTGCGGCATGTTGTCCTCAAAAGCGTCATAACTGTCTTCATGAAGTTCACATAGAAATGTTCCTTTTGTAGACATTAGATGCTTTCGATTGCGACACAGAAGTCGGCGTCTTCTGTTCGAACATTGTAGGACCTTGGTTCAAAGCAGTGCTGCACGACCTCTTGCTTTCTTGTCCCAAACTTCTTTACGCCCACAACGTCACTTTGTCTCAGTAGAGGTAGTGGTTGCTGGTCGCTCCTAGTCTTACGATGCCGATAATATGCAAACTAGGACCTTTTTGAGTGTCTGGAAGCGTCGTTCGTAGCTTTTTGGCCTGAAGAATTTTTGCCGGTGCCTCAGCACTTTCCACTGAGGTTGTCCTGTGGGCGAGCAAACCAAGCCAGAAATCTTGATTGGCTTCAGCAGTTTTCTTTAACATTTACTTCACCACTTGTACCCCTTTTTCTGCCAGGCCATTCGACTGCGGGTATCTAGGGAAGAAATGCGCTGGAAACATATCCTCTTGCAAATGCAGCGAATTGGTAGCTTGAGAAAAGGGTTCATTGTCTGAGCATACCTTCATTGGCATGCCGTCTCTAGCGAAGTTGCGCTTGTTGTTTGAATAACAGTCCTGGCCGATGTATCCTGAAGTAATTACACCTCTGGAAAGCTCGACAGCGCATTCTAAATGCAAATATAAGGTCTACCACCATAGTAAAAATGCCAATTCCAACTCAGTACCACACTTGCGCGGGCACTGAGTGCATCTGCAGCGGCTCACGCGGCTAGCTGTATGCGTATTTCCGGCAGACTCCAAATTTCTGAACAAAGACTTTAATGTTACTTTTCATGCCAGGCCAGAATATCGCTTCCCGGACTCTGAATTTGCATTTGGTTATACCCAAGTGGCTTTGATGAATTTTTTCTAGAATTTTGCGCTTCAAGCTTGCGGGAATCACCACTGCAATGATTTAACAAAACACCCTGAACTTGCGAGAGCTGGCCAGTAAATGACTTCAGCTGGTTTTCAACCGTCCCGCCTTCGCTCAGACTTTTGAGCGCACTGCATAGGTATTGATCTTTTCTTGTTTCGGCAACCAGTCACGCTAATCCTATGGCTCACGCGAGACGAAACTACACTCACGGCCTGTACTTCTGCATCTTGACTGTTGATGCCGGCCTTGACCCAGTTGAGTGAAGCTGAGGACAGCATATCGGACAGGAAGAGGTGTTTTCAACAAAAACACTCTTGATTTCGTAACGAAGCAGTCGCAGAAAGCAGCTTTGCAGTCTTGGCGACATGTCACCGATCGGTCTTTGGGATATCGCAATCAAAGGTCGGTGATAGGAATCCACGATGATGTTACGACCATATGTGAAATGATTGAATCTTTCATAGCCATACACAATCTCAATGACTTCTTTTTCTATCTGTGACTATCGCTGCTGGGTTTCCGTCAAAGCTTTAGACATGTATGCGACTGGCTTCCACTCATTATCGTGATGCTGTAACAATGCAGTGCCCAAGCCATTTTATGATGCTATTGCATGAAATTTTAGTTTCTTTTGCAGTCGAAAAGCGATAGCATTGGTTGTTTGCTCATGCAGTCGCACAGCTGACTCCACTCTGGCGTGATTCGCCGTCCATTCAGACACAGTGCCCTGCTTTAGCAAAACTCGTAGTAGTGTTGTCCTGCGTGCCAATGATGGTAGAAATTTGCTGAAGTCGTTTGCTACGTCGAGCATTCTTTGCACTGCTTGTTTGTCCTTCGCCGCATGGCATTTGTATCATGCATTGTATCAATGAGGGGCTAGGTGTTACTCCTTCATTGCTGATTATGTTGCCTAGGAATTTTACTTGTTTCACTCCAGTTGTGCATTTGGTCGGGTTGAAAGTCAAGCCAGCTCGTTCTACCGCGTCTAGTGCTAGTCTCAGCCGGCCATTGTGCTACTTCGTCCACGTGCCCCACCAGACTAATACATCATCGACATATACTCTCACGCCATGAAGCCCATCTAAGATTTCATTCCGAATCTTTCGGAAAACTTCTGAAGGAGACGAAATTCTGAAAAGTAACCTAAGGAAATGGTACTGCTCGAAAGGCGTTGTAAATGTGTACAGTTTTGAGGCTTCCTCATCCAAGGGTATCTGGTGGAACCCAGCATTTGCATCGAGGCGCAAACAAACAGTTGACCTGGCCAGTTCCGCCTCTGTCTTCTCGCGCTGCCATCTGGTAATGTTCCCGTTAACACATTCATTAATCTTCCTGGGGTCCATACATACCCAGTTTTCTATCCTTTTTGCGTACTATCACAAGATGACTCACCTAGTAAGCGGGCTCCGTCTCCTCAGAAATGATTCCGCCCTGTTCCATGCGCTGCAGCTTCTCCCGTAGTAGCTGCCCCAAGGCTAGTAGTACTCGTCGCGCTGGCTGTACTACCGGCAAGGTGTCATCGCGGAGTGCCATATGGTAGTTACGCTCAATGCAGCCTGTGCCGCTGAACAGACGAAGGAATTCGTCTACCACTCTTTCTCTTGAATCTTGCGGCTCGGTATGGACTTACCGCAGGCTTGAAGGGCTAGTATTGCTTGCTTTTTCTGCAAGATGAAAAATTCTAGAACGTCGTTGTGACCATTTAGCTTCACTTCTGCAGTAATGGTGCCAAAGTGTTGAATTTCGCTTCCTTCAAGGGACCTCAATGTCGCGCAGCTGGGCTTCAGCGGCGGCTTTGGCAACACCTTGCTCAAGACACTGAGGGGAAGAATATTGGCTGGGAACCAGTGTCGGCTTTCATGCACACCGATAAGTTCCCAACTTGTGCTTGAGCAAGCCAGCCCCTTTCACGGACAGTATTTCTCACAGTCACGTTGAGTACATCGAACTCTTCCTCGGCCCCAGTGAGCTCATTGATTTGCTGCTTGGCTTTCAGTGGACCGCAAAGTGTTCATTTCACTGGCATTTGTAACAAGTACGACAGAAAACAGGACAGCTACTCGGTGCGTCCATTCGTGCACAGCTTTGGCAGATATCGGCTTGCTGTCTTTTAGAGGGGTAGAGCACGTTTTCTGAACCGGATCCACCTGTTGATAGTCTCATTCGCATATTTCTTAATGCGGTTGCTTCGGCAGCCTTGCATATCATGCTTTGAGGAGGATGAGCTTGTTATCGCTCAATAATTTTTTCTCGTATCTTCTCATTTATACAAAAAACAATTTGGTCTCTGACCACTGAATCGAGTTACCCAGTATAGTTACAAAGCCGTGCTTGAGTCTTCAAATCCCGCAAAAGTGCTCAAATGGTTCGCCTGGTTCCTGCACTCGCCTTCTGAACAAGTAGCACTCATATACTTCATTGCCATGGGCTGCGAAATACTCGTCTAACTTTTTGATTAACTTCGCGTAGTCATTGCTACTTTCGTCTTCCAAAAAAGGGAAGGTGTTAAGGTGGTAAACATTTTAATTGCTTCTTCACAGCAATAGTCAGCAGTAGCGCTGTTTTCGTTGGCTCTGGTCGAGGCTTTGCTGGTCCTGCAACCGTCAGGAAAAGCTGGAACTTTTGTTTGCCATCAGGAAAAGCTGGAACTTATGCTAAAAAGCTGCCAATCCTTTGTGATGTCCCCTTTGAGGTGAAATGCATCCGGTGGCCTCAAGAAATATATTTGTGGCTTGTTTCTTTCGGCTTACGCGACGGCGTAAACCGATCCCGAAACCCACTTCCGACACCTTGTATCGAAGTCAGGGAACATCGAATGCCAAGGAGGAAAAGAGAGCAGCTTTATTGAGCAGTGTATCTATACGGATGATTATACAGGTGGCAACAAGAAAGGGCGTATCGGCTGTTGTGTATCAGTTACACGTTTAAGGCCGTATTGCGCATGCTGTCCCTCAAGCGTACGATACATACAGGAGAAAGTACAGCGAAACTCCCGTGGTTGCTTGAGTGACAGTGACGAAAACCATGTCGCCCATGTTGCGGTTGATACGCTCAACCATGCCATTTGTCTGCGGATGGAACGCGAAGGTGGTGCGGTGAACGATTTCGCATTCTCGAGGGAGAACTTCAGAGAGGAAGGTGGGACCTCTGTCACTCAGCAACTGTTTGGGAGCCCCGTTGCAAAGAATGATATGATGGAGGATGCAGGAGGCAATGTCGTGGGCTGTAACAGATGGCAAAGGCGGCGTTTCGGCGTGGCATCTGAGATAATCAATAGCTCGATGATCTAGCGATTGCCTATTGATGTGCTAGGAAGAGGGCCATACAGGTAAGTTCCACCATGCTCGAAGGGCTGGGCAGGGCAGGTCAGTGACTGCAGGGGAACGGCGGGCTGGCGAGGTGGCTTTCTGCTGCGCTGACATTTGGGGCAGAACTGGATGAACCAGCAAACATAACCGTACATCCCACGCCAGTAGTGCCACTGTTGCAGGCGACTGAAGGTTTTTAATAAGCCGGCGTGGGCACACTGGGGATCGCAGTGGTAGTGGGAGAAAATTACAAAGCGCAGGTGGGTCGGAATAAGAAGCAGTCACTTTTGGCCATCCGGGAGATAATGTCTACGGTAAGGAGCTCGTCTCTGATGGCAAAATGGTGATACTGACGAGGGAAAGCGCGGAAGTGAGGTTTTGACGATCACCCAGATAAAAAAATCCCACGTAGCGTACGTGGCGGCCTACCACAAGTGGAACAAGAGCGAGAGAAATAAGATAGATATGCTCATCCGCAGAGCCTACAAGACGGCACTGGGACTGTTCGAAACAACGAGCACCAAACGCCTCCTGCAGCTAGGGGTGCACACCACGCTGGAGGAGATAGCGGAGGCCCAACGTGCCGCACAGCTCGAAAGACTGTCTACGACCAAGGCCGGCCGGAAAATCCTGGACAACCTGGGAATTGGATATCAAGGCAGGGAACAGACGCAGCTCCCCGTCCCCGATGAGATCAGGCGCAACATCAGAGTGGACTCGGTACCGAAGAACATGCACCCGGAGTATAACAAAGGGAGGAGAGCAGCGAGAGCCAAGGCGCTGATAGACCAGCACGCGGCCGACACACACGCACGCTACGTTGACGCGGCTGAGTATGCCAAGGTACGGGTTCACGACGGTCGTCGTCGACGCGACCGGCACCGTTCGCACGACCGCCAGCACGAGATGCACCAAGGCAGAGCAAGCGGAGGAGGTGGCCATCGCCCTGGCCATCGCCGACCGCGACTGCCACACAGTGCTATGCGACTCCAGGCAGGCGGTGAGAAATTACGCCAAAGGCAGGATAGCGAAAGAAGCTGTGCTCATACTGCAGGCAACCAAAAACGACGATGGCAGCAGACAAGTGAGAATCAAGTGGTTCCCGGCGCACGCGGGCGAGGCGTCAGACCGCAACGCCAACCACAACGAGACGGCACACGCCGAGGCGCGCGCGCTAACGGACCGCGCCTCGGTCGACTGGCCGCTGTGGTTCAGCACCAAAGACCGAATGACCGACTACAACGAAATAACCAAGGTGTTCCGCCTAGCTCGCAGAACTCTTCCACCCCCTCGCTCGGGGCTCAGTCGAGAGCAAGCCGTTTTATTCAGACAGCTACAGACGGGTCACTCCCCAGTGCGTCGCTGATGCATAGAATGTATCCCGAGACGCACCCGACAGACAAATGCAGAGTCTGCCGAACGGAGACGGCCGGCTTCGCACACATGCTGTGGAATTGTACCAAGTACCAGGAAGAAGCTAAGTCTGGGAGGATCCCGCCGCGACTGGAAGCAGCCGCAGGGAGCGACAATCAAGAGGAGCAAATCGGCCGTCCAGCAGGTGATCAAGGCGCTGGCCCGGCAGAGAACCAGCGAGCCGGCCACGGCGAGCGGGGACCCAGGCCGCGCGGCCGGTGCCCAGAGGACGACGTAGGCCCCGTCCGGAGCGCGCGCGCGCGAGCGCGCGTTCTACTGCAGGCCCCGAATAAACGTTTTACCAATCCAATCCAAGGAGTGAAACGATCCACGCGTCTTTGCTTTGCTCAGAAGTGAGTCAATGGGCATGTCGGTGTAATGCAGGACTATGCGTCCTCAGGAGTGGCTTCAGGTGGCAGGGGAGAACATGAGAGGACATCGGCATGTTTACGGCCAGAGCGATAGATTACTGTCGTATTCTTCGGGCCTCAAAACCCAAACGGGACAGTCGACTGGAAGGATCTTTCAAAGAAGACAGCCAGCAATGATCGGTGATGACATCAAAAGAGCGGCCATATAAGTAGGGACGAAATTCGTCTATTGCCCAGAGGATAGCTAAATACATTTTCTCTGTGACGGAATAGTTTGTTTCAGCTTGTTAGACTTCGGTTGGTGTAAGCGACAACTAACTCGTAAGAGCCAGACTTGCTGAGCGAGCACTGCACCGACGCCGGCACCGCTGGCATCAGTGTGGATTTCCGTGGGAGAAGAAGGTTCGAAATGACGCAGGATTGGCGGAGTCGTCCGAAAGCGGCGGAGTGTCGCGATGGCTTCATAACAGTGTGGAGATCAGGTTTAAAGGTCATGGCTGCTTCTGTCCATGGACAGAAGCTTGGTCAGAGGGTCGATGATAGTGGCTAAATTGCGAACGAAGCAGCGAAGTAGAAGCACAGGCCGACGAAGCTGCGGAGTTAATTCACAGTAGTTAACTTGGGAAATTCTGCCACAGAGCACAATTTTGTCAGGTCGGGAAGAACACCATCCTTGGAGACGACATTTTAGAGAATGCTGAGCTGCCGAGTCCCAAAACGGCACTTTAAATTTCGTTGAGGCCAACATCGTTCAGGCATCGCAGAACAGTTTCAAGGCGCTGGAGGTGAGATGAAAAATCTGGGGAAAAGATGACAAGCGTCGGCCAGGTAACAAAGGCAAGTGTGCCATTTGAGCCCTCTGAGTAGGTTGTCCATCGTGCGCTAGAACGGGGCGGAGGCAATGCAAAATCCGAATGGCATGACAATAAACTCACAGTCCATCGGATGTCAGATGAAGTGGCGACGGGAAGAGGCGTTACGACGCAAATATCAAGGCCGACGGTGTTAAAGATGAAGGGATAGGTCGCAGTGGAATCGAGGAAGGCAACACTAGCAAGTGATCGGCCACGGAGTAAAGTTCTAGGCAATGGGAACTGGTTGCAAGCATATATAGCACTTGAGCTGCGAACAATTATCAGCACAACATGGGAAGTCAAACAGATTTCTGGTCATTGCATCATAACGAAGCTGTATAAATTACAGTGTCGTCAAACAGAGGAGCACAAGAAAGAGGCACATGCACTGAGGAGAAAGGCGGAACGTCGGTGTCCTCTGCGACGTGCACGGTAGCGGCAACAGCACCGGATACGTCGAAGGGAGTGTGACTGAGGGGTGATAACTCAAGGTGAGCACGGGCATAGTCTATTACAGTCTGATGATGGCAGAGGAAGTCCCAACCAATGATGATGTTGTGTGATGAGCGGAAAAGGACAATGATTTCTATATTGTATGGAATGTCTTCCATGAGAAGGCGGTTGATGCTGGCGGCTGATGGTCGAATATCCTGAGCGCTGGCGGTGCGAAGAGATACGGCAGGGAGCGGCGTCATGACTTTGTGTCTGGGACAGAAAGTATAACTAAAAACTGAAACATCTGAGCTAGTGCCTGCAAAATCTTCGACAGGAACTCCCTCAATGAACACGGTAATAATGTTGGCTGCCACGGAAACAGGTCTTGAGTCAGTCCATGACGGCGCAGTTTTGGCCTCCAGAACTGCGGCCGTTAGTTTTTCGTGTGAACGGCTGGTTGGCGGCAGAGCCTCGAAGAATGGGAATGACGGTCAGGATGCTGCGTTTGGTGGGAGCGGTGATCGCAACTAGAAGAGGACTGCGGAGGAGGCTCAGGGAACACGGGCGAGGGGGGCGACGTAAGATTGTACTACGTCGGCGCACACGTATAGTCGTAGGGACGAGGACCATGATTGCGGCACACACGAGCCACATGGCCGGCGACTGCATGGGTGTAGCAAATAGGTCGATTGACTTGCTTGGCTGCGGCAGTGGTTGACGGCGAACTGCATATAAGCGGGGGCTACAGGTTGCTGAAGCCGCGGAGGTTCGCATAGGAAGAAAAGCGGGCTGTATACAGGAGCGATATGTGAGGGCCATGGCCTCACCAAAACATTAGCGCACTTGAAAGGAGCTGCGGCCAGGGACTGCTGAGGAGGTGGTGGTAGCCCCTGAGCGACCTACTCCTGTATGACATGCTGGAGGGTGGGAGTGAGCGGCGGTGCAGACGCAGACGCTGGTGGGCAGGTAGACAAGGAAAGCTGGCGTCCGACTTCCTCACAAACTATCTGCTGAATGTGCTCAATGAGCGACTGCTGGTCCAGAGCCCCATTTACAGAGAGAGCCAAGCTGAAAAGTGTTACCTCCTGAAGACCCGCACACCGTGTGGAAAGCATGCTGTTTGCGCCGCTCATCGAAACTTTGGTAGGAGCTGCTAACACCGGACACAGTTTATGGGTTTTTGGCAATGAGCATCTGGAAGGTGTCATCGTAAATGCTTCATAATGCTCTTGATCTTATCGGCCTTTGCTCATGGCAGGGCGTATGCGCTTGCAGAGGTCGACGACAACATCTATGTAACTGGTGAAGTTGTCGCCGGTTTGCTGTGCCCGACTTTGCAGGCGTTGCTCGGCGCGAAGCTTATGAACAGCGGGACGGCCAAAAATGTCAGTCAGGCTGATCTTGAGTGCCGTCCAGCAAGAGATGTCGGCATCGCGGTTGCAAAACCAGAAGTTGACAACGTTGTTCAAATAAAATATAATGTTTGTGAGCTTCATGGCATTGTCCCACTTGTTGTATGCCCTTAGACGCGTTCATATGACGCCAACCAGTCTTTCACACCCGTGTCATCTGTGCCGCTGAAGATGGCTGGGCCACGCTGCCGCGGTGCACCAGAACAGATGACAGCCGGTGGATGGAGTAGGGCGGGCTGGGTGGTGGTCTTAGGCATCGCGGAAAGAGCAGGCAACCCTCAGCTGAGGAACTTCAGGGTAAGGGGATCACTGTCACCTCCACCGCTTGTAATAAAGGACCTTGCAAAAGGCGCTACGCCGCGAACAATGCACAGAACGACCGGCGATCGGTCATAACAATAGAAGCTTTGAGCACACGCACGAGCGCCGTAACGAGCGTTGTATGTCGTCGTTGTCTTTCTTGAGCGTCAGCTGCTGAGAATTTCGCTGCCGAATGCCTGTCTCTCCGGCAAAACTACTGTGAAGAAACTATACGAACAACAGAACCTAAAGTCACTTCTTCCTTGTTCTATTTTAAGAAATAAAACATTTTTGCAAACTTTGTAGAGTACAAAATGGGGAAGCAGAATAAAACTACTAAAGCTTGTACCATTAGGACCAAACGGCCACTTCAAATAACTCAGAAGTTTGAAGTGGGATTTTAAATAAAAACGAGTGCCATATTCCATCTATTGTCCGTACTGAAAAATGAACCCCATAGTTCCAAAATGCATATGAATTGAAACACATACCTTGACACACTAAAAGGGAGAACCATGCTCGCTTCATTTGATAGATAGCAGCAGAACTGTCAGCAAAGCAACAAGTACACGAAACAACAGAGTAAAATCATCTTCCCTGTGTTTTAGGTGGGCTGAGTTTTGCAACATGTCAGTCTACCAGAAATGCACAACCATCTGCTAGAAAGATAAAACATCCTGAAGGTGAAAGGTACATCATGTCCGTAGTGCGCTATATTGAACTGTTTAATGGTAGCACGCAAAGGAAAAGTAAAAACAACTCACGCGTAAACCTCATCAAGCTCCTTTTTCTTCAAGAGATTGGTTTCGTCATACTTCAATAACCTGCTCTCAGGAACCCAGGCATCCCAACTGCATGATGAAAGAAGAGAAGTATGTATAGCAAGAAGAGTTTAAACTGTTGTTCTTGTGCCAAATATGGCGCTGGACATGCCATTCGATTTATCGCATGCCCCATTCCATTTCTTGCATTTCAGTACTCGCAAAAGCAAAACTACGCCAACTGCAGATGAACTGAAGCGGCGTCTATGGGACGAGGTGTCCTAAAGCATTAGTAAGTGATATCTTACGATTTGTTCCATCCCTTGTAATGGATAAAGTACTGTGCTTCTCCCTGTTCAAATCGAACCTTGATGCACTAGAAAAGAAAAGTAAGTGCACAGATGGGTAAGACCGCTGCACTTTGCAATAATGTGAATGGCTGAAGAAATTCTAATACAGACTACCTTGGCTTCATAAAGGAGTGGCCCATCGTAACACAGGACTTTTTCATCTAGAAAAGAAGCAAACTTTCATTAAGTCTGCAAAACTAAGCGAGTGTGCTTCAGTTCTCTGAAACTGTAAATGTGATATAAGCAACTACATTGCAGCAAATTTGACACATTTCATCCCCCTAGTATATTTGTTCGGCTCACAGCACATGGAAAAAATTATTCCGCATGCTATCTCTATCGTAATTCTGCTACTGCGGCGGGGATTTTCTCCCATGATGTAGGGCTAAGTAGTCGATCGCTAATGACACTGAACCAGCGCCTTGAGGAACTGCCAGGGTAAAAAGAACAAGATCGCTCTGATCGAAAATTGGTGTTTGAGGACAACCACAGCATTGCTGAAGCCGTTACCAATCGTGTAAACTGAAAAATTCTGCTGCCAACTATGCTCCTTGACCACACATTTTAATATCAGCTCGGCAGCTGGCCCACGCTCACAATCAAAACCAACTGAGAAAAGTTTCCATAGTCCCCTAACTAGCACAAACCCAAATCTATTCGCGTGAACATGTGCCGCTATACCGTATAAATAGTTAATCGTCTCACCTTCCTGAAACTGATTCGTCAGATCCATGTTCACTTGCGAAACAAAATGAGGGTTGCCAGTCCGAACAAAATCGCGCGCAGCAAGTGTTAATGTCCTCCAGGGGGCGCTATAAAATCAACGCTCAGGAGCGGCTTTTATTCGAAGCGAGCAAATCCTGCAGAAACCGCAACGTTTTGGTATGCGACCATTCGGCTTCTGGGCGCCGCCGCTGCAGCTCAAAGGTAAAAACGCTCGACCACTGAACCAGATGATCGGAATCCATTACCGGCCTCGGCGGCCGCTTTTCGATCTAAGCGAAAAAGCACCCATATGCTGTGCGATGGCAGCGCATGTGAGAGAGCCCGAGATGGTCGAAATTTCCGAAGGCCGCCATAACATTATTCAGTATGGAGGAATCCTGAGTCGGTTTGCGTCATTAAACATCACAAATGAAACAAAATTCTGCTTTTAGAAAATATTTTTCCGAAAAAGCATATTTTAGAGCCCCATGCCTTGGTAAGGTCTAAAACCATTAGATGAAAAGCATAGTCTTTTGTATTCAAAATGCCGTAATCGCAGTTTCGCTGTTCAAGGCAGCGACCGCACCACAGTATGAATGTGAGTTCAGTCAGGTTGTTAGCTCTCGGGGCGATTTGTGACTTGCGTCGGGCCGTGGCGGCCGCCGATGAGAAACAAAATTCACGCGTTGCCGTCGATGATGCGAATCCCGTTTATTCACGAGGTGCTGGATATTTATAGTGTACAGACTACGTCACAGATGACGACAAAATCCACAGTTAAAGACACAAGAACAGTCCCAACCCACAGAAGAGAAACCGAAACAGAACGAAACCGGAACTAGGAAGAATAGACAGAAATACACAATATTTCATACTATACTCCTTTCGTTGGAGAAAAAAGTAGCATTTCGTCATTCCACACAAGCACAAAGGACAGACAATTTCGAACGTAGATGTGTATTGCATAAGAGGTAAATACAGATAAAAACAGGACATTAATTTTTTTCTAACTAGAGAATTTCAGCACCTAAATTCTCTCTCCCCGCACTCGGAAAACAGTTGTCACCCAGTCAAACAGTACTACAACGGCGGTATGAGTTCACAGTACATACATTTCACACACACTGACTGTCCAATGCAGATCAAGCAGCGGCCACGGCGGCGGCCGGCGCCTACCCTGTTCACTGAGTCTCGCGAAGCAGTGCACTCACCCCTTATTGAGGGAGGCACAGGGCAATGAGAACTTGAAAACAATGACACATTATTGCATTAACATTTCTGAACATTACTACACTCCACTGAGAGCGTAGCACCACCACTGATGTCAGGGGACAGACGGCACTGAGAACTAGAAAAACTGACTACTCAGAATCACTCACAACACAGCGCTCTGGCGAAAGCACTTTACTTTCGGTCCGTTCACTAGGGCTGCTGGTTGGGAAGCATTGTTCCAGGTAGTATCACTCAAGTAAGACGGGAATGTCAATGGCTGAGTGGCGTGAAGATTATATGTTGTCATTTCTTTCCGGACCTGAAACATTTTAATAAGTAGTTGTGCTTGTTGGTTTATGTCTTCGTTTGCTTGCTCGGATAGACTTGGATAGATCTTACAATCGGAGCCGGTCTCCGGGGTTGAGTTACGCTGAGAAAAGGTCTTGAAGCATATGATCTTTTCAGTTGTGGCCTTGGGGACGGCGTTGCATTCTGATGCGGGAGATTCCTAGAAGAGCTCTCCTGGAGAAATCCATCCTGAGAGAGAAGAGAAGAATCTCTCCAAGGAGAGAAACCTTGGTGTTCGTGGAGCTGGTTGTCGTTGACGAACGGCTTGCTATGGCGGCAAAAAAGGAGAGCTAAATTGCCTTATAGCTGATCATTTTTCAAGGGATGGGTTGACGTAAACTTGTCCGAATTGTTGGACTGGTCGTAAGAATTCTTGCGCATTAGGTATCGCTTGCTCATACTGTAATGTTAGATGCAGAAGCAAAAGTGAGCTTGGATCGCTCCAACTAAATTTTATTCGTATTCCCAGAGAAGACACTCCTATTACGAAACGATCTCCGAGAATTTCTGTCGCGGACGCGTAGTGGCGTAATAGTATGATGTCACGTAAAGCAGCGATATGCTCTCAAATAGGCTAGCTTAGTTGTTACTATCTGTTTTGAAAACGTATTCATTTTATGATCAAGTTGGTAAGGACATTGAATCCTTATTGCAGCCGTGCAACAGCTTCCTTGTAAAAATCTGGCGTAGCGTCCCCAGCGTCTACATACGATGTAGTAGTGGTACTGCTTTGAGACTCCTTACGAGCGAAGCAGAGTCGTCTACCTTCATATCAAAAGGTATATAACAAAAGTGTTTTCTTGTTTTCTGCGGCTGCTGCAGACCCACCTGACAAAGTCAAGTAAAGTTCGAAGGTTTGAATCCACAGGCTGAATGGAATCGTTGGACTACCGGGCGGTCGAGAAACGAGTTGGGTGGTGGAACGCCCGAGAACGGAGCTGAAAGGGCCATGCTGGCCTACTGTAATCCAAAAAACTAAAAAAACTCTGTCATTTCAAATCATCCGTCTCTAGAACCATTGAGAAATGACTTCTCGGCTAACGTAGCGTACATTCAGGGCAATTTTCAACGAGGTCTTGAAACGTCCGGTTCGTGAGCCCTAACTTCTACAGAACATGAATGCCAATATTACGCATGGGAATTTTTAACCTTTATTGTTAAATACTTCGGGACGCGACGAAAATTTTATTTAGTGGTGCCGCTAGGGTGCAAAGAACAGCGGCACCGTCCAAGGACGAGGTGCAGAAAAGTGCACGCGTTGACGACGCTAGCAGACTACGCGCGCTGTTGATGAGCTGCTTGTAAACAGCGATGGTTCAGTTAAGGGCATTTTTCCCCGTCGTCCAACGGATCCGGAGTCGTTCTCCGTGGAAATAGCGATTTCCTCTAAGATTTTTCGTGACAACCTGAATAGTCTCCTGAGCTCAAAGTTGAAATTTCTAGCAACAGCGCTTTAGTTGTATCGGAATTCGGCTAACTGCTGTCTTTCCGAACCACTCGGTATCGGTCTTAACCACGATGTAACAACAATGTTACTGCGAAAGAAAGCGCGGCAAGGGCTCCTCATTCTCACTGTCGGAGGACTAGAAATTCCTAAAAAATTACTTCGGTCATGCTTTCGTCCATGACCTCGCGAGGGACGAAAAAAAACGCACCGCGAGAGCTTACAGCTCGCGACCAACGGTGAGTAGACGACAAGGGTTGATTGAAAATCCCGCACCAGTGATGTGTGGCGCTGCTGATGCGCTGAGCCTGAACCACAGAACTGGAGCTGCACCTGACCGGCACCTGACTTGCACAAGCAGAACTTTTTAGAATTGGTGCCGCGAACCAGTTCCAAATCGAACAAACCTATTAGCATACAGACTACGTCGCAGATGACGACACAACCCACAGTCAAAGACACAATCTTAAGAAAAGAAACCGAAACAGGACGAAATCGAAACTAGGACACCATAAATAGAAATAAACGATATAACAGTGACTGCTCAGGTGGCCAGGGTGCACATTCCTCTTCTACTGACGCCACTGTACAGTTCTAATACGCATTTGGCACGTTCCTCATCTCTGCAGGGCTTCTTTTCTATCATCAAATAACGAACGTACGGTTCACGGATCGAACGTGTAGGCAGAATAAACTGCCAGTGGATCAAGGTCACTGTCCACAAAAACACTAGTTTTCTCCAGCCAGAGCCTAAGGCGAAACTGTGTGCACCAAAGCGTTTATCAGGTGGGGTAGGAAAGAAGGTGAAAGGAGTTTACGAAAGCAGAAAGAGTTCAGTGTACTCGCGAGTGCATAGTGGTACACGTGAGAGCAACAAGTGGCGGGAATAACCATGAAGTAGGAGTTGGAAATATGACGCACTCGCGGCAGCCATAGACACTACGAAGATCCGGCGCTGGGAGTGGCAATACATGCTTGTTATATACAATGCGGGAGCAGCAGGACTAGGATTGACAATCAATGAATTTCTATTAATAGCATTGATCATGGCATTACCAAATTATGAGTCACCATCAATTGCCTATTTCACTTGTAAACTGCGTGCTTTCAAACCTCATGTTTTAGGAATTCATTTGTGGCGGATGTAAATGTCAGCGATGTCGATATTTCGCACAAATGTGGCGCCGCATAGGGGGTTTATTTACTCATGTAAATTGGTAAAAAAAGAAGGGTGCGTTTATCTGGCACACTTCTCGGCTGATGCCTGATCTGCGCCGTAAGGGAAGAGAGTAAGGTGGAAGTGAAAGAACGAAAGAGGTATCATTTTGCAGGATTGAGAACAATTTCGACTACTTGAGGATATCGAACTCGTACTTACTGCGCACAGTTTATGTGGAGGCCTTTGAGTAGCGCGTAAGGCAGCCGCGACGCGGGCGCAGCGTTCGGTATTCGGGCTCTAATATTGAGGCGAAAGCCTTTAATGCCTCATCGTTGTCAGCAGAAGCTGTCGGCAGAGGCTGTCGACAGAAGGTGTCACAATTTCGAGGGAAGTAGTAAAAAATATCTTAATAAACATTGTCTCCACCACGAATCGAACCTCCATCACTTGGATCCATAGCCAAGAGCTTTAGCAACTGCCTCATGCCCCGTATCGCGAAACATTTATCATAGTTTCCCTTCTCTACTGTGAGGATAGCGGGATTCCGCGATTGCCAGATACTGCGCCTTTAATTCCTTCTAAACGAAGTACTGAACGCCGGTGAAATCTGAAGAGTTCAATGGAATGCTGTTGTGTTCGTCTTCCATTTGGGGCATTCTCGAATGCCGCACCACACAGCAAACAGAAGCAGACCAGATATCTAAGAGGCGTTAGTACAAAGAGCATCAGCGGCACTTCAAATTGATATCCAGGATTGAAAAGGCGCCGTATCTGTCACAATTCTCTGCGAACACATGTACCACGCCTTAAAGGAAGGGCGGAAGGTGGGAAGGAAAGATAGGGAGATAGATAGAGGTGCCGTAGTTGAGGGCTACGATCCATCACGTTGTATTGGGCTTCGCCTCGTCGCACTTTAGTGGTCCAAAATGCCATCTAGATTTTTTATCTTGCATAGAGAATGATGCAGATGACAATATTTGCTGCGTTTTAAACAGTATAGAACACCAAATGTTTTATTCTGGCTTTCTACTTTGAAGCGATGTGTGTAATTAATGTAATTGAATCACCACGTAATTTTTCCAATGATTGCTCAACAAATTATAATTAACAATTTTGCACCTGTTTGTTTCGTTATGAAACATAAACCATTTATGTTATGAAAAAGTTACGTGTATGTTACGTGAGCAATAGAAAAACAATCATGTAATCGTTATTCTGATATTTTCAATCTCCAGAAACTTAATTAGGCCTGCGTAAAAGGGTTAGTCACAATACATGATGAGTAAGAATAGACGAAGCGCCAGGATAAGCTGTTATATATCCAAAAATTATTTTTCCCCAAACACCGATTGATCTAGCCAAGTGGTGCAACAGTCAGCAGGAAGTCATTGCTGTACTCAGGCATCCAGAGAAAACATCAGTAACTTTACTTTCAGTATAGGCACTACTAGAAAATAAAAAAAATCAATTTTGTGGGGCTAGAGAACATTTGATTAACGTATCTTGGAACGCCCGTATTAATATGCGGTGATTTCAACGCTCCATATATGGCATGGAGATACGAGCAAAATTCAAAACGAGGGGATCAAATTCAATCTGTTTTGATAGAAATGCAGTTCACCCTGCCTAATTACCACAATGTCGCAACACTGCTAGTAACTTGAACACGATCTCTGGTTTCTGTGTGTGTGGGGGGGGGGGGGGCGTGGAAGGGCCCTGGTACACAGGAATCTGAGGAAGGAATGAAGGAATATGCATCAGCAGTCATTATTTTCCAATAACCATATTTTTTAACCCGGAAACGATCAAGAAAATCAGGAGAAATGTATCCTTAAAGAGCAACTCCGGAGGTTTTTATGCGAAGCATATTGCTAGAGGTAAACCACAGCCCTTCGTGACGGTTACACGCCGTGCAAAGAATGTGGAAAGCTACATCACACCACGTGATACGCTGACGTCACGACAGAGGAGAGACGGGGGTCCAGCTCGCGCCGTCGGCTGCGGTTGCACGCCGTGCGGACCACGTGGTATGGTGACGTCACACCACGTGATACGCTGACGTCATGACAGAGGAGAGACGGGGGACCGGCTCACGCCGTTGGCTGCGGTTGCATGCCGTGCGGACCACGTGGTATGGTGACGTCACACCACGTGATACGCTGACGTCACGACAGAGTAAAGACGGGGGACTGGCTCGAGCCGTAGGCTGCGGTTGCACGCCTTGCGCACCACGTGGTATGCTGACGTCACACCACGTGATACGCTTACGTCACGACAGAGGAGAGACGGGGACTGGCTCGCGCCGTCGGCTGCGGTTGCACGCTGTGCGGACCACGTGGTATAGCGCAGGTTTATGTATAAAGGGGAGACGATTGCGCGGGGTGCTCTGCCCTGATGGGGCTGGTGCAGGTGGGTCACCGCTGCTTGCGGTGGGGGCTGACCTGACACCTAATTTTTATCTGTTGTAGGCCGTCATTGCACACGCCCCCGCTGGTGGTGGACGACGGCTGTTGTTGCGGCGCGCGTCTTTCTTTCCCTCTTGCTTTTCTTTCTTCTCTATATTCTCTTCTATCTGCACGAGGCAGCGGAGGTGGCTGAGCTACAGAGCCAGTAGCAGGCCCGTGCATTTTCTTTTCCTTCTTCCTACAGCCACAACAACAACAACACCTCCAGTAGACCCTCACAAAAGGTGGCGATGCCCCCAGGGAGTGCAGCCGAGCGGTGGAATGAAAAGCGAAGGCTGCGGCGTGCTGCAGAGAGCCCAGAAGAGCGGGAACAACAATTGGCCAAGGAGCGTGCTCGGCATGCGGCTCGGCGACAACGATGCTCAACTGATACGAGGAACGTAAAAGCACGTGTAACCAAGGAAAGAAAAGTTTAGCCAAGTGTAATCATGGAAAGCCGAGTTTAGCAATCAATATGCTTCGCATCTGACCAGGCTTAACCAAGCTAAGCCTCAGCCATTTTTGACATTCGAATATTCTACTAAAAATTTTACTGTAGGTTCTCCTTTCCGTCCTGACGCATTCTAGAAAATTTGGGCGAAGTACGATAATCTGTTCACGCACAACACGACTTTAAAATATGCTGTTTTCTTGGCCTAAGTTGAGACTATAGTTCTGCGGACAACACTGAGGTTCTGACGTCACAAACAGTATACCGGCGTTACTGTCCACGTCCCACGTAATTATGAAATTTTGAGGCTTATATTGAACTACCTCAGACATTTTATGCAGTGCGTCATGATTTCCATACCTTATTTTCACCATCCAACACACGTACGAGTGTTTTTCTAATACTGAGTGTGACGTCGCCAATTCGTCAACTGGGACTGCATTTCTGGCTGTGAAAATAGTTTCGGTTTCGATTTGCTGTTTTTCCTTTTTAAAAATACTTGTAATTGGAATTTCGAAAAACGGTTTTTTTTGTTGGAATCAGGACGTACCGAGGATTGTAATTCAACCAAAAACACAAAATGATGAAAAACCACCGGAGTTGCCCTTTAACGCAGTGAGATGGTATTCGATAGGATATCCGGATCAATGCTGTCACCCCATATACGTTGGTGTCAGTGTTGAAAGTTGTTCAGAAGCAGCACACCATCACTGCTACTGTAAATAAGGCTCAACTAACTCCTTACCTTCATCTTCTGCAATCATGGCACATAGAAAACGAGCGGTGATAGAGACTAACAGCCACCTTGAGGATATTCAAAGAAAAATAGCTGTCAATGGACGGACAGCTCAGACAGTAGCTATGAAAAGCAACTTGCCCACAAAAGATGGACGGACTGGTGGAGGGGTGTGGCCACGAAAAAGGTCACTAGAGCACTCTGAAGCACTTTCAGAGCAATGAAAAAAAGGGAGACAGATTAAATATTGTGTCGAAAATATTAGACTTAGCCTATCGATAGTTCCGAAGGAGTCTGCCAATCAGGCGGCACTCCTCTTTTTCTAAAATCATGCGCTGCCCTACCGCCGACAAAGAACACAGTAGACAATTCAGGATAGACATCTCTGTTTACTACATTGGAGCTGATGTCTGTCATGGAAGATTCGAGAGAAAAAAAATGCCGGGACATGACGACATCTCATACGTAGCATTTAAGATCTTAGAAGAGGAATCTCTTGTTCCCATTCTAGCTGTAATGAACGACATAAGCAGAAAAAGAAATTTCAAAATTCGGTCGTCGTTCCGATACCAAATGCCAGAAATCTTACAACCAATGTATAGTCATTGCGTCCTATATCCTTAATGCCAATAATCTATAAAATATATGAAAAGATGGTTGCCACACGTGTATCGTGGTGGCTTGAAAGTGAACAAAAATATCACCCACGATAAATTTTATATCAGAGCTCGGCACAGAAACAAGACTGACAGTACTACCTGAGGAAAGTTCCAGTGGTGCAACCCTATAGCCACCTTCTGTGCACGGCGGTAGCTACAGACTTGAAAAAGGCATATAACAATGGGTCATATTCTAAAAAAAATTAAGATAGTAAAACGTTGGGAGTTGCATTCCAGATTACAAGCGTTGTATATAACTTGTTTCAAGACCGTACATTCTCTATTAGCCTCAGTAGAGAATAAGTGGGTAATTACATATTAAATAGTGGAGTTTCATTGGGCTCAGTTTTAACTCTTTTACTGTTCAATATAGCATTCATACCACTGGCTTTTAAACTATTTGAATTACCAAGCATATAGTACCTAACCTATTTTGATGACGGAACAATATGATCAACATATAAACATCAGCAGGTGCAGAATTTTCCCTTGCACGAACCTTTAAACACTTTGGACGGGTATGTACGAGAAGTAGGCCTATAAATGTCATGTCAAAATCCAGCTACATTCTGTAGGAAGCAAGAATCATAGAGTTTCTTACTCTTACCTAGAGGGAAAGCTGTGCTGCCGTCTATGGGCGTTTACATGGAGTTTCCAGACGGCCAGTTCAGCCACCATGGGCGCTCAAAGCATCATGGGCCGGTGACCTACCGAGTGCAGAACTACAACTTTTGGCCAAAACTAATGCAAAGATAAACGTTGTTCTACCGTAAATAATGTCCTAAGATTCAATATTGTGACTATAAATTACAAAAAGAGAGAGAAACAGAATGCCAGTGTGAGATTTATCCAATATAAGCGATGGCTCTTTCTCCTATTGGCTTAGTTTTGAGCAGCACAAATACCAATATTTCGCACTTAATAGGCAAACTTTGATATAAAAAAAATTTTATGAAAATATTTGTCGTTGCACCATCACTTAAGGAAGTTTTTAGTGGAATTTCGGGAAACAGAAACCATTTATTGGCGACGTGTGCTTTTGCGCCTTCGCTACTATGGCTTTCGCAGTCTATGTACGCGCCTTCAAATGATGATGATGACGAAAAAGAAACATCTCAGTAACACCACTCCACGTACCCGAGAAAACCCGACTGTCCCGCAACAAGTAGCACACCGGCCCATGATTCTTAGCGCGCCCATGGTGGCTGAAGTGCAGCGCCCTCAGCTTTCCCTCTAGTTAGTGTAAGGAACTCTATGGCAAGAATGGAAAAATTAGCAAGTTTATGCCTTCACTTTGAAGATAGGGAGGCACGCATTACAGGAAGTGTACGAGATGACGGTCTTTGACCTAGACATATATAAGCAAGGCAAAGGAACTCATTTGCTCTGTAGTAAACAAAACGGAGCAGTGACAACGCTACAATTGCTCAACCGAATTTCGTCAAGAAAAGGAGGAGCCCGAACAGATATAGATCAGTTCTTTAACGTAGGATTGTGTATCAAGCTCACTTTTATAGAGTGATGAAAAGACATTGGCCGAAGCTAGAAACAATAAATAGAAACGCAATGCGCACAATCACGGGTTTGTAAAACTTCCACCCCTCCCTATACTTCATGAATGTGCACAGTTGAAAACTCTTACGGAAAGTATTTAGCAGAGAGAAGAAAAAGAAATTCAAATATAAATTATGGTATGCCAGTTGCAGCCGTATACAATGAGGTGACAACACAGACAGCGAAACGATCGTGAAAGCACAGAAAGAAGATTGATCATAGAAGCAGACACCTTTACACACCAAGCCCCTAACACTAGTGTCTCACCCACAAGCTTCTCATTTGTTTCTCGCTCTCCCAATCTTGGAATCTGTTGTAACGAAAAGTGCTCGTGTCCTGATTACCCTGCGCAATTACCCCCTCCCTCATAACAAAACGAGACTGGAGATGTCTCTTACCAGGAATATGGCTGGTACGGCCCTCACCCCCTTGATTACGTGCCCATGGGACTTTCAAGAACAAGCAGTGCAGAGCACATAGCCGAAGTGCCAAAAGCCGGCTGCGGAAGTATATATTTGCCATCTTTTATCTTTTATGGACATATCCAGGGGTCCAGCCGTCAAGAAAGTGAAGCGCTCAGAAGAAGCAACACGACTCGTCCGGCTTCGTATTAAACACCAGCAACGAACCGACGCCCGACGATATAACTTGCGACGACGCGACGCAGAGTACAGGCCGGGAAACTAAGTGCGGGTTTGGATGCCGATACGCTGTTGCGAACTGAGTGAAATGCTCTTGCAGCGGTACTTCGGGCAATATAGAGTAAGACGTATCGAACAGTCTGACTACGAGGTCATCCGCGATTGCAGGACCACATCCCAATGGCGCCGGCAGCGCCCAGAAATCGTGCATGTTGTGCGCCTGAAACAATTAATACGCTCGCTAAGGGCACTAGTTAGTTTATTCTTCTGGTATTTTGTTTACCTTTTTATGTTTATTTTGGAGGCATCGAGGGGATGCCATTTAAGGGAGAGTAATGCCACAAACCATTAAAATATCTATTTGTTATTTTTTCGACAGCCGCCGCCATGCGTCCTTATCTCTCTGATTCTGGCTCGCGGATCAATTCTTTATTCTTTGTTTGTTGATCCTCGTGTCGCGAGACAAAGCTTTATCAGTTTCTTTGTCACACAAGATGTGCCGAGATGTTTCTTCAAGATTCCGGCCATTCGCGTGCCTTTATTTAATGTTGCAGGCTGTACTAGACACCGGTTTCGGCTTTATACTGATGTTTCTTTGCCGCCTTTAAGTTGAGCGTTGAAGGGTGCGACGGGCATTCTTAGTTTGACATCCGGCAAACACGTTTGCTGTTTTCGCCGCCGCCGAATAGTTGAGTTCATTTGCGGGCGCAAGTCAGTCCAATTAAGTTTAATTCAAGTGTAATGCCAGTGTCTTCATTTGTGGCTACCGGGCTTGCCACCCCTAAGTGGCAATATTGTTACGGGGAAGTATTTGTTGAGACTTGCGCTGCGATGGGAGGAAGTCAGCGCGTAGACTTCAAGGGCCGTCCAGCATCCATTGTCTGCTTCGTCTTCTAGAACCGCCCTTCATCGTTCACACGTTCCCCGGTAGTCGTCTGCGAGCACACCACTTCATCGGTGACGCCTTTTCCGGCAGCACTATCCCCCTCAGCAAAGGGCAAAGTCCCGGTGCGTGGCGTGCGATTGGAGTGTTAGTGATATGGCTTGAGGCAGGCCACATTTTCTATTTCGGAAGTGGTTGTAGCGGACGCTCACTTTGGGCGGAGCGGTGTAACCTCATAGGCTAAGTCGGTCACTGGGCGTAATACCCGATAAAGATCTGTGCAGTGCGGCAGAAGGTTTTGGCACAACACCACACAGTAGGACGGGAGCCAGAGGAATACCAGATATGCAGGATGATAATGAACATCATGGTGATGAGCGTCGTAGCGGCGTTTTGGAGCTTCTTGGGAGTCAGAGAGCTTGTGACGAGCAATCTGCTGGGCGGCATCGGCTCGGGCGATGGTATCGCGGGCATATGTATTGACGGAGCCAGTTGCGGGAACAAGTGTCGAAGGGCAGAAGGTACAATGGAGAGTATCCAGCAGTATCATGGCGCAAAGGGTTGTATGCGAAGGTGACCAATTTCAAGCTAATGTCCCAGTCGCGGTGACCTTCGGATACATACATGGCGAGCATGCCGGTGAGTGTGCGGTTCAGACGTTCCGTAAAGCCGTCAGTCAGAGGGGGATAGGCCGTGGTGAAATTGTGACAAACGGAGCACGAACGAAGTATTTCGTTAACAAGAAGGGAAAGGAAGCAGTGGCCACGGTCGTAAGTAGTTGACAAGGAGCGCCATGGTGGAGTATGACGTCGTGCAACGTCAGCTGCGCAGCTGGTTGGAATAGCGCGAGTACTCACCTTCTGCGTGGCATAATCGGTGGCCACAGCGATCCCTTTTTTGCTGACGAGAACTCCGGGAAGAGCCCTAGGAGGTCAAGACCAATACAAGAAAACAGCGCCAGTCTCGATGGCAATCGGCTGCAGGTGTCTACGAGGCAGACCAGGGGGTTTTGTCCGGCATTGACAGAGATCGCGAGCGGCTACATAACGTTGGACGGAGTGATAGAGTCGACCAGAAGAAACGCCGACGTACGCGGTAGTTTGTGCGTGAGGCCAAGATGACCAGCTGCAGGAACGTCATGCATTTGTTTCACAACGGCAGAGCGTAAGCGTTGTGTAACGGCCAGCAAGGGGAGAGCGCCATCAGGTATTGCGGCGGTACAACGTGTTCCCATGCAGCGAGAACATGCGAAGGAAGAGTTACGGCTGTCTGTGAGAAGGCGGTCGATAAGGGCAGTACCGTAGCAGCCTGGTCGTGTTGGTTATTCATGATGGAAAAATACAGTGCAAAGAAGGACGGAGACAAAATGAAGACACATAGGACACAAGAGCGCTACTCGTGTGTCCTATGTGTCTTCATTTTATCCTTCTCCGTCTTTGCGCTGTGTTTTTCCATCATGATAAGGGCAGAGTGAGTCGTTAAAAAGTCAAGACCGAGGATCACATTGTGAGGGCACAGGTTGAGGACGGTGAGCAAAATAGGGATGTGATGGCCGACAAGTGTGACTCGGGCGGTGGGCATGCACACACCAGTGACGGCAGCAGTACTGCTATCGGCAACACGGACGGTGGGCGAAGTTGCGGGGTCGGCACGTTTTTGAGGCGGCGGCAAAAAGATCAACTCATGACCGAGACTTGCGTGCCAGTGTTAATGAGGGCAGAAACAGGAACACCTTCCACAAATAGAGAAAGGAGATTATAGGGCGAAGCAATGGGCAGTAGAGGATTTCCAGGTCGGGCTACGAATGCAGTGTCACCGGCGGAAGCTGCGTTAGCTAGCTTCCCATGAAGCGGCCGGCGGAGGATGGTAAGGAACTGCGGTGAGGAGGAGACAAACGGGAACGGCGGGCTCGCAGGGAGGAAGAGCGACTGGGCGCAGGAGGCGGGGCGATCTCGGTGCGGGGCGGCTCATATTTCAGGCGAAAAAGAGTGGGGGCCATAGTTACAGTAGAGGTTAATGTAGGAGAAATGTCAAGGTGGTGATGACCAGCGGCTGCGGCAGTGGCGAGAATGTGGCCTACGCGCTAGCACGTGAAACAGATCGGCCGATTGTCAGGGGAATGCCACTCATGAGGATGGCAGTATCAATAACGTTGTCTGTAGGTGTTTTGGGGCGTAGCAGAAGTGACCATGGGAGGGAAGGGACTCGAACTCTGGTGTTCCACGGTGCGGCTACAGAGGACGTTAAACTTGGCAACCTGCTGACGGGCAACGGCTTAAATAAGAGGTATAGTCGCCAGGCTGCTGTCCGAGAAGGGCGGGTTGGATGCAGTACGAGCGAATGCCTCCATTTCGCAACGCACGATGCGAGGTACGTTTTTATGGTTTGAAAGCTGCCTTAGAGTATCGAAGATACATGTATCTTCGATATTATTTTTAGTTTCTTCGATACTATCTTTAGATACGTTTTGTGTATCAGTATTAGGCATTGTGTAGTGAAAACGAAAGTATCGGAGTATTGGTATCGAAAATCCACATTTAGTGTATTTTAACGATCCTCGATACCAAATAAAACTACAAATATTGGAGCCGCTGTGAGACTGACTTGAGGGCGTGAGCTCCGGTGATAGTACAAGCTCAGAGACAGCTCGGCGTATAGTACTGCGTGAGTTAACTAGAAATACCCCGTCCCCTCAGAATCAACCGCATTTCAAGATTCTCTTTCTTTAAGAATAAAGGAACGTTAAGTAGGTGTCCACGAGGTTCTTTACTTGTGAGCATTGAGTGCGTACCACAAAGCCGCTAAGCGATGGTTCTTTACTTGTGAGCATTGAGTGCGTACCACAAAGCCGCTAAGCCGTTAACGGACAGCAGAAACAAAAGAACAAAGCGGAAACGGCAAGGAAGGCAAACAGACAGTAAGGAATATGCACAATCCTGTACTCCTATCCTCTCTCCCACCTATTGCGTCCCCTCCCCCACCAAAAAACAACAAACACGTTCGTCTCTGTGGCATCTGATTCTCGTCAAGCAGCATGCTAAGTGTACTGTTGCATGCAGTAAATTATGCCCAACCCTTCTTTAAGCCCTGGGCTGTGCGTGTCGGCTCTGCGTGGCGGCAAGAACACGCGCTTCTAAGACCTCAGTCGGCCACAATGCAGTCGGCTAACTGCCGGTCTGGTAGTTTACAGTGTTTGAAAACAAAACATTGTAACAGCGCACTAGACTTCAACCAGACTTTGTTTCTTGAAAAACTATTACGTCTAAAATTTTACGCAATATACAACAAGAAAGTTATGATTGTAATTTTCAGCCCATAAGTTTGAATAAAAAATTACGCGTTGTCAAGCAGCTTTATTTTGTCAAAACCTTTTAGCAAACTTTGAATGAAACTTTTAAACATGCATTTGTATATTAAAGGCGAAAATTGTTACATCTTTAAAATAAATACGCGGTTTATTGACAGCATATTAGCCACATTGGTAAAAAAAGACTTCTATCTTTTATTACAACCAACCGTTGTTCTCAAGCGACGATTTTGAAACTTGAGTTACCCAACTACATTCAGTGTCCTTGAGTCGATGCGAATATGGCTCAGCCTTACCCCCTCATAAAAGGCATCTTCATTCACTATAACACTGCGTGTTCGTACGTAGAGATGCTTTCTCATTCGCCTCATGTTAGCACGCCCACATCGGGCTCTTTCCGGACAAATGAAAGCTTTCAGCCATTTCATTTTTTGTCGTTTTCCTTCTAGATTTGAAAAATATGCACAGATAAAGTCCGTTATCGCACTAATGGCAAAGTAACTGCTCAGTTCTCTAAACGCACAAAGTTGGGCCTTTTAGCACAAGAGAAAACGCTGGGGCAACCGGGTAAGTAAAGTTTCGTATGAAATGAAAAGGAACAGAAAAATATTCAGACATATTTGTATATCAGTCAGGCTCCCGCATTTCGGTTGGTATGAAGAGCAGTAGTTTAAATAAAATTTTCGCAAGGCCACTTGTGTAAGCGATCACTTCATTGCAACCGTGGCTTCTATCCAGTGTGAAGTTCTTACAAGGCCAGACAGAGGAGCTTCAATAACTTCATGCTGTCGTATTCGTTTCAGCCTTTTCTGGAAAACTCCGTTATAGGAATGTACTAAAGATTGCAGAAAGCACAGTAAAATTTCCTAAAATTGCTAATCATATCAGCACCTTTATTATGTTGGGATTTCAGTAATTGACTGAAGTATCGATGATGCAGTACCGAGTATCTGTATCGAAAATCGATTTCGATTATGTATCTGGTATCGGTATCGAAAATACAATTTTTCATGGTATCGAGTTTTGGTATCGAAGATACTTTTTTTGAAGAATCTTGCCCAGCTCTGCCTTAGGGTCGGTAGATCCTCGCACGTGGAGCTAGCGGCGGGGTTTGGGAGCCGCTGGAAGCGGTGCGCAATGCTCGTGTGCTTAGCCTGTTCGAAGCTTCGACAAACCTGTAAACGTATTCAATCTTGGCCCAGTATCGACAGAGTAGTAGGTTAAAGGCATTGTCGGCTATGCCTTTATTGATGAGCCCCACCTTAGCTTTGGTCATGTCTTTGTCACCCCTATGATACAGGACCAAATTATCTTGGATACAGGTGATGTAAGACTCGGTAGATGTCTAGGCGCGAGTCGCAAGGTGCTTTTGGCGGCGAGCTGACGGCCAAAAGGCTTTCCGAACGGGTCACGGAGTTTTTCTTTGCAAACATCCCAGGAGGGAATGTCTGCTTCGTGTCTTTCAAAGCACACGCGTGCAGTGACGGTGAGCATAGAAAGTGACATTGGCCAGCAATTAAATAATTGCGGCTGCTAGGGTCCACATGCCCTGCTTGCAAAAGAACCTCTTTTTCTTCAACGAAAGTATTCAAATTGCTCTGCAAAGTGCGTGACTCCATTGCCCTTACTGTGTATGTTTTGATTTTTGGACTTCCGTTTTCGGGCACACTTTTGTCTACAAACATCCGCTTTTCATCTACAGTCAACGTAACGAGTTATTGACATATTCCTATTCCTGCGTGCACTCATGCTGTAACACCGGGGCCGAGAGGTCACTGCGCCATAAATATGTGGCGGGTTGGCTCATTGCTATTTTGCACATTGCACATCGCAGATCCTGTGCTAGTGTCTGGAATAAATGGGATTGATGTAATAGAGCCTTCTTCATCTCCTCCTGTAGTTTCAAGCTGCCATGCCTTGGTCTCACGGGTGTAGCGTTGGCCACGGACGCCATGAATGCAGCCGACTTGAGGCTCTTATCATATCTTTAAATCTCGCTCTGTTTCCGTTTATTGGTAGAGGAAGGTGTTAATAACTTGAAAAGTTAACTTTCAAGCCGATCGCCCCCGTAATCTTCATCAGCATATGCTTGATGAGTCTGCAGACATCCTGGCCAGCTGACGACCAGCCCACAAAACTGAGAACCTTGATTTGCTCAAGATTAGGAAACCGGAATTTGAACCAGCCTTGCAAGCTGATCAGCTGGTTGATTCTGCATTGTTTCATCTTCCACTGGTAGACTTGTCGACATAAGCAGAAAAATCTGCAAAGCACAGGCATCATTAGGTGTTAAAACACCAGCACCACCAGGTTTGAAAAGCCTAACAGAGCCCATCTCAGCACATTGAGAGTTTATGGCTGGTGAATTGTCTCTTTCTGTTGCATATCGTTGCACGTGTATTGATGTTGCTCTTGTATAAGCGGATCAGTTTGTGCTCGGAATTTCTTCGAGGTCTCCAACATCACATCGAAGATGGATTTTCTGTTGGATAAACCTTCTGAACCGGAAGTTTAGAATTTTTCTTCCAAGGGTGGGGACGCCGTCTGAGTGCGGCTGACCAAACGGCGCTGCCACCAGCGCCGCGACCCTTAGCTGTTGGGATGCCTTCTACTCCAGACTGCTCGATTGTAAAATAAATAACATGAAGTTTGAAATGCGACCTACTAATTCTTATCGCCTATGTACAGAAAACATCTTTTCAGTCTCGCCTGCACAGCCTCCGAGCGATGGACTTTCATTTTGTTGATCTCTGCGCAATTTCTATAGTAGCTGATGATAGAATAGCGCAGAGGGTGAACTGCCAGTTATGTACACCAGGACAGTAGGAGTCGTGTCTGCAGACAATGCACGTCCTTCGTTTGCGCCAGGTATCTTGGAAATGCCGGCCAACTCGGAGTGGGCAAGTACCTGTGCGGCTGTGTTACTTATTCGGCCGGTTTGCTCCACTGCGTCTAGGCCATGGGTTGTGGATATAGGGGTGGGATTCTCACTTACCAGCTTTCCCGAAACGCCCAACATAGTCTCTTTATCTTCTGTACCTCTAAAATCCTTTTTTTTTTACATAAAGTAACCTCGCTTGAGGGCGACCGTATAGGCCGCTTCCTCTTCTCGAGCAAAATCATGGCATTGTCCTTAATAGTTTCTTGCTTTGATGGCATGGGTCGCCTGGCAACGTCTAAATTGGACCTGAGCTCGCCGCGGCTGAAGTGCACACGTATGTTCCCGGAGCTTCTACGGAAGGTTTGCAGGATGAGCTCTAACATGGGAAGATTTAGGCACACGAGCCGCACCAAAGCGGCTCTGTACAGGACCGTGACTTAGTGGCTTTGCCTTTTCAACCGGTAAGCGACATTTGTCTGCAACCTTATCTGCACTTTTTTTCGATTGCAAAACATTTATTTCGTCAGAAAAGATAGAATGCGGACGATCCGTGCTAAGTGGCTATCCGTCCACGGCTCACAGCGACCTGAGCAGCCCATTCAATGATCCGGGTTTAAACTGCCAGGTCTGAGCTGACAAAAACGGCCTCCAATTGCTCGAGAGTACGAACTTGTATTATATATTCAGGGGCGGTTCTTCTCTGCAATTCCACAATATGTGATCATAAGTAGCTACTTAACCACATAGTGTATATTCCGGGGTGTAATCACCGGGGAAGAACTTTGACAAGAGTTAAGGTGTGAAGAAGGACCGCGTCAGGAGTCACCTCCAGGTGGTTTCCTGCTCCTGAAGTGAGGCTTTGTTTGGTGGGGGAATGTCCTCATTTTAAGCTTAAAATGACGAGTAGTGTCGTGAAATGATGATAGGCTGTCCTTTGAGAACTCTCAGTAACTGCCACATCCCCTGCTTGGCTGATAAATTCTCGAGCTCGTATGTCTTGTTTCGTTTCTAGGGTTTCGCGAGTGAGTCGGCGCCCATATCATTTCAATAATTCTAAGGGTTTTATTTGACCCAATATGTCCATTGCTGTCTGAGAAATTCTGCCCCTCGGGTAATTACGTATGGCGAATTTAGAGTTGCTGATTATAGTAGTGCATTTGGTGTCATCGATGGCAAAGGCCATTGCCGTCTCTCTGCCGTTTCCGAGGATCTCGTAGTGGTAGTGCCAGAGACGATCAGTCTGCCTTATGTGTCCACCGTTACTAGTACGAAAGCCTTTTCCTGTGGATATTCTGTGGCATCAGAATATACCGCAAGTTCATCCTGGTTGCATATGTTGTCTAGAGCTTCTGCCCTAGCTCTCCTCCTCCTAATGAACAGGATGCATATTCTTCGACAGTTGCTTGCTCGCATCGCTTCAGCGATACGTTTATGCATCTGGGTCTTGGTATCATGCGCTAGAAACTAGATTCCCTAGTCCTAAGAGATCAAGTGTGGACGTTCCTGCTTTTATGCGGGAAAGCCGGCCTCGTTGCATTGTTAAGTGTGACTCCTTAAGCATATCTTAGTTAAGTGCGCATCCAAGCCCTGGATTCTTTCAGTGGAGGTACAATTCGGTAGTCTTAATGCTACCTTGTATGCTTGCCCAACTATAACCTCTGCTTTGGCTTCTTCACAACTACCTAAATTTAGGTACGGGGGTGAGTAGACAAGCTTGCTTTGTACATATGCTGGTACTATTTTACCGAGTTCTTTCTCCTTCACTCACATCCTATCGCTCGCAATTCGTCTAATTCGTCTTACCATCAAGCTGACGGTTGTCTTGAGTCTTTACAGTGTTTCCTTGTTGTTCCTGTTCGACTGAAGGAAGAGTTCTAGGAATATTATACACGAAACGCCATTTACAGGGAACCCTTCCACCCAGATGTTCAGTGCAGACAGAGCCCTATTGAAAAAACCGTATGAGAAATATGTGATAGCTGATTGGTGTGTATGATCTGAACGATATATGTACGATAAAGATATTTTTGTACGATCGCATACAAAGGTCGAATGATTTCTGTTTGAAATCATGTAAGTTGTCTGATATCGTCAGTCATATAACATCGTATGTCACCCGTCTCATTCAGCTCTCATATAATTGGCATTGATATCATATGCCCTATATGACACTGAACGACCATTTTATTAGGGATCATTCAGTTGGTGTATGAGATCACAAGAATCGCAGGATATCCCATCATTCACAATCATTCGCCGTGACTTTCGTATTACAATATACAAATTCTATTTTGTAGACAACATGAGCAAGGTGTCGCAGTGCTTGAGACTTGAGGGTTCATTGATGAGCATAATAAAGGTTGTAAAGTGTATCACGAAGAGAAATTAGTAATGTAAATAACTTGACGTATCGCACCACAGCTTTGGGCTTATATCATTGGGGAACGCAATAAATTCAGAACGTTAATATAAAAGGACACTGCGCAATATTTAGTAATTGTATTAAAGGAACCACCCACTGCATGCAATAAAAGTCAACTTTTTTCAACTGTGCCAAACCATGCTAATAAACAGTGCTTTCACATGTGTTGATCGGTTTATACAGACTTAAACCGCGGCTAACTTGTCGGGGACAAAACGAAAAACGCCAGAGCCGAAGCGGGTATCCCAAGTCGTACGTGTTTGTTTCTGAGCGGCTGCTCAGAACATACATTCACAAGCAGCCGAGCGGCTGCTTGTGAATGCATGTCTATGCGCGTGTGTGCGTGCTTGTGTACGCGTGGGGACGCGCTGGCGGCCGAACTTCAACGACATTGAAACCGGCAATTCTAGCTCACTTTAGCAAGGGTGCCGTCAGTGGGCGCTGACGAGACGACGATAAGATGGTTGGTTGGTTTGTGGGGTTTAACGTCCCAAAGCAACTCGGACTATGAGAGACGCCGTAGTGGAGGACTCCGGAAATTTCGACCACCTGGGGTTCTTTAACGTGCACTGACATCGCACAGCACACGGACGCCTTCCTTTTCGCCTCCACCGAAAAGCTGCCGCCGAGGCCGGGATTCGATCCCGCGTCCTTGGGAACAGTAGTCGAGCGTCGTAACCACGGCGCCACCCCGGCGGGGTAAGACGACGATAAGAATAAAACCTGCTTCCGCCGCAGTTTTTTAACGAAACCATATGTCCACCACGACTATACGAGCTTCGAAGACCCCACGCAGGCCGTACGCCTGCCGAGTACAAAGGAGGTAAAAAAGATAAAGTAAAACCTGGAGAAGGGGAGGTAGGCAAGGCCAAGCGGCGGCGGGGACAGTGCCTTACTAGACAGCGAACGAACCGGTCGTCCATACGATTTTGTGTACAGTTTTCTTCGTTCGTGTAGCCAAATAAACGAGTTGTCAAGTTTCACCGGAGTTTTGTTCTGTGGCCAATATCCCAACGCATAGACGACAACGACAAAAAAGAAACTTCTGTTTTTTCACTATCATGTGGCACCAAATCCCATTTTGTGCGGATTATAGCATCGATTAATCCAATAGCACCATCGGCGCACTCAGAATTGTGAAGTGCCCGAGGTGAGTTGCGCGCTGCTACACAGTGCCGCTCAACTAAAAAAAGAGTATATTTGACAGCTGAAAGCAAATTATTTCATGTAAATTATATCGAGTTGAAAGACAATATATTTGACTATGAGCAGAGTAATATTTTTAGGTGCAGACTCAGTGCCTGCATCCTGCAACCAATGTTTCTGAAATTAGCTGTTTGTCAAGCATTTTCTATTTTATTCTGTTAACAGAAAAACCGATCACGAGCGCAAATTAATTTTTTCTTGAAAGCAAAACATCTTGACAATTTTGAACACGATTTATTCAACCACAATACGAGCACTACTTTTGAAATCAATCCGAGAAATGATCCCATTTTCGAGGTATTGAAATAAATAAAATTTAGTGACAAAAGTTTTCATTTCTGCATTAAGTTGGTGCGTGAAGGAACATGTGACTATGCAGAAAAATATGTAAATCCAGTAATGTGATCAATGTAAATGTTAAAAATTCTGATCCCTGCATTCGCACCAAGCCTTATATTTCAACACACGTTTCAAGATGCATTTTGTTTAGAGAAATATTCGACAGATGACGAATATTTATGCCCACTGTAACGAAATTTTTTTATGGGAGATCTCAGATAGTCTCGTGCTGAGATAGTCCGTACATTTGGGCAGCTTGAGATGGAATGACCCAACTACAACGACGCAATAGCAGCTGGTGTACTTAAACTCTCGTACAAATTCAGTTAGTGAGAACGCACATACGAAACGAAACTGACCATAGCACGATCATGCGACATTCAAAAGGTAATTCTTTAATTGCCGAGAAGAAAAACGTTGCCTCAAGGGAAGTTGATCGAATAAACGGCCGTGCTCCCAGTCACGTTTTTTCGATCGCTGTTGAATAATTCATAAGGCACTTCGCGCCGCGACAATTTAAGACCAATCTCTCTTACGTGCTGCGTCGGTAAGCTCATGGAGACGGTAGTGAGGCAAAGACTGTCCGAATATTTGGCACAGCACGAGTAGCTGCCACCCTCTATGTTCGGCTTGCGACCACATTTATCAGAAATCAATGGGGAAATCATTGATCCCCTTTCGGGAGGTCAGGAGACAGGGTTCTTTTGGCCCTTGATCTGAAGGGGCCCTTTGGCAACTTTAAACACAGTACAATTCTGAAAAATTTAAACACCACCAATTGCGACGAGAAAACATTTAGCTACATAAAAACCTTCTTAGAAACTCGGTAATCTTATATCAGATCGGACAATGAAAAATTCGGACCCATCGATATGGGAATCCGAGGAACACCTCAAGGAGCTGTTCTCTCTCCGCTGCTCTTTACCGTTGCATTCATAGGCCTCCCAGAGAGGCTCACGCTATGGATGGCATATGCCATGCCATCTATGCGGATGACATTACCCTCTGGTCATCCCGGGGCAGCCTAGGAAAGATGAAGGTGGCCCTCCAAAAGGCCGCCTCAGTAGTAGAAAACTACGCTCGGGGGTGTGGTCTTGAGTGCGTTCGACTAAATCAGAACTTTTACACATTGCAAAGCATGAAGACCCAGGACAATGCATACACATTTACGTTAACGTCATTCCGATACCAGAGATGAACACACTTTGGGTATTGGGACTACAAATTGATAACCGGAGTAACAATGCCCCAGCCCTGCAAAAAAATTAAAGTCCTCCCTCAAACAAATTAGTGGGATGATTGGCAGGATATCCGGGAAGCACGGCGGACTCCTTGAAAAAGAAACCGTTCGCCTGGTTCAGGCGTTCGTCGTTAGTTGTGGGGTGTACGTGGCTCCCTACCTAAAGCTGAGGAAGAGCGAGCGCGGCACGCTCGACGCGATGTTTCGGGTGGCGGTTATAAAGGCTCTACGACTCCCGGCCAGAGTGTCTACGGAGCGCCTGCTCAAACTTGGCATCCATAATACATTAGGGGAGCGCTGACAGGCCAACAGAACAATCCAAATTGCTAGGCTGTCGGTGACCAGCACCTGCAGGCAAGTCCGCCAAAATCTCAATCTCGGGATTCTCCCCAACACAGAAAACAAAGTGGACATACCGGAAGTGCAGACGAATACTTTGATGGTTAAGCCGCTCCCCATACAGATGAATTGGGAGTATAATCAGGAGAGACGTGAAGCCAAGGCAAAATTTATACAAAATAACAATGGCAGAAAGGCAGGTACATATTACAGGGTTGCAGCGGGTCCCACTGTGGATGACATCTGCACCATTGCTGTTGTGCACGAAGGAAGGCAGGTGAACGGGCTCTTGGTAAAAACTAACGAAGCGCTAATGTTGGAGAAAGTGGTGATTGCACTGGCCGCCAACAACTGCGACGCAGCCTACATAATGCCGGACTCGCAATAGGCCTGCCGAAATTACATGCGGGGTAGGATAGCGCCACTCGCCTGCTGAATACTTTTGGCACATACGAGAAATTCAAATTCGGCTACTAGTAACAAACAGGTTATATGGGTGACCGGTCACCACGGGTGGAGGGGAACGAGGCCTCTCACGCGGCTTCCCGAGCGTTCCTCCCCCGGGGTTCCGCTCAATTCTCCGGTTCTACGGAGGCAACCATACTAATCGCGCTCATAACTTATGCGGACATTACAAATTATTTACGCCTCTCCAGGAGGGCACTACCGGGATCCGTCAAAGGTCTCGACAGATCTGAAGTGCCACCTTAACGGCTCCAAACCGGGTGTTTTCTAAATCCCACCATACTAAAACACGCGGGCCCGGCATTCACGGGTAAGTACAAATTCTGCAGGCAGTATGCTGACCTATACCCCCTGGTGTGGGCCTGCCAGCAAAATACAAAAGCAAAAGTTATAAAACAACCAACTAAGGAGGGCTGGGAGACGGCTCTGTCCAGCTCGAACCTGGAGGCCCAGCGTGCCTGGTCCAGACAGCTCGGGCAGCGGAGGCGGCCAATGGCGTCCCGGAATAGCGTCTGCCATGCACTCAGCTCCATAACCATACGAATCACTTCATTGTAAATAAATGTTTTCTCCTCCTCCTGTTTACCTGGGGCAAGGACGAAATGCGCTGTGCCTGCTTTCTAGACATATGACGTGCAAAATAAAATGCAGGAAGACTTTCGAGGTTACCATTTTAGTTTTTTGCCATTCGCACGTTGCCCCCGCCCTCACCCCCTCTCCAAAAAAAACAACAGCAGTTACTTGAGCATGCTGCGAGCATGACAAGTCTCGGCACGTATATATGGCGCACAACACATACACTGTCATGGCTAAACAATAAACTTGTTTATCATTCCAACTGCGCTGAGCGGTGGAAGAGGAATAAAGAAATACAGTGAGAAGGACCGGTTCCTATGAGTGAGAAGCGAAAGAGGAGAAAAAAATCAGCGTGTTTGTCAACGCACGCAACTATATGGCTTCAGACAAGTTTGTTGCGTTGCTAGAAACTATTATAGGCCGGAATACATGGAGCGTTTTTGCCGCGTCAAACCGGCGTTTTACGCCCGACGGCGCGCATTCGACGCCCCGCGTCAGAAAAAACGCGCGCTGCCACCGATCTGGCCGTGCCAGATATTTGACGCGCGGGCGGCGCGGCGTCCTCTCGAACCGGAAACTACTGTCGACGCGAGCCAATAGGAGCGCGTAAAGCTAGCATTTCCGGTTTGAGCGGCCGCTGTCAACATGGCCGCCATGGCTGACGAGCATGGAGGAAGAACCATGCTGACGAGGTATGGGGCAGTTTGGCCGCAGAAATGTGATTATCGTAAAAATAAACGCTTAATCAAGCACGGAATGTCGCTTTTTTGTGAGTATACGACCTACTCTCGGATCGTTGTGTGTTTGTTTGCTCCCTGGAGTGAAATTTGTAAAAATAAAAAAAAATCGTGCCGCTGGTATCCGAGCGGGCATTCCGAAATATCTTCGTTCATTCGAGCGGAGCCAAATCCTTGCGCACATATGTGCGCTTTCTACATTTAGCACAGTAGCATTAGAATGAGCACTTTCGAGATTTTACCACTAGGGGCAGCGTCGCTTCTCTCACGTACCTCGCTCTGCGGTTATTTCCGCTCGCTGAGTCATCCGTGGCGGCGCTCGCGCCGCTTCGTTGTTCCATGTATCTCGAGCTGGGCGTCGCGTCGGCGCGGCAGTTTTCGACGCGCGAAAATCGTGGAAAAAAACGTCGCATGTATTCCGGTCTTAACGTGATTGAGGACAGGGCGAAATCTTCTGGTCCGGAAAAAATTTAAAACGTTATACTTTCAAGCTGCTGCGGGAGTTCTATAATACTCGCAGATTTGTGCAAGCCTTTTGTTAGCAGCGCGGCCGGCTACACCAGTTCTTTGAAAGAGGGTGGGGAGGGGAGAGACACGATGGGCTCCTACAGCGCGTGCAGCGCGTCCAGGAAAGATAGGCATATCTATGCAGGGCTTTACTATAGTACCAGGGCTCCCTCGCTTCCTCCCTCTCTCCTGTACTTTGTAGTTCTCAGGCTGCCATCGCTTCAGGGGCCGAGGGTATATGCAGAAAGAAGGGATGTGTCATCCGCGAAGCCCATTCGGAGAAGCCAATAATGGCCAAAAGAAAAAAAAAAGCGGTTGAGGGTGGTTGGGGATGTGTTTATTTTTTTTTTAGACCGAAGGCTTGTAGCTGTTGCTGCGCGACTGCGCTGCCTCCTCCATAAGAGTTCACTTCACTTCAGAGCTTGCTGGAGACGCTACAAGACCTGTGACCGCTTGTAATGCCTTTCTTTAATTTCTTCCTTCGTTAATTTTCTTTTACATTGTTCCGTGTATAATTTTGTTCTCTAGCGCCTATACATGTTACATGTGCTCCGGTTTGTGCTTTCCGCATATTTGTGTTAGCAGAGCAGTGAAATGTCGTATGGAGTACAGCAACAGCTGGAAACCTTCGCCGTTGTCGGACTCAGAGAACATCGTCATCTTAGACCGTGAGTATTGCAAATTACGAGCGCTGCGACGGAGCACAACAACGAGAGAGTAAGGACAAGGACAGGCGCTTTACTATCAACTGAACGTTTATTCGAAGAACACAGACAGAAGACAACCAAAGGCACATGCGCTTCACAGATTTTTCCTAGGTATCCAGATATAAAATCTCACAATCTTGGATGCTTACAGATGGTGAGCTCACGCACGTGTCACTGTTCTTATGGATGTGATATGACTCTGACAGTTCTCTAGTCATTTGATCTTTGTGTCTAAACTTAATCTTGGTTTTGTTAAAAAGCGGTAGGCATTTTTTCCTACTAGGCACATTTAACCCACTAGGTTTATTCAAATGACAGTCCCTATAATGAAGGGCCAAATTGGATGAGGGGGCACTATTCAAAGAAGTGTTATGCTGGCGCAGGCGCGTATTAATACATTTGCCGGTTTGCCCTACATAATTTTTCCCACATTTAAAAGGTACTTGATACACTACCCCTTCTTCACATGCGACAAAACGCGAATCATGGTCCACTTGGCACACACCTTTTCTTGTTCTACTTTTTTGTTTCTGATCTCTAGCCCTTCTGTCAACAACCGCACAAATTTTGCCCAGCTTATTAGGAACCGAAAATAACACTTTAACTCCATATCTACTGCCGATTTGCTTAAGCCTGTGGGATAACCGATGGATATACGGGATCACTGCATACTTCTTTCTATCGCTATTGATGTGAGATCAGGAGAACAGTGACATGTGCGTGAGCTCACCATCTGTAAGTATCCAAGATTGTGAGATTTTATATCTGGATACCTAGGATACCTAGGATACCTGGATACCTTCTCAGAAATGTTGAAACCGAAGCGGAGTCTACCAAGAAATTAAATTCTCTTATAAACTATTTAGCGTCCAAGGTGAATACCAAAACAGTAATTGGGAGTAGAAAACACGAAATGAAATCAGATGTGAATGGTCCTTAACTGAACAATATGCATAAATAGGTAGTTGAATAACCACAATATTGAAGTGTTGTGCACGAATTCTTTACAGCCGTGACTACAATTAATGTCACTGATATTGCTCTGAGTTTCAGGCTCTGGCATTGGCAATCCTATCCAAAGAACTGACCACCAGTGACAAGTTATTTACAGCTGTTGATGAAAAGGCAGGCCATCATCCTATTACAGTTATATTCGTTGCTTTTTTGTACCTCTGTTTCTTGCGAGTAACCTTATTTCGTTCCCTATTCTTAGGAACGCTGAACCTCTCGCAACATCCACTGTTCAATCGCTTTCAGTCACGGTACAAAAAAGGGGGAAATGTGCATGGATTTATAGGACAGACTATATTTCCATTAACAGCAGCAGTTACATACCACTGCTGTTCGGTTGCTTGAATGTGGAATTGCCAATGGGGATATCTGACATGTCGAGAAATTGCCGTATATGTAGAGTGCCGGGGAAACCTTCAAAACTGTATTTGTTGTTTTTAGCAGCCGCCGGCATGCGGCCTCATAACTCTGATTCTGGCACGCTTATCAAATCGTTATTCTTTGTTTATTCATGCTCGATATCGCGAGACGCACCTTTATCAGTTCCTTTATCGCGCATGATGCGCCGAGATCCATCTCGAAGATTCTGGCCACTCACGTATGTATCTATACTGTTCCAGGTTGTGCTAGTGACAGTTTGCGACGTTATTTAGATGGGTCTGAGCCGCCTTTAAATTGAGCATTGATGTGTGCGACAGACATTCTTAGTTCTACGATCGACGAGCGCGTTTGTTGTTATCGCCGCCGCCGTATTGCTGAGTTCTTTTGCGAGCGCAGGTAAGCCCAATAAAGAGAAATTTCAGTACTATCACGCCTATGTCTTCTTTTGGTGTTTACAGCCTTGTCCCCACTACGTGACATCTGGTGGAGGTGCTGCCCTTCGAGTCCCGGTTAACCCCTTCAAGCCAAGACTCCAGCCCTGGTCCTGTCATCCTAGGGGATGAGCCAACAGGCCAGCGAACTAGCCGCCGACTTCAAGGGCTCCAACCCGAACACTGTCTGCTACCGGACCCCGTTCGACCTCTGAAGGCATCAACGCTGGCAATGGCCCAGCCTACTGCACTGGTTGTTTTCGTCCAACCCCGTGAGCCGCCTTGTTTCCATGGGCGACCCGACGAGCATGCGGAAGACTGACTCGGCCTGTTCGAACGCGTGGCAACTTTCAACGCCTCGAACGACAAAACGAAGCTCAGAAGGATCTGCCTGAATATGGTTCGAAAATTATGAGGCAGCTTTGAAGGACTGGGAAATTTTCAAGAAAATGATTTTGATTGCCTTTTCAAGCGTCGTCCGAAAGGAAAGATCTCAGCCCCTCTTTCAATCAAGGCTTCAACTCCCTAACGAGCCTGTCCTGGAGTACGTTGAGGGGATGAAGCGCCTCTTTCGCCGCGTTGACCCTAATATGACCGCAGGTGAGAGAGTCAAATTTTTAATGCGAGGCGTTAAAGAGTCCTATTTTGCAGGTTTTGTCCTAAATCCGCCAGCAACCGTGGCGAAATTCGAAACCGAAGCGTCTACCATCGAGAAGACGTGGGACACCCGGATGCGCCACTATGAGCCACCACTTCAACCGGACTACTGAAGCCACTACCCACCGCATCAGCAAGCGGAGACAACCTTCGGGACATTATCCAGGAGATTGTGCGAGGAGCTCCGCCGATTGCTGCAGTCATCGCAACAACCCCAGGTGGTGACGCTCGTGGACGTCGTCCGTCAAGAAGTCCAGCAGGCACTGGGCGTTCCTCAAGTGATGGCTCCGACGGCTCCAGTGCAAGAAGCAGCAGCGATGAACTATGCTGCTGCATTACATCGTCCTGCACCACAACGCGACCTCCCAAGCTCTTGTCGCTACCATTCAGCTCTCGAAAATCGCCCCTTGGCCCCCGTCCGCCAGTCTACCAAAGACCTCCAAGCCCCGGGAAGTGCGATGGCTGGAGACTGCGAACAACCAGCCATTATGCTTCTACTGCGGTGAGGCCGGCCACATTCTACGCCACTGCCTCTGCCACTGCCACACATCCTCTGTCACTGCCCGTATAGGCGGATTGGCCTCCGTGGTCTCGCTGTCGACGCCCCATGACCCCGTCCTGGCGAGCGACCACAGGAAATCGACGACTTCCCGCGCAGTGGAGAACACGCGTCGCCAAGACGTCTGTCACGCTCCCCATCGCCGTACAATGCCCGATTTGAGTCACCGGGCCACGGTTACGTGCAAGGATGGTACCCTAGCCCCCGTAGGGGAAGCCAAAGGCAGCCGCCTTTGGAGGTGAGGTTGCTAAACGGAGAACTAATGAAGATCTTCCGACGCCGACGACGCGTGACGATGAATCAACCAATAACCCGCCGCTATGCACGGCGAGGACATTGACGATCACGCGACCATACGTTAAACTAACACCGACGCCCAGTGAAGTGAGAACAGGGTGCCCTGGCCGCGACCTGAGCAAATGACGAAGTAGACATCTAACACAGAAACCAACAGGCAATACGAAGGCAAGAACAAGTGACGTCGCCAGTGCTGCCGACGAACGCATGGTTACTGCTCTAGTGGACACCGGAGCCGACTGTTCTGTCATCCGTAGAGCTTTCGCCACCCACCTCAAGAAAGTGATGACTACTTGGGATGGACCGCTAATCCACACCGCTGGTGGTACCTTTATTACACCGTCGGGGCGATGCACAGCAAAGGTTACGATAAATGGACGTACCTACCCTACCAGCTTCGTCGCCTTTCAGCAGTGTTCCCGCGACGGGATTCTGAGAATGGATTTTCTGAACGAACGCTGGGCGATCATCGACCTCCGATCCAAGCTCATCAAGCTCTCGACGGAAAAAGCCATACCTGCTAAGAGAACGTCGACGCATCACATCGCTCTCAACGTCCTCGACGGAGAATTGACCGCACTGCCCCAATCAAGCGCCATCGCCTCTGTGGGCAAAAAGAAATTGAACTCGCGGAAGGGGTTGTCGAAGGAAACACTCAGCTGTTACTGGATTGAGGACTTGGAGTCACAAGAGGCGTCGCCCGTTTCCCTCATGCGCAAGCTCAAGGGCTCGTCATGAACTTCACCGAAGAATACCGGGACCTGAACAAAGGCATGACGAATGCTTTACTTGACGAGGTAGCGGACACCCGAGAAGTCTTCGCCCTCACAAGCCAACTTGGAGACGATGCACCCAACCGAGCCAAGTAGCCCAATTTCGACATCAATTCATGGCTCCCCCTAGACAGACAAGACCAGATTCGTACTCTTCTTGAAAGCTACAGCGAGTGCTTTTCTTCAGCGTCGAAGGTGTGGCAAACTCCGTTGGCAAAGCATCACATTATCATGGACAAACGCGCTCGACCGCTACGTCAAAGCCCCTACCGTACAGTATCGCCACTAGAACGCCAGGCCAAACGTGATGAAGTTGAGAAAATTTTGCGTGATGACGTGATCCAGCCATCCAACAGCCCCTGGGCGGCACCAGTCGTTTTGGAGAAGAAAGACAGCACACTTCGCTTCTGCGTTGATTACCGCCGCTTGAATAGCATAACGAAGAAGGATGTCTATCCGCTACCCGCATCGACGACACACTAAACCGGATCTGTAACGCTAAGTACTTCTCTTCGATGGACCTGAAGAGCGGGTACTGGCAAACTGAGGTCGACGAAAGAGACCGCGAAAAGACCGCGTTTATCACGCCAGACAGCCTCTTCGATTTCAAGGTAATGCCATTCGGCCTCTGCTCTGCACCAGTGACGTTCCAGCGTGTAATTGATACCGTGTTGGCTGGCTTGAAGTGGCAAGTTTGTCTAGTGTACTTAACGACGTTGTCGTCTTCTCTTTCAACTTTCAAGACCATCTGAGAAGGCTTCGAACAGTACTTGATACATTCAAGTCCTCAGGTTTAACGTTGAAAGCAGAGAAGTATCCCTTCGCCTAAGAAGAGATGTTGTTTTTGGGTCATATCGTTATCAAAGAGGGAGTTCGCCCCAGCTCACAGAAATCAGCTGCGGTAGCATAGTTTCCACATCGCGGTGACAAGAAAGCTGTGAGCCGATTTCTCGGACAGTGCGCGTATTACCGACGATTCGTCAAGAACGTTTCGCGCCTCGCCGAAACTTTGACGCCGCTTACAAAGGCAGACGTGCCTTTTAAACGGGAAGCACTGCAAGAGGAAGCCTTCGAGGAACTTAAGCGCCGCCTACAGTCCCCTCCTGTGCTAGGCCACCTTGATGAGAAAGCCGAGACTGAGATACATAGCGACGCGAGCAGTCTGAGGCTAGGCGCCTTACTCAGAATGCCGGACAAGAGAAAGTAATCGTCTACGCTGGCAGGTCCCTCTCGAAAGCCGAAGCCAATTATTCGACGATCGAGAAGGAGTGCCTCGCGATCATCTGGGCCACTTCAATGTTCCGCCCGTACTTATACGCATCATTCAAGTGGTAAGCGATCACCACGCGCTCTGCTGGCTGGCAAATTTGAAAGACCCCTCCGGCCGCCTTGCTCGATGGAGCCAGCGTCTTCAGGAATTCGACATCACAGTCGTATACAAGTCAGGCGGCAAGCACTTCGATGCAGTCTGTTTGTCACGAGCCCCCGTTGATGCCCCGGCGAAAAAACACGACGAAGACGCCTTTTTTGAACGGGTAAGCATTAGCAATTTCGCAGAACAGCGCTGAGACCCTGAGCTGAAGGGGCTAGTCGATTACTTAGAAGGAAGGACCGCTTCCTCTGCTGGTGTGTTCAGGCTTCATTTATCCTCGTTCGCGTTAAGCAATGGCCTCCTTGTGAAAAAGAACGTCGCACCCTACAGAACCGCGCAGCTTCTTGTGCCTAAAAGCCTCCGGCAGGAAATTCTGGAGGCGTTGCACGATGAGCCGGCCGCTATTGCCTGCCGAATTTGCCCTCTACGTCAAGACGTGTCGTGAGTACCAACGACGCAAGATGCCGCCGATCAGACCAGCGGGACTACTGAACCGGATTCCGCCCCCGAACCTTCCTTTTCAGCAAATTGGGATGGATCTCCTTGGTCCCTTTCCATCTTCATCTATGGGTAACAAGTGGATCATCGTGGCCACTGACTACCTTAACCTTTACGGCGAAGCAAAAGCATTGCCCAATGGTACCGCGGCAGAAGTCGCCAAATTTTTTGTCGAACCAATTTTCCTATGACACGGCGCCCCAGAAGTGCTCATCATGGACAGGGGAACGGCGTTTACGGCAGATTGACGCAAGTCATCCTGGAATACAGCCATACAAACCATCGATGAACAACTGCGTACCATCACCAGACCAATGGACTTACGTAGCGTCCGAACACAACAATCGCGTACATGATCGCTATGTACGTGGATGCCGAACACAAGACCTGGGACGCCATCCTGCCATACGTGATCTTCGCGTATAACACGGCAGTTCAGGAGACGACCAGAGCGACCCCGTTCAAGCTTGTGTACGGCAGGGAGCTCACGACGACGCTCGACGCAATGCTGTCGCGCGTAACCAATGAGGACAACTTTGACGTCACTGTCTACCTGCAGCGTAAAGAGGAAGCCCGACGACCTGCACGGCTGCGTATTAGAGACCAACAGCGCACCGACACCCAACGATACAACTTACGACAACGCTACGCAGAGTACAATCCACGAGATCAAGTGTGAGTTTGGACTCCAGTTCGCCGCCGTCGACTAAGTGAAAAGTTACTGGGTCGATACTTAAGGCCACATAAAATCCTTCGCCGCGTCTGACAACTCGAGTGTGAAGTCATTCCCGACGGTACGACAGCATCACAATGGCGACACGCGCACCAGAAATCGTTTGTGTTGTTGGTCTGAAGCCTTATTACGCGCGGTAAAGAATCCGTGGTGTTTAAACTTTGTAATGTTGATGTTTAAGTTGGTTGGTTGGTTCATGGGAAGGGAAAGGCGCAGTATCTGTCACACTTGCTCTGTGGACACCTGAACCGCGCCGTAAGGGAAGGGATAAAGGTGGGAGTGAAAGTGGATAGAGAGAAAGGGGGGCCGTAGTGGAGGGCTACGGAGTAATTTCGACCACCTGGGGATCTTTAACGTGCGCTGACATCGCACAGCACACGGACGCCACTTCGTTTCGCCTCCATCGAAACGCAGCCGCCGAGGCCGGGATTCGATCCCGGGAACTCCGGCACAGTAGTCGGGCGTCTTACCACTGCACCACCCCGGCGGGGCATGTTTAAGTTGAACTATTTTTTTTTGGAACATCGAGGAACCTTTTTTTTGGAACCTTCAAAACTGTATTTGTTGTTGTTTAGCAGCCGCCGGTATGCGGCCTTATCACTCTGATTCTGGAACCAGTACCAATTATATATTCTTTGTTTGTTAATGCTCGATGTCGCGAGACGCACCTTTATCAGTTCCTTTGTCGCTCAAGATGCGCCGAGATCTGTCTCGAAGATTCCGGCCACTCGTGTATGTTTCTACAACGTTCCATTTCGGGCTACTGATAGTTTGCGACGTTATCAGATGGTTCTGAGTCGCCTTTAAATTGAGCGTTGATGCGTTCGACTGGCATTCTTAGTTCAGTGATCGACGAGCACGTTTGTTGCTATCATCACTGCCGAGTTGCTTAGTTCTTTTGAGGGCGCAAGTCAGTTCAATAAAGAGTTAATTTCTTTACTATCAAGCCTGTGTGTTTTGGAATTAACCGCCTTGTCACCACTACGGGACAATAGCAACCACTGCAGTTAAAAAAAGGCAATGATGCACCACTGTAACTGCTGCATGTACCTCATAATGGGCCTTAATTAACCTCTTGCTACTGGCTTTGTTCAGTTACCGCTCTTCATTGCTTTAATTCCTATCTGCCCGCCACTTTCTTGTCGCTCTGAGTGAACATTTCATTTCATTACTTTATTCTTTTATTGCTTGTGAGTGATTTCTCCTAAACATGCATGCGTTTTTTTCCTTTTAGATACACATCTCGAGTGGTTTTCACGCAGAAATGGATCTACTGAGTTGAATCATTTATGACCTGTGTCCAGAAGACATGTGTTCTGTGGTTGGAAGGGGAATTAAAGAAGAGGATAATCACTCGAAAAGCCTGCCTAAAAAACTTACAGATGGCACAAAAGCGAAATATGCAGATCAGGGTGAGTGATTGACTTCTTTTTAGTTATCCCACATCACTTGCTAAGTGATGGGACTGTAGATGGAGCACCTTAGTGTAATGTTTTGGTATACTCGCTGAAAATTGTGCAAACATGAATTTTTTTTTTGAGTGACGTCTGCATTGAAATAAAACGAGGTCATCCACGCAGTTGTAGTCGTATGGGAATATGGAATAATTTGACAAATATAGTAAAATGCTAAAAATTGACTATGTGTACTGTTAAGTAGTGTAATACACATGCTGCATATTAAAGCTTTAATTTTCCTACAAGTAGTAACTGGTATTTTTTAAATTGTACTCTACTATAGTATGCGTAGGTTATCTCATACTTCTATTTAACTGGTGAACAATTTGCAATTGAATTCTTTTGTGATGTTCCAGCTACAAATAGCGGATGACGGTTGTGCATTTAGGGGGCTTTAGGTACAGCATAAGGCGTGAAAAACTAATATATTCGATGATAGTTTTATTCGCCACATTGCCTAAACCAGCCTTTTCGAAGAGACGGAATGAAAATGAATATGGATGTGTTCGGATAAGAACGGTAACCGAGGTCCGAAGACCATTTTTTTGTTCTCAATTAAATTTGCATATGTGGTAGGCTAATGTCTCGACACAAAGGAATGACTCTTAGTTTTTCATGATGCGACGTAGTTTGCTTGGAAAAAAAAGATCGTATATCACTAGAGTTAGAAAACGTCGTTTTTTCTATTTCAAAAAGTTTCAAGTTTGGAGACTTGCTGCTTGCGCACCAAAATTTTTATTAAATTGTTTCTTACTCACCACGCCTAAATAGCGTTTACGTTTAAAAAAGTAATTAAAGACTGTCTTGTTTTTTCAGTTGAGTTAGTGAAAAAATGCAAAACTTTGCTTCAAGAGTAGCGCGCTACAAATATGTTTATTTTCAACCTACATACTGGCATGATGCTTTGTGCTGTTTGCACGAAAACATTTCCGTTTATTGCGCAGGCTATATTCTTAATTTAAGGCAGAAATTGTAGCTCTAGACCACTAGGTGTGTTCCCCACAACGCCACCAGGACCTCCGCTAAACCTCGTGCGCAAAGCGACTTCCTTATCATAGCATATTTAAAAATTTTAAAACAGTTGTTCAAATAAAAAATTATTGAAAGGAAACTTTATGCAAGAGTAAGGATTGAGTGTGATAGCGAAGAGCTGAGCCCGCCAAAGATGTGTCTATTTTTTTTAAACCACTACAAATACGTCATGAAAAGTTACGACGTGAATACTGCTGCCGCCGCTGTTGGGAACACACCTACACGAGGTTAATCAGCTGTGATCGTCGGAGAGGAGTTTTTTTTTTTCTGTTGTCGATTCGAAATTCTCAATGCAGAATTTCGGGTGATGGCTGGGAATAATCAAAGTGCTAAGTCCAGACGTCGCTGCGATACCAGGGAAACGCATTTCTGCTATGGTTAATTCTGGGAGGCACGGCCAGATTTTCTTACTAGCATTTGACCATTTTAAAAGGGCCGCGAACCCCGCCGGGGTGGCGCAGTGGTTACGGGGCTCGACTACTGTTCCCAAGGACGCGGGATCGAATCCCGGCCTCGGCGGCCGTTTTTCGATGGAGGCGAAAAGCAAGGCGCCCGTGTGCTGTGCGATCTCAGTGCACGTTAAAGTACTCCAGGTGGTCGAAATTTCCGGAGTCCTCCACTACGGCGTCTCTCATAGCCTAAGTTGCTTTGGGACGTTAAACCCCACAAACCAACCAAACCAACCAAAAGGGCCGCGTGTCTATACTCATGAGGCGCTGCCGTGACATCTAGGGGCGTAGCAAGCAAAGGGGTTAGAACACACAGAAATTTTTCGAGCTCCTCCTCCACGCCACTTGTCGACTATTCTTTTCCGTTATTTTTTTTTTCTGGCGGTGTACTTCTGAAATATATTTCTGGCATAGCCACTGATGACAACGCAATTTCTCGGTCACCTCCTTACCACTATCTTATGCTTTTTCTAAAACTCGTCCTATCACTTTTTATCCGCTCCATATCAAGTGATGTCACCTTTATGTTTACACGAAAAAACAAAAAAAAGACAGCAGGTTTACCCCTATTCTTAAAGCATGTGGTGCCATCGTGCCTGTGGTTTCTGACTCGCTTCACAAAATACACCTGCAGGTACGAATGGGCTCTCGCGGACATTTTCTTGTATTTTTGCTGCATTTTAGCCCATAGGCACAACGCTACGCAGAAATCACTCAACGCGACCATCAATTATATCGCATTACAAGCTTTTAACCGAAATCGGAGGTTCGCTTAGCCCAGAGATCCGTTTGCGTGGAGTCAGCGCTTACGCCACGCTTTGCGAGGGGGCCGCAGTTGGGCGCAACCGCCTCCACAACCGCCACCGCGCTTCCATCATTTGAGAGAAGGGGCTCGTAATCACCCACAGGGCACTGCAGTGAAGGCCTTACTCACATGTGCTATATTGCAAATATTTCGCCACTTTTACTGGAACTTTTTCTGGAAGGAAATGTTTCTTTGTTTTTAATTTACGTCCAATATTGTGCTCGTATAATTCATTTGCTCGCATTAACTCCCAAGTTGCCCTCTGCGGCTTTTTAGGAAAGAGTATAAGTGTCATCTGTACGAGAAGCAGCGAACACATCTTGAATGTACAAAGCAGCGCAGCAGTACGGCAAGGAGTTCAAGATGTTCGTGCAGCTCGACACTGATATTAAATTACAGTGACTTTCCAAAAAAAGAAAAACGTTGCCTTCGAGAAGAATACATTAAGGAGATTTTAGATCGTCTTTTTCTCAGTTCTGGCTTCGAAAAAATTGCGAATGGTTCTTTTTGCAGCCATCACAGCTACACGCTGTGACAGTGGCTACAAGCTGCCGCACACAGACGTCGTAAGGTGTCAATGCCTTGGGCACGCCGTGACGTATTCTGGCTTGAGACAATCTCTTGAACAGTCTTGATGGGCTTTCCTTCGAATTGCGATTTTCTTTCTTTTTCTTTTCTTACCTTGGATCCGCTTAATGTCTTGCTTGTATTTCATTCCTCTTTTGCAACCCTAGCTTCTTATATGCTGTGATAAATCGTGTGCAAAAAAAAAAAAGTTTGTTGTTTAATTTGGCAGCTTATGAAGACTGGGGTCCATTTATATTACAGAGGGCCGGATTGCGCTTCGATTTTGCATTGGAGGCTACGCCTTCCAATGAATCTAGTGTTGTACTAGCTTGATCTCTTCAAAAACATTATTCGTTACTGCCCCCCTTGTCCACTAATCTGTGCGAGTAATGGGCCGGTAGGTACCGAACTCATAATTTTGTATACCGCACTGAGTTAATGTTTGGCTTATATTGCTCAGGTTTGTTTGTTTATCAGAGTGAGGAATACTTTTGTTTAAATATTCTAATAAGGAATGCCAATATCCGCGAAAACTTTGACCCGAAACCGAAACTCCTTCGGGCGGTCAAGATCTACGCTGGTCAAGATCTACGCGCCAGTGTTCTCGTCATCCTCAGAAACATACAATCTATATGAGGGAATGAGAGAGATAGCACCTACGGCGATATTCAGAGGTCGTGGGTTCGGGTGCCACCATCGGAGCGTTGTTTCTGCTTCTATTTTGTGCTTATTTACTTTTCTCTCTGAAATCTTTACCTTGCTAATTCTGGTCAATCTCAACTAGTGAAGAAAACTGTTCCCCTACGTTTTCCATGGCCTCGCTGACTGTTGCTTTCTTTGATTCTTGATATATATATATATATATATATATATATATATATATATATATATATATATATATATATATATATATATATATATATATATAGGGTGTTACAGGGAAGACTATGAAATTAAAAAAAAATAGTGGACTCAGAACACACAAACAATATTTGTAGGATCACACTCTTTATCCCAGCGGACTTAAGTCGCTGCACGAAGCCTCTAATTACGAGCATAATCAACTATTTTCACTATTTACTTTTTAATTATCGTAGTTGTGTGGTTAGTTCCAATGGGTAGTGTGATGCCATGAACGAGACGATCCCAAATAAGCTTTCGATACAAAGAAAAAATCCTTTTCTAGAGCCACGCAGCTTGGACATTTTTTTCTGCAAGCAACCGAAACTGAGCGCACGAGGAGCGCCGGAAATATGGCGCAAGCGCAACGTCCGCTGGTGACGTGTCGTAATGAATGCAGCACCCAATTCGAAATGCATGCGCTAATTTCCCGGGCTATGGAGCCTAGGCGCCTGAGCTTAGACCGCGTCCGGCGTTATCGTCTGCTTCGTCGCTCGACGTAAGAAAATGATAGTCATTGTCAGCCGCGAGGACAATGTTCTGAGATGATGATAATGATAAGCTCTCTATTTACTGCAAAAAATAGGGAAACTAGCCGAAAGACTGGTTGCACTGCTTAGAGGAGGTCAGCAGAATTCGCTTGGGACTCTGTAGCCTACAGTGCGCGCAAAATGAACTGGCGCTGTTTTGCGAGCTCGGTGCATGGTACGCAGGAGGGACTCCCACGCATCCACTGTAGCTGAATTATCTGCGTTGTGTACATGTCCCCATCATGTGAATGAATGTGACCGCTTGTGAGCAGTGTTTGCACGTAGGTGCAATAAGGTTTGGGAAACGTTTGCTATATAGCCATGGGTTTGGGAATGTTCGTGTTTGTATTTTGCGCCAATGGACGGCCTCGATCCGGGATAGTTCATGGTATGGAGGGGGTATAGACACCGTTCGAGCGGATAATGCTGGAGGATGTCCGTGTACGTAACAAGGCATAAATGAGTGCCTTGGGGAGTGTCAGAGGAAGCGGCAGGCTGAAGAGGGTGCTCCGCCCGGTATTTGAGTTCTCGGGCTAGAGCATGCGCCTGTGCATTCCCGCTGAGCGCCTCATGGGCCCATATGAGAAGACGAGGTGTAGACGGTAAGGGAGAGATCGCAGGATAGTGTGTGCCTGCCGGGATATACAACCTGCATAGAAGTTGCCCCGATCGGCTGAGCCATAGTTTTATTTTTGCATTCGCCGCTTCTGTTATGGCTACCCGGAGAGCTCTACTTGAGTCGTCGTCATACATTCATTTGCTCATTAGGTTGAGCTTTCAGTTTCCTAAAATCCATGCATATGTGGTAAACGGTGCCCCCCCCCCCCCCTCCCCGCCTTCTCAAAAAAAAAAAAAAAAGCGCTGACCCTGTAGCAAGGGGAGTTTGCGCGGTAGTGGCTGTATGCTATCAGGCTGTGGTTCTTGCCGTTGTTGTAAGCATGTGGAAAAGCGCACACGTTTGTATTTGAAGTGCCTTCTATTTAGGTGCGCATGTGACAAGGTTGAAGTGTTTCTAATCGCTTCAATCTGTGGAAATGCCGCCTCAGATGAAAGCGCCACGTCGTATCGTGTTAATTGTGGGAATGGCCACGCCAGCGCCATTGTCCGACACTCCACTTCCTAGAAGGTAGACATTGCGATCATTTATTTCATCGCGGAAATGGACGCGGAGCTGACATCCAGACTGCATGCTGTCCAACATCCTGGTCATTGTGTACTGACTATTTCATCATTCATGTCGATATTTAATCGATTTAAGACTATTGCATCAGTCTATGTTCAGAAAAAAAAAATGACGAGGGGGGGAATTGACGAATTTGGTGTTTTCGCAACGTTGTTCTCAGGCCGGGAGCAAGTGCCAGGTAAATTGCCAATGCGTACGGAGCTAGCCTGGCTCCACTTAGGTCATTTTCAAGACACAGCTACCAATCATATCTGCGTCTCAAATGAATTTAACACCGAACAACTTTGAGAAATTTATTGCTGTGTGTATCAAATGGCGCGTAATTAAATGTAGTGAAAACTCGGAGTTTCTGCACAAAGTGCTTTGGGCAAGCCAGGCCTAAGCAGGGATTCCAATGTCAATTTGCACAATGCCCATTATTGGCGCGACAAGAACCCACACTGGCTTGTGCTTGAGCGCAAACGTCATGTCAGATTGTGAAGAAATGTTTGATGTGGCATTTATGACGGCCGTATTGTCGGTCCTTACTTCATCGATGGAAGTACACAGACTGCGTTCTAAATGGCGCCGTCTCTGCATTTGCCGCAGAGCTATTTATCACTGGTCATGTATAAAAAAAAATATTGGTTTTAGGCTACAGCCTGAGTACCGTCACCTCTTTTTCTTCGGCTTTGTAAACCCAGGACCACACCATTCCACACCAATACATTGCGCTTGGGAGAAAAACAAACTGACTTTCTAGGCCACCCAATTTCTCATCCCTGAATAACTTCCGCAGCGGATACTTTAAGAACAAAATTTTCGACTTGACAGAAATAACGCAATGCATGTCAATACACCAGGACCGTTGAACGTTTACCGTTCAACAGCAATCTGCACTCCGTCACAAAAGCGTTGCGCGTTCCTTTCGCAAAGGTAGCAAAGAAATTAAAAAGATAAAAAATCTTTCGGAGGTAATCCAACTGGCAGAGCGCAGACCAGCGCTTATTAAGGGTTTCAAAATCGGCGTTCCCTTAGGCGACGATGAGTATCCTTTTTGTTACGTCGAGCGACGGAGCAAACGATAATGCCGACCGCGGTCGAAGCCATTGACCTTGCTCTAAGATAAGCGGCGAGGCTCCCTAGCCAGGGGCACTATTCTAGAAATTCGCTTTTTCGTCCATGTTGTCACGTACTCGTGACGTGTAAATCGGGGCGGCGCGAAAATGCGTATACACAGAAATTGATGACAAAATATAAAAAAAAACAAAGAAAAAAGTTACAAAAAGTAACGCCGTCGTCTGCTACTTGGCGCCGATTACAAAAATGACAACGCTGCGATGCCAAGAAGCTAAAGGGTCGGTGCGAACCGTGTTTACGCTGCATATACGCGTCGCGCGGCAGGGCAAGGCTGAGGAGATAGTGAGATACTTACGTATACATTGCGGCTGTACTGTACTATTAGTTACGGTCGTTGCGACCACAGTGCATCATAGTACACACGCTGTCGGACGTCCAGCAGCAGCTAGGCTGAGCGAACAGCGGTACTCGACACAAACCCCACAAACAGCCGGTCGTCAAGTGTGAGCGATGCCTTACTTGAGATGCGTGCATGTGGCTAGCTGTGTGTAAGTTTCATTTATGGACTTAGTCGCGCAGAGAAATCGGCGAGTATGATCTAGATCGAGCTTTGCACATTGACTTCTCAGGTAGTGGGTACAAAGAATTTGTTTACGAATACTGAGAATTGGAAGCGCTCAGCAGATTTTCGGGCTGCAGTTGCCACTAGAGAAGAGACACACCTGTCCGACGACAAGGCTGGTCTTCTCAAGGTATCACTGCCGTTGGAAACTGCCTGTGGCAGCCCACCGTTTCCATCATATTGGCAAGTCTGCTACGTGTCGGCTTCAGTGGCGTAGCGTGCGGATAGCGGCCCAGTGGAGCGGCGTAGTGAAAACACGCATGCTGGAGAGCTCAGGAATTAGACCATATATTTGGCGATCTTAGCCTGCGCTGACATCGGACCACCTTTAGCGTGTTAATTCCATCGAAATGCGATCGTCGTGGCTGGGCTACGCACATACTGCGGGTCAGAGAGCCGAGCGCCTGTAATCATTATTGAGCCATCGCGGCGGGGACGCTTTCACGCAGCCGCACAGGAAAACGTTACTGCGAATTTCGTCACAAAAATAAGGAGACATGATTTTCTGGCAGCAATGAAAATGCAATAAAAGAAGTGTATATAGCCAGATGCCCACTGACAGCAACAGGTTAGCTTTCACGCTGATGGCATTTAATGTGCCTTGAATTAGACATAGCAAGCTGTATGTACATTTCACCGCATGCAGAGTGTGTCACTCTGTGTTGGCAGATGTATTAATTACCTGGCTAAAATAAAAAAAAAACTGTTGGTATTATCCTCCTTGGTTTCTGAGCATGTTGCATAAAACATTTTATAAAAGTAGCAACACTGCTCGTCTGATGCGCGTACACATCGCACCACAATGTCACAAGTGAAACAAAGTTTGTCAGGTACCGCCTAGATCCTTTGCTACTGTTTACCAGTTTTGCACTTGCAATAGCATCCGGCACTTTCTTTCAGTGCAGCAAGATTCCCCAGAGGAGAGAAGGGTGAAGAGGTCGGCTAGAGAAATGCTTTCACATATACTATTTGATGCTCAGGAAGTGAAGAAACAGACATGAAGAGGGAATATGATATATGATGCCTAATTACATTGAGCCAGATGCAGTATAGAAATAATGTTCTTGAAGCAATTGTCATTGTAATGTAGCATTCATGCACACATTAACCAGTACACATGCCACGCATAGCCCGAACCTGTCTCTGAGTGAAGCAAGGGAGTCAAAGGGGGAAACAAGCGTGACTTTAAGGACACCGTAAGTAAGAAGAAACAGCAACAAAAAAGAAAAGCAGAAGTACGCACAGGGACAATATTAGACAAAAAGAGGCATGAATTGCAAGGCTGATGTGGCCCGCAGCACATTAATTTTAGGAGAGACAGCAACACAAACGGGTGGTGTTCTGGGTTTTCTGGTAAAGGTTATTTAATGCCAGGTGATAATACTGGATGATTTGTATTGGCTTTGCCATCCTCTGTGTGCTCTTCCAGCAATGTCTCATGTCCAACGTGCAACTATTTAACATCCAGTCTCTACACTCCTGACTCAATGACATACTCAAATGAACCTCACTTGAATACGGGCATAAATGTTGGAATAAAGCATGGAATTTACTTTTTCGATATTCTGATTGTATATCATTGGAAAACTAAACGTGATGGCTTGTTTAAATGAGCGCATGATTTCCAGCTAGTGCGTCTTGTATGCATGATTTTCCCAATAGGTTGCAGTATAGCTTTTGTCCTTTATTTTGGCAAAACATGCACACTTTACGAGACCTGCTACTCATGTAACACATTCCCTGTAGCTTTCAACAGCTCGATCGTTGACTAACATTTGGTGTACCCTCTGCTTTCGGTACTCTTTGGCATTTTTTTACGTGCGCACCTGACATGAAGCCTTGATTATAAGAAAAACTGAAAATTACAATATACAAAACAATACAAAATTTCTTTACAGCACTCTACACTCTACAAGACACAGCCTAAAATGAAAGGCTGTCACACATTCAAGTAATTGTAGTATTGTTGCACTTGTACAGCTCATCGCCATATCTGAAAGGTGACACGGCCTTGGAGACCAAAGAAGAGAAATTAGTTATTCAAAGCAAGGGAACACAAGATAGGGTCAAAACCCATTCTCTAAGTGGTTGACCCAAGATAACCCCAGCATCAGCAAAGCAAGCACCCACTGTTTTACCAATGAGTACCCAACACCACTGAGGATTGGTCCCCAAATGTTCAAACCACTAGGCTGCAACTACAGTCAAGGGATGCTATACGTTCTGCAGTATTACTAGTATCAAAGATTATGGAACTCAATGTCATTTAAATGGTAGTCAGCCCCTGGGACAGAGAAAGTATTCCCTGATTCTGTTATAGACAGGGCAAAAGTAGTTATAGAGTGTGTAAGAATGATTTTACCTGCGCATAAATGCCTGCCACACCTAGAATACTCTCTTTATGCAGTCTACCAAAAAGCAGAAGTGTTTGTCTCAGGAACACAACAAGCCTTAAGCATTATTTCAGCAAGTAATTCAATGTGACGGCTATCAGGCAAACCAGCACAGCACCTGAAAACGTCATGCTCTAAAGAAATTGTAGGTACACGCAAGCTCAGCATTTACCGCTATGACAGAACAGCTTTTATGGCTCCTGTCTGCAGACTCTCGTTCATGTGAATCGACTTTGCTACTGCTAACGCCTAGTCTTTATTCTATGATACATATCAGTAACGTACATTTGTCAGCTACCCAATTATGTCGAAGACTGCTTGTCTAGATACCTATAAAGCCCATTCTAACCAAGCTGTACGGATGTGTTTTCATGGCCTAAGGGTTGCCTCTCTTATTACCCAAAGAGTCTGCAAGGTTTATCACCTCACACATTCATCTCAAAGGTGAAGCCAGCGACGTCACAGTGAGTACTCGGCCATGCCACCTGCCTGAAACATGCCCAAGATTTTCCATTCGAAATGTCGCATATCGTGCAGAAAAGAGGCTTTAACGTTTCTGCGTAAAAAAAACAACAACAACAAGCCAGTAGCTGAACATCTACGCTACATTAGGCTCTGCTGGCTCACAAGACATTTGACCACGGTGCCAACAGCCAAGTTATAGATGCAGCTGTGGCAGAGGCTGTACCACAGAAACAACAGATGAATGTGGTCAAGATAAAATGAAATCACTTTTTCACAAATTGTTCAATAGATCATGAAAAAGAATGGCTCACTTATGGATAATATGATTTCTACTGTGTTCAATAGGATTGTACCTTCAGGAAGGTATCTTTTGAATGCAATCTTCTTAAGAATATATTGTGGAGTTCAATTTTGGCTGCACACATAGCAGATGTGCAAAATATGGAACACATTCTGAGGGTTAAATGCAGACAGGATTACTGAAGCTGATATAATAGGAAAGCATAGGGATACTAGATAACGTAGAAAACAAATGTGACAATAGGATAGGTATAAGTGAAACTAGTGCAGCTGTCACTTATGAGAGCGAATAGTTATACAACTCAGTACTAGCACAATGGTACGAAATGTTGAAAAGTGACGATGAAACAAAAGTGTCCTTGAAAGTGCTTCTGCATAAATGAAATGAAAGTGACTGGCATAAAACTTATGCCCCTTCCTTAAAATTCTGAATTGAAAACTCACAAAGAAAAATGAAGATAAGGCTACAAAAGCAACAAACAGAAAACAAAATAATAAAGAAGCAGTTATACACAGCTGCAATTATTCGATAAACATCTCGAGTGATGAAGCCATGTTCCAGAGGCTTAAAGCATGAATATGTGAGCTTTTTAACAATAATGCGAGTGCCGGAGGGCATGTGGCAGCAGCAATAATGTGTCAAGAAGCAAGTGGCCCAGATAGCAGTCGAATAATAGGGGTATGAAAGGTCTACACACGATGCTATCATGGAGGGAGATATTTTATGGAACAAGATATTGCTAAGGATAAGGAAACAGTGGTAAACGCTAGTTCACTGTTAGACGCACACGACACACCGCACACCACAGAACGAAGTCAGCTAGGCCTGAGCGTCGTCTTCTTCCCTACTTCACATCAGCACGTCGTCGTCGTCTCCATACTGTGCTCCGTAACAGTACTCCCCGCGCCGAAGAAGCACCGTCCCGGTGCGTCCTACACAGGAGAACTCGAATGATATGGTTTTAGACGGTCAACATGCACGAGTTCTGGATGAGGGGTTGTGGAAGGATTCTTGGGCTGTAAAGGGGCGATCTCATAGGTCACATCGGTGACTTGCCGCAAGACGGAGTAAGGGCCCACGTAACGAGGCAAAAGTTTCTCACACATACCTACATGGTGAGCCGGGTGCCAAAGGAGTATGAGGGAACCAGGAGTATAGTGGACGTCTCGGTGATGAAGGTCATAACGACGTTTTTGAGAGCGCTGAGACGCTCCAAGACGCTCTCGAGCAATATGGCGGGCGGCATCAGCGCGGGCGATGGCATCCGAAGCGTAGCTGCAGGAAGATTCGTCAAGAGGCAGCAAGGGGTCGAATGGGAGTAAAGGGTCATGGCCGAAGTGTAGATAAAAGGGAGAGTATCCGGCGGTATCATGGCGTGAGAGGTTATAGGCGAACGTGACGTAAGGTAAGGAGACGTCTCAGTCACGATGGTGATCGGACACATACATGGACAGCATGTCCGTCAGTCTGCGATTGAGGCGCTCAGTAAGACCGTTCGTTTGCGGATGGTAGGCCGTGGTGAACTGGTGACGAGTAGCGCATGAGCGAAGAAGGTCATGAACCACTTGAGAGAGGAAACAGCGGCCACGATCTGTGAGCAGTTGAAGTGGAGCGCCATGAATCAAGATGACATTATGCAGAAGAAAGTCGGCAACGTCGGAGGCGCAGCTGGTGGGGATAGCCCTGATTACAGCATATCGGGTGGTATATTCAGTCGCCACAGCAATCCATTTGTTTCCAAAAGTCGATGTCGGAAAAGGCCCAAGAAGATCGAGGCCCACACCAGAAAACGGCTCAGTCGGCACTGGAATTGGTTGCAGGGGCCCACTAGGTTAAAGCGAGGGTGTCTTACGGCGCTGACACAGCTCACAAGCGGCGACGTAGCGACGGAGAGAGCGGTAGCGACCAGGCCAGAAAAATCTGCGTCCCACACTGTCATACGTGCGTGATACTCCCAAATGTCCTGCTGTACGAACGTCGTGAAGTTGGGCGAGGAAACTAGAGCGCAGAGGAGCCGGAACGACCAGTAAAAGGTCCGCGCCATCTGGACGCATATTGCGTCTGTATAATGTCTCGTTATGGAGTACAAACATGCTGGCGGAAGGATCGGGGATGTTGTGCAGATCGTCAATAATTGGTTGCAGGGCAGGATCACGACGCTGTTCGGAGCCGATATTGATAAAGTCCGAGATGGACAAAACGTAGTCGTCAGCAGTATGGTCGGACAAATCGGGAGGATCTACGGGATGGCGGGACAGGCAGTCAGCGTCTTGGTGTAAGTGGCTGGACTTGTACACCACAGTAAATTCATACTCTTGTATTCGTAAGGCCCAGCGACCCAAGCAACCAGTGGGGTCCTTAAGTGAGGACGGCCAACACAAAGCATGATGATCAGTCACTACACAGAAGGACCGCCCAAACAAATAAGGGCGGAATTTGGTCAGCGCCCAAACAAGTGCAAGGCATTCTCCCTCTGTAATTGATTAATTGCGCTCAGAGGTCGAAAGCAGGCGGCTAGCATAAGCAATGACGCGGGAGGAAGCATGCTGGGACTGGGGAAGGATAGTACCAATACCATGTCCGCTAGCGTCGGTGCGCAGTTCGGTAGGTGCAGAAGGATCGAAGTGCGCCAGAACAGGTGGGGTGGTGAGGGCGGAAATAAGCGTCGTAAAGGCATAGGCTTGGTCACAACCCCATGTGAAAGGCACGTTTTTTTGCAAAAGAGAGGTAAGCGGACGAACGATGTTTGCGAAGTTTCGAATGAAGCGGCGGAAGTAGGAACAAAGGGCAAGGAAGCTTCGCACGTCACTTAAGCTTCGTGGGGTAGGGAAGTCGCGCACGGCTCGAACTTTGTCAGGGTCGGGCTGCACGCCATTTGCGTCAACCAAATGACCAAGGACTTTGATTTGGCGCCAGCCGAAGCTGCATTTTTTGGCGTTCAGTTGAAGACCGGCGCGGCGTAAAACGTCCGGGACCGTAGAAAGTCGATCAAGGTGGGTTGCGAACGTGGAAGAGAGAACGACGACGTCATCAAAGTAGCATAAACATGTTGTCCATTTGAAGCCACGGAGGAGTGAGTCCATCATGTGCTCAAATGTCGCAGGAGCGTTACAGAGTCCAAATGGCATCATCTTCAATTGATAGAGTCCGTAGGGGGTGACAAATGCGGTTTTCTCGCGATCCCGTTCGTCGACCGCAATTTGTCAGTAGCCTGAACGCATGTCGATGGAAGAAAAATAACTGGCACCATGCAAGCAGTCAAGCGCGTCATCAATTTGCGGAAGAGGGTAAACATGCTTCTTTGTTATTTGATTAAGGTGGCGATAGTCGATACAAAACCTCCAACTTTTGGTCTTTATTTTTGACCAATACGACAGGAGACGACCAGGGACTGCAGGAAGGCTTAATAATATTTTGCGCCAGCATCTTGTCAACTTAAGACGTATGACAAGCGTCCTTTGTGTTTTTGTGTCCTTTGTGTTTTTTGCGCAACTTGTCAACTTCTTTCTGTATAACATGCCGCTCAGTAAGGGAAACACGTAACAATATGTTGCAATGCACAAAAGGAGCAAAGCATTTTGTAGAGCTGCAGTCAAACATTTATGAAAGACAATCTTATCAAACATTTTTCATTTCATTCCTGCGCTTGTGCATCATTATTGCGACTATGGGTTACATATAGTAACATGAAATGTCAAGCAATTTGTGTCGCACACAAATGAATGCATTCTTTCTCCTGTGAAGCCACCTTCAAGAACTTTTGCCAGTGGGTGCACATGTACATCAATATCACCTAGTAACAAAACAGAGAAGTCAGTAGTTGCCTTTGTAAAAAAACTGAAGAATACAAACACGTTCATTAAAAGCCGAGCCACACAAATGATGCACAGGCTAAACAGGTTATCTGGGATCTTGCTTAAAATCATCAAACAGCGTCAGTAATTGCAGTGCAAAGTGAAAATGGCAAATTTCGCAAAAGTGGAATCTAAAATCGCCAAAATGGGTCGACAAGTTTGCGGAGGCCTCATCTTTTGTGCATACAACAATGAAAGACAATAACCACCAAATAGGTGAACAAATTGTCCTTGAGAAAACTAGTTGAATGCTGTTTAGCTACATGCAGCATATGAAAGAAGCAATAGAAAACAAGCATAAAGGCAACCAAATTCAAAGAAGCACAGCTCGCGTCACTCTGCAGTTTGTGGAAAAACACAGTGGGCACCTCACGTTTCACCATAGTAGCACACAAGATAGGTGCAACGGAATAGACTCTGCTATGGTAAACGACTGCAGACACATCAACCATGGTGCGTGTATGTCAAATATTCTCACTGAAGTAGTACATCGCATACTGCCTGCTTGCCACAAACACCAAAGTGAATTGTGAAGCATTGGTGCATGCACGTCCTGCTCAGAATGGCCCTTCTGGAGGCAGAAGGAGAACGTTTTTTTACCTTCCTATGTTTCATTGGCATGAAGCACCTAATAAAATGCACACTGAGTGTAAGCAGAACACAAAAAAGCAAAGTATACAATAAAGAACGACAGCTCTTAGCGAGGGCACCAGCACTTGTAGAAGAATACACTCAGTATGTCTACAGATGGTACACAAAAAAACATAGCACCAAAGAAAGCTGAACTTGGTTCTTGCACATGCTATTAACAAAATATACATCAAAGAGATGGTTATATCCCAAAACCACCGAAGCAATTAAGACTTTGACAGCTTTTCAGCAGTACGCTATTAAACATGAAGCAGTAAGAATGTGCACATTGATCACTTGTGGCATATATCAAAACCATGACAGCGAGTGCAAATCTCAAGTGCAGGTGATCAAGTTCTTCCAGTCCGAGTTAATATAAATGTTGCATGTCCTCCTCCTTGTACTTGTTGATGTTCCTGCTGCGATTACCATTTGCAGGTGGCGTCAATGTCATGTGATCTGCACCCACTACAAGCTGTAACGATCTTCAAAAAGAGCTTCTGTCCATACTGCATACCACTTCACATCTGATGTGGCCACCCAGGGACAAGGCGTGGCCTCCCAGATTATACAAGCCTAGCAGAGAGGTTAATGATGTTGAATATGGCCCCAGGACTTCTCACCACATGATGACTCAGATTGGAAGTGCTGCAACGGCTGCACAAGGTCCCCACGACCACCTGCAAATGTTTAGTGCCTAAATTATATGCAAATAAAATTTCAAACACGCATGGCACCGGAACATTCAAAATCATCAAAGCTGCAAGCTAAGCTGCGGTAAAGTGTAAACTATGAATGCAAGAAATGGTCAGTGCAAAACCTATCACCTAAGTGAAGAATTTCCGTAACAGATAAAGACGGCTTGGTGGCGAAAATTGTAGATTGACGATTAACTTTTTTTTTGCAGTTTAAGAAACGACTTATATCAGGCGATTTCACTTGTTTTTCCTTTCTCGGTCGTCGAAACCACAAACCAAGAAATCTTGACAACTACGAGCACACTCAGCATTTCTTTTTAAGTACGTGCAGTGTAGAGAAGTTGAAGAATATTATAATGCGCCGTAGAAATAGGCAGCTAAAAGCAACGTAAAATGCTGTATAAAAATATCGGATTCGCCGCATGCATCCTGTAACTACTCCTTTAATCTGCAGTCATTTCCCACCTGCGTAAAACTTGAATGCGAATGACGCTGTATGAACAGTCACCTTTGCAGGTTTTCCTATTGCACTTACCTCTGTGATGCTCGACGTGCTGCACCATTTCCAGCGATTGACTGCGTTGCTTTGCTGGTTGACACCAATCGAGAAGCCCGGCACATTCCGGGAGCTCTTTGCTCGGCCGCACGAATATATTTCGTGCCATCCAACATCAGAGGCGTTCACCGTTGGCGATCGCATCCGAAACACCAGCAGCTCAACAGTTCAACACTCAGAGCGCAGGGCGATTCTCGTCTCAGAGCTTGAGAAGCTACCCTACTACACTCCTCGTCAAATGACTGTACTGATGAGCTATCTTTCAAGACAATTTGACAGCATTGCTGTGCTGCAGCAAATCCTCAATCACCACTTGCAGACGACGAACGGCACGAACACCACTCATAAGCGTACCTGTCTCCATGGCCGCCGCCATTGCTGGGTTATTATAACCGCGTATACCAATGATTTCCTACTATCGGAAGAAAGGGTTTGAAATTAAAAAGCAGTTGGCGCCGTCACGCGCCCGCACGCTTCTGCCCCCATCAGAGATCGTCTCGAGCGTCCTTTATTTTATACGCGCTCATATTTTGCCTTTCTATTGCGTTTAAAAAGCCATACAAGGTGTTTATAAAGTTATATTTTTACTTCAAATAACAAGCAAAGAAACTACGGTCGGCTAACGGCTGCATAAATCAGCTTGCGTGTCGCCAAAGTCTCATCAGCATAATTCGGGTACCTCGCCACTCGGCGAAATTATGGCAGCCAAACGTCCGCATTTTCGATAATGGCGGCACACAAGCTGCGTCATGACGTGTCAATTTGACGTAATCTAAATATGCTTGCGTATAACGTGTTTCACGTGACATATCTCCAGCCAATCAAATTTGAGCATCCGCTCCTTTCCTGTATGCCATAATTTTCATCACATTGGTTAATAGAGTGTACGTGTTCTCCAAACCACCATCATTAACTTTGTTTCCACTCCAAAATCATTCGTATTTGTCATCCAGGCAACAATCATAGTTCCGGTTAAAATCAATTTTCACGGCTACGTCATTTTGACGTAACCGCAAAAAGTCCTTGCCTCGACTGATGGTTTCGCGCCACAAGTTTGAAGCATGTGACTCTTTTCAGAGCCAATCAGAAATACGATATGGCGCCGCCAAAGGAAGACGAATTTCGAGGATCGGGCCCCAGGAAAGTTAGGACATGCGTTTTGAATTGGGCGCAGCATACATTACGACACGTCACCAGATGTTGCGCTTGCGCCATACTTTTGCCGCTCCTCGTGAACTCAGTTTCAGTTGCGTGCGGAAAAAAGCGTCGGATTTCTTCCAACTGCAAGACTCTAGAAAATGAGTTTTTCTTCGTTTCAAAAACTGATAGGGTTTGTAACGTTAACGACATCAGTCTTTACATTGGGACAAACACCTCAGCTACGATAAATAAAAAGTTAATTAGTTGGTATTTTGTTAACTGCATAAATATTTAGCGATATTTTGCAGAATATTATGTGGGCCAGGGCAGAAAGTGTGTTTACGGAAATATTGCCTTTGTATTGTGCACCGACTATTTTTAAAAACGTCTTTAACTTCTTTACTGAAACACCTTCTACATATTTCTTTTCACGTGCTTCGGGACGTCATGGGAAGGACGAAGAGGCTGGAGAGAAGAAGAAGAAACAGAGACTGGTGTGTGCTGGTGTGTTTTGCAGACTCGCAGTTCACTGTTCCTGGACCGTGTTCCAGTTTTCGTGGGCTCGTGCACGCAATTTCGTTCGGCGAGCGGAACCGGCTGCTTGCGAACGTCATGTTACCGCAAGTATTTATGTGAAAAATAGGCTGAGGGTAGCTGGACCGTCGTGGACGTTCGTCTTCTGCAGTACGAGTCAACTCTCGTGGCTTGGGTGCAGCTTCTGATGAGTCATGGACGCCTCATATGAGCAGACAGCACCACCGAACCAGATTTGTGCTGAGGACGCGTCCTGCGACCAAGGACCATTGTCGAACCAGAACTGTGCGGCGGGGAACAACTCGTGTGGACAGACAGCCTTACCGAACTAGAACTGCGCTGGAGACGACTCACGTAGGCAAATAGAATTGCGGGACCAGAGCACCGCTTAGGAGGCTTCGTTTGAACGGATTGCATCGCCAAACCAGAACTTTGCAAAGAATGACTCGTGCGGGCAGCCAGCATTATGGATCACAGCTATGCCTGAAACGATTCCCGTGGGCAGAGCGTGCCACAAAGCCAGAACTATACCGGGAGTAATTTCATTCCTTTCTAGCGTCACATCCCTCCACCTCCACGGTGGTTCGTGCGCGGGCTCCAGCTATATCCCTAATGCGGTGGTCTTACATGCCACCGTACGAACCCTATCAGCAGTATTGGAATGGAGCCTACTATGGTTGCCCTACAGGGTATATATGTACCCTAAGACACGAAACCTTTCAGTATCATTTTTAGTGACTGAAAAAGCACCCTACGAACAAGAACCTGCCATTGATGTAAATGGGAGCCATGATGCTACGCCAATGGATGCATCTCTTAGCAGTGGTTTTCCTACACAGAATACTCCCCAAATGACGTGACAATATATATACACGCCCTATTATTACTATACATGATGTGTAAGTAATCGTAGGCGTCGCTCGCGCGAAGTTTGTGGACGGTGCTTGAACACGTACGTGCGAGCGACGCGAAGTTGTTCTTGTAAATGTAATTTTGAAAATGATGTACAAAATTACCCTCGTCCTTTCAAACTAACGCTCACTTGTGTACTTCTGGCTATCCTCTTCCTATCTTTTTTAGTTCCCGCCAACCGCAGTTCGGCTGTATTTCCTTTCTTTTGCTTATTGCTTTAATAAAATTCTACCGTTACTTTTCCAATTCGTAAGGTAAAATACGGACGCTATTTTTCAACTTGATCATAGGGAAGAAATCGGGTTTTTCGTAGAAACATTTTCAATTCAGATCTTTTAGATTAAATTTACAAGCTGCCATAACTTATTCTAACTTGTTTTTTAATCAGAGGATAATAATTAGTGCTATACTTCAGGCTTGTAGCGGAGAAAAATTGGTGTTCTCAAGAAAATCGTTTGGACTTCCGTGCTTCTTTAGTGTGTAATAATTACTGCTAGTAAAGAGCCTGGACCAAATTTGGGGTATGAAATCGGCCCCTCCGTTATGAATCGAGTCCCGCTCAAATGGGTTGCCGGCGACTTGTTCGGGTCTCTCCCTCCGTGACGAATAGAGTCACGAAAGTTGTGTCGACAGGATTCGTCACAGAGGAGGAGAGCCTTCAAGTCGGCAGTGGCCCGTTTTAGGGCGCCGTTCGCTGAGTTTTTGTAAGTTCTTGCAATGCGACTTCAAGTTCAAAACGCGGCGCTGCAGGACCTCACGCTTTCCTACTTCCATCTCCTTCCTATGGCGGGGAAATTCGAGAGATCGTGTGCACATGTGCACGACTTGCTGCGCACGCAGCTGTTGGGTGCACGCGTCAAAGATCACTGGGACAGTGAAGCCTACTTACTCGGGGTTGTACTAGTATTCTCTGAATAAGTACTGACGATTTGAATAAATAATAATGATGAATTAAAAATAGCTCAAACCACTAAAATGTGGAGAGTCACTGCGCCGTGGTCCGTCTGAGCTAAATAGGAAGATGAAGCAAACGAACGCACGCTATTGCGTCTGCTGGTAAGACAATGCTTAAGCGTCCTCCAATTTCTCTCTATTTTAGATCAATTATCCCCCCCATTACGTTACTATTTCACACTTTTGACACACACACACACACACACACACACACACACACACACACACACACACACACACACACACACACACACACACACACACACACACACACACACACACACACACACACACACACACACACACACACACACACACACACACACACACACACACACACACACACACACACACACACACACACACACACACACACACACACACACACACACACACACACACACACACACACACACACACACACACACACACACACACACACACACACACACACACACACACACACACACACACACACACACACACACACACACACACACACACACACACACACACACACACACACACACACACACACACACACACACACACACACACACACACACACACACACACACACACACACACACACACACACACACACACACACACACACACACACACACACACACACACACACACACACACACACACACACACACACACACACACACACACACACACACACACACACACACACACACACACACACACACACACACACACACACACACACACACACACACACACACACACACACACACACACACACACACACACACACACACACACACACACACGCACGCACGCACGCACGCACGCACACACACACACACACACACACAAAAATAATATGCTTTCCTTTGAGTCAGTGGTTGCTGGGTCCCTTCTCAGGTACCTTCATTTCGTACAGGAAGTTTTGAAAGTGTTCGCTGAAACATCTAACTGTGCTTCGGAAATGACTGACGATATAAAAATGTGCCATTTAAATTAGGTTTCTCAGCGTGGTAACACGAAGCGTGAAACATAATAGAAAACGGGTTAGATGTGTAGCTAAAATTTGTTATACGTCAGAAGAGCCTCATTGAACGATATAAATCGGTTCTGGTGTTTTCATACGGCGTTGCCACACATTAGTAAATAATGACTCCCTTTCTGTGTGTGCGCCACAGCCCATGTGACGGGGCAGGGGTGGGCAGAGAGAGCAGCTAGCTGAGCCACAGCTGGTCTTGATGCGTGTAGCACAACTTGACGTCACGCGCCACGTGACCGGCGGAGGCTCGCCTCGGCAGCCTGCAGCTGCGTGTGGCCGTGTGCGTGTGGTGATAACCTCTTCGTGCTGTCGTACGCTGTGCCAGTAATGGACGTACTGAGGCGCTGTGCTGTCGCATTGCCTCAGATACTTAATAATTAAGTGTTTTTATACCTTTATACCGAACTGCTTTAATACTGTTGACACTAGAGATTCGTAGTTCGCCATTAGTAGTTAGTAGCATGTGCTGATTTTATAATAAATGTCCAAGAGCAAGGAAATGTTTTTTGGCAGCCGCGGTATCTGGTATCTTATACCTGAAGCAGCTGATCTAGGGCGGCGCAAATAAAGGGATAGTGAGGAAGTGGGGGAGGAAATCAAAGAGGTGAGCGACTAGTTGAAAGAACAGAAGTTTGCTTAAGGCCCGCCTGCAAATGTTTTAGGTCACTGAGCACTCGGCACATCTGCCGAGCTCCCACAATAGCTCGAAGTGCAGGGGCACAAAGGTCCAAGTACAGAGGTACGATCAGCGCGCATTCTAGGTCCATGTCACCGTTTACAACGCAGGCACGCTGCACTCTGTAGAAACCTCTGACGGCCGACGTGAGGCGATCGGCTGTGATTGTTCGTATAGCACGCGCGGAGCGTGCGGTCACAGCGGGCACTAACTGGCGAGGTGAAATAGACGGGACATGAAGCCCGCCAGTTCGGTGTATTCACACATGCTCACATGTGTTCGCTCGCGGACGCGTGCACTGCCCGGCGGCCACAGGAACACAGATACGCTGTCCAAGTTTACCCCATGAGCTCTGTAAGCCACCAGCAACTCACGGCGTGGTTCGGGTAGTGCGGCGCAGTACAGTAGATGTTCGAGGGTTTCTACCGCGTCACAGGTGTCACACACGTCAATGGTGGCAAGTCCGTCGTTCCCCAGGCCACACACATCCAATGCGCACACGGAGGATCATTGCGCGCTGCGGTCGAGTCAGAGAGCGGCCGCTGACCATTAGTAGTGGCCAGAAAAGTTTCAAAGTAGCCAAGGGCACTCTACCTCTCGAATAAGGACCCACCATCCGCGACAGAATACGTCTGCATGGAAGTAGGCCTCCCACTGCTGTGATGGCCATGAGCCAGCAGCTATGCTGTATCTGCGGCTACGGCTAGCATCATCGCTAGGGTTGAACAATTTTGCAAGTAAGAAAAAAATTGCCGACGATTACGTATACTTCCTGATGCGAAAGTTTAGCGCAGCTCCTCATCTGCTTCAGGTTTTCAATAGATTGAGGTAAAACATTTTATAAACACATGCATTTGCAATGACAACTTTATTTTTTACACATATTCCATACCAACTATAGTTCCTCTTCCGGGAGTGACAGATATTGGGCCTTTCCTTTCCTGCAAACCACTTAACCGGCTCTGAACACGTTTCGATGGAGGCTAAACGATGAGGCGTCAGTGTGCTGTGTGATGTCAGTGAAGATTAAGATCCACAGGTGGTCAAAATTACTACGGAGCGCTCAAGTACGGCACCCTTTTCATTCTTTCTGCTTTCACTTCCATCTTCCTCCCTTCCTTTACGGCGCAGTTAAGGTGTCCACAGAAAAGGTGTAACTGACTTGCGTCTTTTCTTTTCTGTGAAGCAATTTTTATACTTATTGGCTCAAATTATTACATAATTAAAGCACATCAACTCTTTTGTCTTTTGCACACCCCACCTTGTCGCTCTATCCTATGGTACCTTTCGTTTTTCGATCCATGAAGTAGTTCCTTTTTTACACCTACGACAAAGTCATGCACGCCTTTCCTTGATGCTCTATTTATTGGCCGCGTAGCTGGCTACGAGGGACAACGGCGACGTCGACCGCGAAGCCGCGAAATGCAGAACGGGCGCTAAAGAGCTGCACACGAAACTTCCGAGAGCACTGTTGAATCTACACATGCAGCAGAAATGCGAAAGCCGAAGTGTTGCTCGTGTACATGGCGCATCACGTTTGCTCTCATTGTCATTATCAAGGCAAGTGTCAGTACTTGTAGGATGGCTAGTTTGGCCCACGGCTTTCATTGGGCGCCTCATTTCCCCGCTCTCGTGTCATTAACGCGCGCGGACATCGCACAAGCAACAGGCGCGTTTAGCATTTCGTCTTTTTTGAAACAACGCCGTACCGCGGTCAGGTTCGAACTCTCGTACCCCGGCTGACCGGTTTTCAGAGAAGTGTCAAACGTCCTTAATGTAGCTTTCGCACAGGGAACGAGCTTTTCCACAGCCATAGATGCTTTGGCGCGTTATAGCTCATAAACCGAACCAAACGAACTTTGCTCAAGAACACCAATGAAAACATGCACGCCCCTATCCCAGACGCTTGTGCTTACATCATTAGGAGAACGAATGCCAACAGACGACCTTGTGTAGCCATGTTGTGCACGCTACGAGTGCACGCCAGCCACATATCCGTGAATGAGCGTCCGCTTGAAGCTCGGCGCGGCTCACGCGTTTGTATCCTACACTACTCAGCCATAGAAAGTTCTCAACAGCTATAAGAAACATGCAGCACCCTTGCCACAATCGCGCAGACGGGGTTCGAGACTGAAGTCTCTGCAGCTCCTTGACACCGCGCCTCAAGGTCGTTTCTCTAACGCTCAAAGCAAAATGGCACAGCGATACAAACAAGCCAACAATCGAGTAAAAAAAAGAGGTCATGGTGGTCAAGAAGCAGCGGCTGCAACTTCATCGCTAGCAAGTTAGCAGGCTCTCCCTTAGCGGCTCGGAGAGCCTAATCACGGCAGTGGTTCCTGTGACGTTCGAACGCCAGTACCAGGGGCCTTTACTTGCCGCGAGACTGAACGCTAAAAAAATGAAAAAAAAAACTGAACAACAGAAAAGGTCACAAAAAGCGTCTCGACACAAACTCGCCAGACGGGCGGACTGCACGCGTCAGGTTACATCCACGCGATGAAACGTGAAAAGCGCGCCGAGAAGCCGGTAGGTGCGGGGGGGGGGGGGGGGGGGGTTGTGCCACAATACGCCGAAAGGCCCGTGTTTGCATACGATTTCGCAGCTCCATCAAAAAGAAGATAACCGCACTAGTCACGACTATTTTTTACAAAGTATACCTAAAGCGTTGGCCGCCGGTTTTGCAAGCCAGAAAGCTTCAGGAGGTTTCTTAGATGCACTGCAGGGATATCCTTCCTCAGGTAAAAAGAATTGCAATCTCTTTTCTTCTGCAGCAAAACCTCTCTCTCCTTAATCGAATGACTAATTCTGCACTGGATTAGCTCATCTGCGAATTTCTTTCGTACCCATATCCTACTAAATGGTTCTCAAAGTCTATCTACTATGAGCTTCAGCAGCCTATCTGTAAAGCGTCTCATTTTCTATTCTGCTTTTTTCAAAAGCGGCATTTTTCAGTCCCTGCCCCTGGTCAAAACATTGGCTTGGCTAGCGAACTGAGGCTACCCCTCAACACTTATTCTGTTATCGTTTATGCTGTGTAGCCTTTTCTGCCTCTAGCTAGACTCTCTTGCTTTGTAATTCTTCCATTCTCATTTTGTGACGACTTGTCAGGTTAGTGCCTTCTGGGCCGCATGGACTGTGGTGTCACTCTAACACGCTTCCTTCGCCGCATTGTTCTTTTCTTTGTTTAGCTGCTTTACCTGCTTGGAATCAGTGCCGTTGGGAATAATCTCCCGTATCGTTCTATGCCGATTTGACACCTCATAACAGTTCTCATGGCTCCACGCTTGTGTATGTCGTCCATGGGCTAGCGAAGCGTATCCGGTTTCGCTCTGACCTGCTGTTCTCGATTTTTTAATTGCCTCTGTTTCGACCGCATTATTGGGATATGTACCCAATCATGGAGCGTCGCACCTTACGAACTGCGAAACTCGGGATACTCTCTCTCTCCAGGGGTTTTTCTTTTCCATTTGTATATATATATATATATATATATATATATATATATATATATATATATATATATTGTTACGACGGGGGTAAGACGGTCGGAGCGCTGAACAACAAGACGATAGGTCAGACAGTTCAGCTGGTCAACGGCAGCGCGTCCGGCCCGAGAGTCTTTTTCCAACGTCTTTTTCCTTCACTTGTGTTCTAAACTTCATCTTCTGTACTGTTACAATATATATATATATATATATATATATATATATATATATATATATATATATATATATATATATATATATATATATATGTGTGTGTGTGTGTGTGGAGGAAAGAAGCCAACCGTCGGTGAGGCCAAGGAAAACATTGGGATTGTACTTTGTCTTTTTTTATTTTTACTTAGATAATCACATAAATTAGTAATGTAATCTATTTAGGGGAAGTATAATTAAACACAAAGTAAAAGAAAAAACAACGTGCTGATGGTGGGAACCGAACCCATGACCCTCGAATATCGCGTCCGATGCTCTTCCAACTGAGCTACATCGGCCGCTGTCCCACGTGCTACTTTCTAGGGTATTATTATTGTCTGTATAGGAACCTTGAGAGTGTTCACCAGCGCCACCCTTAACCATAGCGGTGGACGTGGGACGTCCTTTGTTACCGCCAGCGTCACGTAGAACGTGATCAAGAGCGAGGGCGAAAGCTATGCTAGAACCCTCTTACGCTACCTATGGCTTCAAGACTGCCAGAACCGAGACCCCCATAAGCTACAAGCAGATAAATGAAGGCGAAATGAGGGTGCTCGTTATAATACATGAAGGAAAGAAGCCAACAGTCGGCGGGGCCAAGGAAAGCATTGGAGATCGTACTTTATGTCGTTTTTTTTAATTTATATATATATATATATATATATATATATATATATATATATATATATATATATATATATATATATATATATATATATATATATATATATATATATATATAATTTATATATAGCGAGCAGCCGTCAGCGCGAACCGCAGCTGTTCGCCGGTCTCCGCGGCGACGACGTTGTTGACTGGCTCGACAGCTGCGACCGGGTCAGTGCTTTCAACCGGCAGGACGATTCTCTTAAACTAAATAATGTGTCCTTTTATCTGACGGATGTGGCCAAAACGTGGTTCCTAAACAATGAATCGATGATTCCGGACTGGGCTACGTTTAAACAAAAGTTACGCCAGATTTTCGGTGCTCCTACTGTTCGCGCGGAATCCGCTAATAAAGAAGCTAGAAGCCCGACTTCAGCGGTCTAATGAGACCTATACCTCTTATATAGAAAACGTTCTTGCACTATGCCGGCGCATAAATGGCATCATGCGAGAGGCCGAGCGGGTTTGGCAGGTACTTAAAGGTATTGGGCCACTCGCCTTTAACACCCTGGCCGTGCAGAACCTACCCACCATCGATGCCATTGTATCGACTTGTCTACGCCTTGACGAACTACAGTTAGTACGTCTGCAGCCTAATCCCGTTTCCTTTGGTTCCACTGCCGACTCTGACCTCCGTGCGCTTATTCGCGGTTTAATTCGTGGAGAGCTCTCAGCTCAAGGAAATTTGTGCCGCCCTGCATCTAAGCCACATCCTTCAAGTGCCGGCCTGCGTAGCATTGTCAAAGAAGAGCTGGCCTCAATGACTTCTCCCCCCCCCCCCCCCCCAACACCGGTCGCTCCTACTACCTGTCATGTGCCAACGTATGCCCAGGCCCGTCCTTGCCGCCTGCAGTTGGAGCACCTACGCCACCGACGCCTATCACTGCTCATGTTGCCGCATTGGCACCACCTGCCGCCGCGGCGCCGACTTATTACCCCACCTGGCGCCCAGCCCGCCAGGTTTGTTTTTACTGCGGGTACCGAGGCCATATTTCCCGTTTCTGTCGTCGCAGGCTCCAAAATGAACGCCGCGGCTACGACTCATTTGAAGTAGACTGCCCTCCTCGCCTTTCCGGTTCTAAATACCGTTCATTCTCTGTTTATCCCCGACGTTCATCACCCCCTCCAGAAAGTTCCGCTCCGCCTGGTGGTTACAGGCCTTCAAGACGCCGTTATCCGCCTTTTCGCCGCTCAACCTTGCCGCTACGCCAAGCTTCTCTGACGACTCCCCTCCTATCGGAAAATTGATCACTGCAGTTATAAGAGGGAAAACCGCACTCTTCGGCCATCCCAAAAATCCTCCGGAACGTCCCTCCAATATGATGTTAGTTTGGGTTGAAGGTTTACCTTTTGAGGCTTTGGTTGACACGGGCCGCCGCTGTTCCTGTAATGCACACTGTCTTATGCTCCCGCTTGCGAAATGCGAAAAGTGAAAACACCTCCCGATGGACATGAACTCCGTGGAGCTAATGGTGCATTCATTTGGCCTTCTGATAAGTGTACTGTGCGAGTTTTTGTTGACGGTGTGCGCCACCATGTACAATTTACCGCGATGTCACCGCGCGCTCACCCAAATATTTTAGGCTGGGATTTTTTGTCTGCCGCATCAGCCAGCATTTCGTGTCGTGACAGGGTTATTTACATGAACGAGAGCGATCCATCTTCTGAACCTCCCGAGCCCCGTCATCGCCGGCTTGCCACTACTGTTTTTTTTAACAAAAGGACAAAGCGCTAACGACACATTCACAAGAAAGAATACACGGACAAGCGCTCTCCGTGTCTTCGTTAGCGCTTTGTCCTTTTGTTAAAAAATGCTGCACCAACTAGCCCAACAAAAAGTCCTTCTTGAATTGCCACTACTGACTCAGTGTTGCCCCCTGGATGCGAACAACTTGTCGCGCTTATTTCTACTGACATTGATAATGGGGATGTGCTAATCGTGCCTTCTAATCGCCATATAACCCGTTGAATCGCGTTACCACCAAGTCTTGTTCGGTTTTAGCACGGCACAGCGCTTGTCGTTTCTTGAACACTTCCCCAGGGGCCATTGTGCTGACTAAAGGGATATGTTTTCCCTGTGCCCTGGACATTCACCCGGTGTCCCTTACCGCCCCCTCTTCCCCACCAGCAGCTTTTTCTGATGCCTCTCTATGTTATTTTCTTTGGCACTATCAATCCTGACCCTCCTGCGGCTCATCGCCAAGCTTAGCAGGAATTACTTGGAAAACACCAAGGCTCCTTTGACGTCACTTCTCCGACCTTGGGCCGAACGTCTGCTGCAATGCACCGCATCATCACAGAAGGTACTTCTATTGTTAGCCGCTGCCCTTACCGTGTTTCCTTATCACAACATAAAACCATAGAAAACAATGTGAATGATATGCTGCGACGAGACATTATTCGACTCTCAGCTAGCCTGGTCATCTCCGGTCGTCTTGGTAAAAAAAAGGATGTGTCCGTACGTTTTTGTGTTGATTACCGCACACTTAACAAAGTCACTTGCAAAGATGTTTACTCTATGCCACGAATTGCCGACTCCCTCGACTTTCTTCAGGGTTCTGAATATTTCTCCCCTTTGGATTTGCGTTCCGGTTACTGGCAGATTCCGATGCACGAAGCTGACAAAAAACCACATTAGCCACTCCCGATGGGTTTTACGAATTCAATGTCATGCTTTTTGGACTTTGTAATGCCCCCGCTACGTTTGAGCGCATAATTGACACTGTTCTGAGGTGACTTAAGTGTAAAACATGCTTGCGCTACCTGGACGACATAGTTATCTTCTATGCGACATCTTCGGATCATTTATGTCGCCTTGATCAAGTATTAACGTGCCTGGCATCCGCCGGTCTCCAGCTGAACACAAAAAAATGTCATTTCGCCAAGAAAGAAATCAAGATCCTGGGCCACCTCGTTAGCCGTGATGGCATTCGACCCGACCCTGACAAGCTTGCTGCAGTTTTGAACTTTTCACGCCCTCAGCAGACTAAGGATCTACGCAGTTTCTTTAACTTATCTTCATACTTTCGCTGTTTCATCAGCAATTCCGCTCCCATTGCTGCATGACTACACCACCTTCTTACCGACCGTACTACTTTCAATTGGTCCGAAGAATGCGAAAAAGCTTTTCAAACCCTGAAGACTGCCCTCACTTCGGACCCTGTTCTCCCTCACTTTGACGACACTGCTGCTTCCACTCTCCACACCTATGCCAATGGCCTCGGTATTGGCGCCGTGCTTCTGCAACGTGATACCGCTTCTCGGGAAAAAGTAATTGCGTTTGCCAGTCGAACTATAAAACTAGCCGAACGCAACTACACCATCACTGAGCAAGAGTGCCTCGCCGTCGTTTGGGCAGTTCAGAAATTCCGCCCCTACCTCTGCGGCCGTCATTTCACGATCGTTACCGATCAACATGCCCTGTGTTAGTTATCAATCCTCAAAAACTTGACTGGACGTCTGGCCCATTGGATTCTGCGTTTGCAGAATACACCTTCGATGTCACATACAAATCGCGTCGCAGACATCGAGATGCCGATGTTCTTTCCCGTTGCCCGCTCCCATAATCACCACCTAGTGCTTCTTCGCGCCTTCCTGCGTGCAACGTCGACGTCCTAATGTCATCCAGAGCCTCAAACATCACCAGTGCTTCTCCTGCCGCTGCTCCAGATCACTACGCCATTATTTCACACCAGCGAGCAGATCCCTAATGCTGTTCCCTAATCGACCTTCTGGCCGGTGCTTCTCACCCTCCTACCGCAAGGATGCGGAGGCAACTCCAAAAGTTCAAACTTGACAACGGCGTGCTCTCCCGTTATATTTATTGCTCTGAAGGCACTCGTTGGGTCCTCGTTATCCCGAGAGCGCTTCGCACCCATATCCTGGCGGCTCTCCACGATGATGCTACAGCCGGTCACTTAGGCTTTCACAAAACTTACCACCGCATGAGAACCCGTTTCTTCTGGCCAGGCCTCGCCTCAAGCTTGGCAAAATACGTCACCTCTTGTCTGCCATGCCAGCGCCGCAAACGGCCGACCTCTCCTCCTGTTGGCCTACTACCGCCGCTACCATGCCCTGCTACTCCTCTAGCCGTTGTTGGCATAGACTTATATGGGCCACTTACATTGCCGTACGAGGTAATCGCTGGATTGTCACCGCCGTCGACCACCTAACACGCTATGCTGAGACCGCTGCCTGCCTAATGGCTGAGCACCTGAGGTCGCGACCTTCTTTTTGGAATCCCTCGTACTGCGCCATGGGGCCCCTGAAGTGCTTCTCAGTGACCATGGTCGGACATTTCTGTCGACGATTGTAGCCGAAATTCTTGAGGCCTCAACCAAACATCACAAATTGACCTCCAGCTATCACCCGCAGACCAACAGGTTGACTGAGCGGTTCCACCGCACGCTTTCTGACATGCTGTCTATGTGCGTCGACCAGGACCACCGAAACTGGGACGTAATACTTCATTTTGTTACGTTCGCTTACAATACAGTTGTACAGCGGACCACAAGTTACACCCCGTTTTTCCTTGTTTACAGACGTTCTCCCGCTACCCTTCTTGATGCCTCTTTCCTTTCTAAACAAGCCAGTTCCTCATCCTCTCTTTCTGACCATTTCATTTCCCGAGCGGTCAGATCTTCCCGGCTTGTTGGCATCAACACTGAAGCTAGCCAGGAAGATCGCAAGTGCCGCTATGATAGAACCCACCGCCAAGTTTCGTTCCGTCACAGCTACGAGGTGCTACTTTGGACACCATTACGTACTCCTGGCCTTTGTTACAAGTTCCAGCGTCATTACATTGGTCCTTACGCAGTCCTTGCAAAAACCTCCCGGTCAACTATCGCGTCTCCCCTGTTTGCCCTCCTCCAGACAGTCGTTACGGTGGCACTGAAGTTCTCCACGTTTCACGCATGAAGCTTTTATTTGGCGCAAAGCTGTGGAATAATTGCGGCTATGCTGGCCGCTTCAACTGCGCGGGCGAAATAGTGTGAGCACTGCGTGGCGCGTCATCTTTCACACGGGTGAACGTGCTGTTTCATTTTCATCCTGCTCTCTCTTGTAGATACCCATCGTCATCGCGGAGTGTGGTTCACTACGGTGTGCGACCAGGGGTTCAGATCTCTAATAAAACCTGATCCGCCGAGCCCAATCTTCGCGTTGCCATACAATATATATATATATATATATATATATATATATATATATATATATATATATATATATATATATATATATATATATATATATATATATATATAAGCAGATCAATTAAGGGGAAATGAGGGTGCTCGTTATAATACATGAAGGAAAGAAGCCGACAGTCGGCGAGGCCAAGGAAAGCGTTGGGGATGGTACTTTATGTATTCTTTTTTTTAATGTTTACTTGGATAATCACAGAAATTAGCAATGTAATCTGTTTAGGGGAAAGATAATTAAACACAAAGTAGAAGAAAAAACAACATGCCGATGGTGGGAACCGAACCCACGACCTCCGAATATCGCGTCCGGTGCTCTTCCAACTGAGCTACATCGGCCACTGTCCCCCCTGCTACTAGCTTGGGTATTTATATTGTCTGTATACGAACCTTGAGAATGTTCACCAGCGCCACCCTTCTACTTTGTGTTTAATTATCTTTCGTCAAAACAGATTACATTACTAATTTCTGTTGGCTTCTTTCCTTCATATATATATATATATATATATATATATATATATATATATATATATATATATATATGTGTGTGTGTGTGTGTGTGTGTGTGTATATATATATATCTTGTGGGACAGCACTTGCACAAACGTCTGTTCTTTTCCAGAACAGCTGGCACACAGCGCGCGATGCTCCGAGCAGCAGTCAGCGATGATGATGATGATAATGATGATGGATCTATACAGATGAAAGAGGTGAAAGTTCACGCTCTGCGCTCACACAGATCCCCCCCGACAAGAGAGCGGCCACCCTGGCCGCGGATTACAGGGATGAGGGACGACGGGCATAAGGCTTCATGCGCGAGACGTGGACGATCTCTTCGGAGCGACGACCTCGATCTGCGACTGTGTGCGAGGGAATAACGCGATAGTTGACCGGAGATGTTTGTTGGAGTACTGTATAAGAGCCAATGTAACGATGGAGGAACTTCTCACAGAGGCCAGGAATGCGGATTGGGGTCCACAGGAGAACTTCATCACCGGGGTAAAAGGAGGGAGTTCGATGGCGTTGATCATACAGTGCTTTGCGTTCTTGTTCAGCATCTTCAGTGTTCAAACGGGCAATTTGGAGACACTGGGCCATACGAGTGGCAAACTGTTCGCCAAGAGATTCAGACGTAGAGAGAGCAGAGAAGAAAGTGTCGAATGCTGTCGATGGTTGACGGCCATAAACTAAAAAAGGGCTATAACCAGTAGTGCGCTGAACAATATATCTACACGCATGAATTATAAGATCTTTGTGGCTTGGAACAATTTAATGATGTTTCGGCGCCTTAGTCGAAGACAATGAGGATCCGTGGTGATCTACTTCGCAAGCTCCACTACAACTGTTACGTACTCAGTACTTAACGGGGGTGTTTATTTGTAGTCTAGGCACCTACAGTCCCCAACGCATGCCAGCAAAGCTCTTGACAATATGTATATATATATATATATATATATATATATATATATGAACTGGGATGAACTGCAAATAATAATTGATGACCTACACAGGAAAAGTAGAAAGGTAGGCTTGAAAATCAATATGCAGAAGACTAAGGTAATGTTCAACAGCCTCGGGAAGGAACAGCAGTTTACATTAGGTAGCGAAATACTGGAAGTAGTAGGCGAATATGTCTACTTCAGTTCAGTTCAGGCGTTCAGTCGTGTCCGACTCTTCGTGACCCTATGGACCATGTCACGCCACGCTTTCCGGTCTCTCACTATCTTCTTAACATCACATAACTTCATCTGCAGTGCCTCGAGGATGCCATCTAACCTTCGCGTTCGCTGCCTACCCCTTCTCCGGCGACCCTCAACCTTTCCCAACATCAAATCTTTCTCCAGCGACTCCTCTCTTCTCATCAGATGACCAAAGTAGCTGAGCTTTAACTTTAGAATTTGACCCTCCAATGAGCAGTCAGGGTTTATGGTCGACAATATCGACTGATTTGATCTTCTGGCAGTCCAAGGAACTCTCAAGAGTCTTCGCCAGCACCACAATTCAAACGCGTCAATTCTTCGGCGGTCAGCCTTTTTCACAGTCCAACTCTTGCATCCATACATCACAACTTAGGACAGGTAGTAACCGCAGACCCGGACCACGATAAGGAAATAACAAGAAGAATGCGATTGGGATGGAGCGCATTGGGCAAGCACTCGCAGATTATGACTAGCAGCTTACCGGTATCGCTCAAGAGGAAAGTATACAACAGTTGCATCTTGCCTGTACTCACCTATGGGGCTGAAACGTGGAGGCTAACCAAGAGAGTTTTACTTAAGTTGAGGACAACCCAGAGGGCTATGGAACGAAAAATGGTAGGGGTAACATTAAGAGATAGAAAGCGTGCAGAGTGGGTCAGAGAAATAACTCAAGTTACCGACATTCTAGTAGAAATTAAGAAGAAGAAATGGACATGGGCAGGACATGTAGTGCGAAGAGAGGATAACCGATGGTCGCTGAGGGTAACAAACTGGATTCCAAGGGAAGGAAAGCGTAGCAGGGGGCGGCAGAAAGTTAGGTGGGCGGATGAGATTAAGAAGTTCGCAGGGGTCAAGTGGATGCAGCTAGCACAGAACCGGGTTAAGTGGAGAAATATGGGAGATGCCTTCGTCCTGCAGTGGGTATAGTCAGGCTGATGATGATGATATACAGTAAAACCTCGTTACAAGAGACACTCAAGAGACTTGAAAAAGATGTCTCTTGTGACCCAACATTTTTACCAACCCCTATATGGGGCAGTCTAGAGGCTCTGGATGACATTAGGACGTCGAGATCGCACGTAGGAAGGCGCGAAGAAGCACTAGGTGGTGATTATGAAAGCGGGCAACGGGAAATAGCATCGGCATCTCAATTTCGGCGACCCGATTTGCATGTGACATCGAAGGTGTATTCTTGCAAACACAGAATCCAATGGCCCAGGCTTCCAGTCAAATTTTTGAGGGTTGATAACCAACACAGATCTTCATAGATCTTACATTCCACGTTGCTATGTGATTTATGACGCAAGGTAAACTGGATGTCGTCAAGCGAGAAATGGACAGATTGAACATTGATGTCTTGGGTATCAACGAACTCAGGTGGACCGGAATTGGAGTATTTTCGGCTACCATTATGTCTTTTATTGCGGGCACGAATCCAGGAGAAGGAATGCGGTCGCTCTCATAGTAAACAGAAGAATGGGCAAAGCAGTGCTAGGGTACAACCCCCAAAACGACCAAGTGATTTCACTTCGGATCCAAGGTCGCCATTTCAACATAACAGTTATCCAAATCTATGAACCAACCTCTACTGCTGAAGAAGCTGATGTAGAGAGATTTTATGCTGACCTGCAATGCGCTTTAGACCGCACTCCATCATCAAACATCCTTTTTCTCATAGGAGACTGGAATGCTAAGGTCGGGAGTGAAGAAATATCCGGAATTATAGGCAAGTTCGGTCTTGGCGAGCCAAATGAAGCTGGGCAGAGGCTAGTAGAGTTTTGTCAAGAAAACAACCTGACCATAGCGAATACTCATTTTCAACAGCCCAAGAGGCGCCTGTACACATGGACTTCACCGGACGGTCTGTACAGGAATCAGATCGATTATATTCTTTGCCGGCAGAGATGGAGAAGCGCTATACAAGCAGTAAAAACAAGGCCTGGGGCCGATTGTGGCACCGATCATGAGCTTCTTGTTGCCAAAATTAAGCTTCGATTGAGGAAAACGCAGAAAACTAGAAGGACTTTCAGGTATGATCTGGATCAAATTCCATTAGAATACGCTGTGGAAGTGAGGAATCGATTTCAAGAATTAGATCTGGAAGACAGAGAGCCCGAAGAGATGTGGACTGATGTTCGTGATATAATACAAGAAGTTGCTACTAAGGTAGTTCCAAAGCAAAAGAAATGCAAGAAAGCAAACTGGTTATCTGAAGAGGCTTTGCAAATAGCTGAGGAAAGGAGGATGGCAAAAGTTATGGGGGAAAGAGAAAGATACAAGGTTCTCAATGCGGATTTTCAGAAAATAGCAAGGAGAGATAAGAATGCCTTCCTGAACATACAGTGCTAAGCAGTTGAGGACAACAGCCAATTGAGGAACAGAAGTACTCTGTATAAGACAATCAATGATATGAATGGAAGCTTCTGTGCTAAGCTGGGCGTGATAAAGAACAAACGAGGCAGGGACCTCACTGAAGCCTCAGAGATAAAGAGGTGGCAGGAATACACAGAACTGTACAAGAAGGACCCGGATGTGCAAACCGAACATAAGACGGCTGTGATCACTGATCTCGACCCGGGCATGCTGAAGAGTGAAGTTGAATGGGCCCTAGCCAGCCTTGCTAAGAACAAAGCTAGCGGAATTGATGGTATTCCAGCTGAGTTGCTTCAAAAACTCAACCATGACGACACTGTGAACGTTCTGTACACATTATGTCAGCAAATGTGGACAACCCTGCAGTGGCCACAGGATTGAAGGACGTCAGTTTACATCCCTATCTCAAAAAAAGGCAGTGCCAAAGATTGTTCCAACTACCGCACGATCGCGCTTATTTCGCATGCTAGCAAGGTGATGTTGAAAATCCTCCAAGGTAGGCTGCAGCAGTATATGGATCGGGAGCTTCCGGACGTTCAAGCTGGGTTTCGCAAGGGCAGAGGAACTAGAGACCAGATTGCCAACCTTCGCTGGATTATGGAAAAAGCAAGAGAGTTCCAGAAACCCATTTTCTTCTGCTTTATTGATTATGCGAAAGCGTTTGACGGCGTAGATAACACAGATTGTGGCAAGCTCTCCAAGAGATGGGAGTTCCATTTCACCTCATTTGTCTCCTCAGGAACCTGTATGAAGGGCAAGAGGACACAGTTAGAACTGGGCATGGTCTAACCGATTGGTTTCCGATTGAGAAAGGAGTGAGACAAGGCTGCATACTGTCGCCCTGCCTATTTAACCTATATGCTGAGTGCATTATGAGGAAGGCCGGTCTGGGCGAGTCTTCAGCTGGAGTGAAGATTTCTGGGGAACGTATGAACAACCTTAGATATGCGGATGATACCACTTTAATGACAGAAAGTGAAGTGGAACTCGAGAGTTCTGATGCGCGTACAAGAAGAGAGTGAGAAGTTTGGACTTAAACTGAACATTAAAAAGACAAAGATCATGGCGTCTTGCCCCATCAAGTCCTGGAGCATCACGGGACAAGAATGGAAGCTGTGACCGATTTTCTCTTCTTGGGCTCCAAGATTACCCCAGAAGGTGACTGCAGCCATAAAATTAGGAGACGCCTGTTTCTGGGAAAGAGAGCCATGGCTAGCCTTGACCGCCTATAAAGAGCAGAGACATTACACTGCCAACCAAGATCCGTATAACTCGTGCTATGGTCTTTCCAGTTGTGATGTATGGGTGCAAGAGTTCAACTGTGAAGAAGCCTGACCGCCGAAGAATTGACGCGTTTGAATTGTGAGAGTTCCTTAGACAACTAGAAGTTCAAATAAGTCGATATTGTCGACCATAAACCCTGACTGCTCATTGGGGGGTCAAATTCTAAAGTTAAAGCTCAGCTACTTTGGTCATCTGATGACAAGAAATTAGTCGCTGGAGAAAGCTTTGATGTTGTATAAGGTTGAGGATCACCAAAAAAGGGGTAGGCAGCGAACGCGATGGTTAGATGGCATCCTTGAGGTGCTGCAGATGAAGTTATGTGAAGTTAGGAAGATAGTCAGAGACCGGGAAGCGTGGCGTGATATCGTCCATAGGGTCACAAAGAGTCGGACACGACTGAACGACTGAACATAACTGAACGAACACAGGGCGTTGTGGACGGTAACGATCGTGAAATGGCGGCCGTAGAGGTAGGGGCGGAATATCTGAACTGCCCAAACGACAGTGAGACATTCTTGCTCTGTGACGGTGTAGTTGCGTTCCGCTGGTATTAGAGGTGGCAGTTTAGATTTCCTTATCTAAATTCTGTTCCATATCTGCGTCCTGTTTTGTTGCAATATGTCAAGAACCAAGAAGGAGTGCCTCCGCTTGACTGGGCAGTCAACATGTCCCCATGTTGTTTCAGCCACTGTCAACACATTTCTGTGTGACTGAAACAACAGGAACATTTGGTTTCCCAGTCAAGAGGAGGCACTGATTCTTGGTTCCAGACATATTGCAACAAAACAGGACATTGATATGGAACAAAGTTTAGATAAGGAAATCTAAAATGTCACACATACTAGTTCGTACAAGCCAGTTGCGTTGCGTGAGAACGCCTGGGTTAATTGCCTCTTCTAAATAGTGAAGAAGTTACTTTAGGGACCTGCAAACTTTGTCCTTAGTACCAGAGTGTCTCTTGTAACCATGCCTTTTGTATGCAATAATATTATTATGGCAAATGTAGGGAAACCAACCAAACTATTTTCATGCGTCTCTTATAACCGAGTGTCTTTTGTAACCATGTTTCTTGTAACGAGATTGTACTGTATATATCTATATAGCTATCATGCCTTGGGGACTCTCGGTGCCTAGACTAAAAGTAAACACCCCCCTTACGTACTGAATTACTGACTACGTAACAGTTGTAGTGGAGCTTGCGAGGTAGATCAACACGAATACCCGTTGTCTTCGACGAAGCCGCCGACTCGCTGGTTTACCGCCCCAAGCATCCAATATGGCTCAAAGCGCTGATGCCGGGCGAGGAGCACTTTTTGCGGCAAGCTGGCAGCGTTACCGCTAGCCGCGCACCTTTGGCGCGAAATCTGAGGAGGACGTCGACGACTGGTCAACCAATTACGAATGCGTGAGCCGGTGTAATCGTTGAGATTCATCCATGAAACTTGCGAATGTAGTCTTCTTCTAGGAAGGCACGATGCTAATTTCGTTTGAAAATAATGAGAAATCACCAGCTGGGATCGTTTCACAGAAGAATTCAGGAAGTGCTTTGGCGAAGAATCCGCAAAAAAGAAACGCGCAGAGCAAACGTCGCTGCAGCAAGCCCAGGTGCCGGGCGAGACGTGCACCACATATAGCGAGGACATTGTGAATTTATGCAAGATCGTAAACCAACGGATGTCCGTGGAAGATAAAGTGAGACACTTATTCAAATGACATGTTCCTTATTAGCAAAGATAATTTGAACTCCACTGCTGACATAATGAGGCACTGCCACACTTTAGAAAGCTTCAAGTTTTCGTCGCATCACACCTAAATTTGGGCGACTAGCCAACGTCATCACATCCACCGTGAGCCTTGGTGTAAGTGCTGCGGTGTCTAATAGGCCGCATTGTTCGACAAGAAGTGCGGAGGAGAAAAGAAAGTGCGTGCCGGGAAGAACACCAATGGGACGGTTGCGTGCTGCAAGCAGAACCCGCGTTCCTCTCCGCTTCTTGAACGTTGGCTCGAGATGTGCCATGCTTTGACGAGCACAGATAAGTTCATCACAGGCGGTTTCCGCGGACTTCTACCGCTATCGGCGGCGCCAGCATAGGATACGCTGATTGGTCTCTGCGTGTCGAATCCGGCGGCATTTGTTGGAAATGTGGCGCCATCTGCAGTCATCAGGGTTGCCTGTGCATGCACACTGACGCTCCCGGGGTACACAGTAGAGCCAAACTAACGGTCGAATATGCCGACTTAATTTCTTCCCCGAAGTGGATGGGTCGAAGAACCGCCTACACAGGCGGGGTGGTTCGTAAGAAACGCAGGCCCGACTACAATTGGCAGCCAAAAGTTTGCATCCACTTTTACTGACCTGTGGTGGTGGCGCCAGTTACCTGTGTGTTACAGCTGTGGCATGGCTGGACACATCTACCGGTACTGTCGTCGACGTGGCCTGCTGTTACAACATCATCGCTTATTGTCCAACGCATCTGATCGCCTTAATACGAAATTTTATCCACCGATGCCTACACCGACTTGCCTGCTTCCGACCGCCTGCTTCTTTCCTGCTTCCGACCGCAGCCTGTCGTCGCCAACCCAGACATCGACGCTCACAGTCTCCTCGGCGCTGTTCTTCACCTTCGGGAAATTAGAAAGCCCGGCCGATGAAGCTGAGGTTGCCGGAGTATCAACGTTACCAGTACTCTGCCTGTGTTTATGTTAAAGGGCCACTGTCCACGGAAGGCCCTTTTAAGAAAAGGAGCCCAGTGTTTCGATCAGGTACCGGAGATAGTCTGTGCAAAATTCTACAGCGACACGCGCGCCGCAAAGCATCGAAAATACAATTCAAAGCTCCCTCATGCTCTCCTTTGAGAAGACAGCTTCACCGCTTCCTGCGCTGGCCCGAAGGGCCCCGATAATGACGTACGTACCGGGAACGACGTCCATTGGTCCGTCTCGCTCACCGACTGGAGAAGAATGGGTGTCTACCGCTCGCAGCGCGCTTTTCCCTCGCCACGGCCAGACTGAATCCAGCGGCGCGCGCTCCCTCGCCCGTTTTTTTTTTCGCGCTAGCGGAGAGCCACGCCCCACCTCCCGCCAAACGCGGAGGAGGAAGGGGAATTTGTATTTCGGAGGCTAGACGACCTTGGGCAGGAGAGTGAAAAACCTTTGCGAGGGAACGAAAGGAGAGAGGCAGGATAGAATCGGGTGATTGCGGTGGCTGTAACTGCGTTATTAGTTACTCTTTTCAAAAACATTTTCCGGCCTTGCGTTCCAGGGGCGAAGTCTCACAGTCACCGGGGAAGAAAATATTTTCGACCGGAGGGTGGACAGTGGGCCTTTAAACAACAAAGTCGAAGTATTCATTGACGACATCAGCGCCATTGCATTGACACTGGAGAAATAGTTTCTGTTATGAGTTTAGGATTCAAGAATTGTTAGGACGTGAAGTTATGTTCAGCGTGAATAAAGCTGTGGTATTCTCTGGTGTTGGTGGTTAATTATTGGTGTGCTGCGCGAACATTGTGATTGACGACCAAGTGTTTCGAGCCGAATTCACAGTGTTGTCTCGTTCTGCACTTGAAGTATTTCTAGTTATAGACTTTTTGCGACGGTGTGGTGCAAAGTAGACTGCTGGAGTGGACAGATCTCACTGAATAATACGTTGATGTCAGCTCTTGTAGAAGCTTCGTCGCCAGTTTTGGGAGCGTTTTATGCATCAGAAGATACAGTTGTGCCTGCGATGTTCGAAGAATTCTTTAAAATTGCTTCATCTACAAATTTGTGCGAGGATTTCGGCGTTGGAGTGGAACCTACAACACGTACCTGTGCAAAGAAGAGTGTCTTGGTGCCTCATTGCATAGTTCCAGGAACCAGAGGCCACACCTTGATGTGGACTGTGAACGATTCAGACGAGCGAGCCCTGTTACCTCGTGGCATGAAACTAGCTTGTTTCGAGGAAAGTGAGTAGAATTCCGTGGCTGTGCTAAGTCACTGTGCTCTTCAAGCAAAACACACCATTTTATTGTCTTGAATCTAGAAAATGATAAAAACATTTTTGGGAACAAAGGAGCGTGGATTTTTGAATGACCTGCTTTCCAAGCATGTTTCCGCTTTCGAATTCGCCCGCAGGGGCAGTCCGCCATCGATTCCAACTTCTCGCATTCATCATTTGATACTGGAACCAGTCGCGCGATCCGACGGAAGCCGTACCGTGTGTTGCCGAGAGAATGTCAGCTTATTCAAGAACAAGTTCACGACCTGCTCCGATGTGGCGTGATCCAGGACTCTTCAAGCCTTTAGGTGGCTTCAGTTGTTGAAAAGAAAGAAAATGCATTGCGCTTTTGTGTGGACTATGGGTGGCTTAATGCCGTAACCAGAAAAGATGTGTATCCGCTTCTGCGTATTGACGATACAATCGACTGTCTTCACTCAGTGGCATACCTCTCTGCGGTGCTGGCAGATACTGATGAACCCCAGCGACAAAAAAAACCAACAAAACAAAGACGGCATTTGTGAGCTCTGACGGTCTTTATGAGTAAAATATAATGCCCTTAGGATTGTGCAACGCGCCTGCCACGTTTAAACAATTCATGGACACCATTCCACGCGGGCTGAAGTAGAAAATTTGTTCGCTTTATTTAGGGGAGCGCTGCGAGCGGCCGCTGAGTGCGGACACAGTTTTCATTGGCTCTGTGAATTTTCGCCACCTGCCGCGGAAATTGACCAGCTACCCACAAGATTCTTCGCCAGGGAACGAAGCAAGCTACAAGGACCACGCGGAGTGACCTGTTTCGGCAAGTGAACTTTGTTTCCCGCCGATTTTTCGGTTTCTCGTTTTCACGGACCACGTCGACCAGCTAACCCTAGAGAGCCGCCATTACTGAGCTGCCGCGGTGAATGCTGCGGCAGAGTCGCTGACGCCGACGCCGCACATCTACGGCACGGCGCGGGAAGTAGGGCAGACTCTAAGGAAATAACAAACGTGAAGATCGTTGAAGGAGAGAATATAAGCCCCGAGGATATGATACAAGGCTCATGGTTCACCGTGAGGAAGTCGAAGGCGCTACCACTCGAGATCGCGGAGGCGCAGACAGACGAAGTAAAATGCGACCCGAAGCAAACATCTACGACGAAGGAAGGCAGACGCTTAGCACGCCAATCAATAGAGACGCTGCTTACGCGTTTGCCGCCGGGCACGTACAAAATCATTCTGCAGCCGAGAGACGCGGCCGAGAGACCGCGATAGACGCGGTGAAGATGGCGGCAGGACTCGATCGCTCCAAACATAAGAACGGCGTCGTTATACCCAACCACAAGCAGAACTCGATTATGGTTGGCACCAGCCAAAAAGAGAAGATGGCAAAGTATTCAAAAAATACCGACATCCCCTGCGGGGAAAATCGCATCGACACATTTGCCTACTTAGCGTCTCCTGAAAATTGTGGGAAAGGCGTAATATATGGCATACCTCTATACAACTCCGTCGAGTACATCTTGGATATGTTGGATTGCCTCAACAATCCTCTAGTAGTTCGTGCCCCGAGGCTTGGAAAAGACTCCAAGACGGTGCTTATAATCTTCGAGCAAGCGGAGGTGCCCCGATGGATCTTGTATGGAGGCATGCCTCTGAAGTGCCAACTTTATCGCAAGAAATACGAAGTTTGTGAATCGTGCGGGAGACTTGGACACCGTTCAGATGTCTGCCTGGAACTGGACAACATAAGATGCAGGGGGTGCGGCATGGAGCACCCACCACAGGAGCATCGCTGTGAGCCAAAGTGCATGCTCTGTGGGGAAGACCATATTCTCGGAGACAAGAAGTGCAATGAAATGTATCGCACCTCGCATCACGTTAAGAAGAAGGCATGGGACAAGCTGACTCAACAGCAACAGCAGCAACATCAACAGCCGCAAGCTCAAGACCAACCCCCGACGGATCGGCGCAGCAGATCGAAGAGCAAGCAAGGCCGAGAGTTCAAGGCCTGGGACGAATCATTTCCCCGGCTAGACGGCAAGAAGACGGAACTGGTGGAATGTTCCAGCTCACGGGACCCGGCGGACGCCTGGCGGCGGAGCGGCAGCCAGGAGCAGCAGGGGGTGAGTTTCGCAGATATGGTCTCCCAGAAGGAATTGGCAAAACTAAGAGATGAAAATAGACAGCTTAGAAGCATGCTACAAAATCTTAATCGGCTAGTAGATTCCCTTCAAGGTCAAATTCAAAATCTGCAATGCAGGGGCAGTCCAAATCTGGCACAGCCGCTAATCTCAATACCAGGCTCAATACGCAGAACGCTAAAGAGGATAGCATGATCACTGACACGGCAAGCCCCCCACCTGTAAAATGAAAGTACGCGAGGATCCCTCCGAGAAAAAGTCAGTAGAAGAAAGGGTGATCCGAATTGAGGGGGCGCTAGATTCGATGGCCGCCTCCACAAAATCAAATCACCTCCCAACTCCAGACGCTTGTGGGGACAGTGCAAAAACAAGCTGAGGAGTCTCAAGTACTCCGGAACAAGCAGCTAGGCATCAACGCCTGGCAGCAGAGCATCGAACAGATCCTTGCGAGTAAACATGGCTCGCAAGGCTAAATATGAGATATGGCAGTGGAACTGTCGCGGATTCCGAAGGAAACGGCCGGTGCTGCAGCAGTTCCTCACAACGATAGAACATGCACCTCTCGCATTAGCACTTCAGGAAACCGTGGGCTCGGCTAAATTGTCGGGATACCAAGCATTCCACAGCGATAAGGGGGAGCGGGCGGCAGTGACAACTTTAGTTCAAAGAAATATGGCAGCAGTGCAACACGACCTCGCATCGCCAGAGATAGAAAATGTTTTTGTGGAGATTATCCTGGAAACCAGTGCTAGGGCCAATATCTTCCTCCTCAATATTTACAGCTCACCGAGGCAGCGCAAGGCCAGATTCAGGACTTTGCTCCGAAAAGCAGAGCAAGTCAGCGGGGAACATCAGTTAGTGATTATGGGAGATTTAAATGCAAGACACCCTGCGTGGGGATACTGTACGCCTTGCCCAAAAGGGAGGCAGTTGTGGGAGGATATACAAGACCTCGGGTGCACTATACATACAGATCCTACTTGTCCGACGCAAACTGGGAACAGCGTTAGCGTCGATACATCCCCCGACCTCACACTATCTAGGCGCACCCTCAGTCCCCAGTGCAACAACACGCACATGAACTTCGGTAGTGATCACTACATAATCGAGCTTAAACTTGGGGGTGGCCCCAGCTCCAAACGTCGTGCAAAGCCGGCGATAGTGGAATGGGAGAAATTTCGGGACAACAGGACAGGCGACAATGAAGGCAAAATTACCGACCTCGACACGTGGGTTGCACAGCTAAAGTCCGACTTCAAGGCAGCGACTAAATATCTCGATGACACTAACGCTCCGGATTTAGGGGATAGTCGTCTTCTCCGCATGCGGGAGGCAAAGGAACGAATGGAACGGAGACTTAAGGGGCAGCGGTGGAATCGTAACCTAAGGCGCAAGATAGCTCGGCATAATAAGGCCATTGATGATTACGCTTTCAAGCTATGCGAGCAAAACTGGAGGATCGGTGCGAACACATGGAGAATAATATGAGCATGCATAAGGCCTGGGGACTTTTTCGTCACCTTGTGGACCCTGAGAGCACGAAAGCTCAAGTAGGCACTAACCTCATGAAGATTAGACGCTCCTTTCCAGGAGATGACAAGAAGTTCTTTCGACTGTTACAAGATATATGTTGGCGATACAAGCAGGAGGCCCCTTCCAGATTACTTAGGGGACGCCAATGATGAGCTTGATGCCCCTATTAGCACGGCAGAAGTGAGAGCAGAGATTCTTCGGCTTAGAACCAAACACGGCGCCGGGCCCAGATGGTGTCACTAATCAAATACTTCGAAACCTAGATGACCAATCGGTAGCCGCACTAACTCAGTTTATGCAGGAGTGCTGGGAGAAAGGGGAAATACCTCAGCAGTGGAAAACGGCTGACATTATTTTCATACCCAAGCCTGGTAAACAGCTTCGGATAGACAATTTACGGCCAATATCCCTGACATGCTTGGGAAAGCTACTTGAGCATATTATCCTAACCAGGCTTACCAAATATATCGATAGACACGACCTTTTCCCGAGGGAAATGATAGGCTTCCGCTCTCATCTCTCGACTCAGGACCTCATGGTCCAGTTGGAACATGACATTATCCGGTTCAAGAGTAAAGATGCTAAGGCCATCCTTGGCCTCGACCTAAAGAAGGCATTTGATAATATCTCGCACCAGGAGTCATGGACGGCCTATCAGCATTGAATGTTGGGACAAAAACGTATAACTATATCAAAAACTTTTTGAGTGGACGTAGTGCCCCCTTTAAATTCCGTGATAGCACATCATCACGTTTCCCTCTGGGCAGTAGGGGTACTCCTCAGGGCTCGGTACTCTCGCCTCTTCTCTTCAACGTAGCAATGGCAAAATTACCAGAACAACTACGACGTTACCCTCATTTAAATTTTGGCATTTATGCTGACGACATTACACTATGGATCAGCCGGGGTAGAGATGTCGTAACTGAACACACGCTACAAGAGGCGGTGGACACGATCGTGCGGTTTGTAGCAGAACGTGAACTTACATGCTCGCCGGAAAAATCAGAACTCTTCATTTACAATCCACGGTGCCTGCGGAACGAGCGTAAAGTGGATATACAGATTTCGGTACAAGGACATCAAGTTCCCCAGGTATCGCAGATCCGTATACTAGGTCTCCTTCTCTAAGATAATGGCTACAACAGAGAAACTTACGAGGATTGAGCGGCATGTATCTCAAACAGTTAGCCTCATCCGCCGAGTTTCGAGTAAAGGCAGAGGACTAAAGGAAAAGAATCTTCTGCGCACAAGCCAGGCATTTATCATTAGTCGAATCAGCTATTTTATACCATACTTACCCCTTAAGGCAGCAGAACGACAAAAATTAGACAGCCTAATCCGCACAAGTATTAAAAGAGCCCTTGGACTCCCGCGCTGTACTTCCACCGCTAGCCTCCTGCAACTGGGCATCCATAACACATGGGATGAGATCGCGGAAGCGGTGCGCACTTCACAGGTAGAACGGCTCCGCCTAACCGCCGCAGGCAGACCCATTCTAGAAAATCTGGGCATCGACACTTGGGGAGGCGCTGAGACAAAATCTGAAATAGACATGGCTGTACGGGACAGGCTATGGATACCTCCGCTGCCAAAAACGTGCATCCCGAACACCATATGGGGCGTTGGGAAAAAACAGCTCAAATGCTCAGTAAGAAATTTAGCCGCTTGCCGCCGGAGGAGGTAGCCTTTGTAGATGCTGCCGGAGGTGCAAGCCCCTTTATGGTTGTAGCGGTAACGAATAGGTCGGGTAGACCTATTCGTTACCGCTACAACCATAAAGGGGCTAGATCTCCTGAGACAGCTGAGGAAGCGGCTGTAGCTCTAGCCTGCGCCCAGACAAAGGCGCGTTTCGTGATCTGTGACAGCAAAACTGCCATACGAAATTACAGTCGTGGGTTGATTGCTCCCCAGGCAATTCGAATATTACAGCAATCACCAATCTCGCGAACTATACAGCTGATTTGGACTCCAGCGCACACTGGCGTTCCCGGCAACGAATCCGCCCATGCCATGGCTCGAGGACTCTACCACCGAGCCGACGGCAGAGAGTGGGGGCTTGGAGCGGGGAGCATATTCCTAGTGAAAAACACCATATGAGTCACAATAATCTCATACAGATTTCTCATACTAAACTCATACAAATCTCATTAATCCTCACATACTTCTCATATGATGAATGAGATTATATGAGATTTGTATGAGATTAGTATGAGTTTAGTATGAGAATTTGTATGAGGTTATTGTGGACTCATAGGGTTTTTTCACTAGGGATAGAGTGTGCCAAATCTTACACAGAAATTCTGCAGCAATATAGACTCAGTAGACGGGTGGCTGCTGCGCCAGCCCCTACCTTAAATTGCAGGCAGGCCGTCGCCTGGCGTCGCCTGCAGGCTGGGACATTCCCACACCCGCTTCTGGTGAGCCATATGCTCCCAGGAGAAAGATCAGAATTCTGTGCAATCTGTGACTCGAGAGGGACCCTCGAACACATCCTCTGGGACTGCCCCTTTTCTCCCGGGAGGGGTGTAAATCTGACGCCGCAACTCTGGGAGACCATGCAGCGCTGCTCGGACCCTGGGCTCCAGCTAGCCGCCATCCAGCTGGCCTGGGACGCCGCCGGCCAACAATGTCTGCCAGCCTGCATCTGAGGCGGGGCGCCCGCCATCCATCCCAAGCGACCGAGGGCCGGAGCCTCTTCATCTGCTGGAATAAATAAAAAGTTCTGCTCTCTCTCTCGCTTTATTTAGATGACGTTCTGATTTTCGGCAAGACCTTTCAGGAGCAAAGGAGCTGTCTCGCCATCGTTCTTGACTGCATTGAGAGAGCAGGCGTCGTCCTCAACTCGAAGTTCCGCTTTGGCGAACGCCCGACAACTGTCCTTGGTCACTTGTTGATAGGATGATGTTCGGTCGAATCCTCAGAAGATTGAGGCTGTAACCAACTTTACAGTTCCGAAATCAGTGAAGGAGATTAGAAGGTTTTTAGAACTATGATCCTACTTTCGGCGTTTTGTGCCCATATCCACTGACAACCTGTACCCTCTTGTGTGTCTTTTGCACAAAGATGCCCAGTTCATTTGGATTGCTGGCTATGATTTTACATTTCGCCATCTCATTTTGTTTCTAACATCGCGACCTATTCTACACCACTTGTTCCCATCTGCCCCAGTAGAAGTTCACACTGCCACTAGCGGCTTGGCGATGAGGCTGCGCTCATCCAGCGCCGTGGCCGCGATCAACATGTGATAGCTTATGCTAGTCGTTCCTTGAGTAAGTCGGAAACAAACGACAGCTTTACTGAGCCAGAGTGCCTCACAGCCGTTGTTGTGGTGCAACGATTTCGTTGCTACCTCTATGAAAATGCTTTTACAGTCGTCACAGAGCATAATTCGCCTTGCTGCCTTGTAAATCTGCATGACCCTTGCGGTTGACTTACCAGATGGGCTTCGCGTTTGCAAGAGTTTAACTTCACTGTAGCGTACAAAAGCGACCGTCAACACGCCGATGCTGATTGTCTCTTACACTTGCCGCTTTCGCCAACTGGCAGTGACAGTGACAATTCTGATGACTATCTGGCGCATATTTCAGCAATGTTTCCTGTTCCTAATTCTTCCAGACAGAACAACTCAACATTCAGACTTTGACGCCGCTCTTCGCGGCAGCTCGTGCTTAAAGAGATGTGCGTTTCTGCGTTCGTAACGGCCTACTTTACAAGAAGAATTTCAACTCCGAAGGCGCGCGCTTCCTTCTCGACGTGCCGGCAAATCTCCGCCTTCCTGTTCTCGAGATTGTGCACGACGATGCCACGTCTGGCGACTGGGGTGTCGCCCCGACCTATCAGCGCACGCAGGAACAATTTTTCTGGCAAAAATGCCTCAAACCATTCAGCGCCATGTAGCCAGTTGTGTTAAGTGACAGCACTATAAGCTCCCTACTTCCCGTCCATCAGGACCGCTGCACCCTATTGCACCTCCGACCACACCCTTTGAGCGGGCGGGCATTCATGTCTTGGGTCTTTTCCGCGGTCTTCGAGCAGTAACCGGTGGATAGTTTTATGTGTTGACCATCTCACTCAATATTCAGAAACAGCCGCCATACCAACCGCCACTGTTTCTGAAGTATCCCTGTTTATTCTGCGATTTCTCGTTATGCGACATGGCCCTCCTCGAATTCTCATCAGTGAATGTGGGTGCCAATTTTCAGCTGAAAGGGGCTCTAAAATGCTAGCGATAGAGATGCTTAGTATGTGAAAGAATTTCGATATAAGATAACCTTCCCGCAAGATTTTTTGCAATGCGGCATTTCCAAGCCGAGTTATTTGCAATCAAAATTTGAATATCTGCGCCTTCCTGACTTTCCTCCTACTTTTAACTTTTTAGCACGTGCAAAGGCTAGCCCTCGTACACGGGCTTTGCCCACTAACACATCACAAGGGACGGATTTGAGCTCTTTTGTGGTTAGCGCCGCACGCCGCAACTTCCGTTCTGGCGCGCGTGCTTGCCGATGGGCCACCGGGGGCAGTCGTCTGCTTCATCGTCGTCTATGGCACACATAGCACTTCGGCGCAAATACGAAGTTTTGTTTACATGCTATAGAACCCTGGCGTAGACCTCATCCGCGATTTTGTGTTACGTCTTGTGCGCGACGCATGCAGGAACGCTCTGGGCTGGACTGCCCACTCTCTGAGTTCGCGAATTCAGTTGTCGAAGCATGAAATTGTTATTACATGAGCGAGAAGTTGCCACATTGTGCAGTCCCTGGCTGTGAATGTATTGCTAGTGACGATGGGACAAGCATTCCGCATAAAGTGCCATAAGAGGCCTACCTCCGGAAACAGTGGCTACAGCTCATCGGACAGCCAGCATCATTGAAGAAAGCATTTATATACGTTTGTGGATGGCATTTCTATCCCGATGCGTATAATTTTAACACGGATGTGCGTCTCCGTTTGGGCATACTAATAAGACTGCGCCTGCGTGAAGGAGTGCTACCAACGCTGCTTCTTCCAACCCTGCCGGTAAGTGCAGATTGAAAAGATTGTGATAATATTAGCTTTAGACGCGGTATCGCAGTAAAGTGTGGAATTTTTTTTTAACTCAAGCGATCTTGCTCGTCGTTTTGTCGTGCATAAGCCTAATTTTTCATGATCACATTGAGTTATACTGCTCAAAATTAACCAGTGGTGAGCTTCTGATGGTATTTCGATATTTTTATAGTTACCCTGTAATATAGTCGACGCCACGCATCAATGCACCCCTATAAGTAGGTTAAACTATGGTACTCAGTGTTCAGCGCCAGTCTCTTGAACAGCCTGTATTTACGGAGGTTGAGTCCCATCTCAGCACTCATTCACTGAAGTCGCTGCCGAGCTCGGGGTTGATAATAACCGAGCCGCAGAGAGGGTATGAGATGTCAGTGAAAGAAAAGAAATTCAGAATCGAGATCGTATAGAGCGGTCTTCAGGGCGTTACGGAGAGAATCTTTCTCGTGCACCTCGCTCGAACCTTGAAGCCTTAGTGATAACGATCGATACTAAGGGAAAAAAAAGGAAAGGGTTGAGGATGAAGGGACTGTGTTGTTGTGCGCAGTGGTGTAGTTTGTCAGGCTGCGGTTCGGCGTCCCGTGGCAGCGGAAAAGAGGAGAACGCGCGCGCCGACAGGAAGTAAACAAACTCTGTTCGGTGCCCGATTATGATCACCGCATAGCTCCTGTGGTGTACTTTTTTCTTTGCGCCGTGAGTGTTTGTACAGAGCCCACTCTGAAATGTGACGCGGATGGAGCCGCGTCCAAATTCACGACCTAGGCGGCCAGGAAAGAAACACGTGAAACTAGAGATGGGCGGCTGATAAAAGGAGGATGAAGGGGAAGAAAGAAGGGACACTGTCAGGAAAGAAGAAATAAAAACAGAAATAAAATGTGACAAGGGGCTTTACCCATTCATTGGGAGGAGGGGGGGGGGGCGAATGAAACGTTATCACTGGCGTGAACTCGGTTTTGCCCCTTAATCCCTAAGCGATTGGCTGCCAATCGGAAGAATAAGTTGGTTGACGGTTGTTAGAAATAGCTAGATACGAGTGACATCGTTCGGTGCAACGCTATAAGTGGCTCAAAAATGCACATTTATTTTTGTCCCAGCTTTTCCAGGAACAGCAGGTGCAGATCCTCAGCCATCTCGATGGAATGGAAGTGGACCTCGCCGGAGAAAGGTGTTGCGACTCCCCCGGCTACAGAGCTATCAAGTACTGCTTGTACAGCATTGTTGTAACTTAGACTGGTCATATCCTACGATGCGAACAGATAAGAATAGGAGTAGTAAGGCAATGCTGCGATACGAGAATTGGCAAGCTGCAATTCATATTAACTGTGTGCAGTCAGCTGCAGTTCCAAATAGCACGAGCATGGGGAAGGAAGGCATGGCCTCAGCTCAAGGAGTCTCAGTGCAGTCTTTAACAACATATGACTATTTCTGCATATTATTAAGAGAAATTATTATTTTCAACCTCACCGAGAGTGAGGGCCCTTGGCAAGTGCTGCTTGCCTGTGTATACATAAAAATCAAATTTGTGAATGTACAATAAAAAAAATAATTACAAATGTTTCATTGTTGCAACCATTGGGGAAGAGAAACATTTGCTGACATATATTAAATGTAACGGGTTTTTAATTTACTCTAACTACCGAACGCTACCTAGCCATGCGGACATATTGCAAGAACAGCAAACCGCACATACAGTACTACTTTGATGCGTGGCACATTACTAAAGATGCGTGCAGTAGCTTGCTTTAATAATTAGTGCAAACTTATGGTCATAACACTATTCTGCATTGGACGTAAGAAGCTGAAAGCTGCAAGCAGGTCGAAGAGCTGTGAAGCAATAAAACTATGGATCTAGACAATCAAAAGTCATGTTTACTACGTTGGTGCCCTGAGCCAGGGTGTTGGCCACGTGATCATCAGCGTGTGGTGCAGCCAGTTGAACCAGATATGCGATAAGAATGATGGCCATGATGGACCATACAGCAAATGTCTGCATGAGCTCCTTGCAAACAAGAAATGGATGAGCAGAGCTAATCTGTTTTGTATAGGTTTTTTTTGCAAAGTTCACAATTTGATGTTATTTGGCAGGTACACGGCTCACACTTGTAAAATTTGTCAACCAGTGATAAATATAAGAGATAGGTAATGCAAATAGAACTTCACGGAAAAACGTTTGCACATCCGCACATAACAGTAAATTCAAAATAGTAGTACAAGACCGAGGTCTTTATATGAACGTGATGCTAAAACTGTTTTCAGCTGCAATGGACTAGAATATGTACGCACCAACACTGCGAACTCCTCAGCCACACACACACACACACACACACACACACACACACACACACACACACACACACACACACACACACACACACACACACACACACACACACACACACACACACACACACACACACACACACACACACACACACACACACACACACACACACACACACACACACACACACACACACACACACACACACACACACACACACACACACACACACACACGCACGCGCACGCGCACGCACACGCACACGCACACGCACACGCACACACACACACACACACACACACACACACACACACACACACACACACACACACACACACACACATCGAAACGAAGAGGCGTCCGTGTGCTGTGCGATGTCAGTGCACGTTAAAGAACCCCAGGGGGTCGAAATTTCCGTAGTCCACCACTACGGCGTCTCTCATAGCCTGAGTCGCTTTGGGACGGTAAACCCCACAAACCAAACCAAATCATAAAGTAGACTGACACACGCCTAAAAACATAACAAGGTTTTACTGATGTTTTGACTGGGGACCAGTCTTCATCAGAGTGGCATTTTACAGATCAGGATCAGTTTTACAGCGTTTTGAGGGAGGCAGCTGCAGTGCGCCTGAGTTAGACACCAAAGGAAAAATAAAAAATAATAATTATAAAAATAAAAAAAAAACAGACAAAAGATTCAAAAAAGCACATGGCCCGGGATGACTCACGGTTCGGAAAGATGTTCAGTTGTCACAGTAACCCGTACACGTGTACATAAGATAAGATTCCTAAACACATATGTACATACACACACATACCCAAACCCAGAGACCAGACAGTCAAGCATGAGTCAGGCAGACACCAAGACTATGACTGGAAGCCTGCCCATCGCCCTTTCTCCACGAACGTGCGCTGTGCACAATAGCCGCGCCTCCAGCAGGAGTCAATGGTCACAAATATATGTGGTGGTCACAGTAAGCTATTCATATACACGGTGGCACGATAAAAGACTCGGAAGCCACACAAACACAGAGATCATCCAGCCAAGCATGAGTTCCACAAGGGACAAAAATTCTTGACAAAAGATGAAGAGCCCAAAAAAAGCAATATGGTAAGGTCTGCACGGAACGCAGTGCGTAGGCCAAGTAACCCTACCCTTCAGGAAGAGTGGCTCCCCCACATCGTGGAACGAGTGCGCATTATCAGACCAGAGTGGCGGAAAAGCCCACTGCGGACTCCAGTCCACACCCATCCCGCCAAATGCAGACGTGCCAACCTAGAAGATGGCCTCCACACTGCCTCCACCGCCCCTACTTTCGAACAAGAAGTTCCCTCCACTGGGACCTTCAGCTTCGCTGCAACCAGGGCCCACTCCTCGTCGTTACCACCTCAGAAATAGGGATCCACAAGAGTGTTCCAACGGCAACCAGGACTGACTCGCTGGCATCATTGATACTTATTCCGGTAAAAGTAATTCTGTTTTATCTAGAGTCTTTCTGTATGCTAGAAAATTATCCGACAAGCGCATCTGTCATGAAATGCATGCTTGTGCCTCAAGCCACTATTTGAATTCTTCTGTGATACCTAAGGGCCTAACAATAGATCTGAAACCCGCCACACCGAAATTGTCACCTGAACACTGGAATGAATGGGACGCGATACTTCATAGCGCATCTTTAAAACCTATTCGCATAACTATTGACAATAACCAGTGCAGAGCTAAGATCCTACTTCACGCAGAAAATAATTTAATCCTCAAACTTAGCCCAGATGAATCTGATTCTCTGACCAGATATCAATTAGAGAAGAAAACTGCGTTATTTGAACTAAAAACAAAAAGGTTTTTACGTGATGGGGTCGCAGTCGCTACTCTTTTGGAGTTCACATCAATCGCACTTCCCTTATCTCTCTCTGCAACACAGTATCAATGCTCCAATAATCCGATAGTAAATATTTCTAGTGCCGCACTTAGCAATACAGAGGTGGGTGCCCTTCTAGGGGCCTTAGTATCTGCCCAACAAGAGGAGTATACAAGAGGAGGAACAAGAGGAGGAGAAGATTTACATAAATTTGCGCGCAACGTGAGATTGCGGGAGTATTTCCATGACCACCCCCAAAGGGACGAAAATTCCTCCACCTTGCCTAGCAACACAGGTTGGACCCCATTCCCCCAACGTGACAAGCACCTTGACATGTGCATTAAAGCAGTAAAACATGACGTACTGGAGGCATATAAACGTGAAAAAACCTTCCGCCATAACCTCTCCCTTAGCGAAAGAAAGGCTCTGGAGGGTCTGTATAGGCGCCATGACATAATAATTAAACCAGCTGATAAAGGTGGTGCTACTGTCATCATGAATCGGGCCAGTTATGAAGCCGAAGACGAAAGACAACTATCGGACAGCACGTTCTACAAACGCGTTAACGACGACCCGACTGAATATTTCAAGGAAACAATCAAGAAAACCCTCGACGGACGTCAGAACGACAAAAATATCGATGAGCGCACGGCCCGCTCCCTTCTCCCGCTTGATCCTGTCACAGGAAAGTTTTATTTGCTACTTAAAATCCATAAGAAAGGAAACCCAGGACGCCCAATTGTTTTCGGCATAGGCACCGCCACGGAAAACCTCTCCCAGTATGTCGATAGCATTATAAGCAAAATTCCGCATACATTTCCGTCGTATATTAAGGACACTACCCACTTCCTCTCTGACATTTCACGTCTGCTTATATCCAATAATTCCTTCCTTGTAACCCTGGATGTTGCGTCACTCTACACAAATAAACCGCACTTTGACGGAATCCAAGCTATACTCCAGGCCTTCAACCAGTCCCAACAAGGCAAATTAATTGACAACAGCTCACTAAAATTTTTACTCACCCTGATTCTTCAAATGAACAATTTCGAATTTAACGGCGCTCACTACATACAAATTAGTGGCACATCCATGGGTACAAGAATTGGGCCTAATTATGCTAATATTTTCATGGGTATCTTAGAAGAGGATTTTCTTGCTAAAACTACTAACAAACCGCTCTACTATAAACGTTTCATCCACGATATTTTCTTAATTTGGCCCTACAATGAAACATCTCTCCTAAAATTCATTCAGGCCTTCAACGACGCTCATCCTTCAATCAAATTTTCGCACCATTATTCGCGCTCCGCGGCGAATTTCCTTGATGCTACGGTCACGGTCTCTCAAAATAGGCTCGTTACCAAGCTCTACCGGAAGCCCACGGATTCCCAGCAGTATTTACACTTTTGGAGCAGCCACACGAGACACTGTAAGACTGCGGTCCCCTACAGCCAGGCACACCGTTTTAGGCGCGTCTGTTCAAGAAAAGATAACTTTACATCGAACTGCGCAAAACTCAAAGACGCACTGTTGTGTCAAAAATGCCCTACAAAAATAATTGACAATGTAACAGATAGAGCAGCCAAACTCAACCGCGAAGAGATTCTTCGTGGCTCTAATGGAGCTGCCCAGAAATCTAACTGCACGAACCTTGTCCTAACACATTCTGTTTGTGTTCCCAATGTCTCGCACATTCTAGCCAAACACTATAATATACTCGAGCGAAATGAACGCTGCAAATCTGTTTTTGCAGAGCCACCACGGGTGGTGTACCGACGAAACAGAAATCTTAGGGACAATTTAACATCTTCAAAAATCAGCATTCCTAAGGCAGCGGGCTGTTTGCTTTTCAATAAGCCTCGTTGTCAGGTCTGCGCACAAATGAGCACATCAACCACCGCTGTTAGCACAGCCTCCGACTATTCAATAAAAATAAAGGGTAACTTCAACTGCGACAGCTTAAATGTGCTATATCTCTTTGAGTGTTCAACATGTCAGCAGCAGTATATCGGGGAAACAGAGACACGCGCCAGAATAAGATTTAGTAATCATCGCGCACACGCCAAGTCACTCCCTAATCTCGCCTTATCGACGCATGTTAATATTCCCGGTCACAAATTTAATAATTTGAAGGTAACAATCATGGAATCAAACATCTGCACACACCATGACAGGGAAATGCGAGAGTCGTATCTTATCAATAAATTCAGTCAGCTTCGTCGGCAGTTATTGAGAGCCCTGGAAAACTCACATATCTACCAACAGTATAAGATTACTATTTGAAATGAAATCGCACCCGTAAATTACCAGAATGTTTCACTTTTCTATTTTTATTCATTCCTAATTCCTAACTAGGGTTGTGTTCGTTGGTATCATTTCTCAGCATTACTGCTCTTTTCTCTTTGGAATTTGGTATCGGGAATGTCAATTTTTCTTTTTTTTTCCCCTGTGCAACTCATGACTGACTGGTTGGTCTCTATGCTTGTGCGTTTCGAGGTCTTATTTTGTGCCCCCCTGTACAGCTCACCGTGAAGAATTAACATACTTGTCAACAGTGACTCATCCTCGAGGCGCATCTAATGTGCACAGCGCAAGTTGGGGAACACGGAGCCCACACTTCCGTATTTCCTGGTGTCTGTCTGTCGGGTTTGTCCTGCTGTGGTGCTTTTCTAAAGGGTAGGGTTTGTTGGCTTAGGCACTGCGTTCCGCACAGACCTTACAATATTGCTTTTTTTGGGCTCTTTATCTTTTGTCAAGAATTTTTGTCCCTTGTGGAACTCATGCTTGGCTGGATGATCTCTGTGTTTGTGTGCTTTCCGGAGTCTTCTGTTGTGCCACTGTGTATATGACCAGCTTACCGTGACCAGTGCACATATTTGTGAACAGTGACTTCTACTGGAGGCGCGGCTGTTGTGCGCAGCGCACGTTCGTGGAGAACGGGCGGTGGGCAGGATTCCAGTCCTAGTCTCGGTGTCTGCCTAAGTAATGCTTGACTGTCTGGTCCCTGGGTTTGGGTATGTGTTATTTGTACATATCCATTCAGAAATCTTACCTTAAGCCCACATGTACGGGTTACTGTAACAACTGAACATCTTTCCGAACCATGAGTCTTCCCGTGCCATGTGCTTTTTGAAATCTTTTGTTTGTTTTTAACTCAGGCGCACTGTAGCTGCCTCCCTCAAAACGCTCTAAAACAGATCGTGATCTGTAAAATGCCACTCTGATGAAGACGGGTCCCCAGTCGAAATGGCAGTAAAACATTGTTTTGTTTTTAAGCGTGTGTCAGTCTACTTTATAATATTATAACTTCTGGTTCATAGTGCTTTCTCTTGAAGTGCTATATGTATGTATATATATATATATATATATTGGGAGCGAGCCTTCCAAGGGTCTTAGTTCACGCGTACATACCATCGTCATCATCCTGCGGCGCCACCGGTGGTACGCGCCTCTCGGTTGTCCATCGGAATAAACGCCAGACACGGCATCCCTTGCCTTGCCGTCTCGACCTTGCCTTCTATATTTCCATACATTTAACACATGTGCTTTCAAGAAGCCGAAATTTTATTCTGAAGAACTCCTGGTTTTTGAAGGACATTCGAAACTGTCTCCCAAAGCCCAAACATCTTCCCTTGAATCTTTTCACAACTTGGTCACCAGTTTTTTTTATTCAAATACCCAAAAGGCCTTTTTACGGGCATTATACATAGGGGGTTACATAGTTGAATACAAGACAATATGTTCTACATTTTCAATACAATACCAACTCACGCAGATATAAATGGACAAAATAACACAGAATGTGGTTATTAGTAATAACAGAAATGTTAAATTGACCTTGTGCAGAATGCGGCCTATCCACTAACAATTTGTTTTCCAGAACTTCTTCAGCTTCTGTATGAAAGCATCATACTTTATTGTGGAAACAATATCTTGAGGCAATTTGTTCAAGTAGTGGATGGCAAGAAATAATGGGGAGTGACTAAGGAGATGCATACGTGAAAACGTGGGTTCAATTTTGAAGTTATGATCTAAGCGCGGAAATATCCGGTGGTAGTGTCTGATATAACATGTAGCGAACGATGAGAGAGTATGATAGAGCCCGTGAAAAAAAGATTATAGTGATACGAGTCTTCGCTTTTCAAGTGATAAGTTTAGCGGTGCTTTGATGGCGGCTATGGTGCCATGGAGAGAGTAGGTTTTCGTTATAAATCTGGCTGCTTTATTATCAACCGACTCCAATTTGTTGATTAGGTACATTTGGCGCGGATTCCAATGTAAAGAGGCGGATTCTATTTCGAGCGGACGAGGGCCGTGTATGCCAAACGTTTGGTAGCAGGATTAGCTGGTGCAAGTGACACCTGACGAAGCCAAGTGCTTTGGATGATTTGCTTACAATTGCATCCATGTGGTTGTCCCATGTTAGATGAGAGGAAAGGTAAACCCCTAGGTATTTCAGTGTATACATATTCTCAATGGGAGTACTATTCATGCAGTAAAAGTGGTTATGAGGCCTAAGCTTAGTGGTAAATATCACTGTCTTTGTTTTAGAGACGTTGATCTGCATTTGCCACTGTTCACACCAAACGGTGATTCTATCGAGGTCAATCTGTAAAGAGTTAGTATCGGCAGGGCTGGTAATCTATCTGTAGATAACACAATCGTCAGAAAATAACCTTGTAGTGGAAGCAATGGTGTCACTTATGCCATTATGTAGATCTGGAATAGAATCGGTCCGAGTACTGAGCCTTGTGGAACGACAGATTTTACTGAGGTTGAGGAAGAACAGCACCCATTTACATGAACATATTGATAATGGTTGGTAAGAAAGTTAGTAATCCAAGTAATAATCTGGCTGTTTATGCCAATACTATTTAGTTTTAGTAATAAACGATTATGGGGCATCTTATCAAATGCTTTCGCGAAGTCAATAAATATAGCGTCAGTGCTTAATTTAGCATGGACGGAATGATGCAGGTCAGTTAATAATTCAAACAACTGAGTCTCACAGGAACGACCATGATGGAATCCATGCTGATTGGGGGAAAAAGTTGTGTCCTCCTTGATGTGCTCTAGCAGTTTGCAAGGTATACTGGTTAATGAGATGGGTCTGTAATTTGTTACCTTTGTTACAAGCTTCCAATCACCATCCGAGGCACTAAGTTTCGCTTTAGAGTACAATCGCTTTTTTTTGTTGATGCATCGCTTTACATGTGTAGTGAACCATGAGCTGTGCGATGACGATCTGAATGTTATTTTAGGAACATATTCTTCTTTTATTTCAATTACAGTATTCTCAACTATACTCCAATTTTTTGTGCTATCACGACGGAAAATTGCGCTCAAGAATTCTTCAGAAAATGATAAAAGTTTTCCGATGATGCAGTCAACATTTGCTAGCGTGTAATAGTATAAGACCTTGTTTTGTAGTTCAGGCTTTTTCATTTCTAAGGCGTACTCACACTGCAAAACATTGTGGTCGCTAATGCACTCCAACACATTTACATGCACATGTTCTGAACCGGTGGCTACAATCTGGGCTTGAAAACAATTTTTGATAGCAGTTATGACACCGCCACCTTAAGAAGGTGACCTATCTTTTCTAAATATAGTGAAACAGTTCGAAAGCGAGAGTTCGTTGTTCGTAACATCAGGCGATAACCAAGTTTCCGTACCAAGAATAATATCGCCATCACAGCATTGAGTAACAGCACACAGCTTATCTTGTTTCTTTAAAAGGCTCCGAAAATTCGACACGATTATGGACAGTTTCCTGTTGGGGACATCGTTTGTGCGTCATTCGGTGCTGTCTGCCTCACGCCTTTCTAGTAGAATAACTTGCTCTTGTAAGCTGTCATATATATAAAGCTTCTTTCTGAACACAACCTTGTCAAATAGCAGCTCTTATTTTTCGTTAGGTTCGCGTTTTGCTCGCTCAAAATCCCGGAGCTTCTTTCTTGCGAACTGAATTCAGGTTAAAAATCGTCTTCAATGTATAGGGCGTCTCTAGGTCTTCAAGTTTGTGGGCGTTCCTCAGGATATTAGACTTGTCTTCAAAGTCCAAGAACTTTACATATTGGACGGGCTCGTTCGATTTCACCTGGCTGGATGCCAAAGTTTTCTGATATAAATTCATTGATAACATTTTCTGTATCTTTCCCTTCCTCTGGAGACTCTTCTTCAATAACTTAAAAAACGAGGTTGTTTATGCTCATTCTGTTATTCATATTGTCAAGGACCAGGTTTACTTTGACTCCAGGGTTTTTAGCTGAGCGTGAGATTCACTTAGTGTTGTGTTCACACTGTTAACGTCCTCACGCAGGTTGTCGACTACATTAAAGCGATTCTCAAGAGTGGACAGCCGTCGTTTCATCTCTGTGATGTCTGTGTGACTGTCTTTCAGTTTGATAGAAGTTTCTTTCTGGAATTTTTCACTTGACAAGACTAGTTCTTTCACAAGCGATAAGACTTGATCTAGTTTGTCCGGGGCTGGGTTTGTTTCTACATCGCCAGCGCAAACCAGCAAGTGCGCGACACAAAATAAGGCTACAAGCAGACGTCCTCCTGGCTTCCACAAGTGAGCCAGGCCCTGTGACTGCAGCCATACAGTTGGCTGCGAGCGGGACCGCCTATTATGCGCTAAAAACAGCCTATGCAGGCACGATGCGAACAGACGTCGATACCCATAATAAGTCAGTAATACTGTGAGCCTTCTGTGGACCTTCTTTCATTTGTACATGCCATGATCTTCTTCTTTCATTTGTAGATACCATCATCATCGTCCCGCGGCGCCGGCTCCGACGCGCGCCTGGGTTCGTGATCGGATTAAAGCGCTAGACAAGGCTTGGCTGTCCTTGCCGTCACGACCTCGCCGTCTCGACCTAGCCTTCTTTTACAAGTGGTGGAGGCGAAATTTGATCCCCTTGCTGCCTTGGGCCCTGCCTCTCGCTGGAGCTACGTTCCGGTCGCCGTTTGGCAAATGCCACCATCGCTATGTCTACCGACAGTACCCACTAACAAGCCGGACCCTCTACCTCGGCTGCACCACCCCCTCCGACTGTGCCCACACGACAGCGCGACCCGCCGCTGTTCGCTGGTCGTCGCGATGAAGACATCGATGACTGGCTTGACACCTACGAACGCTGCAGTGCCTACAACCGGTGGGACGATGCTCTGAAATTTCTCAACATCTCGTTCTACCTTATTGAGGTCGCCAGGACTTGATTCATCAACCGCGAGCCCCACACAACTAACTGGACCACCTTCAAAGAGCAGTTCCGACAGTACTTCGCCAACCCGGCAGTTCGGACTGAGATCGCGAAGACCAAGCTCGCTTCACGCCGTCAAGGTCCTGGTGAGTCATATGCGTCTTACATAGAGGCCATACTTGCACTCTGCCGGCGTATTAGTCCCACCATGGCGGAACATGAACCAGTACACCACGTCTTGAAAGGAATCAATTCTACGGCGCATAACATCCTAGTTGCTCAGAATCCTTCAACTATTGATTCCATTATTACGACCTGCCAACGCATCGACCAGCTGCAGTCCTCCAGATTGCAGCCCGCCAACGCTACTGGCCCGACCTATGCTGATCTCGACCTGCGGGCACTTATTCGAGCCATCATCCGCGAGGAGCTCCAGGCGCTCAAGCCTGTCTGTCGACACGGGTGCGAACACTCTTCCGCAACATCTAATGACGCAGGTCTTCGCAGCATCATCAAAGGAGAGCTGGCAACAATCACCGAACCTATAACATCTGGCCCTCCGGCACCCCGCTCAGTACCGACTTACGCGCACGTCGCAGCATCACCCCCTCCTTTAGTTCCCCCGCCTCGACCGGCACCAAACTACAATCACGTCAATGCAATAACGACGGCTCAACCTGCACCACCCTATTACGCACCTTGGCGCCCCTCCCGACCAATTTGCTATTACTGTGGCATTAGAGGACATATATCTCGCGTCTGTCGTCGCCCCCTCCAGAACGAGCGCCGTGGTTACGATACCTTTGAAAGTGACATCCCTCCAACGTCATATTATCAATGCCGGTTTACTCCAAGCTCACCTCGAAGGTCATCCCCACCTCCAGAATCCTCGTCTGAGCCTAGTGGAACCCATGCATCCCGACGTCGGTCCCTATCCCCATACCGCCGCTCAGTTTCCCCTCTCAGACCCGCAACAACTATCCCTGTCCGCCATCCGGAAAACTAAGCGTTGCAGTTTCCGGAGGTCAAACTGCACTCTGCGAACTTACCAAAAGTCCTCCAGATCGCCCGTATAATGTGATTTCTGTTTTCGCTGAAGGATTACCGGTCGAAGCATTGATTGATACAGGAGCTGCAATTTCTGTCATTCACGCTGATTTGTGCTACCGTTTGCGAAAAGTGACGACGCCATATGATGGGCCTGAACACCGTGGAGCCAATGACGTCCCTTTGCGCCCTTTAGCAAAGTGCACCGTACGAATTGTTATTGACGGCGTCCGCCATCATGTGCAGTTTGCTGTGCTCTCACCATGTGCGCATCTGATGATTTTAGGATGGGATTTTTTGTCAACCGCTTCGGCGTTAATTTCTTGTGGCGACCGTGTTATCCATATGACAGACAGCGATTTTTCATCTGAAGTTTCTGAACGACATCATCCCCTAGTTGCCGCCGCTGATACTGTTTTGCCTCCTCAGAGCGAAAAACTGCTTACCGTTGTTTCTGACCACATCACTGACGGGGACGTACTCATCGCACCATCTCATCGTCATCTTGCACGCGGTATCGCCTTCCCGTCAAGCCTTGTGAGGTTCTGCAACGGCTCAGCGACAGTAGCGGCCACTAACACTTCACGTGAATCCCTCGTGCTCCCAAAAGGAACTTCTCTCCCCTGCATTGTGGATGTTCAACCTTTGTCCTTGATGGTGCTCACCGCCCCTCTGCCTCAGCGCCGTGTTTCGCCAGACGTCTCTCTTTCTGTTCTCACAAAGACTATTAATCCTAACCTCACGCCGAACCAACGCCAAGAACTGCTGACATTGCTTCGACACCACCAAGCCATTTTTGATGCCACTTCTCCACCACTGGGACGGACTAGTGTTGCGCACCATCGCATCATTACTGAAGGTAACTCTATCGTTCGCCGACGGCCTTATCGGGTTTCCCTCTCTGAACGAAAAGTAATTGAAGAAAATGTAAATGACATGCTCCATCGCAATATTATTCGTCCCTCGACAAGCCCATGGTCCTCCCCAGTAGTGTTAGTTAAAAAAAAGGACGGCTCGGTGCGCTTTTGTGTTGATTACCGGGCACTCAACAAAATTACCCGCGAAGATGTATACCCAATGCCAAGAATTGATGACGCCCTTGACTCTCTCCAAGGCGCCGAATATTTCTCGACTTTGGACCTCCGCTCAGGTTATTGGCAAATACCTATGCACGAGGACGATAAAGAAAAAAACCGCTTTCTCAACTCCCGATGGCCTTTACGAATTTAATGTTATGCCTTTCGGACTTTGTAACGCACCAGCGACATTTGAAAGAATGATCGATACTGTGCTTCGTGGCCTAAAATGGAGAACCTGTTTATGTTACTTGGATGACATTGTCATCTTTCCCTCAACTTTTAACGACCATCTCACGCGCCTGAATGAGGTCCTCACGTGTCTCGCTTCAGCGGGCCTTCAGCTCAACACCAAGAAGTGCCACTTTGCACAGAAGGAAATTAAAATATTGGGACATCTAGTCAGCCATGACGGCATTCGTCCAGACCCTGAAAAAATAATCGCGGTCTTGAACTTTGCTCGTCCACAACGGATTACAGAATTGCGCAGTTTTCTCGGCCTGGCGTCTTATTTCCGGCGTTTTATAAGGCATTTTGCAAGTATTGCTGCTCCACTTCATGAACTACTTAAAGCACGCAGCACTTTCGTGTGGACTGAACAGTGCGAAGCCGCTTTTAATAATCTGAAGCACGCCCTCACATCAGACCCTGTTCTTGGCCACTTCAGTGACAGCGCTCCAACCATCCTGCACACTGATGCTAGTGGCCTCGGTCTTGGAGCTGCACTACTGCAGCGCGATGCAACTTCGCGTGAGAAAGTGATTGCCTTCACCAGTCGGACTATGACTCCAGCTGAGAAAAACTACACTATTACTGAGCAGGAGTGCCTTGCCGTCGTCTGAGCTGTCCAAAAATTTCGCCCTTACGTATATGGTCGGCATTTCACAGTTGTGACCGATCACCATGCTCTTTGCTGGTTGTCTTCGCTCAAAAATTTGACAGGCCGACTTGGCCGTTGGATTCTACGCCTGCAAGAATACAGTTTCGACGTCACTTATAAATCGGGTCGCCAACACCAAGACGCCGACGCTCTTTCTCGCTGTCCACTTTCGGAATCGGCTTGCTGTTTTTCTTCCCAATGCATTTCCACCTATGACCACAGCCGACCATCTCTTTCGCCGACGTATATCACAACAGTTTCATTTGATGACTCTGAAAACAAACACGCTCTCCGCTCACAGCAATTAGCCGATGCCTACTGCCGACCCATCATCGACCGCCTTATTGGCGCTTGGGACCCACCCAATGCTCGGCTTCGCCGACAACTTCGCAATTTTAAGCTCGAAGATGGCATCCTACTTGGAACTCGCTGGATCCCAGTCGTGCCGCGTGTGCTTCGTCCACGTATACTGGCGGCTCTCCACGATGACGCTACTGCAGGTCACCTTGGTGTTGACAAAACCTACGACCGAGTGAAAAAACGATTCTTTTGGCCTGGCCTATCTTCCTGCGTTGCCAAATACGTCGCATCCTGCCCTCTGTGCCAACGTCGCAAACGGCCGACGTCTTCGCCCGCTGGCCTTCTACAACCTGTTCCCTGTCCCGCCACGCCATTCGACGTAGTCGGCATTGACTTATATGGTCCCCTCCCTCTCTCAGATGGGGGTAACCATTGGATTATAACAGCTGTCGACCACCTTACACGCTACGCTGAGACAGCACCTGTACCGACCGGTTCCGCTCAAGAAGTAGCAAATTTCTTTTTGCGATCAATTGTATTGCGTCATGGCGCTCCTCGGGTGATCCTAAGTGACCGCGGGACGGCCTTCTTATCGGCAGTCGTTGCCGAAGTTCTTCACGCGTCATCCACCCTTCATAAGACAACCTCAAGCTACCATCCCCAGACTAACGGGCTGACTGAGCGATTTCACCGCACCTTATCAGATATGATCTCCATGTACCTCACACCGGATCATCGAAGTTGGGACACTATTCTACCATTCGTCACTTTCGCCTATAACACAGCAGTACAGCGGACTACCGGTTATTCGCCATTTTTCCTCGTTTATGGCCGTCCTCCCACGACAATTCTCGACGCTTCCTTCTTCTCTACGCCCGACTACTCCACGTCAGTACCTACCCAGTTCTTATCTCGTGTGGCCAGATGCCGCCATCTTGCCCGCCTCAACACAACAGCGTGCCAGGAAGACCGCAAGAGTCGCTACGATTCTACGCATCGCGTGGTCTCTTATCGTCCCGGTGACGAAGTACTGCTGTATACACCACTGCGCACCCCTGGCCTTAGTGACAAATTCCACCACCGCTACCTTGGTCCCTACAAGATTATCAGCCAAACTTCTCCAGTTAACTACAAAGTCACGCCTGTTGATCCCCCAGCCGATCGACGCCACCATGGAACTGAAATTGTTCATGTTTCTCGCCTGAAGCCGTTTGTGCGCCGCGGTACATCGGTTAATTAGGAGCGCCCAGGCTGGCCGCTTCCGACCCCCCGTTCAGATTGTGTGAGCCTTCTGTGGACCTTCTTTCATTTGTACATGCCATGATCTTCTTCTTTCATTTGTACATACCATCATCATCGTCCCGCGGTGCCGGCTCCGGCGCGCGCCTGGGTTCGTGATCGGATTAAAGCGCTAGACAAGGCTTGGCTGTCCTTGCCGTCACGACCTCGCCGTCTCGACCTAGCCTTCTTTTACAAGTGGTGGAGGCGAAATTTGATCCCCTTGCTGCCTTGGGCCCTGCCTCTCGCTGGAGCTACGTTCCGGTCGCCGTTTGGCAAATGCCACCATCGCTATGTCTACCGACAGTACCCACGAACAAGCCCGACCCTCTACCTCGGCTGCACCACCCCCTCCGACTGTGCCCACACGACAGCGCGACCCGCCGCTGTTCGCTGGTCGTCGCGATGAAGACGTCGATGACTGGCTTGACACCTACGAACGCTGCAGTGCCTACAACCGGTGGGACGATGCTCTGAAATTTCTCAACATCTCGTTCTACCTTATTGAGGTCGCCAGGGCTTGGTTCATCAACCGCGAGCCCCACACAACTAACTGGACCACCTTCAAACAGCAGTTCCGACAGTACTTCGCCAACCCGGCAGTTCGGACTGAGATCGCGAAGACCAAGCTGGCTTCACGCCGTCAAGGTCCTGATGAGTCATATGCGTCTTGCATAGAGGCCATACTTGCACTCTGCCGGCGTATTAGTCCCACCATGGCGGAACATGAACGAGTACACCACGTCTTGAAAGGAATCAATTCTACGGCGTATAACATCCTAGTTGCTCAGAATCCTTCAACTATTGATTCCATTATTACGACCTGCCAACGCATCGACCAGCTGCAGTCCTCCAGATTGCAGCCCGCCAACGCTACTGGCCCGACCTATGCTGATCTCGACCTGCGGGCACTTATTCGAGCCATCATCCGCGAGGAGCTCCAGGCGCTCAAGCCTGTCTGTCGACACGGGTGCGAACACTCTTCCGCAACATCTAATGACGCAGGTCTTCGCAGCATCATCAAAGAAGAGCTGGCAACAATCACCGAACCTATAACATCTGGCCCTCCGGCACCCCGCTCAGTACCGACTTACGCGCACGTCGCAGCACCCCCCCCTCCTTTAGTTCCGCCGCCTCGACCGGCACCAAACTACTATCACGTCAATGCACTAACGACGGCTCAACCTGCACCACCCTATTACGCACCTTGGCGCCCCTCCCGACCAATTTGCTATTACTGTGGCATTAGAGGACATATATCTCGCGTCTGTCGTCGCCCCCTCCAGAACGAGCGCCGTGGTTACGATACCTTTGAAAGTGACATCCCTCCAACGTCATATTATCAATGCCGGTTTACTCCAAGCTCACCTCGAAGGTCATCCCCACCTCCAGAATCCTCGTCTGAGCCTAGTGGAACCCATGCATCCCGACGTCGGTCCCTATCCCCATACCGCCGCTCAGTTTCCCCTCTCCGACCCGCAACAACTATCCCTGTCCGCCATCCGGAAAACTAAGCGTTGCAGTTTCCGGAGGTCAAACTGCACTCTGCGAACTTACCAAAAGTCCTCCAGATCGCCCGTATAATGTGATTTCTGTTTTCGCTGAAAGATTACCGGTCGAAGCATTGATTGATACAGGAGCTGCAATTTCTGTCATTCACGCTGATTTGTGCTACCGTTTGCGAAAAGTGACGACGCCATATGATGAGCCTGAACACCGTGGAGCCAATGACGTCCCTTTGCGCCCTTTAGCAAAGTGCACCGTACGAATTGTTATTGACGGCGTCCGCCATCATGTGCAGTTTGCTGTGCTCTCACCATGTGCGCATCTGATGATTTTAGGATGGGATTTTTTGTCAACCGCTTCGGCGTTAATTTCTTGTGGCGACCGTGTTATCCATATGACAGACAGCGATTTTTCATCTGAAGTTTCTGAACGACATCATCCCCTAGTTGCCGCCGCTGATACTGGTTTGCCTCCTCAGAGCGAAAAACTGCTTACCGTTGTTTCTGACCACATCACTGACGGGGACGTACTCATCGCACCATCTCATCGTCATCTTGCACGCGGTATCGCCTTCCCGTCAAGCCTTGTGAGGTTCTGCAACGGCTCAGCGACAGTAGCGGCCACTAACACTTCACGTGAATCCGTCGTGCTCCCAAAAGGAACTTCTCTCCCCTGCATTGTGGATGTTCAACCTTTGTCCTAGATGGTGCTCACCGCCCCTCTGCCTCAGCGCCGTGTTTCGCCAGACGTCTCTCTTTCTGTTCTCACAAAGACTATTAATCCTAACCTCACGCCGAACCAACGCCAAGAACTGCTGACATTGCTTCGACACCACCAAGCCATTTTTGATGCCACTTCTCTACCACTGGGACGGACTAGTGTTGCGCACCATCGCATCATTACTGAAGGTAACTCTATCGTTCGCCGACGGCCTTATCGGGTTTCCCTCTCTGAACGAAAAGTAATTGAAGAAAATGTAAATGACATGCTCCATCGCAATATTATTCGTCCCTCGACAAGCCCATGGTCCTCCCCAGTAGTGTTAGTTAAAAAAAAGGACGGCTCGGTGCGCTTTTGTGTTGATTACCGGGCACTCAACAAAATTACCCGCGAAGATGTATACCCAATGCCAAGAATTGATGACGCCCTTGACTCTCTCCAAGGCGCCGAATATTTCTCGACTTTGGACCTCCGCTCAGGTTATTGGCAAATACCTATGCACAAGGACGATAAAGAAAAAAACCGCTTTCTCAACTCCCGATGGCCTTTACGAATTTAATGTTATGCCTTTCGGACTTTGTAACGCACCAGCGACATTTGAAAGAATGATCGATACTGTGCTTCGTGGCCTAAAATGGAGAACCTGTTTATGTTACTTGGATGACATTGTCATCTTTCCCTCAACTTTTATCGACCATCTCACGCGCCTGAATGAGGTCCTCACGTGTCTCGCTTCAGCGGGCCTTCAGCTCAACACCAAGAAGTGCCACTTTGCACAGAAGGAAATTAAAATATTGGGACATCTAGTCAGCCATGACGGCATTCGTCCAGACCCTGAAAAAATCATCGCGGTCTTGAACTTTGCTCGTCCACAACGGATTACAGAATTGCGCAGTTTTCTCGGCCTGGCGTCTTATTTCCGGCGTTTTATAAGGCATTTTGCAAGTATTGCTGCTCCACTTCATGAACTACTTAAAGCACGCAGCACTTTCGTGTGGACTGAACAGTGCGAAGCCGCTTTTAATAATCTGAAGCACGCCCTCACATCAGACCCTGTTCTTGGCCACTTCAGTGACAGCGCTCCAACCATCCTGCACACTGATGCTAGTGGTCTCGGTCTTGGAGCTGTACTACTGCAGCGCGATGCAACTTCGCGTGAGAAAGTGATTGCCTTCGCCAGTCGGACTATGACTCCAGCTGAGAAAAACTACACTATTACCGAGCAGGAGTACCTTGCCGTCGTCTGGGCTGTCCAAAAATTTCGCCCTTACCTATATGGTCGGCATTTCACAGTTGTGACCGATCACCATGCTCTTTGCTGGTTGTCTTCGCTCAAAAATTTGACAGGCCGACTTGGCCGTTGGATTCTACGCCTGCAAGAATACAGTTTCGACGTCACTTATAAATCGGGTCGCCAACACCAAGACGCCGACGCTCTTTCTCGCTGTCCACTTTCGGAATCGGCTTGCTGTTTTTCTTCCCAATGCATTTCCACCTATGACCACAGCCGACCATCTCTTTCGCCGACGTATATCACAACAGTTTCATTTGATGACTCTGAAAACAAACACGCTCTCCGCTCACAGCAATTAGCCGATGCCTACTGCCGACCCATCATCGACCGCCTTATTGGCGCTTGGGACCCACCCAATGCTCGGCTTCGCCGACAACTTCGCAATTTTAAGCTCGAAGATGGCATCCTACTTGGAACTCGCTGGATCCCAGTCGTGCCGCGTGTGCTTCGTCCACGTATACTGGCGGCTCTCCACGATGACGCTACTGCAGGTCACCTTGGTGTTGACAAAACCTACGACCGAGTGAAAAAACGATTCTTTTGGCCTGGCCTATCTTCCTGCGTTGCCAAATACGTCGCATCCTGCCCTCTGTGCCAACGTCGCAAACGGCCGACGTCTTCGCCCGCTGGCCTTCTACAACCTGTTCCCTGTCCCGCCACGCCATTCGACGTAGTCGGCATTGACTTATATGGTCCCCTCCCTCTCTCAGATGGGGGTAACCATTGGATTATAACAGCTGTCGACCACCTTACACGCTACGCTGAGACAGCACCTGTACCGACCGGTTCCGCTCAAGAAGTAGCAAATTTCTTTTTGCGATCAATTGTATTGCGTCATGGCGCTCCTCGGGTGATCCTAAGTGACCGCGGGACGGCCTTCTTATCGGCAGTCGTTGCCGAAGTTCTTCACGCGTCATCCACCCTTCATAAGACAACCTCAAGCTACCATCCCCAGACTAACGGGCTGACTGAGCGATTTCACCGCACCTTATCAGATATGATCTCCATGTACCTCACACCGGATCATCGAAGTTGGGACACTATTCTACCATTCGTCACTTTCGCCTATAACACAGCAGTACAGCGGACTACCGGTTATTCTCCATTTTTCCTCGTTTATGGCCGTCCTCCCACGACAATTCTCGACGCTTCCTTCTTCTCTACGCCCGACTACTCCACGTCAGTACCTACCCAGTTCTTATCTCGTGTGGCCAGATGCCGCCATCTTGCCCGCCTCAACACAGCAGCGTGCCAGGAAGACCGCAAGAGTCGCTACGATTCTACGCATCGCGTGGTCTCTTATCGTCCCGGTGACGAAGTACTGCTGTATACACCACTGCGCACCCCTGGCCTTAGTGACAAATTCCACCACCGCTACCTTGGTCCCTACAAGATTATCAGCCAAACTTCTCCAGTTAACTACAAAGTCACGCCTGTTGATCCCCCAGCCGATCGACGCCACCATGGAACTGAAATTGTTCATGTTTCTCGCCTGAAGCCGTTTGTGCGCCGCGGTACATCGGTTAATTAGGAGCGCCCAGGCTGGCCGCTTCCGACCCCCCGTTCAGATTGTGTGAGCCTTCTGTGGACCTTCTTTCATTTGTACATGCCATGATCTTCTTCTTTCATTTGTACATACCATCATCATCGTCCCGCGGTGCCGGCTCCGGCGCGCGCCTGGGTTCGTGATCGGATTAAAGCGCTAGACAAGGCTTGGCTGTCCTTGCCGTCACGACCTCGCCGTCTCGACCTAGCCTTCTTTTACAAGTGGTGGAGGCGAAATTTGATCCCCTTGCTGCCTTGGGCCCTGCCTCTCGCTGGAGCTACGTTCCGGTCGCCGTTTGGCAAATGCCACCATCGCTATGTCTACCGACAGTACCCACGAACAAGCCCGACCCTCTACCTCGGCTGCACCACCCCCTCCGACTGTGCCCACACGACAGCGCGACCCGCCGCTGTTCGCTGGTCGTCGCGATGAAGACGTCGATGACTGGCTTGACACCTACGAACGCTGCAGTGCCTACAACCGGTGGGACGATGCTCTGAAATTTCTCAACATCTCGTTCTACCTTATTGAGGTAGCCAGGGCTTGGTTCATCAACCGCGAGCCCCACACAACTAACTGGACCACCTTCAAACAGCAGTTCCGACAGTACTTCGCCAACCCGGCAGTTCGGACTGAGATCGCGAAGACCAAGCTGGCTTCACGCCGTCAAGGTCCTGATGAGTCATATGCGTCTTGCATAGAGGCCATACTTGCACTCTGCCGGCGTATTAGTCCCACCATGGCGGAACATGAACGAGTACACCACGTCTTGAAAGGAATCAATTCTACGGCGTATAACATCCTAGTTGCTCAGAATCCTTCAACTATTGATTCCATTATTACGACCTGCCAACGCATCGACCAGCTGCAGTCCTCCAGATTGCAGCCCGCCAACGCTACTGGCCCGACCTATGCTGATCTCGACCTGCGGGCACTTATTCGAGCCATCATCCGCGAGGAGCTCCAGGCGCTCAAGCCTGTCTGTCGACACGGGTGCGAACACTCTTCCGCAAACATCTAATGACGCAGGTCTTCGCAGCATCATCAAAGAAGAGCTGGCAACAATCACCGAACCTATAACATTTGGCCCTCCGGCACCCCGCTCAGTACCGTCTTACGCGCACGTCGCAGCATCCCCCCCTCCTTTAGTTCCCCCGCCTCGACCGGCACCAAACTACAATCACGTCAATGCAATAACGACGGCTCAACCTGCACCACCCTATTACGCACCTTGGCGCCCCTCCCGACCAATTTGCTATTACTGTGGCATTAGAGGACATATATCTCGCGTCTGTCGTCGCCCCCTCCAGAACGAGCGCCGTGGTTACGATACCTTTGAAAGTGACATCCCTCCAACGTCATATTATCAACGCCGGTTTACTCCAAGCTCACCTCGAAGGTCATCCCACCTCCAGAATCCTCGTCTGAGCCTCGTGGAACCCATGCATCCCGACGTCGGTCCCTATCCCCATACCGCCGCTCAGTTTCCCCTCTCCGACCCGCAACAACTATCCCTGTCCGCCATCCGGAAAACTAAGCGTTGCAGTTTCCGGAGGTCAAACTGCACTCTGCGATGCAATAAAAAGCTGCGCTAATCAGACACGGACGAAGGAAAGGTAGGACGCACACAAACGCAGACTGACAACTTTATTTCGTGAAGAAAACCAAGGCATATATACGCGATCTCCGCTACTATCTAATCACAAAAAACAGCAAGCAAAAAAGTGACGTGCACTAAAAACACAACATATCAAATTCTGCTGCAGAGATGATAAACATAACTAGGGCCGGCCCGCTAAGTAAACCAAAAATCTTCCAGTCTAATTCATTATCAGCACAACCATCAATTGGTAATGCACAGTGATGCAAGTCAAAACCCATAGTACAACATACCACCTTCTTCAGGCTGGACCACGAAACATGGTATAAAACCAGGTCACACAAGCAGCTTAAACAAGCCTCGTCAGAAACAAGAAATGCAATGAAAAAAGCACCAAGTCAAGCTAAAACCAAATGTCTAACATTAATACCAACCACAACAACAACACTAACAACAAAACAAATATCGCGAAGCTATGACATCCGACCAACACGCGGCCCAAAACGCAGACACATGAACAGGCAAAAACAGAACCTATACATGACCGTCTAAAAACTTAATTTCTTTTTCCGACAACGAAATAGAGGGCTTGCTGACGCAAACGCTTGTGGTGCTGATGAGTTTTTAAGTTTTTAGACGGTCATGTATAGGTTCTGCTTTTGCCTGTTTATGTGTCTGCGTTGTGGGCCGCGTGTTGGTCGGATGTCATAGCTTCGCGATATTTGTTTTGTTGTTAGTGTTGTTGTTGTGGTTGGTATTAATGTTAGACAATTGGTTTTAGCTTGACTTGGTGCTTTTTTCACTGCATTTCTTGTTTCTGACGAGGCTTGTTTAAGCTGCTTGTGTGACCTGGTTTTATACCATGTTTCGTGGTCCAGCCTGAAGAAGGTGGTATGTTGTACTATGGGTTTTGACTTGCATCACTGTGCATTACCATTTGATGGTTGTGCTGATAATGAATTAGACTGGAAGATTTTTGGTTTACTTAGCGGGCCGGCCCTAGTTATGTTTATCATCTCTGCAGCAGAATTTGATATGTTGTGTTTTTAGTGCACGTCACTTTTTTGCTTGCTGTTTTTTGTGATTAGATATTAGCGGAGATCGCGTATATATGCCTTGGTTTTCTTCACGAAGTAAAGTTGTCAGTCTGCGTTTGTGTGCGTCCTACCTTTCCTTCGTCCGTGTCTGAATAGCGCAGCTTTTTATTGCATTGAACTATGAACCAACTAGCCCGACAAATTTTACTCATGCACTCTGGGAACTTACCAAAAGTCCTCCAGATCGCCCGTATAATGTGATTTCTGTTTTCGCTGAAGGATTACCGGTCGAAGCATTGATTGATACAGGAGCTGCAATTTTTGTCATTCACGCTGATTTGTGCTACCGTTTGCGAAAAGTGACGACGCCATATGAAGGTCCTGAACACCGTGGAGCCAATGACGTCCTTCGCGCCCTTTAGCAAAGTGCACCGTACGAATTGTTATTGACGGCGTCCGGCATCATGTGCAGTTTGCTGTGCTCTCACCATGTGCGCATCTGATGATTTTAGGATGGGATTTTTTGTCAACCGCTTCGGCGTTAATTTCTTGTGGCGACCGTGTTATCCATATGACAGACAGCGATTTTTCATCTGAAGTTTCTGAACGACATCATCCCCTAGTTGCCGCCGCTGATACTGTTTTGCCTCCTCAGAGCGAAAAACTGCTTACCGTTGTTTCTGACCACATCACTGACGGGGACGTACTCATCGCACCATCTCATCGTCATCTTGCACGCGGTATCGCCTTCCCGTCAAGCCTTGTGAGGTTCTGCAACGGCTCAGCGACAGTAGCGGCCACTAACACTTCACGTGAATCCCTCGTGCTCCCAAAAGGAACTTCTTTCCCCTGCATTGTGGATGTTCAACCTTTGTTCTTGATGGTGCTCACCGCCGCTCTGCCTCAGTGCCGTGTTTCGCCAGACGTCTCTCTTTCTGTTCTCACAAAGACTATTAATCCTAACCTCACGCCGAACCAACGCCAAGAACTGCTGACATTGCTTCGACACCACCAAGCCATTTTTGATGCCACTTCTCCACCACTGGGACGGACTAGTGTTGCGCACCATCGCATCATTACTGAAGGTAACTCTATCGTTCGCCGACGGCCTTATCGGGTTTCCCTCTCTGAACGAAAAGTAATTGAAGAAAATGTAAATGACATGCTCCATCGCAATATTATTCGTCCCTCGACAAGCCCATGGTCCTCCCCAGTAGTGTTAGTTAAAAAAAAGGACGGCTCGGTGCGCTTTTGTGTTGATTACCGGGCACTCAACAAAATTACCCGCGAAGATGTATACCCAATGCCAAGAATTGATGACGCCCTTGACTCTCTCCAAGGCGCCGAATATTTCTCGACTTTGGACCTCCGCTCAGGTTATTGGCAAATACCTATGCACGAGGACGATAAAGAAAAAAACCACTTTCTCAACTCCCGATGGCCTTTACGAATTTAATGTTATGCCTTTCGGACTTTGTAACGCACCAGCGACATTTTAAAGATAGATCGATACTGTGCTTCGTGGCCTAAAATGGAGAACCTGTTTATGTTACTTGGATGACATTGTCATCTTTCCCTCAACTTTTAACGACCATCTCACGCGCCTGAATGAGGTCCTCACGTGTCTCGCTTCAGCGGGCCTTCAGCTCAACACCAAGAAGTGCCACTTTGCACAGAAGGAAATTAAAATATTGGGACATCTAGTCAGCCATGACGGCATTCGTCCAGACCCTGAAAAAATCATCGCGGTCTTGAACTTTGCTCGTCCACAACGGATTACAGAATTGCGCAGTTTTCTCGGCCTGGCGTCTTATTTCCGGCGTTTTATAAGGCATTTTGCAAGTATTGCTGCTCCACTTCATGAACTACTTAAAGCACGCAGCACTTTCGTGTGGACTGAACAGTGCGAAGCCGCCTTTAATAATCTGAAGCACGCCCTCACATCAGACCCTGTTCTTGGCCACTTCAGTGACAGCGCTCCAACCATCCTGCACACTGATGCTAGTGGTCTCGGCCTTGGAGCTGTACTACTGCAGCGCGATGCAACTTCGCGTGAGAAAGTGATTGCCTTCGCCAGTCGGACTATGACTCCAGCTGAGAAAAACTACACTTTTACCGAGCAGGAGTGCCTTGCCGTCGTCTGGGCTGTCCAAAAATTTCGCCCTTACCTATATGGTCGGCATTTCACAGTTGTGACCGATCACCATGCTCTTTGCTGGTTGTCTTCGCTCAAAAATTTGACAGGCCGACTTGGCCGTTGGATTCTACGCCTGCAAGAATACAGTTTCGACGTCACTTATAAATCGGGTCGCCAACACCAAGACGCCGACGCTCTTTCTCGCTGTCCACTTTCGGAATCGGCTTGCTGTTTTTCTTCCCAATGCATTTCCACCTATGACCACAGCCGACCATCTCTTCCGCCGACGTATATCACAACAGTTTCATTTGATGACTCTGAAAACAAACACGCTCTCCGCTCACAGCAATTAGCCGATGCCTACTGCCGACCCATCATCGACCGCCTTATTGGCGCTTGGGACCCACCCAATGCTCGGCTTCGCCGACAACTTCGCAATTTTAAGCTCGAATATGGCATCCTACTCCGCTTCGTGTAGGTTTGGTTTGTGGGGTTTAACGTCCCAAAGCGACTCAGGCTATGAGAGACGCCGTAGTGGAGGACTCCGGAAATTTCGACCACCTGGGGTTCTTTAACGTGCACTGACATCGCACAGCACACGGGCGCCTTGCTTTTCGCCGCCATCGAAAAGCGGCCGCCGAGGCCGGGATTCGATTCCGCTTCGTGTATTGCCCTGATGGAACTCGCTGGATCCCACTCGTGCCGCGTGTGCTTCGCCCACGTATACTGGCGGCTCTCCACGATGACTCTACTGCAGGTCACCTTGGTGTTGACAAAACCTACGACCGAGTGAAAAAACGATTCTTTTGGCCTGGCCTATCTTCCTGCGTTGCCAAATACGTCGCATCCTGCCCTCTGTGCCAACGTCGCAAACGGCTGACGTCTTCGCCCGCTGGCCTTCTACAAACTGTTCCCTGTCCCGCCACGCCATTCGACGTAGTCGGCATTGACTTATATGGTCCCCTCCCTCTCTCAGATGGGGGTAACCATTGGATTATAACAGCTGTCGACCACCTTACACGCTACGCTGAGACAGCACCTGTACCGACCAGTTCCGCTCAAGAAGTAGCAAATTTCTTTTTGCGATCAATTGTATTGCGTCATGGCGCTCCTCGGGTGCTCCTAAGTGACCGCGGGACGGCCTTCTTATCGGCAGTCGTTGCCGAAGTTCTTCACGCGTCATCCACCCTTCATAAGACAACCTCAAGCTACCATCCCCAGACTAACGGGCTGACTGAGCGATTTCACCGCACCTTATCAGATATGCTCTCCATGTACCTCACACCGGATCATCGAAGTTGGGACACTATTCTACCATTCGTCACTTTCGCCTATAACACAGCAGTACAGCGGACTACCGGTTATTCTCCATTTTTCCTCGTTTATGGCCGTCCTCCCACTACAATTCTCGACGCTTCCTTCTTCTCTACGCCCGACTACTCCACGTCAGTACCTACCCAGTTCTTATCTCGTGTGGCCAGATGCCGCCATCTTGCCCGCCTCAACACAGCAGCGTGCCAGGAAGACCGCAAGAGTCGCTACGATTCTACGCATCGCGTGGTCTCTTATCGTCCCGGTGACGAAGTATTGCTGTATACACCACTGCGCACCCCTGGCCTTAGTGACAAATTCCACCACCGCTACCTTGGTCCCTACAAGATTATCAGCCAAACTTCTCCAGTTAACTACAAAGTCACGCCTGTTGATCCCCCAGCCGATCGACGCCACCGTGGAACTGAAATTGTTCATGTTTCTCGCCTGAAGCCGTTTGTGCGCCGCGGTACATCGGTTAATTAGGAGCGACCAGGCTGGCCGCTTCCGACCCCCTGGGCAGATTGTGTGAGCCTTCTGTGTACCTTCTTTCATTTGTACATGCCATGATCTTCTTCTTTCATTTGTACATACCATCATCATCGTCCCGCGGTGCCGGCTCCGGCGCGCGCCTGGGTTCGTGATCGGATTAAAGCGCTAGACAAGGCTTGGCTGTCCTTGCCGTCACGACCTCGCCGTCTCGACCTAGCCTTCTTTTACAATACATAAGTGGGATTTGCAGCCGATAACAAAAACAGTAATGACCGCGAAAATGCAGTGGGGTGGCACTCGCCTACAAAATGCGAGTAGAACCCGTTCGAACACGAAAGACGGCTGCAAATCCCGGTGGGTGCTTGTATTCGCGGCTACTTGTAGGCAGACGAGAGGCGCTGTAGGTGTCGCTGACGGAGTCTCTTGCGCTGAAGGCGATGGTGGATCCTTACGCACGAGATAGACGATACACAATGACTTGAAATCAGATCAAGGTTGTCACATGCAGCCGCCAGGAACACGCCGAGCAAAACTGTCGGTGCTCGAACGAAAAGGTAGCATGCGTGGATAACCTACAAAATGCGAGTAGCACCCGTTAGCACACGAAAGACGGCTGCAAATCCCGGTGGGCGCTTGCATTCGCGGCTACTTGCAGGCAGACGAGAGGCGCTGTAGGTGTCGCTGACGGAGTCTCTTGCGTTGAGGGCGATGGTGGATCCTTACGCACGAGATAGCCGATACACGATGATTTGAAATCAGATGAAGCTTGTCACATGCAGCCACCAGAAACACGCTGATCAAAACTCTCGGTGCTCGGACGAAAAGGCAGCACGCGGGAATGACCCACAAAATGCGAGAAGGACCCGTTAGCACGCGAAAACACGGCTGCAAATCCCTTGATTGCAAATTGATTGCACACTCGGATGATGGGATGCAAGTAAGGTAAGGTTGGTTGGTTTGTGGGGTTTAATGTCCCAAAGCGACTTAGGCTATGAGAGACGCTTAAGGTAAGGTGAATGAAAGTTAAGACTACATTATTTTTTCACTCCAGTTTGAGTAAGCAGTCCAACTTTTCTGCATGGCATGTGCAAGAAATAAATCTTTGCATGTAGCTTTCAATGTTTGTACGTAATATTGTCATTGTAAAAGGAACAGACGGCAGAGGAATTGGAACACAATGCAAAAAAAAAGCAGAAGTTTGATCTATGAAAGCTTCTGCTTCTTTGCTCTTTTTTCTTTTAGCTCCTTTCGTTTCTTCAACTTGTTAAGCAGCCCATTGGTACTTGGAACTAAGCCGATCGCTTTTATTTCATGCTATGGAATAGCACTGGAGTGGCTGAAACATTACGCTATGACTGCATTCAAGCACCTTGAAACAGTCTTTCTCATGGTCTAGTGCTGAGGTCTGGAGAGAAAGTGAAAACGAGTTGAAGTGTCTTTTTTTAATAGAAGGAGGGAGCAGCTACTGTGTTACTGGACGCATCGGGTTCCTTCTTTTTTATAAATTGGGCTTGATTTCAGTTTCCTTAGTGCAGTGTTTTATCTGGAGTTCCCAGGTAGTACGAAACCCTACAATTGCGAAAACGTGCCCTCCAAGAAACTCAATCTCAACTTCTGTATAACGTATGCACCCAATTCTTCTGATCAGCCAGTTGCCATAATCCTTCTATCCCCATAATGAATACACTGCTGTAAAATTAGCTGAACTTATCTTGTGTCTTTCTTTTCAAAACTCGGAACACATCCATGTTTTCATATTTTTGGCGGAGACGATGGTGCATACTTCTGGCATTCTACTTCATATAATATAGTAAAATATATTTGCTAGGATTTTAATGAGAACCATTCCCACAGTCATTATTATCCCTGGCCTGACTATGCCCACTGCAGGACGAAGGCCTTTCCCATATTCCTCCATATAGCCCGTCCTCTGATAGCTGCACCCACTTGACCCCTGAGAACTTCTTAAACTCGTCCGCCCACCTAACTTTCCGCGGCCCTTGATATGCTCTCCTTCCCTTGGAATCCAGTTTGTTACACTAAGCGAACATCTGTTATCCCCTCTTTGCAATACATATCCTACCCTTGCTCATTTGTTCTTAATACTTTAGAATAGAATGTCAGTAACTTGAGTCATTTTTCTAATTCTGCACGTTTCCTATTTCATAATGTTACCCCTACAATTTTTCGTTTCATAGCAAGCCATTTTGTTATTCCCTTAATGAAAAAAGTAAGTCAGGAGGCTGTAGACTGCACAGGCCACCTAAGGGTCCTCATTGGAAGTCACTGCTGGTATGATAGAATAGGCAGGTGGTATGAGATAAAAGAACAGTGCAAGAGGAATACATACAGTCAAAAAGGACAAGAGCTGAGACACAGCGAAGACACAAAGCTGAGGACAGGCATAGAGGGCTGGCAGGAAAAACAACAGTCTCTCTTTTGTGCTCCTCTTAGCAGAGTCCCAAGAAAAAGGCAGTTTTTAAAGAACTGGAAGTGATCATAATGCAAGTTTCCGACCCCTGTAGAACCGTCTCGGATGTCCCCAAGCAACTGTTTTGAAATCTGCAAGAATGCGCACCAATTGATCTCTTTGACTGATGATGATCGCTGGAATACAACAGCAGGGAGAACACGGTTGGCTCACAATATGATGTTGAACAGCCCATGCCATACATTCATTTTGCTATATGTGGATCACTGCATCATATTCGCAATTTGATACAAAGGCGCTGAATTTAGAAGCTAAAGCAGAAGCAATCCCTGCTGCAGCGTTCTTATTAGGACGCATAATGGTCCCTTATTGTAATCTGTACTCGGCATAAGTTTGCTAGCAGGGAACAACCACATTTTTTCCAAAGTATGAGAAATTAATTTTTGTTTACCTTGTTTTTCTTTTTAGGTCACATCTGCCTGTTATTCACTTCAATGAAAGTTCCTGAAGAATTATGGCTCAGACAAAAAAAAGTGACAGGACCGCTGTAACGTAAAAATGGCGAAATCAAGAAAATGACATTTCGCCGTCGCTCGAGTGAAAAAGAAGCCTACGTTTAAGTAAAAACATTGTTCCCCTTATAACATTGCACGAGAAACTAAGTGAACTCTTGTAATCCTGATGATTATTTCAGGCAGCGTATATCCACAGGCTCCTCCAGGATGTGGAGAAATGGCCGCAGAACACGTCACACAGAGAGACAGCTGCAAGCACAGCTTCAAAGCACCACTTTATGACTGATGCCTACGAAAGACCATCAAAAGAAGAACCAATTGCTGCACATTGACACTGATTTACGCTATATCAGGACTAGCCAATTTACTGTGCGGCTGTCAGCATACTTCATCACCATAATCAATAGATTGGCCCCAACACTGCAAAGCAATGACTGCTGGAGCCGAAACAATTGTTTCAATATGTTTGTGGCACCTGATAATAGCTGGAGAGCACTTTCATATGATTTTTCCTTCAGACTGACGGAAAAATCAGGCAGTCTTTTCAGGCAGTCTTGACGTACCCGTCTCTCTGTGTTTCGCTTGTGGCTGCGGCCAAACAAACGTACACATAAAACAGGTTGCTGTTTGCTTATCGCGGCAACTCGACACGGCGTGCGACCGCTCGCAGTCCTTTGAAGTTTGCATCGAAGTTGACGCTTGAAAAAATGTAAGAAAGGCAGAGCAACTGTGGGGTCAGGGTGTCTGTAAGGATATATTGCGAATAATTATGCTGGTCAACGATGTTCAGCTTCTCGAGGCCAAAATGGAAGTCATCATCATCATCATCATCATCAGCCTGATTATACCCACTGCAGGGCGAAGGCCTCTCCCATATCTCTCCACTTAACCCGGTTCTGTGCTAGCTGCATCCACTTGACCCCTGCGAACTTCTTAATCTCATCCGCCCACCTAACTTTCTGCCGCCCCCTGCTACGCTTTCCTTCCCTTGGAATCCAGTTTGTTACCCTCAGCGAACATCGGTTATCCTCTCTTCGCACTACATGCCCTGCCCATGCCCATTTCTTCTTCTTAATTTCCACTAGAATGTCGGTAACTTGAGTTATTTCTCTGACCCACTCTGCACGCTTTCTATCTCTTAATGTTACCCCTACCATTTTTCGTTCCATAGCCCTCTGGAAAATGGAAGTAAATGAAAGTAAATAAAATGAGCCAACTGTACAAGCGACCATGTCACATCTCTCTTTTCACGGGCTTGCTGTTCCCCATCGGTTAATCTACACAGTTTACAAGACACTAATGTAATTAGCCTGATTACTATTATATGCGGCTGAGAGACTGAGAAACCGCGGCGCTTCACCGAGGAGAGAAATACCTTAGGACGTATCTCTTAATAAAGTGGTTTTCTTAGTTTTTTCAGTGGCTCCTCATCACTGCATATGATGTGAAACCTTACAAGGGGTAGACACAACATATGTATCTTAATACATGTTTACCGCGGCGGCTTAGATCTATCACGCTTTACCGCTCTGTCTTTAGTGGTGAAACTGCGCACGGAGCTTTGCTATTGCAGTTACATTTAGTTGCTCGTGGCAAGTTAGGTAAGGATACTACTCGTTTCTGTTGCATACAATGCGAACCCGCAGTCTGCACCGGGATCGGGGGCTGAAAGTCTCCAACGCCGGCACTTCGGATTCCGTGTTCGTACATCGCACCCGGCCGAGCCAAGTATGTAGAGTTGTCTTAGCTAATTAATTTACTGTGAAGCGAACTTTTATAATTTACAAACTTGCTACGAGACAAAATGCAACATCTGTGATTAGTTTCACGCAATCTAGTCAGCGGCTGAGACGGCAGGAATTTAAGAGCCGCCACAGTAATGATGCATCCCATCAATGACTAACTCAATACACCTTTAAAATGGTCGTTTATCTTGCGCTATGTTCAGGCTAGTATAAGTACAGTACTTACCAGCGAATGTTGTCGCCTTGTCTCGACACGGGGTGCGTACTTTCGTTTGGTGGACACGGGATCCGAGTGGTGCATCGAAAATTTTGCTGCACTAATTACAACGCGGTGCGCTGGGGCAGGGTATTTGAGGCACCGATATATTGCCTGAGACCAGTAAGCCGACTTCGAAGTTTATTTTGCATGGGAGAGACAATAAACGTGAAAATACAAAGGCGGCGAGTACACCGCAGGGGCCAGACACACGGTCGCCGCGTATAAAACAGCGCGCGACCTTGCTGTGTTTGCTGTATGGTGCTATGCCATTGTCCCGAAGGGTGCGCGCGACACCGGAAGTGAGAGGAAAACGCTTTTAAAAAACGTTTCCATCTACTAAATGTCCTGAAGTTTCATTTGTGATAACAGGTAACCATATATTTCAATTATTGTGACATAAGCGATAGTTTATGGATGCGTGAATCTGGCCAACAGTCATTCAAAAAAGCTAATATGTACACTATAGCGTTGCACAAAGGAGGAGGAGGATGGCAGGTATGAAAAAAAAGAGCGCCAACTTTGACATGGGATTGCGAGACCTGTACTGCGCATAGACATGAGCTATTTCGCTCGAATGTGCAGCGCAGAAGAATCTAGCTACTGAGATAGTTTGTAAGCGATGCTCGGGAGGTGTTATAGGGCCCCTGAAGTAAGGGAAGAACTCATTCTTATCTGTGCCTGCGATTACCGTCGTTCAACGTCATACCACCCTCATACGATTGGGCTTGCTGAATGCACCAACCGCACTCTGACCCCTATATCGGTGATGTATGTCGATTCTGATCACAGGAACTTGGTTGACATCCTCCCTTTCATTACGCGTATAACACTGTGCAGCATGAGACGATTGGCTTGTCGGTTTTACCTCTTTCATGCTCGAGTCGCCCGCAGTTGTCTCGTACCATCCTTCATTTCTCCCTCCACAACGAGCCTGCTATCGCCACCACTCTATGTAGAGCCGAAGATGCTCGCCGCTTTGCCCGCCTACACACACTGGACTCACAGGAGCGTTCGAAGGAGCGTTATGATGACCGACGCCCACATGTTTGCTATGTCCCCGGTTATTTAGTATTGCTGTGGACGTCGCTGCGCAAGCGTGGTTTATCCCAGCAGGTGCTGTGTCATTATAGCTTACCTTTCGCCATTCTGGAGTGCCCGAGTAACGTGAACGACGTGCTATCATGCCGCACTGAAAGTGGCCGATGCTAACGCAGGACCCAGATGGTCGCTCGGCTAAAAAGGTTCCCTCCTCGCACCGTACTTAAGGGGGCTTTATCTGCGAAGGGAGAAGTGTCACGTACTTTAGGGCGTTATGAGAAGGGAGAACAAAAAGCCAGAGTGCGAAGAGGAGGAAGCAGAAGCTGGCATGCTTTGAGTACTCTCGGGTGCCTATAGACTAAAAATGAAAGACCCCGTTAAGCGGTATTCACACGGGGGATTCCGACGAGGATGGATGTAGAAATGAGGTGTACGACGTCACTGGCTGGGCAAACTCGCCCCGGCTCCCGAACTCACACATTCACACGGGCGGTGAAAAGTAGTCGAAGAGAGATGTCGACTGTTTGAAGCCGCACGCAGCAGGAGACGAACAGAGAAGTACACAAGACAGCCGTTTCTGACCTAGCAACGTTTTTTTACAAGTCAGGGAAACAAGTTCAGAGAAAAAAAAACAAGCAAAATAAAGTAAACAATCTCGTTCGAAATGGAAGGGGCCGGGCGAAGAGTCGGATACAGAAGGCCCAGGTGAGGTAGATGTTATCTGCTCGCACCCCAGGGCGCGCTACGTTTCTCTCTCGGGGACTCGGGGAGCGTTTGTACTGGCCGGATGAGATGTCCCCCAGCCCGGAAACGGTGACCGGCGGCGGACAACCGGAAGCTGCGACGCCCAGCAGCCTCTCGAAGGTGTGACGTCAGCACAGTCACCCTCGCTTAGAGAGGGAATTCAGCGCTCGTGTGAATGCCGCTTTAAGTACTGCGTGCATATATATATATATATATACTGGAAAAGAACTCAGATGTGGGGAAGGGAAAGAAAAGTGTATTTGACATTTCCGCCGCGGCACCGGTCTTCGTCGGAAGCAACTAGGTTACAGGCAGAGAACCATATTTACAGGCTACGTCTCTTAGAATCAGTACTGATGACGATGAAAATCTAAGAAGCCAAAACTAAAATTGATAACACACATTCAGCCACAGATGCGTCATGATGTAGATTACGACTGGTTAAATTCATCGCGAAAACAACACCTGGTGATAGGACATTATCGAGACTCCTACGGAGCCTACGCCTGCTCGAAAGTGTATCGCCAATGATCGAAATAGTAAGCGTACCAAGGAACGTGGCTAAACTACGAAAATTGAGGTGGTCGCAATACGTAAACGCGCACACAAAAACGTTAAAGAGAACGGAGTGATAAGGATGCCAGTCGTCTCCATGCTGATCTTTTAGGTACCGAAATACTTTTATTCACAGAAACAGCAGAGCTTTCTTATGCTTTGGTTTACTGCCCAAGTTCAAGGGTCGCACTCAAACCTCCGGCGCCCTAGGAACGCACCTCAGACTCGTTAATGCTATAGGCTGCACGGAGAGGTTCAAACGGCATGGTTATAGTGCTGATTTACAGCTATGCCTAGCGGGTATTTAACATAGTTGTTACAACTGTACGCAAATGAATATATTTGAGATAACTAAACTACAAATTAAGGGATAAATGATTTAGTGAGTACTGAACTGTACCTATACACGAACGAGGATCCTTAAGATGCAATGTTATGTGACAGGTCTGCCAAATTGATGTATAGCGCTGTTAAAGTAATAGCGCGCTTCGCCAGAAGTGGAAGTAAACGAGGCTGAAGCATCCGGCTCATAACTGAACTAGTGAATGGTCATCTATATCTCAGAGAATAATGCCTGGTCGCTCCCTTGATGGTGGAATGATGTAATGGCCACCGAGGGAAGGTGGCATCGCAAACGTAAGGAAAATTGTACCCTTTGGCAAATGCGGGCATTTATGTCTACAGTCTCGGCCATAATATTACGGAGGACACCACTGCAATAACATCCTTTGTCACGCGAAACCAAGCGTATTTTATAGGGCATTTTATACATGCGTAGACACATGCTCCTGATGCGGTCGCTTATGAGTCCAAATAACAGGCAAGTATTCTTTAAGGAAGGCATGAAACGATTTTAAGCACAAGAAGCCTGCTCCACAAAATTATGACCGCACCTGTACATATGTATTGCGGGCAGCCTTTCTTATGTAGGGAAGGTATGACTGTACGTTGATGGGTATGTGTGACATAGTAGAGGCACCAATTACGAGAGTAGTGATTAACCGTGTTGCAAAGTGTCGCAACAGCAACAGCGTCGAAAGCAGAGCCAACAATGCACCCCCATTATACGCTCAAAAGCGGCTATTAACTTTTCCTCTTATTTTATTGGTTACTATGCACATACATCAGAAAGTCTTGTCATAAATTTTCACCTTCTAAATATCCTCAAAACTCTTAATTCGTAAGTCAAGCCGAGATTTCAGTCCTGATATTTTTGCTTTTTAGCTCATTCTTGTCTTCGCTAAGCGGCAACACTACAGCGGAAAATCTCAATGTGCCCATGGTACGCAAGTAATAGGAAAACACAAGAAAAATAAAAGCTTTGCAAGAGGTTCCATGCACGCAGCGAGGCAACGAACAAGGTCTAAGGGTGTGCACATCACAAATGAGCCGACATTGAGGTGTGTGATTTCTGACAATGGTTCTAAGCAGTTTTTAAAAAGAGGATTTGTTTGCAAATAACTGACGAAAACCTTCCACCAGCAATGTTGTGTCATCATTTGAGCTCGACAGAACCAGATTATTCGTGACCAGGGGGTCACTTCCGCAAGCAAAGTCGAAGGTCTGGTGGGGTTCAAAATTTACACTTGTTCGGCGAATCCGAGCACGGCCCTTCTTCATCCACTTCTGTATTATGCATGTCCGGATGCCGCGTTGTAGAACTCCCTTCTTGCACATTTCTGATCGCATTTAGGCCTTGCATCAATTCCTCTGGACTGGCAGTGGGCTGGTTGTCATGGAGGCAAGGATCAGCACCCTCCCAGACGGAGATTAAACGGTCTACCGAGTGCTGAGTAGTCTCCATTCTTGAAGCCATGAGCGTCTATAATTGATGTTGATGGCTCGGATATAGCGAGTGCGAGACACTGACGCTAGGGGTATCTCCTGAAGAAGTTGGGTGATGTAAATGAATGTTATACCAGTGTGGCTGCTTGCATGGGCATGCCCTGTTTGCACCACATTCACTTTCTTTTTTCTTTATTGAAGATACTCAAGTTGTTATGCAAAGTAGGGGATCCCATTGTCTTCGCCGTGTTCTTCTCGTTCTGTTGGCGTGCATAGTCGAGGGACCTTGTGTCTACAAACATCTGCCTTTCACCCGCAGCCGACCTAGGAGTCGATGAGTCGCTGGCGTAATTTTCTTCCTCTGTACACTCATGCTGTAGCTCCTGGGGCGCGATGTCACTGGTCCAAAAAGATGCATCAGGGTCGCTCCTTGCTCGTTTGCACATCGAAGATCTTGTGGTGGTATCTTTGGGATTCGAGACTGATGAATCAGAGCTTTTTCCTTCTCCTCCTGTTGCATCAGGTAGCTTTGGAGTGGTCTCATGCGTGCAGCAATGATCATGGATCTCATGAAAGTATTTGATTAGAGGCTCTCCTTCACTCCTTTCCACCTCGCTCCATTTCCTTTTACTGGTTGACGAAGACGTTGAAAAAATGAGTTCTCTCTCGCTTTCTGGCCTATTATCCTCGCCGCCTTGGTCCCTGGCGTACGTTTGAGCAGGACCCAGAAATCCTGGCCAGCTGACGACCGGCCCACAGAACTGAGAACCTAGATTTGCCCTAGACATGGGGACGGGAAATTGGGCCTGGCGTCCATGCTGCCAAGCTGCCTGATTCTGCACTGATTCATCTTTCACCTGCAAACTTGATAGCGTGACGAGGAAGGGGTGTAAATCAAAGGCCTCATCAGACGTTACAACGGCATCTGGCTCGGATTGTGTAGGCGCGCCCATTTCAGCCCATTGATAGTTGATTGATGGTGAAATATCACTTTCTGCTTGTAATTGATTGCTCGTGTTTTCAACTTCACGTACTGGCGAATAGCGTTCTGGTTCAATCTTACTTCCATTTCTCCAACACCACGTAGAAGATGGATTTTCCAATGGATATACCTGGTGTACCGGAGGGTTAGAAGTTTTCTTCCAAGAAAGGGGACGCCGTCCGAGTGCGGTTGACCAAGCGGCTCTGTCAGCGGCGTAGTGGTCCTTAGCTCTTTGGTTGCGCTGTGCACCACACTGCTCGGCTGTAAAAGAAGCAGCGTGAGGTTTGAAATGCTATCTACGATTTCTTACTGTGTATGCACCGAAAACAATTACTTTTCAGGCTCACCTGCGTTGCTTCCCAGCGATGGACTTTCATCTTGTTGATCTATGCGCAATGTATCTGGCTGCGTGGAGTAGAAACTTGGTGAGAGTGAAGTTGGTTCCTTTGAGCCAGTTGTGCATGCGGGGACAGTCGGGGTGGTTGCTTCAGACACTGCACGTCCTTCGTTTGCGCCAGGAGTTCTAGAAATACCGGTGAACTCTGAATGGGCAAATAACTGTGCGGCAATGTCATTTTGTCGGTCGGTTTGCTCCGTTGTGTCTAGTCCTTGGGTTATGGCTGTAGGTTTGCGCTCCCTGCATATCGCCTTTCCTGAAGCGGCGGTCACTGTCGCTTCATCTTCTGCAGCTCTACACTTCTTGCTTTCAGGTGAGCCAGCCTCGTTTGAGACTGATAGTGAGGAGAGCTTCCTCTTCTCTGGGAAAGAAACGATGACAGTGTGACTTGAATCCTTCAGGGTCGTTGGGTTTGATGGCGTGGGTACGCCTGGCGACGTCGGAATCTGGCCTGGGCTAGCATCGGCCGAGGTGCCCATCCATCTTCCAGAAGCTTCTACGGAAGCCTCGCCGCATGAGGTCTCAAGACGGGACGAATGCGGCATCGGAATCGCACCTAAGCGGCTCTGTCCAGGGTCGGAACTTTGATGCTCTGCCATGGCAGCCACTAAGCTGCAGCGTCTGCCACCTTATCTTCCTCATCTAGCCTTGATAAATGGCAGACACCTACGAAGAAGAATTGGCCAGGGTTCAGTGTGAATCAGTGTTCGCAATGCCAAGCGGCGTCGGGGAGAGTGGCTTGCGAGACGCCGAACGAATCGGTCATCCGCATGATTTTCTATACAGTTTTCTTTGTTCGTGTAGCGAGTTAAACGAGTTGTCAAGTTTCACCACAGTTTTGTTCTCTGACCAATACCCTAACGCATAGACGATAACGACAACAAAAAGATTTTCACTGCCATGTGGCACCAAATCCAATTTTGTGCTGATTATAACATCGAACAATCCAATAGCACCGTTAGCGCACTTAGAATTGTAAAGTGCCCGAGGTGACTTGTGCGCGGTGCCGCAATGCTGCTAAACTAACAAAAGTGTATATTTTCCAGCTGGAAACGAAATATTTCAAATAAATGATATCAAGGTAGATGGAGATATATTGGACTATAAGCAGAGTAACATTTGGTAGGTGGAGAGCCAGTGCGTGCATCCTGCATGCAGTGTTTCTAGAAATAGCTGATTGTCACGCATTTTGTATTTTGTTCTGCAGCTAAAAATACAGATCACGAGCGCCATTTATTCTTTTTTTAAAGCGCAGCATTTTGACAAATATTGAACAAGATTTATTGAACCAAAATTCGAGCGCTGCTTTTGAAATTAATCCTAGCAATAACACCATTTTCGAGATATTGAAGTAAACAAAATTAAGTGACGAAATTTTTCATTTCTGCATTAAGCTGGAGCGTGAAGGAACATGTGAATATGTTGGAAAATATGCAAATCTAGTAATTTGACCAATGTATATGATAAATTATTCTGATCACTGCATTCGCACCAAGCCTTAAATTTCAACCCGAAATTCACACCCACTTTTTTTTTCTCGAGAATTATTGGGCAGATTACGAATATTTATACCCTTTAAAACAAACCTTTTTTTATATGGTAAGTCTGAGATATCCCGTGCTGAGACAGTCCGTACATCCTGGATGTTTGAGGCTGAATGACCCAACTAGAACGATGTAAAAGGAGCTGGAGTAATTAAACTCCAGCACAAATTCAGTTATCAGTGAGAATGCACATACAAAACGATACTGATTATAGCACGATTATGCGACATTCAGAAGGTAACCTTTTCATTGCCGAGAACGAAAACGTTACCTCAAAGGAAGTTGATTGGACAAACGGCCGTGCTCAGAGTAAGTTTTTTTCAAACGCTGTTGCATTATCCACAAGGCATTTCGCGCAGCGTCGTCTGTTTACCTGGGGCAAGGACAAATTGCGCCGTGCGTGCTTTCTACACATATGACGTGCAAAATTAAACGCAGGGAGACTCTCGAGGTTACCATTTTAGTTTCTTGCTATTCGCACAGTGCCCCCCCACGCCTCTCTCTCTCTCTCACACACACACACACACACACACACACACACACACACACACACACACACACACACACACACACACACACACACACACACACACACACACACACACACACACACACACACACACACACACACACACACACACACACACACACACACACACACACACACACACACACACACACACACACACACACACACACACACACACACACACACACACACACACACACACACACACACACACACACACACACACACACACACACACACACACACACACACACACACACACACACACACACACACACACGCACACACACACACACAAACGGCAGTTATTCCGACATGCTGCCAGCATGACAAGTCTCGGCACGTATATATGGCGCACAACACATACGCACCATCATGGCTTAACAATAAATTTGTTCTTCATTCCAACCGCGCTACTAGTGAGGAGGAGCGGTTCCCATGAATGGAAATCAAAAGAAAAAAAATCAGCGTTCTTGTTAACGCACGAACTATATGGGTTCAGAGAAGTTTGTTGCGTTGCCAGAAACTATAACGTGATGAGAACAGGGCGAAATCTTCTGGTCATGACAAAATGGAAAATCTCTCCTTTCAAACTGTTGCAGGAGTTCTATATTACTAGCAGATGTGTGCATGCCTTTCGTTAGCAGCGCAGCCGGCCACACCAGTTTTTTGAAAGAGGGTGGAGAAGGGTGAAAGAGTTAGGATGGGCTCGTACAGTGCGCGGCGCGCCCAGGAGAGATAACTATCTTCATGCTGCCGGGGCTCGCTAGCTCCCTCCCTCTCTCCTGTCCCTTTGTTGCTCTGACGCTGGCATCGCCTTAGGGGCCGAGGGGTAAACGCAGAAAGAAGGGATGTGTCATCCGGAAGGCCAAGTCGGAGAAGTCAACAATGGCAAAAAGAAAAAAAAAGAACTTGGAGGGTGGATGGGGAGCCTGTTGATTTTTTTTAGACCAAGCTCTTGTGGCTATTGCTGCGAGGCTGCGCTGCCTCCTCCATAAAGGCCAGTTCACACTACGGAAACACTTGGTCCCCTCTGTCTGGCGACAGCCTGTTCGTGTACAGTCAGCTGCCCTGTGACAATGATTTAACACGAACTGTCCGGAAGTATGTCTTTGTAGCCCGCCTAAAATGAACAGAAAGGTCTGCAGGAATCCTTGGCGAACTCTTTGTCATACTGAAAAAACAACTTCGGCGACGCTGCTGTGCTGCCTCTAGCATAGCCAAGGGCGGCTTCGGAGTCCGGCGCACAAAAGAGGAGGGGAGCCACGACGGCCCCCGCAAAAAGGGGGGTTGGGTACAAGAAAGGACCGGAGATAAGAAGGGAACCAGGGCGGAAACACTAGAGCTGGTTTGAGTTGTGGCCCACTGCCCGACTGCATTCAGGACGCCGTACCGCGGTAGAGAACAAAGCGATGAAGGGGAGCTTTTTTTTTCAAGTCCTGTTTGTAAGCTCGCAAACCATTATAAAACGTTCAATCACGGTGAAGTGGCGGGGGTGGTTTGTCATCGCCGGGATTTTCGTTCGGCCAGGAACAAGTCAAATACTGCCGACGACCGCGGTTTGCATCTATTTTTCGTTGCCCAAGTCTGTCACACCGACGTAAACACCCAAGCAGCCTGCCTTGTTTCCCAGCTGCTTGTGCAGTGTGACAAGCTGCTTGGAGACAAGTGTCTTCGGAAACAAGTCTCCAACTTGACGGGCGGACAGGTTTTGTTCACGCCGGTGTTGTGTTCCCTCAGTGTGAACCGGTCTTAAGTGTTCACTTAAGAGCTTGTTGGAGAGGCTACAAGACCTGTTACCTTCTAATGCATTTCTTTAATTTCTTTCTTCGTTAGTTGTCTTTTACATTGTTCCGTGTATAATTTCGTTCTTTTGCGCCTATACATGTTACATGTGCTCCGGTTACTGCTTGCAACATATTTTGTGAATAGCAGAGGTGTGAAATGTCGACGTACGGAGTACAGCAACATCAAGAAACCATCGCCATAGGCGGGTTGCAGAAAAAAAAACTGGCGTCGGAAAGACGGCGCGCCATTCTGGCAACATTGTGTCGCCGCCATAGTGAAGGAAATGCGGAAGTATACGAACGCGCTGGCCGTAGCTGCAGTCTGTTCTAACCATCGTTGTTCTACCTCCTGCCGCTGCTGTTTCATCTGCTCATAATTCGTAAGGGCCAGCCCAGCGGCGAACGTTGTGTTTCCTATAACCGGCTGGTAAAACGACTTGAGCGCACTGCCGCCTCTAGGGGAAGACAATGTTTTTTGAACTTTTATTACCGACGATGTGGCGCGGAACGCTGCCTCGATGAAAGTTGTAACTTCAGTGTGGAGTCGTACCTTGTGCCGTCATCCGTGAAGACCAAAATCAGCCAGCGAACGTAAGAAGTCACTCGGAAACTCGCGAGTTAGGTGAACTAGAAATTTTGGTCGTTCGAATGCAGTGAAGGTTTTAAGCGCCGCTTCGATAACCCCTTGTGGGCGAATGCAAGTGACACGCTTCGCTGCTGTTGCGTTTACAAAGACCGCATGGTTGAAGATGTTGCTTGTATAGAGTTATATCATATGCAGCATCGCTTGGTGCTTTTAAAAAACATTTTAGCCGCTTTCCGTATGAGCTGCTATTGGGTGGGCCGGCGTTCTGTCGCTTTGACAGTTGACACTTTACGAGGAGATCTCGCTTGTTGCACTTATTTACAAATGCCTCACACCTTTTTTATGTCAAAGCTACAAAATGTATGAATGTTGTCATTGCTGAAAAGTGCATTACTGCAATATACAGTGCTCTGTGCATAGTTATATTGGAGCCTTCTGCTGAGTCTCGCCTCGGATCGAGTGCAAGACTTTTCATGTGTGTTGTCTTAGACAACAAAACGTTGTTTTAGACCACGAAAACTCGATCCGCACGGGCTGTGTGTGTCCACCCGAAGCATGCGCAAATTCTTGCTTTTTTTTTGCCGCCGTGATGAGTCGCTGACAAACCGCGGGGTCGTGAGCCGTACGCATTGCCTGGGAACGTAATGTAATGTATGAATCGCGCATGCGCTGTGGCCGTTACCATGCAGCCGCTTGTAGGCTATAAATACCAGCATGCATCTCGAATAAACGCTCTTCTTCTTCTTGCTTCCACGCTGCTTGTTCGTTGTTGGACGCTGGAACATGATGTCAGAAGTGGGATAGCGTTCACGTATGCAGTAACGCGCTGATCGAAGCGGTGGTGTCACTGTGCACTGCACGATGAATTTAGTGAAGCCACCGCAGCCGCTGGTGCTGTCCGGTAGCACCGGGAAGAACTGGAGCCTCTTCAAGCAGCGGTTCGAGCTGTTCCTGCAGCCCACTGAGTCGACGAAAGAACCACGGACGGAAAGAGCCAAAACCGCACTGCCGCTCACCGTAGCCGGGGAAAACGCCCTAGAGGTATTCAACAACTTTTTGTTTTCGGAGAACGAAAGCGAGGAAGATTATCAAACTGTTACAAAGAAGCCCGAGGAATACTGCAAAGAGCAGCAAAACGAAGTGCACGAACGCTATGTCTTTCGTTCAAGAACGCAAGCTGAGGGCGAACCCTTCGAACGCTTTTCACGGGACTTGAAGAGACTTGCACGAAGCTGCAATTTTGGAACCTTGAGTGACTCCATGGTCAGGGACCAGGTTGTCTTTGGCACAAATAATCCGAAATTGTGCGAAAAGATGCTGAAAGTTAAAGACCTTACTTTACTGAGGGCGGAGGAAATTTGCAAGGCTGAAGAGGTATGCGCCGAACAAAACAATACATGGGCTCAAGCGGAGAAGCAAGTAGCACAAATTGAAACGCGCCAGCAAGGCAACTTTTCAGCCTGTGAACAGTGTGCAGAATGTTCATAGCAGGACGAGGCACAACGAGAACAGGAAGTTGCTCGTATAAAAACACGCCGGCAGTTCAAATGCTCCAAGTGCAACCGTGTCCACGAATGCGGCGGATGCCCAGCGTTCGGCAAAACATGCTTCCGGTGCCGTGGCGCTAACCATTTTTCGGCCTGTTGCAAAAACGTGTCTCAAGTAAGCGAAGTACGCGGCGAGCAGGAAGGTTTTGAAATACTCGACGTCTGCTTAGGCAACAGAGCTGATTGGGTCATTCACGCGAGAGTGGCTTCCCAAGTAGTGTCTCTGAAAGTAGACACAGGCTCGCAAGCGAATTTATTGCCTTACTCCGTTTTTCAAAGGCTCAAAGCGAAGTCTGGTTTAAGAGCAAGCCCCTCCGTCCTCCGCTCATACACCGGCGACGTTGTAAAGCACATTGGCGTGGCTACGCTCCAAGTGGTTGTGAACGACCAAAGTGGGTACTTCGACTTCTTCATTGTAAAAAAGGGCAACCAGGCCATATTGGGACTGTCTGCAAGTGAAGCGTTAGGTCTGTTGTCGCGTTCTGTGAACACTGTGCACATGAACAGCACTGAACAAGTGGTTAAGGAATTTCCCGAGTTGTTTCAGGGCATCGGCTGCCTGGCACGCCCTTACCACATGGTTCTGCGCGAGGATGCAACACCGGTAGTCCAGCCGGTGCGACGGGTGCCCTTGGCGTTGCTCGAGCCCCTGCGAGAAGAGTTGGATCGGATGGAGCGGGCTGGCATCGTGGCCAAAGTCACCAAACACTCTGATTGGGGGGGTCCATTTGTTGCAGCAAGAAAAAAGGATGTGAAACTGCGCATATGTATTCACCCCAGACGAATTAACGAGTGCCTAAAGCGAGAACATTATCAAATGCCTAAGCGAGATGACATTGAGGCTGAGATTCTCCTTTTTCTCTCGCATCGACGTGCATTCGGGGTTCCACCAAATCCCCTTAGATGAAGCTACATCAAAGGTATGAACAATCGGAACACCCTTCGGACGCTACCGTTTCTTGCGACTTCCCTTCGGCAATGCTTCGGCGCCTGAGGTTTTCCAGAGAACTATGAATGAAATATTCGACCAGGCTCCAGGGGTCCGAATCTATGTCGATGACATATTGATATGGGGGAGCACAAGAGAAGAGCACGATACTCGCCTCCGCACAGCCTTGCAACTAGCCAAAAAGGCCGGCCTGACGCTCAATGCGGCGAAATGCAAATTCGGTGTCACGGAAATTGACTTTTTGGGTGACATCATAAACAAAGACGGAATAAGACCTAACCCCGCACTGATCGCACCATTACGTGAAATGCCTCAGCCAAAGGACAAAGCCGGCGTTCACAGAATGCTCGGGGTAGTGAACTACTTCGGAAAGTATATACCGCATCTAGCGGAAAGGACGACGCTTCTACGAAGCCTCATTAAAAAAGACGCCCTTTTTGAATGGTCTGCAAACCACTGTAAGGAATGGCAAGCTGTCTGTGACGCACTGAGTGGTCCTCCTTTGCTAGCCATTTTCGATCCTGCTAAAGAGACCAAGGTCGTTGCTGATGCTTCGAAAAATGGGATTGGTGCTGCCCTTCTTCAGAACTACGGTGGTAGCTGGCGGCCGGTCGCCTATGCATCACGCACAATGACAGAGGGCGAACAAAGATTCGCACAAATCGGGAAAGAAGCAATGGCCAATCATTTCGGCTGTGAAAATTTTTTTCATTTCGTTCACGGCCGCAAGTTCGCCATCGAAACAGACCACAGACCGTTGATAGCAATTGTTTCGAAAGCCATTGGTGACATGCCACCAAGACTGCAACGATTTTTCCTGCGCTTGCTAAGATACGATTACGTTCTTCACTTTGTTCCAGGCAAACAGCTGTTCCTGGCCGATATGCTCTCAAGATCGTCGCCAGCCGTTCCAAGCGAACGTGATGACTTCACTGAAGACGTTGACGCTCATGCAGTGAGCGTGACTTTAGAGCTGGTGAGCAAGAAAATGTTTGATCGACTGGCAGAAGCGACAGCCTCTGACCCAGACTTGCAAACAGTGTTGCGGCAACTAAGGAATGGAGAAGAAATTGAAGGCTCGATGAAACCTTTTGGTCCTGAGTTATCAGAAGTTAAGGGTATTATTATGGAGGGGACAAAGGTCGTCATTCCGAAGAATATGAGAGCTGAAATACTGGGTCGTATTCATGAAGGTAACTTAGGCATAAATAAGTGCAAAGCGAGAGCCCATCGCTTGGTATTCTGGCCGAGACTGAATACGGACATTGAAACCATGGTGAAGACCTGTTCTGTTTGTCAAAAATACGCTTACAAACAAGAAACCGAACCGTTGTCGTTGTTGTACTTCGTCGCAGCGCTCGTAATTTGCAATCATGTACCAACTAGCTCAACTTTCCGGGAAACCGAACCAGTGCTGCTTAGGCCGATCCCAGGCCATGCCTGGTACAGAGTGGGTGTTGAAATCTTTATGTACGGCGGAAACTCCTACCTGTGCGTGTTCGATGCGTTTTCAAACTTCCCTGAAGTCGAAAAGCTTACTGACACAACGACATGCACTGTCATTGCTAAGCTTAGCTCAATTTTTGCACGGTATGGGATTCCGTTGGAAGTCTGCACCGACAACGGTCCTCAGTTTTCATCACATGAATTTGCTTTGTTCGCCTCTAGATACGACTTCAAGCATGTCACGTCCAGTCCGTGATTCCCACGGTCCAATGGCCTCGCCGAGAACTGAGTCCAAATTGTAAAAAAAATAATGAAGAAGACTGGCGAACTCAACGAGGACTTCTGGTTGGGCCTTCTCGGTTATCGCTCGGCTCCACTAGCCGAAGGCCGGTCCCATGGAGAGCTTCTTCAAGGCAGAAAGTTGCGCACTCGGCTACCAGACTTCGTGTCATACTCCAGTCAACAAAAGTCCCGGCGCCAACCACGCCAACAAAGGCCATCAAAAGGGAAAAATCTGCCTGAACTAAAAAAAGATGCAGTTGTAAGAGTGCGAGGGAATGCATGGGATTGCAAGGCTCGAGCCATGGGCCTGGTAGCACCAAGGTCCTATCGCGTCCTTACAGAGGACAACAAAGTGCTTCGACGCAACCGACAACATCTTCTAGCCACACGTGAGCCATTCTGAAGCGACTTAACGGAAGATGACTCTGGCAGCGACGACATTTCCAAGGAAAACGTGGAAGCGTCGCAGTCTACAATACAGCCCACTCAATTTGTGCCAAGGCGATCCACCCGACAAAAGAGACAGCCCAATCGTCTTCACTACGACCAGAATTTCCAACAAGTGTCGCGTATTGTGCTCTCAGACTTTTAAAGATTACACCGAGGAAGATGTAATGTATCAGTCGCGCATGCGCTCTGGCCGTTACCATGCAGCCGCTTGTAGGCTATAAATACCAGCATGCATCTCGAATAAACGCTCTTCTTCTTGCTTCCACGCTGCTTGTTCGTTGTTGGCCGCTGGAACACGTAAAGCTCGTTTCTCCGCATGTTCGCTTTAACCTACAACTACCGAATCGCTATGGTACAGGCAGAGAACTATATTTACACGCTACGTCTCTTAGATTCAGTACTGATGACGATGACAACTTAAGAAACCAAAACTGAAATTGATGACACACATTCAGCCACAGATGGGTCATGATGTAGATTACGACTGGTTAAATGCATAGAGAAAACAACACCTGGTGATAGGACAATATCGAGAATCTTACGGAGCATACGCCTGCTGGAAAGTGTATCGCCAATGATCGAAATAGTAAGCGTACCAAGACAGGTGACTAAACTACGGAAATTGAGGTGGCCGCAATACGTAAGCGCGCACACAAAAAAAAGATAAAGAGAACGGAGTGATAAGGATGCCAGTCGTCTCCATGCTGATCTTTTAGGTACAGAAATACTTTTATTCACAGAGACAGCCGAGCTTTCTTATGCTTTGGTTAATACCTGTCGACACAGCGTTAAACTTGTGAAAAGAAAATGGTTCTCCGACTGCGCGATCTACTTCCCAAGTTTAAGGGTCGCACTCAAACCTCCGGCGCCCTAGGAACGCAACTCAGACTCGTTGATGCTATAGGCTGCACGGAGAGGTTCAAACGGCATGGTTATAGTGCTGATTTACAGCTATGCCTAGCGGGTATTTAACATAGTTGTTACAACTGTACGCAAATGAATATATTTGAGATAACTAAACTAAAAATTAAGGGATAAAGGATTTAGTGAGTAGTGAACTGTACCTATACGAGAACGAGGATCCTCAAGATGTAATGTTATGTGACAGGTCAGCCAAATTGATGTATAGCGCTGTTAAAGTAGTAGCGCGCTTCGCGAGAAGTGGAAGTAAACGAGGCTGAAGCGTCCGGCTCAGTTAACTGAACTAGTGAGTGGTCATCTACATCTCAGAGAATAATGCCCGGTCGCTCCCTTGATGGTAGAATGATGTAATGGCCGCCGAGGGAAGGTGGCATCTCAAACGTGAGAAAAATTGTACCCTTCGGCAAATACGGGCATTTATATGTACAGTCTCGGCCATAATATTACGGAGGACACCACTGCAATAACGTCCTTTGTCACGCGAAACCAAGCGCATTTTATAGGGCATTTTGTACATGCGTAGACACATGCCCCTGGTGCGGTCGCCTATGAATCCAAATAACAGGCAAGTATTCTTTAAGGAAGGCATGAGAAGATTTCAAGCACAAGAAGCCTGCTCCACAAAATTATGACCGCACCTGTACATATGTATTGCGGGTGGCCTTTCTTATGTAGGGAAGGTATGACTGTACTTTGATGGGTATGTGTGGCATAGTAGAGGCAACAATTACGACAGTAGTGATTAACAGTGTTACAAAGTGTGTGCATACGATCGACGATCCGCAACGGCGTCGAAAGCAGAGCCATTAATGCACCCCCATTATACACTCAAAAGCGTCTATTAACTTTTCCTCCTATTTTATTGGTTACTATGCACAGACATCAGAAAGTCTTGTCACAAATTTTAAAAAAATTTTGACCTTCTAAATATCCTCAAAAATCTTTGTTCGTAAGTCAAGCCGACATTTCAGTCTTGATCTTTATTGCTTATTAGCTCATTCTTGTCTTCGCTAAGCGGCAACACTACAGTGGAAAATGTCAGTGTGTCCAAGGAACGAAAGTAATAGGAAAACACAAGAAAAATAAAAGCTTTGCAAGAGGTTCCATGCACGCAGCGAGGCAACGAACAAGGACTAAGGGTGTGCACATCACTAATGAGCAGACATTGAGGTGTGTGATTTCTGACAAGGGTTCTAAGCAGTTTTTTGGAAAGAGGATTTGTTTGCAAATAACTGACGAAAAACTTCCACCAGCAATGTTGTATCATCATTTGAGTCCGACAGAACCAGGTTATTCGTGACCAGGGGTCACTTCCGCCAGCAAAGTCGAAGGTCTGGTGAGGTTCAAAAATTACACTTGTCCGGCGAATCCGAGCACGGCCCTTCTTCATCCACTTCTGTATTATGCATGTCCGGATGCCGCGTTGTAGGGCTCCCTTCTTGCACATTTCTGATCGCATTTAGGCCTTGCATCAATTCCTCTGGACTGGCAGTGGGCTGGTTGTCATGGAGGCAAGGATCAGCACCCTCCCAGACGGTGATTAAACGGTCTACCGAGTGCTGAGTGGTCTCCATTCTGGAAGCCATGAGCGTCTGTAATTGATGTTGATGGCTCGGATATAGCGAGTGCGAGACACTGACGCTAGGGGTATCTCCTGAAGCAGTTGGGTGATGTAAATGAATGTTATACCAGTGTGGCTGCTTGCATGGGCATGCCCTGTTTGCACCACATTCACTTTCTTTTTTCTTCAAGTTGTTATGCAAAGTAGGGGATTCCATTGTCTTCGCCGTGTTCTTCTCGTTCTGTTGGCGTGCATAGTCGAGGGACCTTGTGTCTACAAACATCTGCCTTTCACCCGCAGCCGACCTAGGAGTCGATGAGTCGCTGGCGTAATTTTCTTCCTCTGTACACTCATGCTTTAGCTCCTGGGGCGCGATGTCACTGGTCCAAAAAGATGCATCAGGGTCGCTCCTTGCTCGTTTGCACATCGAAGATCTTGTGGTGGTATCTTTGGGATTCGAGACAGATGAATCAGAGCTTTTTCCTTCTCCTGTTGCATCAGGTAGCTTTGGACTGGTCTCATGCGTGCAGCAATGACCATGGATCTCATGAAAGTATTTGATAAGAGGCTCTCCTTCACTCCTTTCCACCTCGCTCCATTTCCTTTTACTGGTTGACGAAGACGTTGAGAAAATGAGTTCTCTCTCGCTTTCTGGCCTATCATCCTCGCCGCCTTGGTCCCTGGCGTACGTTTGAGCAGGACCCAGAAATCCTGGCCAGCTGACGACCGGCCCACAGAACTGAGAGCCTAGATTTGCCCTAGACATGGGGACGGGAAATTGGGCCTGGCGTCCATGCTGCCAAGCTGCCTGATTCTGCACTGATTCATCTTTCACCTGCAAACTTGATAGCGTGACGAGAAAGGGATGCAAATCAAAGGCCTGATCAGACGTTACAACGGCATCTGGCTCGGATTGTGTAGGCGCGCCCATTTCAGCCCATTGATAGTTGATTGATGGTGAAGTATCACTTTCTGCTTGTAATTGATTGCTCGTGTTTTCAACTTCACGTACTGGCGAATAGCGTTCTGGTTCAACCTTACTTCCATTTCTCCAACACCACGTAGAAGATGGATTTTCCAATGGATATACCTGGTGTACCGGAGGGTTAGAAGTTTTCTTCCAAGAAAGGGGACGCCGTCCGAGTGCGGTTGACCAAGCGGCTCTGTCAGCGGCGTAGTTGTCCTTAGCTCTTTGGTTGCGCTGTGCACCACACTGCTCGGCTGTAAAAGAAGCAGCATGAGGTTTGAAATGCTATCTACTATTTCTTACTGTGTATGCACCGAAAACAATTACTTTTCAGGCTCACCTGCGTTGCTTCCCAGCGATGGACTTTCATCTTGTTGATCTATGCGCAATGTCTCTGGCTGCGTGGGGTAGAAACTTGGTGAGAGTGAAGTTGGTTCCTTTGAGCCAGTTGTGCATGCGGGGACAGTCGGGGTGGTTGCTTCAGACACTGCACGTCCTTCGTTTGCGCCAGGAGTTCTGGAAATACCGGTGAACTCTGAATGGGCAAATAACTGTGCGGCAATGTCATTTTGTCGGTCGGTTTGCTCCGTTGTGTCTAGTCCTTGGGTTATGGCGATAGGTTTGCGTTCCCTGCATATCGCCTTTTCTGAAGCGGCGGTCACTGTCGCTTCATCTTCTGCAGCTCTACACTTCTTGCTTTCAGGTGAGCCAGCCTCGTTTGAGACTGATAGTGAGGAGAGCTTCCTCTTCTCTGGGAAAGAAACGATGACAGTGTCACTTGAATCCTTCAGGGTCGTTGGGTTTGATGGCGTGGGTACGCCTGGCGACGTCGGAATCTGGCCTGGGCTAGCATCGGCCGAGGTGCCCATCCATCTTCCAGAAGCTTCTACGGAAGCCTCGTCGCATGAGGTCTCAAGACGGGAAGAATGCAGCATCGGAATCGCACCTAAGCGGCTCTGTCCAGGGTCGGAACTTTGATGCTCTACCATGGCAGCCGCTAAGCTACAGCGTCGGCTACCTTATCTTCCTCATCTACCTTGATAAATGGCACATACCTACAAAGAAGAATTGGCGTGGGTTCAGTGTGATTCAGTGTTCACAAGACCAAGCGGCGTCGGGGAAAGTGGCTTGCGAGACGCCGAACTAATCGGTCGTCCATACGAATTTCTGTACAGTTTTCTTTGTTCGTGTAGGGAGTTAAACGAGTATTCAAGTTTCGCCACAGTTTTGTTCTCTGACCAATACCCTAACGCATAGACGATAACGACAACAAAAAGATTTTCACTGTCATGTGGCATCAAATCCAATTTCGTGCTGATTACAACATCGAACAATCCAATAGCACCATTAGCGCACTTAGAATTGTGAAGTGCCCGAGGTGACTTGTGCGCGGCGCCGCAATGCCGCTAAACTAAAATAAGTGTATATTTTCCAGCTGGAAACGGAATATTTCAAATAAATTATATCACGTTAGATTGAGATATATTGGACTATGAACACAGTAACATTTTTAGGTGGAGACCCAGTGCGTGCATCCTGCAACCATTGTTTCTAGAAATAGCTGATTGTCACGGATTTTTTATTTTGTTCTGACTAAAAATACAGATCACGAGCGCCATTTATTCTTTCTTTAATGCGCAGCATTTTTACAATTATTGAACCAAAATACGAGTGCTGGTTTTGAAATTAATCCTAGAAATAACACCATTTTTGAGATATTAAAGTAAACATAACACGCCCCACCCGTAACAACCACGAATGGACTATCTTGATGCCACGATGCCGAACAAAAGCATATTCTTGTTCCTTCTTTCCACGCACCATTTCCGAATGGAACCGACTGCCAAGCAATATCACCAACCTGGTATCTTCAGAATCTTTCTTGTCTGCTGTTTCGGCTCATGTATCGCAGTAGCGCGTCTAGTGCACAGTGTATTTCGATTTCCTTGTTTTTATTCTGTTCACTTTGTTTTGACGTCGGATGATTTGCCTGTACTTGTTTGCTTCCCGTTGGTCTTATTGAATTTTGTTCTCGTACTGTAATCGCCCTGTGTTGCTGTTGTTTGGTTGTTACTACTTTGTAAATTTTTTTCTTTTTTTTCTTTGTGCACTCCTGCCTTGACCGCCAAAGGGCAGTCGGCAGTATTTATGAAATAAATAATAAATAAATAAACAAAATTTAGTGACGAAATTTTTCTTTTCTGCATTAAGCTGGAGTGTGAAGGAACATGTGAATATGTAGGAAAACATGCAAATATAGTGCTCTGATCAATGTAAATGATAAATTATTCGGATCAATGCATTCGCACCAAGCCTTAAATTTCAAAACGAAATTCACACCCACTTTTTTTTTCTCGAAAATTATTCGGTAGATTACGAATATTTATACCCATTACCACAAACGTTTTTTGTTTATATGATAAGTCTGAGATAGTCCCGCGCTGAGACAGCCCGTACATCCTGGTTGTTTGAGACTGAATGAACAACTACAACGATGTAAAAGGAGCTGGAGTGCCTAAATTCGAGCACAAATTCAGTTGTCAGTAGGAACGCTCATACAAAACGATACTGATTATAGCACGATTATGCGACATTCAGAAGGTAGCCTTTTCATTGCCGAGAAGGAAGATGTTACCTCAAAGGAAGTTGATTAAACAAACGGCCGTGCTCAGAGTAACTTTTTTTTTCAAACGCTGTAGCATTATCCATAAGGCATTTCGCGCTGCGTCGTCTGTTTACCTAGGGCAAGGACCAAATGCGCAGTGCTTGCTTTCTACACATATGACGTGCAAAATTAAACGCAGGGAGACTCTCGAGGTTACCATTTTAGTTTCTTGCCATTCGCACGGTGCCCCCCCCCCACGCCTCTCTCTCTCTCTCTCACACACACACACACACACACACACACACACACACACACACACACACACACACACACACACACACACACACACACACACACACACACACACACACACACACACACACACACACACACACACACACACACACACACACACACACACACACACACACACACACACACACACACACACACACACACACACACACACACACACACACACACACACACACACACACACACACACACACACACACACACACACACACACACACACACACACACACACATACACACACTAACGGCAGTTATTCCTGCATGCTGCCAACATGACAAGTCTCGGCACGTATATATGGCGCACAACACATACACACATACACCGTCATGGCCTAACAATAAACTTGTTTATTATTCCAATCGCGCTACTAGTGAGAAGGAGCGGTTCCCATGAATGGAAATCGAAAGAAAAAAAATCAGCGTTCTTGTTAACGCAGGAACTATATGGGTTCAGAGAAGTTTGTTGCCTTGTCAGAAACTATAACGTGATTGAGGACAGGGCGAAATCTTCTGGTCATGACGAAATAGAAAATCTCTCCTTTCAAACTTTTGCAGGAGTTCTGTATTACTAGCAGATGTGTGGTGGTGGTGGTGGTAGTGGTGGATTTATTATTTTTTAAAATTATCAAAAAGAAGGAAAAGAGTATTGCCGGCCGCGGCAACTGCTATCTAACAAACTGAAGCACTTGAGCTGCGGCCGGCGGGAAGGAAAAGGGGATAGGGAGAGGATAGCAAGGGGAAGTAGAGAGGGGAGCGATAGGAAGAAAGGACAGGGGAGCTTTTTACATTATTTACAAAGTAAAGACGCTCAACGAGTTCGCATCGCTCGCGCGCAAGTGTCCGAGCACTGTCCACAAATGTCTGCGCGCGAGCGGCCTCTGCAATTGTTTATAAAATATATACACATATATATATATATAATATCACTGATGTATACACATAGTCGCGCGCACGTAGCGTCCTGTCGCAGACAGATCGCGCGCGCGACACAATGCACCAGCTGCCGGGGTGGGGCGCCCGGCAGCATACGTCCAAGGTAGCACACACGGAGCGTTCAGGTCACGCACGCACTACCTGGCGAAGAGCAAGCGAGGCTTCAAGCCCGCCCGCTCGATGAACGCACAGAGGCTCACCATTGCCCTGTCACGGGTGCGCGCACTGCCTCGCGGCCACAGGAGCGTCTCGATGCTGTCCGGGATGATTCCGAGCGCCCTATAAGCCGCGAGCATCTCGCGACGTGGCTCTGCGGATGCGGTACAACGGAGCAGCATGTGCTCTAATGTCTCCACTGCACCGCAATCACCACACACGTCGCTCGACGATAGTCCGTGGCGCACCCGTCTTACCCCGGGCCACACGCAGCCGACGCGCACTCGGATGAGCATTGCACGCTGTAGGCGCGACAATGAGCGCGCACCGACAGCAGGGATGCGCTCTCCTCGCGCGATGCGTGGGTCCGGGTGTTGCTGACGGAGGTGGTCATAGATTACCGCGCGCACGTCCTCCAAAGCGAGAAGTTCGTCGCTGGGAGGGAGTTGATGTGCGGCGGTGGCGAGTTCATCGGCTTGCTCGTTGCCGTGTATGCCGCAGTGGCCGGGCACCCACTGCGCGCGAATGCTGCACTTTCGTTCTGCGAGGTGCTCGAGGCGCTCGCGTATCGCGCACAGCAGCGGTGTGCCACGGCCGGGAGTCTGCAGGCGGCTGAGGGCGGCGCGGGAGTCACACAGCAGTGCACACTTGGGAGGTGGCGGAGCCATGGTGAGCAATAGGTCAAGGCCCAGGCGAAGGCCCAGTAGTTCCGCCGTGGTCGAAGAGCCCAGGTGTGTCACTCTTTGCTGGCGGTGCAACTGCAGGGCAGGGATGGTGGCCGCTGCGGCGAGCGAGCAGCTTTCTCCCGTCAGTGAAAACAAGCAGGTGGTCGCTTAGTTGCTCGTGTATGACGGCTCTGGCTAGCTGTTGCACCGCACAGAGTGGTGTGCTGCGTTTTCCCGCGATGCCGATGATCTCGCGCTGTACCTCCGTCGTGAGGGGCCAGGGGGAGCAGAGGCCGTAGGGGGGCGTGGCGCACGTCAGCTGGTCATACTCCTGCAGCGCCGCACCCATTCTAGAGCGTGGGAAATTCCGAAGGCGCTGCAGGAGTTCGCCGCCGTCTGGTGCGCGGTGAAGGCGGTCGATGTGGTGCAGCGCTCTCTGTGTGGCCTGTAGCTGCAGTGGCCACGAGCCTGCCTCGGCGAGTGTCGCTTCGCATTGAGAGTTACTCGGCAGGCCAAGGCAGGTTCGCAGCGTTTTGCGATGCTGCACCTCAAGTGCTCTCCACGATGGTTTGCGCACCGTCACGAGTGGAAGTGCGTAGAGAATCGCCCCCACGGCTGCTGCGTTGTAGAGGCGCAGCGCAGCCTTCTGGGAAATCCCCTGACCCCGGGCGGTGAGCTTGTGCACAGCGGCGGTGGTCCTCTTCATCTGCTGGCATGCCCTAGTCGCCGTGGGACCGAAGGAAAGGCGCTGGTCGATATCTAGGCCCAGGTACCGCACGGAGCTTTTCCACAGCAGCGGCATCCCAGCCAACGTTAGCGGTGAAAGGCGGGCGCCCCTGCGAGCGCCGCAGGCCATGGCTGCGGACTTGCCCGGGCAGAGCGCCAGACCGAGATCCCGCAACCGGGCGTCTATCGCGCACAGGGCCCCCTGAAGGCACTCTCTGACGCGGGGAGCCTCGCCCGGCGGCCCCAGGCACCACAGTGCGATGTCGTCCGCGTACATGGAGATGTACACACGGTGCCGGTTGACTGCGGGCAGACAGCCCGGCACCGCCGACATCGCCACATTGAATAGAAACGGTGACAACACCGATCCTTGCGGAACGCCTAGATCCACCGGACGGGGTCGCGAGAGAGCCCCTCCTACACGCACGCGAATAGTGCGCGCGTTGAAGAAGCCCTGCACATAGCGCAACAAGCGCCCGTTCACGCCTGCCTCTTCCAGCCTCGCGAGGATCACCGCACGGCGGACGTTGTCAAACGCACTCGACACGTCGAGCAGCAACAGCAGTGCGACCTGCCGCGCCGCTACGGCGTGCTCGAGCGCAGAAACCACGTCTGCGATTGAGTCCGCCGTGCAGCGCATCCCTCGAAAGCCTGTCTGACACTCATCAAACAAGTCCGCTTCCGCGGCCCGCGTGTGTAACCGCTGAAGCGCCATATGCTCGATCACCTTACAGGCCGCCGACGTCAGCGCCACAGGGCGATATCCGCTGAGCTACGTGGGTGAGCGACCTGGCTTCGGTAGCGGGCATACGACCGCTGTGCGCCACTCCTCCGGTAGCTCCCCGCGTTCCCACACCAGGTTCAGTTGCCGCAGAAGGACTTGACGTTGCTCCGCGTCGAGGTTGCGCAGCATCTGGTAGGTCACCCCGTCGGGCCCGGCCCTGAGCGGCGGGTGCAGCGGCGCAGGGCGTCATTCAGTTCCACCGCTGTGAAGAGCGCGTTGCACGGGCCGTCGTCCGGGGTGGAGGAAAGGACATTGGCATCGGGGCTCGGGCTCGGTGTAGTCGCTGCGATGGCAGCGGTGCTCGCGGAGCGTTGCGGCGCAAACCGGTCAGCGAACCGCTCAGCTAGTTGTTGGGTTGTTTGGCCGCTTGAGATGGCGAGAGCGGCGAGGGGCTGAGGGTTCGCCTGAGGTGTAGTGATGCGCCGCAGGGTGGTGAAGAGCCGCCGGGAGCTGCGATCCTTCTCCATCGTATTGCACAGAGAAGCCCACTGCCGGCGGTAGAGCTTGTTAGCGTGCCGCCTTGCTGCCGCGTCCAGCCGATTGTAAACCGTCCAGTCTTCCGGTCTGTCCGTCCGTAGCGCCCTGCGTTCTGCGATGTCTTTCTTGTCACGCAGATCGAGCAGCTTCTTGTCGGGTGTTGGCTGACCAGCTCGCACTTCTGCGTGACGCGTGGCTGCGAGAGCGCTCCAGACGAGACTGGTGAAGAAATCGGCACCGGGGACAGCGGCGGCGTCTACCTCGCCGCGAAAGTGGCCCTAATCTACTATTGCGTAGGTACGCATGGGGCGCGCTTCTTTAGCAGTGGGCTCTATGGTGATGGAGAAGTGGTCTGAGCCCCAGAGAGATGGTGCACGATGCCAGGTCGCCTCGATGCCGCTGGACGCGAACGCTATGTCGATGCAGGAGCCGGGCGAACCGCGTCGTCGGAAGGTGGGCTGGCCAGTGTTGAGGGCGGTGAGTCCCAGCTGTGTTGCCGTGTTGTGCAAGTCGTCGCCGCGCCGATCATTGCGCGCACTTCCCCACGCACAATGATGAGCATTGAAGTCCCCAACGATTAGTTGGCGTGGGGCACAACACGTTGACACTGCACGGAAACACAACACGTTCCAGGCTACAGCTGGGCGCACGTAAACACTTGCCACTGATGTGTCAACACCTCCGACGCGCACTGTCACTGCCACGCACTCCTGGGCGTTACTCGTCGCCGCCGCCGTGTCGAAGAGAGCGTGCTGAACGTCGCGCCGCACATACATAGAGGCCCGAGATTTCCCAGGTCGGTGGTTCGGGTCGCCGCAGGGGATTGCCGTACATGACACCTCCTCACAATTTGTTGGTGAATGGTAGCCAACGTATCCGGGCAGCCGCATTTGAGGCTCCCCTTTCCAGAGGCGGACGTACGTCTCCTGTAGAGCGATTACCTCTGGTTGCTCTGATGTTATGCGCGAGCGGAGCTCGGGATATCGCGCCGCGAGGGAACGCACGTTCCACTGCAGGACTGAGGGAATGCGAGGGGCTGCCCGGCGACTAGCCATGGTGTTGGCTGTTTAGTGTAGGAGGGCCTGTCGCTTCCTCGCAGATGCGGCGACCCTCAGAGCCCTCCGGTAGCAACACGCTGAGTGCGCGCAGCGCGGCCTGTAGGCGTGCAATTAGGGCATCACGCGCATCCGGAGGGCCGCCAACGGAGGTGGTGGAAACGGGCCTTGCGTGGGTAAGGGGCTGCTGCTGTTGCTGCTGCTGCGGCTGCTGCTGCGGCTGCTGCTGCGGCTGTCGGGACTGTCGCCTCTGGGACTGCTGCTGCTGGGACTGCTGCTGGGGCCGCCGTCGCTGCTGCTGCTGGAGCTGCCGCGGTTGCGGCTGTTTGCTGAGGCTCGCAACATGCGCGTAGCTGCGCTTGCTTC